>NC_089495.1:81682710-82313023 GCF_036850765.1 Saccopteryx bilineata
TTGTGCCTAAAGTTGCTTGTCTTCTATGTCACTGATCCTACTTTCTATCTGGCCTATTTTATTAGCTAAGCTTGCTACCTCGCTTTTCAGTTCATGAATTGAGTTTTTCTTCTCTGTTTGATTTGTTTTTAAAGTTTCAATTTCCTTGCTAATATATTCTTTGTGTTTGTTGAGTTGTTTTCTGAGCTCTCTAAATTGCCTTTCTGTGTTTTCTTGTATATCTCTGAGTATTTTTAGGATTTCTATTTTAAATTCTCTGTCATTTAGCTCCAAGTTTTCCAATATATTAAATTTTTTCTCCATAGAGTTTTGTACATTTATCTATGTTACTTCTCTATTTTTTGTATCCATGATATTTGATTTTCTCTTTCATAATGGCATCTGAGAGTGGTCTTGTTAATAGCACTAATGAGAATTAATAAAGAATAAAAAGTAAAAAAAGTAAAAAAAAGAAAGAAAATTAATTTGAAAAAAATACAAAAAAACCAATAATAATTTATTATTTCCCTCCCCTTTTCTTTCTTCTCTTCCCCTCCTCTTTCCTCCTCCTTAGGAAAATATCATGATAAACTGTGAATTATATTATGCTAAATGGAACAAAAACTGCCTATAATGGAGGGCCTGAGTTGGGGGGAACTCTTCAAGGGGCAAAAAAGGAAGTAGGGACCCACAAAATGCAAAAAGGGAAAAAATTTGGGTCAAGTATAAAATGATTTGCTTATAAGTGATGGTCGACTAAGAGATATAATCAGAGGGATAAGAGGGAAACAAGGAAAAGGGAAAAAATACTATTGTATTAATATTGTATTAAGTGGAGCAAAGACTGAATAGAATGGATATCCTGGGTTTGGAGGAATGCTAATGAGTTAAAAAGCAAAGTAAAAAGCACCCAAAATGCCACAAAAACAAAAATCTTGAGTCCCAAATTAAATAATTTGTTTGTGATTGCGGATTGAATGAGAGGAAAATTAAAAGGAGAAAAGCAGAAACTAATAGAAAGGGAGAAACAGGAAAAATAGGAAAATGAAAGAAAGAAAAAAGAAATGAAACAAAGAGAGAGAGAGAGAGAGTTAAGGGTTTTGGAGTGTAACCCTCATGGAAAGTAAGGAAGAAGAAAATAAATAAAATAAAACACTTATGGGTAGTATAGTTCAAGAAAAGGAAAGAGTAAGATGGGCAGAGAATAAAAGAACCAAGGTGGAGGAAATAGAAATAATACTAATAAAGGCAAGAAGATGAAAGAAAGAAACAAACAAAAAATAGTGGAACAAATTATAAAGTCTGTGGATTTTTCTTGAATTTGAGAGGTTATCTTCTTCTTCCTTTTTCTTTCTTCTCCCTCTTCCTGGTTGGTGACACTGTACCCCAGGCTCTGCCCCTGTGGCATGCTTAGGTAGGGATTTGCAGTTTATGAGACTCTATGGCAATGTCATATATTTGGCTTCAGTCTTTTGGTAGTCAAGGCTTGTTAGCGTTTGTAGGCTCCAACAATGAGAGAGTCCATTTTCCCAGAGCCTCTTTTCTAGTCTTTCCTCCTGAATTAGCAGCCTGATGATCCAGCTATGAGGCTGCCACTGCCTCTGCCTGGGGAGTAAGAGGCTCAAAGAGCTGGCAAATTCCCACTCTATCCCCACTCAACACAGGGCTCTGGGTAAGGCTCTGGCAGTCAGAGCAGCCAGTGTAATCAGGCGGGGCTGGGAGCCAATTGCTCTTAAGGTGACTTTCTATGAGCCTCCAGGCCTGTTCAGCACACCTAGCACTCTGTGGGACCACTCTTCCCAGGCTTTCCGCACTTTGTAACCTGTTTTGGGTGGGAAGAAGATGCCTCAGTCGCTGTCTGCAGTACAGGAGGTCTTAACACTGCCAAGTCCCTCTTTTTAGCATATGTTCCTGAGTATGAAAGCTCTGCCAATCAGAAGTTGCCCCCACCCCTTTAGCAAGAGGCACTAAAAAAATATCACGCCTCTGTCTTAGATCGCTGAACTGGGAGAGATCTTGTCAATTAGAGCCACGTAGGTTAGTTGGGAGGTTATCAGCCTGTGGGTTAAGCTAATTTCAGCGATTGGATCCACCAAATTTCTCCAGAAAGAACTGCAAGCTGCCCATGCGCCTGTCCCCTGACTCTTGATTGTTAGCTCAAATGGCTGGGTGAGGTGCCCCGCCTATCCAGAGAAGCTCAGGCCTAGGGAAGTTTGCTTTGGTGCACTCCCTGTGCACTGCTGGCAGCTGCTGCTCATGGTGTGGGCAGTTGCTCTCGGCGTGCATGGGCAGCCAGGCCGCTCGCGGCACGGCAAGCAGGAGTCTGGGCTGCTTACAGTGCATCGTGTGGGAGATTGGGCTGCCCGCGGCGCAGCACGGGCTGTGCGTGGGCGGCCGCTCATGTGGGCTGACCCACTACAGGTACACTCTTTCCTTGGCTTGAACGAATGTCTGTGCCGCAGCCTAGCCTCCTCCACACCCTTAGCCCCCCCCCCCCCACTCTCAGTTCCAAGTGAAAGCAGCCTTTGTTCAGGTCAGTGAGGAAGGCAGAGTGTTCCTTTGTCCCATTTATTTCCTTCAGGGTTGATTATATATTTAGTCAATTTTTCGCTCGACCCTACCTTTGCCTTCAGTGTGTGGAACTCCTGGATGCTCCAAGGATATATTTTTCTGTCTCTGGTTGATAAACTTGTTGAAATTTTGGGGAGATTTGTTGGTTGCATTCCTCACGACGCCATTTTCAGGAAGTTCTCAGAATCATTAATTCTAACAAAGTTTTGGAAAATAAAAAGTATCAAGAACTCTAATGAATACAGAAATATAGCCAGTCCTTAAATCATCTTTTAGTTCAATGTCATTTTCTTACTAATATTAATAATGTGATAAAAACATCTTTCTTTTTCCACTGATAAAGAAAGAGAAAGAGAAAGAGAAAGAAAGAGAAACATCAACTTGTTGTTCCACTTAGTTGTTCCATTTGGTTGTGTACTCTTTTCATAAGTTTCCTGACCAGGGATTGAACCCAAGACCTCTCTGTTCACAATGCTTTATCCACTGAGCATACTTGCCAGGGTAGTTCTTGTTTATATCTATTAGTCTATGGCAGATTTAGTTTCATTATATATATAGTTCCATTTTAAATTGCAGAACCTATTGACAACATAAAGTGAGAGCTTACTGTATAAGGAACAGCTACTGCCTATAAGATTGAAATAGAGCACCAAAGAAACACCCCACAGCATAACCAAACCTTACGTCTAAGTTTCAGCTCTCCATAAAGAAGGCACAATGACAGCTTACTAGATGGCAGAGAAGTCATTGTGGTGAAAAGTGAAAGAACTATTTAGAAATTTGTCCTCTACGACTTTCTAGGAACTTTGTCTCTTGGTGTCCCAACAGACATTTTCTCTCCAGGTGTGCCAAAATCGCATGAGAGACATTCTGGGGAAAACATCTAGGTTATCTGGCCAGTATGCATGGCAGAAGGCAGGCACTGAAGAAAAAGCACTCACTGCAAGAATCTGGTGAGTGGACATGTACTAGAAAGCAAAATATTTCCTCCTACAGGGTCTCTCCAGTGTCCTGTACAAAGTTTACCATAGAACCAGCTAGAAAAGAAAAAGGGTGACTTTGGAATTAAGAGTTAATACCAAATCACTGATTCAAAAGAAGATATGCATCCCCATGTTTACTGCAGCATTATTTACAATAGCCAAGATCTGGAAATAGCCCAACTGTCCATCAGTGGATGAGTGGATTAAAAAGCAGCGGTACATATATACAATGGAATACTACACAACAGTGAAAAAGAAGAAAATCTTACCTTTTGTGACAGCATGAATGGGCCTGGAGATTATTATGCTAAGTGAAATAAGCCAGGCAGAGAAAGAAAAATATCATATGATCTCACATATATGTGGAATCTAATGGACAAAGTGAACTGAGGAATGGACTAGAGGCAGAAGCAGGGTCACCGGGACCAGAGGGTCAGCAGTCAGAGGGAAGGAGGATGGGGGATTGGATCAGGGAAAATAAAGGGATTAGCGAAACTATATATACACAACACAGAGATATAGATAACAGGACAGCAAATCCAAGAGGGAAGAGGGGAGGGAGTTAAGGAGAGGGGGGAAAAGGGGTATAAAAAGGGACACAGGGGTGGGGGGTGAGGGAGTTATATTCAGTGGAACACTTGAATCCATGTAAACACAAAAAAAAATTAATAAAAATTAAAAAAGAGTTAATAAATTGATAAAGACCAAACTGGGAGAGTGGAGTCAGCATGTTTGTATAACACAGGTATGATTGAGAAAATGTGGTGATGTAAGAGAGAGAGAGAATAATTGGACTATTTTTTTAGATATACTAGAATAGGTAAGAATTTATGCATAGTGAATATATTGGCTTTAGAAAAGATAATTTAAAAATTATCTCTGTCAACAGGTAAAAAGCAAAACTGTGTTTATGCGGATGTTGGTAGGTGAGCAGATATGTATTTTTTTTGAATCTTAGTTGTGATGTCTCTTCAATTCAGTGTTTATCTAAAAAGTTTATTTCATTAGAACTCAGTTTCCACATCAGGGATAGAAGAAAATGGAATCATTTCTTCTGACAAGAACATTATATAAATGAAAATAGCTTTTAATTTTCTAAATATTAAAACCTACTCAAAAATTATATAATATACATTTTATAAAGAATCAACAAATGTATGCTTGCCTATGTAAAAAATTACTTCCATGTTATCTCCAACTTCTTATAAACCTTTTATTCTTTCAAAAAGTACTAAAGAAAAACAAATAAAAAAACCAGTAAGAAAATTTCTTTTTGTTCAATAATAAATTGTCTTTAGTAAAATATAGATTTCCTTCCATTATAGGTTTTTCTTATAACAATCATCATTCACCACTTTTAAATGACAAAAAATATTATGACTCAAAAAAGAAACTTTAAAATTACTTTCTTAACTTCTATAATTTAAAACATTCCTAAGAGGAAACAAACTATGTACTATGTGAAGAACCCAGAACTGAATTGAATTTTATCACATATATATTGAAATAAATACTACTGAGATTTTAATTATCAAGAGTATCAGTTAAATCAAACTGTTTATTATTATTTTTTTCTTCTTTCTTTGTATTTTTCTGAAGTTGGAAATGGGGAAGCAGTGAGACAGACTCCTGCATGCGCCCGACCAGGATCCACCCGGCATGCCCACCAGAGGGCGATGCTTTGTCTATCTGTGGCGTTGCTCTGTTGCGACCAGAGCCATTCTAGCACCTGAGGCATAGGCCATGTAGCCATCCTCAGCACCTGGGCCAACTTTGCTCCAATGGAACCTCGGCTGCGGGAGGGAGAGAGACAGAGAGGAAGGAGAGGGGGAGGGGTGGAGAAGCAGATGGGCGCTTCTCCTGTGTGCCCTGGTCGGGAATCGAACCCGGTACTCTTGCACGCCAGGCCGATGCTCTACCACTGAGCCAACTAGCTAGGGCCTATTATTTTTAATAACTTAGGAAATTGAAAAAATGTATGCCCTAGAGAAAAACAATTCAACACTGATGACTATTCAAAGAACCAGGCACTATAAACACTCTTTTCTATTCTAATTAAATAATAATTACTATAGGTCACCCCCAATCATAAAGTTGTTATTCAATGAGTAACAAATGGTACATTACTAATGTTAAAAATCATAAATACTTGTTTATTATTTTACATAAGTATTCAAAATTTATTGGAGCAATTTTTTAAAGTAAAAAGGAACATTACCCTAGAATAATCTATTGATGATGAGTATCATGGTATTTCATATACTAACTATAAAAAAGATTGTACTTGACTGACCAGGCAGTGGCACATCAGACTGGGCTGCAGAAGACCCAAGTTGGAAACCCCAAGGTTGCTCTCTTGAGCAAGGGGTCACTCGGTCTGCTGTAGTCCCCCAGTCAAGGCACATATGAGAAAGCAATCGATGAATAACTAAAATGCCTCAACAAAGAATTGATGCTTCTCATCTCTCTCCCTTCCAGTCCATCTGTTCCTCTCTGTCTGTCTCTCTGTCACACAAAAAAAAGAAAATGGCATGCATGTTAATTTGATATTTCCCACATGTACATCAACCATTACAATTCAATACTACTAATAAATGGAAAGAAATATTATTTACTCTTTATATCAGGTGTCCCCAAACTACAGCCCACGGGCTGCATGTGGCCCCCTGAGGCCATTTACCTCCCCCACCCCCCCACCGCACTTCCGGAAGGGGCACCTCTTTCATTGATGGTCAGTGAGAGGAACACTGTATGTGACGGCCCTCCAACAGTCTGAGGGACAGTGAACTGGCCCCCTGTGTAAAAAGTTTGGGGACCCCTGCTTTATATGATCAGTTGTAAGTTAATGAAAACAATTCAGAGTTTGCTATTATAAGAAACTCATATTGGTTTGTCACTTGACTTCATCAAATATAATTCATTAAGTGGTGCATTACTTTTTCCTTAATATTTAATTCAAACAATGATTTACAAAATGTTAGTGTAATTTGATTTTTTTTACCTTTGTTTAACCCACTGTTAGCTTCTTGTTTAGGTCAACTGAGATCAGCTTATACTTTATTTTCCATAAATATTTTCAAAGAAAATATTTAAATGATTACATGATATCATACTAAAATGTGTATTTACCTTTCTTCCATACATTTTAATTTTGAAATTGGTGTTCTGTGAATTAACACAGACTCATTTCTTAACATTTATTACATTTTGGAGTATAGGCTGTCATTATGACACCCACAGCATAAGTGCCAACACAGATCCTGAAAAGCTCAATTTTTCAGGTTATCTCATCAAAGTGTTCACTCTATAACTACTTTGGTATTATGGATATTTAGTTTACACATGAGAAAATGGAAACAGCCTGAGGTGTGGTGTCGCAGTGAAGTGTGAACCTGAAACACTGAGGTCACCAGAACCCCGGGCTTGCCTGGTCAGGGCACATATGGGACTGGATGCTTCCTGCTCCTCTCCCCTTCTCCTTCTCTCTCTCTAAAATAAGTACATAAAGTCTTTTTAAAAAAATGGAAGCAGTTAATTTACTGAATGCCAATATTGTAGAAAAATGATTACACAAAAACTCTACATACAAACTGAAATTTTTTCAAAATGCATTTAAATTTAGATTATAGTGGCCTGACCTGCGGTGGCGCAGTGGATAAAGCATCGACCTGGAATGCTGAGGTCACCGGTTCAAAACCCTGGGCTTGCCTGGTCAAGGCACATATGGGAGTTGATGCTTTCTGCTCCTCCCCCCTTTCTCTCTCTCTCTCTCTCCTCTAAAACGAATAAATAAATAAAAATTATAAAAAAAAATTTAGATTATAGAAAGCTTATTAATTTTCTTATACTTATCCATGATTCTTTTTCTTTGGTTATAAATGAATTATGGAAATACAATCTAATATTGTTATTATAATACTTTAAAGTATTTCAAGAATATTTCTAAGGACTTATTTTTTTTTTACTAAAAAAAATCTGCTTTGGCATAGAATGATAATTTGATAAGTAGAATTTTTTTAAGAAAATCAAATTTCATTATTAACTTTATGAATTTTTTTTATAAAACACTTTAAAATGTCAATGGACTGAAAAAAGTTTTAAAATTAAATATTATATAAGTAATATTCTATCACTGAACTATTTTCTAAGGTAGTTGAAAGGATATGACTACATAAATGTTTTATCATTTTCATGGTGTGGCAAGAGGCTGTAATAACTAACTTTAAAAAAAATCAGGATTTTGAGTTGGTGGGAGTTAATCAGTGACAGCAGAATGTAAAAATTAGGGAATGATAAATTAAAAGGTATATTTTATTTTTCTTATTTTAAAATGGTCATGTATTGTACTATGGAATTCATGACTAGTAAATCTATATTTAAACTGTAAAGGTGTTAAATAGGCAGGTAGCTAAATATTGATAAGAAAAGTGAACAAAAGAAGTTGGACTTTATATTTTATAAAACTGGAACGTCTGCTTCAATAGGAAGCTGCAACATTCCATTTACAGGTAGTTTAATTTGCTGGAAGGCTAAAGTATCATACGCTTAATTAAGCACACATTTCCGGAATCCACTGTGTCCCCAGAGTTCTTTGTGCCTTTCAGCCCACTGGACTCAGGTTTGGTAGGAATTCTTCCCAAGGTACCGTCAGACAGGTGCCGAGAGAATGTGCATCTGTCCTTCCAATTGAAGGCATGCAGAGTAGAAGACAGAATAATATAATAACCATACAGGCTTATTAGTCTAGCCTAGAAGAAGAAGCTGACTGATTAAAGGGAGAAACCATGCAAGCCGGTGAAATGTAAAAGAAACTAATTGGTTGGCTTAGAGGGAAGCTTGTTTTTTCTAGCCCCAAAATATTGACATGGGTTTAGCAGAATCTCTCTCTTCCTACTTAGAACAAGTTTTCCCTGCTCGTTCATTTGCAGGGTCTCCTGCAGCAACCATGCTGCATGGGTCTGCAGGCAGAGGATCTCCCATGTACAGGCTCTGAGCAGCATCTGGATTGGACTGAGCTTTGTTATGGGCTAACCTTAGCACAGAATATGTGGACTTTGATTTTTATACTGGGCATAATGAAGACAAGACTGGACTTTTTTCTTGTGAGACAGATGGAAATGGGACACTGAAAACTTGTGAGCAACCATCTATTTCGACCCCAAATACATCTTTTGCAAAAGCCTAATTTTCTCCAAGTGTGGGTCCTCTAAAATGCTTTTCATATGACACGATACACAAACCCCATTTCATCGGGCATCAGAACCAATATCAAGGGTGCAAAGATATATTTTTCTCTTACTTTTCTAAGTTCTTCTGGTTAAACTGATAATCAAATTAACATGAGACAGATTAACAGGAGAAAAACAACCTAGTTTAATATATATGTACACAAGGGCATTCCATGAGAATTTGAGACTCAAGACAAGATATAGGGTAGTTAAATCAGTGGTGGGGTTCAGCTAGTTCTCACCGGTTTGGCAGAACTGATACCAAAAATTTTGTTGAGTTTGGCGAACCGGTTGTTAAAATGGAACTTGTTATCAGGGTTCTCTCTGAGGTGGGGACCAGGGCAGCCACCCAACGTGGAAATCACAAATTTACATTCCTCACTCTTTTTTTAACGTTCATCTGCACAACAGCATATTCTAAGCACCGTAGTAATGCTCATTCTGTCCAGAGGTGAAAAAAATTGCAAGCAAGGACACCAATGAAGAAGCAATATGGAAATACCTTACATAACAGTTTTATTGTTTTGTGTCAGGTATTATTTAATATTTTTTCATTAATATTTTAAAACTGTCATAACAAAATCTAGTTTTGTGCACCTCTTTTATTGTTTTTTTTTAAGTATTAATATATGAAATCATAAACTATCTTTTGGTATATATATTTTAAACTTAAAATTGTCATTAGGGCAGAGAACCAGTAATTAAATTATTTGAATCCCACCAATGAGTTAAGGTTTATATGGAATCTTGAGCTAAGGAGAAAGGAGAGGTTGTTGTTGTTTGGGACTTCAAAGAGCAGGAAGACAATTCACATGGAGATAGAAAGTTAATTTTTAGTGAATAAATGTTTGCTGGGGCACCTTTAACAGCAAGACGCAGTGAGGACTTTGATCACAGAAGCCTTCCAAGTTCCATCCTGTCTCTCACACACTAATTGGTATTAAAGTGTAGTTACTTGTAATATCTCACTTACTGGAGCAGGTCTTCTATCTACTTTTATTTTAGGCAGTTAAGAGGAAGGTCAAAGTTTTATCCTGAGTCTTTGTTTCTTAAAAATAACCAACTTAAAATAATCAATACTTCAAAAAGGACTATTTGGTGTTGCAAACTCTACTTCTCCTCAAAAAGTGTATATATTATTAAATCAAAATAGTTAAAGTATTATTTAACATAAAATTATTTGATAGACTAGCTAAAGAAAATATTTTAAATTTTTTTTTATTTTTTTATTATTATTATTTCTTTGTATTTTTCTGAAGCTGGAAACGGGAGGCAGTCAGACAGACTCCCGCATGCGCCCGACCAGGATCCGCCCGACCAGGATCCACCCGGCATGCCCACCAGGGGGCGATGCCCTGCCCATCCTGGAGGTCACTCTATTGCGACCAGAGCCACTCTAGCACCTGAGGCAGAGGCCACGGAGCCATCCCCAGTGCCCAGGCCATCTTTGCTCCAATGGAGCCTTGGCTGCGGGAGGGGAAGAGAGAGACAGAGAGGAAGGAGAGGGGGAGGGGTGGAGAAGCAGATGGGCGCTTCTCCTGTGTGCCCTGGCTGGGAATCAAACCCGGGACTTCCGCATGCTAGGTCGATGCTCTACCACTGAGCCAATCGGCCAGGGCCTTAAATTGTTTTTTAGATCTTCTTGGGTTTTAATACAGTGAGTTCCTAAAATTATATATTCCTATTGAAATATTTACACAAAACTCAAATCCTTTCTAATTCTTTAGTTTATTTATTTATTATTTATTTTCAGTAATATAGGCGCTCTAAAGTTTTATTTTATTCAATACTTAGGCAGATTTAGTACACATTAAATATATGTATAAGGATTAAATAAATGATCTCTAAAGCCAAAATATTACTTCTTATTGGACAAAGTGATAAATGTTGATGCTAAAATTATAAATTATTAAAATATGCCATGGCTTGTATTATTAAGTCTTCTTATTATATCTACATTTTTTCTCTGAAAATTTTTCAATAATTTTCTCTAAATTAACGTATGTGTCCATAATATGGATACATTATTTATAGATATTCATC
This sequence comes from Saccopteryx bilineata, assembly GCF_036850765.1. Lineage (NCBI taxonomy): Eukaryota > Metazoa > Chordata > Mammalia > Chiroptera > Emballonuridae > Saccopteryx > Saccopteryx bilineata. Next base: position 81,693,515 of record NC_089495.1, read on the forward strand.
ACAAAAGTGTTTTATGGAATGATAAGCTTATAAACTCCTGAGCTATATCCCCCTTTTGAAATTTCACAGTGTAGATTGTCACAATAGTCTCTCAAATCTCCTAATAAGGAAATTTAATTCCAATTTGTGAAATCTCTGGATTTTCTGAAGAACTCTTATTTCAAGCAACAGCTGTTAATAATCCTATGGAGGAATGATCTAAAAAACACATTAGGAAAGCACCGTTCTGGGTGGTTCCAATTTTAAATGTTGTGGAGTTTTTAATGGTAAACACTTTAAACAATGGATTTTCATTTAGAGTAAATTATATTAACTTAACAATGCTCTAGGTGTGTTTATATTTAAAGAAATTGGCTTTCTTCCATTTCTATGAAAATGTCTACCACAAAGTAGCCTGCAAAATTGGCTTTGCTGAACTGGAAAAGCAGCATATTCAGTGAATTGAATAAGCTGACCTATGAAGACCTGGAAATAGAGTCATAAATAATAATGAGTGTGTTAGTCTCAATTCAGTCAGCTGTGGGGCTTTTCCAAACCGTTAAACAACTTCTCAATTTGCTACAATTCAGCAAAAGTGCTATAATCTTTTCAAAAGGAGGCTAAAAATAAAAAAATGGCACATATATGATAAGAATGTAGGAAGTTATGAATATTTAATCACTACGATTCATGAAATCTGATTTCAGCGAGTAGTCACTGATTATATTCATCCAGTATAAAAATAAAAGATGGAATTTTATTGTATTAAACTTCACTTCATACTAATATACATTCATGCTAATGTTCAGTATTCTCTGCATAGCTAAACTATATATAAAATTGGGCCAATAAAAAGGATATGTCTGAAATGCAATTTTTTAGGAAAATAGAATACCATTTTGTCATGATCCCATGTCTAGGAAGAGATCTGTGTGTTTTCCTTTTACCTAAAGTCTTCAACTGTTATTATGTTTTTATTTCATGTGAAAACTAAGCTTTCTTTTGTGAGTATACTTCAAAAAGTTTTAAATATGGTGCTGGCCATTTGGCTCTGTGGATAGAGCTTTGGCCTGGCATATGGACATCCAGGGTTCGATCCCTGGCCAGGGCACACAGGAGAAACAACCATATATTTTTCTTCCCCTCCCTCTCCCTCTTTTCTCCTTCTTCCCCTCCCACAAGCAGGGCCTGATTAGTTTGAGCTTCAAGCTTCAACCTTAGACAGAGGATGACTGAGGATGGCTGTTGGAGCGTCAGCCTCAGGCAATAAAAATAGCTTGGCTGATTTTAGCATTAGTCCAAGACAGGGGTTGCCAGATGTATTTAGGTTGCGGTGCATGCAGAAGTCTGTCTCACTATATCTCCTTTACTCACTAAAAAAAATTAAATCTCCTGGCCCTGGCCGGTTGGCTCAGTGGTAGAGCGTTGGCCTGGCGTGCAGGAGTCCCAGGTTCGATTCCTGGCCAGGGCACACAGGAGAAGTGCCCATCTGCTTCTTCACCCCTCCCCCTCTCCTTCCTCTCTGTCTCTTTCTTTCCCTCCCGCAGCCAAGGCTCCATTGGAGCAAAGTTGGCCCAGGCGCTGAGGATGGCTCCATGGCCTCTGCTTCAGGCGCTAGAATGGCCCTGGTTGCAACAGAGCAATGTCCCAGATGGGCAGAGCATCGCCCCCTGGTGGGCATGCCAGGTGGATCCTGCTCAGGCGCATGCGGGAGTCTGTCTGACTGCCTCCTGTTTCCAACTTCAGAAAAAAAAAATCTCCTTTAGATTAGGCATTATTATTATTATTATTGTTATTATTTTGTCTTGGGCCCCATGATAATTGCCAAACTTCAGTAAAATCTTTCCCCAACTGTATCCATTCTTCACAATGCCTCAAGGGTGAATTACTAAAAACACAAATTTAGTTATTATAATGTTGAATGGCTTTGCAACAAGACCATCAAATATATATACACTATACCATTTTCTTAACATTATATACATTTTTTCAACTTTTTTTCACGTATTTATTAATATTTAGTTGTATACTAGGAACCACTGAGGATGTGTACTGGTAGAAGACATGTCTCTGTGTGCAAGGTAAATAAAATCTAAATGGAAAAAATTTTGAGTGCAAACAGGTAGAAAACACACGTATAAGCATTTATCAGGTTGCCTTATATCTAACAAAAGCTACTGATTCCATTTCTAAAGGTAGTGAATTCAGAAACAGTGAGTGCTAATGACAGAGTAATATTTTTGCCTCTTTCAAAAATAAATTAACCAATTTATCTGCATAGCTATGGACAATGTGGCATAAAATTCTAGCACAGGCTTAAAAACAAATAAATTTAATGGAATATTTATAGATTCAGGAGTCTAAAATTACTGATATGTCATGATTATAACTCTTTCAAGCTTTATGGACATGAGCAAACCACTCAATTTCATGAATTTTAGTTCTTCATATATTAAATGTGGATAATGCCATTTTTACATTCTTCAACACATTGTTAGAATGTAATCAAATATGTGAAAATATTTCATATATAACTTAATATTGTCTAAAATTTTTGTTCAAATTTTAATAATTTAAAAATGTAGAACAAAATATATAATAAAAATAAATTTATTTTGTCAGATAATGTGAAATATATTTATTTCTAAAGGTATTATAATTTCATATTGTTTTCTGAATTGTGTTGTTTAAAAGAAACTCATGAATAGAATTCTTAATTAAAAACAAGTAAATCCCCTGACCAGTTGGCTCAGTGATAGCGCATCAGCCTGGCGTGTGGATGTCATGGGTTCAATTCTAAGTCAGGACACACAGAAGAAGTGCCCATCTGCCTCTCCACCCCTGCCCCTCTTACTTCTCTCTATCTCTCTTTCTCTTCCCTTCCTGTAGCCATAACTTGATTAAAGCAAGTTGGCCCTGAGCACTGAGGATAGCTCTACGGCTTTTGTCTCTGGTGCTAAGAAGAGCTCGATTGCTGAGTAATAGAGCAATGCCCCAGATGGGCAGGACATCACCCTCTAATTGGCTTGGCAGGTAGATTCCTATTGGGGCGCATGTGGGAGTTTGTCTCTTTACCTCCCCTCCTCTCACTGATAAAAAAAAAAACACAAGTAAATGAAATTTGACAAAATATAACCTACCTTTCCTTCTATGATAGTCACAGAGGGATAGTTTACAACTTTCAGTTAGTTTCTTATACTTCTTGGGTAATCTCTCCTCCATATGAAGAATTCTGGTCACATTACATAGAGAACACTGAAATCCACTCCTTCAGAGAGAGAAAAGATATTTTCTTCATAGCAACTCTAAACTATTTCATAAATGTCTCAAGTAATGCAAGCCAGGAAATATTATTCTATGCACTGCTCTTCAAATATTTTTTATTATATCTTGCCAAATAAGTGAAATCACTTTGTGGGCCAAGATAAAATGAATAGCTTTCAAGTGTTAGTAACCAAATTATTTCTCAAGGAAGTATATATTTCCCTGCTTTAATCTTTCTGTCTTTTATGCTTTCTGATTCCAAATTTTTATAGGTAAATTATATGTATATATGAATGTTTTGCTAATATTTAAATTTATTTATTGATTTTTTGGTTTTTAAAAATGACTTCAGTGGTTTCCTACTAATACATACCTATGCAGCATTTTACAAACAAGTTTATGATATGATATTTTGGTTAATCTAACCTCTTATCTTGCCTTTAAAGGAAACAAAGAGAGCAAATAATTGAAGATGATTAGCAAAGAAAATTATTTTGTTTTATAAATTATTACATATTTATTTGATTCAGAGGAAGGACCACAGATAATATTTAAATATGTACTGCATTAGAAAATAATAGCCCTGGCCGGTTGGCTCAGCGGTAGAGCGTCGGCCTAGCGTGCGGAGGACCCGGGTTCGATTCCCGGCCAGGGCACACAGGAGAAGCGTCCATTTGCTTCTCCACCCCTCCGCCGCGCTTTCCTCTCTGTCTCTGTCTTCCCCTCCCGCAGCCAAGGCTCCATTGGAGCAAAGATGGCCCGGGCGCTGGGGATGGCTAGAGTGGCTCTGGTCGCAATATGGCGACGCCCAGAATAGGCAGAGCATCCCCCCCTGGTGGGCAGAGCGTAGTCCCTGGTGGGCGTGCCGGGTGGATCCCGGTCGGGCGCATGCGGGAGTCTGTCTGACTGTCTCTCCCTGTTTCCAGCTTCAGAAAAATGAAAAAAAAAAAAAAAAAAGAAAGATTTCTAGAAAACTTAATAAAGAAATAAGGTATATACATGTTATTAACAGAGAAATGAGGTAGAATATGATATTCATATATGTATTAACATAATATACATCTATGTGAATATGTACAAATACTATGTTTTCACTAAAATGGAAGTAAATATTATTTTGAAAAAAAGCAGAGACCCACATATAAAATCTTGAAGTTGGCATTCCAAAGTTTCATTTTACCAAAATGCTCAAGGCTGTGTTAAATGGTAATGTACTTTATTGCCTACAATTAAAATATAGAAGAAATGCTTGAAAGTCCTTTCACTTAAACTTGGATTTTCATCAAGTTTCTTTTTTAAGTTATTATTTTGACATTTGTATTCACACGTATAAAAGTTATTTCTGTTATTATTAAATGTTTCTTAGGACCATTAAATTATCACAAATCACTAAGATAAATGTAAAGAAATATAAACTCAATACAAATTGAGTGCTTAATATGTGGTGTTATGGACTAAATTGTGTCTTCATCAAATTCATATGTTAAACCATAATGCTCAATATGACTTCTTCTGGAGATCAGTCCTCTAAGGCAGTGGTCTCCAACCCCCAGGCCACGGACTGGTAGCAGTCCGTGGGCCATTTGGTACCGGTCCGCAGAGAAAGAATAAATAACTTACATTATTTCCATTTTATTTATATTTAAGTCTGAACAATGTTTTATTTTTAAAAAATGACCAGATTCCTCTGTTACGTCTGTCTAAGACTCACTCTTGATGTTTGTCTTGGTCACGTGATACATTTATCCATCCCACCCTAAAGGCTGGTCCGTGAAAATATTTTCTGACATTAAACCGGTCCGTGGCCCAAAAAAAGTTGGGGACCACTGCTCTAAGGAGATAATTAAGGTTAAATAAAGTTTTACGGTTAAAGGAAATTATATGACTGGTGGCCATATTTCTAGATAAGAAGAGGAAGATGCACCAGAACATGTGTGTCCCCGACCCCGACCCTATTTTCTTATTGTAGAAAGGTCATGTGGGAACAAAGCAAAAAGGAGATATTTTGCAAGCCAGGAATAAAGCTCTAACCAGAAACTAAATTTTCTAGTACATTGATCTTGGACTTACAGTGTCCAGAACTTAAAGCAAATAAGTTTCTGTTTTTCAAGCCACTCAGACTGCAGTATTTTGTTACTGCAGCCCAACCTAATTGATATACTTGGTTTACAACAATCTAAGTAAATGATTGGATATGTTCATTCATTTTTCTATATGTATGTTGTCAGCTACTTTTAAAGATTATTTCTAGCTTGCAATTTTATTGATAAAATACTTTTTTTCTATTCTCATAAAATTTCTTAAACACCTGCTATCAGGTGATCTTTCAGAATTGTGTTACCATTTTTTCATATTATAATTATATTTTTATATGTGTTTATTTTTTTTCTCTCATGTATTCCAACCAATATTCAGAAACACCAAAAAAAGGCGGGGATATATAGTACTTACATTTAACTAGGAAAAAATGAAACTTAGGAAAAATCTTAATGGAAGCTCACTCTAAGAAACAAATAGAAGGATAAGAAACTATAAATATGAAGGCTGTTGGGTGGCAGGGAACTAAGAACAAGAGGGCCCTGAAAAAGGACTGATAGATACACACAGAATGTGAAGTATACTGAAAACATGTTCTTCTCATTTTCCCCAACTGGGAGAATATGGTGTTGAATGATTCTGAAAACAAAGTTACATATAAAAATGCCTAAGGGTTGACAAATTTTGCATTTTTAATCTTGAGGGGAAAAAAAGCTACCTCAACTTATAAAACTTATATTTGAAGTTATTACTTTATCAATTCAAGATTCCTAAATATAATAGTGTTTATTACTGTGTAGGTACTGACTAAATGAATTTTCCGATTTTCCTTGTTACAGCTCTCATTTTGACAATACAAACATCTGCGTTCAGTTGTTCTTGTAACACTATAACTGTCTTTCCATGCTAGTTTCTCTCAAGACATTGTTTGTATATTTTGCACTCACCTAGACTTCATAATCAATAAAAATACTTTCTTACTAATATTTTAAAGGTTTCTTTAGGCTGCTATTCTCTTATTACTTGAGATAAGAACCTTTTTTAAATTTTCTTATGTCTTCTGTACGATAAACAATTATCAGATTATCAGTTAGTTATTGATGATATGCTGAAGAGCTCAATTTACCTATTGTATCTGTTATGATGTAAATAAAAATATTTGCAGTGAACAATACTATTGTTTATATTTAGATTTGTCTCAAAGGACAGAATTGTGAAACAGTGTCATCATGAGTCAATTTTATTTCTGGAAAAATTATTTTCCTAAAACAATAGCACTATTTTTGTGGCATTTGTCTGTTATTCTGGGGATTTTTATACAGACAAAAGAAAATGAGATCTTTTTGAGTAAATAAAGACTATCAAAGTCAAAGCAAGCAGAAATAGTTTCACTTATATTCTTCTCTGAAGAATCATATAACATGCTATACTGTGCTATCAAAGTACTCAGCTGTCATAATATATTAATACTAAATCAAAATATTAGACAAAAGTATTTTTAGAGTAGTATAAATGTTAGACACATATATTCATACATGCATTTGTTTATATGCATTTGCACATAAATGTATGCATACATGTATACATGCTAAAAAATGGAAACTTTTAAATTTCTGTATAATATACCAAAATAATATCATTTCAGAACACAAAATTTTAATTGCTTTCTGCATTCATTACTGTTAAAGTCATACACATTTATATTTTATATTTTTCCCAAGATATAAATCATAGCTTTACATAAAAACTTGTGACTTTTTTGAATATATTTACTGGCTTGAGAACAATAGATACCCAGAAGATAAAAGACTAATAAAATTTGGAGTAATCTGTTTAAAATATATAGCTGCAAAAATATTGATCGACAACTGTTTTCAAAAATTATTTATATTGAAAAAGAGAGTTATTAGATGACTAATGTGTGTTAGATGTTAGAGTTAAGATCTTAAGGAGCCTGACCAGGTGGGGGTGCAGTGGATAGAATATCAGTCTGGGATGCGGAGGACCCAGATTTGAAACCTCGAGGTCGTCAGCTTGAGTGCAGGCTCATCTGGTTTGTGCAAAGCTCACCAGCTTGAGTCCAAGGTCACTCCCTTGAGCAAGGGGTCACTTAGTCTGCTGTTGCCCCCTGGTCAAGGCACATATAAGAAAGCAATCAATAAACAACTAAGGTGTTGCAAGAAAGAATGAATGTTTCTCATCTCTCTCCTTTCACGTCTGTCTGTCCCTATATGTCCCTCTCTCTGTCACAAAAATTAAAATAAAAAAATATCAAGGAATTTATACTATTTTAGGCTAGTAAACACATATCTCTAAATAAATAATTAGTAATGGAGTGTAAAATGGGGATGCTAAGGGAAAATTGAGGAGGGTCATTCATCTTTGAAAATTGGTATGAGTGGTCAAGTAAGAGCCTCCCAGAAAAAGTCAATGTCAAGTTGAGTTTTTAATGGAGAATGGGCATCAAGTGTTTGCATATCGAGTATGAGGTTCATGGTATGGAAGTAGAGGTAATGTGCTTAATCAGAAAGTTTTTCAAAAGACAATGTTACATTCTGCAAGTTACTAATAAAAACATAATCAATATTTTTATTGATACACACTTCGCATCATATTTTTAAGCTATTTATAGTGTCTGAACCTCTCATTAATTTTTCAAGTTTATATCTCACATATAAATGTATTAAATTACTTCAAAAATGATTAGATTGTTTTGGATCTCAAGCAAGTAATTGAGTGAATGAACAATGACTGACTGAATCAGAGCTAGTAACACTCTAGTTAGATATAGGTCAAGACATGAAATTAGAATGAGATTTTCTGTTTTATTTCTGGTGTTATAGTCCCAAGATATTAAAAATATTCCAATGTATTCAAAAGTAGAGAGTAACTACATATTTTTTATTTTATTTTTTTAATTTATTGATTTTTGTGAGAGAGGAAAGGAGAGAGGGAGAAACAGGGACACAGACCTGTTCCTGTATGAGCACTGACCAGGGATTGTACCAGCTACCTCTGTACTTCAGGATGATGCTCCAACCTATTTAACTATCTGGCCAGGGAAAGAGAATAACTATTTCTTAAAAACATTGTTCTAGTTGATGTGTGAAAAATAAACTATATATTAGTGCAAGAATCATCAGGAGATAAAATTCTTCAAAGAATAAAATAGTTCATATGAAGAGATGTTAATGGCACCACTTATAAACATGTGGTCAGTGTTAAGCAAATGATGTTGAAGACTCAGAGACACTGAACTAAGAGGATAATGGAGAAACACTTATTACATAGTCAAGAAAGATTGGTGTCCCTATTTGAACTATAGTCATAAAAACACACCATTACAACCTCATTACACAGAGACTAGGGAAGGAATATATTATCTTTATTTGAACTCTATGACTTTCTACTTATAAATTCCGATGGTTGGTTCCAGCCAAGAACAAGTCAGAAAAGGAGCCAGAGGATGCAGTGCCAGAAGGTTCAGTCTCACGATGCACTTAGCACGACAGAGAATAGTACAAGTAATGGGGAGGCAAATGAAAGAATCAATACTACGTAAGAAGGAAGTTTGGAAGCACATGTATTAGTTAGAAGGTGTTACAATCACCTCCTAATTAATCTAGGTGATGATGATGCTAGCTTATTCTAGGGCTGTAGTAGTACATGCATTTTAAATATATTTTGAAGGTCAAATTGAAGTATAGTCCAGTAGATTTCATGTATTGAATGAGAGAGAAAAAAAAGAATTTTCTATAAGGAAATTGGGGTTATATGGTAATATGACTTTATACATATGATGGAAAGTTGGATGAATGGATAAATTAGTGAAGATTGAAGTAGAGATAAAAGAGAGAATGGTTTTATAAAGAATACTTTCACTAAGTAAGGTATATTTTTCAATTTTAATTTATTTTTTCTTTTTATTAAATTTATTGAGGTGACATTGGTTAATAAATTTATATAGGTTTCAAGTGTATATTTCTATGATACATGATCTGCATATTGAATTGTGTGCCCATCACCCAAAGTCAAATCATCTTTCCTCACCATATATTTAACTTCCTTTACTCTGACTATTCTTCCAACCCTTACCTCTGATAACCACTATACTATTGTCTGTGTCTATGAAATTTTGTTTTTCTTATTTGTTCATTTGTTGCTTTCAGTTTTATAGCCCACATATGAATAAAATGATATGGTTCTTAACTTTTTCTGACTTATTTTGCTTAGCATCATACCATGTTGCAAGTGGCAGCATTTCATTTTCTGCTATGGCTGAGTACTATTACATTTTATATATGTATCACATCTTCTTTATCTAATCGTATATCAGAGAACACTCTGGTTGCAATGTGAATAGTGTTGCGATAAACATAGGGGTGCATATGTCTCTGCAAATAAGTGTTTTCAACTTTTTTGGGTAGAGATCCAGAAGAGAGGATACTGGGTCATATGTAACTGTATTCTATATTTTTTACCAACTCCATACTGTTTTCCATAATGACTCTACCAGTTTACATTCCTACTAGTTTTGAATGAAGGTTCCTTTTTCTCCACAACTTGTTATTATTAGTAACAACTTGTCTTATTAGTAACAGCCATTATAACAGGTGTGAAGGAGTACCTTACTGTAGTTTTGATTTGTGTTTTCTTAATAGCTAGTGAAGTTGAGTATTTTTCTTATAACTGTTGGCCATTTGTATATATATTCTTTGGAGAAGTGCCTGTTCAGGTACTTTGCTTATTTTTTTTTTAATTTGATTGTTTGTTTGGTTGATGTTGTATAAGTTTGTTTGAGTTGTATGAGTTCTTCATATATAATACTATGGATATTAACCCCTTGTCAGAGCTGTTGTTTGCAAATGTCTTTTCCCATTTAGTTGGTTTTTATTTTATTGTCAGTTTCTTTTGCTGTGCAGAAGCTTCTTAGTTTGATATAGTCTTGTTCACTTATTTTTGCTTTTACTTCCTGTTCCTTGGAGTTTTGATAAATATTATTACTTTACAGTCTACTAGAATTCCTTTCATTTCTCTGGATGTAGGAGCTTCTTGAAATATTCTTTACTTCTCTCCCTGACTGGCAAGCAGGTATTTATCTTTATTGCTTCAGGTTAAGAGAAATCCCCTGTTGTATTTTCTAAAATATAACACTTGGCTAAATTCTGTAAACCAGCGCAGCTAGTAATTCCAGGTCCTGAGGAAGAATGGTGCAGAATTAAGAAAATAAACTCACCTAGAAAAGAGGACGGGATTGGGAGGCCTCTGCACTGCTGATGGCAACATCAGAGAGAGAGAGCCCCCAGTCTTGCTTTTTTATAAAGTATAGACAATTAAAACTTTTAAGCCAATATACAAATAAGGAAGTCTCTGATACAAAGTTACTTATCTGAGGCATAAATGGGATTCCTCATAAGAGTGTACCACCCCATGTCATGCAACAGTCAAGGGTGAGAGGAAAAGCTTAGTTTTGAGAAGGGTGTTGAGAAGATCTTAATATTATAAGGGTGTGTGGAAGATCTTAGTATTAGAAAGGTTTTGAGAAGATCTTAGTCTTAAAAGGGTGTGTGGAAGATCTTAGTATTAGAAGGCTGGAGAAGAGCTTAGACTTAAACTAAGCCTTAGGCTGTAAGGTTTTGTCAGCTTACAGCCTGTCTCCCATAGCTAAGTATGTTTTCTGTTTCTGAGAGCAATTTTCCCATCTCTCTATTAGTAGTTATTTTTACTAATAGAACATTGTAGTTATATTCATATAGCTACATCTCCTTTTCTTAGTGAATTATGACATATTTGAGTTAGAAAATATAGTTATGATTATGTTTCTAGTACAGTACCTCTAAAATAGTATAAACATAATAAATATCTATTGCATCAATTAATTAAATGCACTTTCCTAAATGTTAGAAATATTTATTTTATTCATATTTCTACCTAATACTTAGAAAATATAACAAAAGTAGAAAAAATACGGTTCACAAATATGACTATTCAGGAAACTGAAATATCCAAGTTCTTGTTAGAGCTGTGTCTTCCCTCTCAAGGGGATCTTTTAAACAATCTTCTTTCACCCCAATGTGGTATCTGTTAAAAGGAAATTCTTATATTTTTACAATAGTGGAAATGTTCATTTTTTATGCACTGTCTTCTGGTTTTTAATGGACTCTCTGCTTTCAAATATACAAATACAGTATCATTAACTATGGTCACTAGACTGTACATTATATCCTAGGGACTTAATTATTTTATAATTGGAAGTTTGTACCTTTTACTCACTTTCACCAGTTTTGGTCACCCATCCGTACCTCTTGTTTCTGGCAATTATCAATCTGTTCTTTGTATGTATGAGTTCAGGGTATTTTAAGATTCCACATATAAGCAAAATTATTTGTTATTTGTTGTTTTCTGTCTTATTTCACTTAGCATAATGCCCTCAAGGTCTAAACATGTTGTTGTAAATAATAAATTCTCTTTTCTTGAACATAAGAGTTAGTTTGATTCCTGTTTTGAAAAAGCCAACCAACTAAAAACAGTGCTGTTGTAGATGTTATTAGGCCTCTCTACACAGCTTAATATTCTCTACTTAACTGTAAGTACTAGACAATAATAATTATATACTCCATTATAATGTAAATTATATTATAAATTATTTAAGTTAGGGATGATACATTACTTTTGCCTACCCCCAAATTGTCTGGCATTTCAAGGTCCTTAGTAGTAAGATTAATACACTTATGTTTTCTTTTAACCCTGAAGTTTGTTCAGTCAAGATATTTGAACACCTCATTTCTTATCCAAACTTTAAAAACTGTACAGAAGAGTATATGCCCCGTGGAATTAACATCACTTGGGAGAATTATTTTAATCCCTTATTGACTTGCAAGATGCATCCACCTTGATGTTTTCACAGGAACTTACTTCACTGATGATGATCAAAAGAGGTATGTTGGGCTTTGATCAGAGTAAATCTAAAGAAAACTGGAAATCTGAAAATATGCAGTGATTAAAATTCTATTTCCATCTTCTCTTAGTGAAATGAGGAAAGTAAAATACTGACTGATACCTTATAATTACTGAGAGAAATTAAAAGGCTTTTATTTAAAGATAATTGAGATAAGGTTAAAGCATAACAAAAATGTAAAGTTAGGTTCACATTATTGTTGAAATTGGAGAATCCAGTTTTCCAAATAGTAATGAATGCAGTCTGTTCAACTGCTTTCCTGCTGATTTGTCAAAGAACTTCCAGGGGCATTATTTGCTTTTTACCCTCAGAATTAATATCTGAGCTAAAGTATGATGAAGCCAAGGAAGAATTTTCTGTCTCTCTGTAACACCAGATTCTCTTTAGAGCTTCAGGTAGTTACTCCTGAACATAGTGTCTAGGCCACTTACAGATATGACCTCCTCAAGGTATACTTGAAAATGACCCTAACACTTAATCTATTGCACTTGTGAGCTATGGTTATTATGTGGGCATTACCTCCTAACCCAGAGAAATGTTTTGTTAAGAAAACACACAGAAATGCAGGATCACACTGAATTTAAAAATTAAATTTTATTCTTTCAAGAGTACTTTGCTTATCACAAGATGATTTGAATTTAGATTATGATTTGAGTACTTCATTGGCAATAATATAGTTAATTAATTTTAGGTAATAAGAGCCAGTATTGAAATATGATGGGTAGTCAACAGAATCAACAGTTCAAATGCTATTGAAATATTTACCTGAAACCTACTGTATGTCTTCTTATTGATCAATGTGACCCTGTTAAAGTTAATTTTTTAAATAAAATTTAAAAAGATATATAATTATTCTATAAGGCATTATTACAACTTTTCAACAATAATAATTAGATGTGTTTAAGTTTTGTTTTCTTTAGGATATTGATATTTTGAGTTTTGATAACTAACAGATATGTGAGTTCTGCAAAATAAGTTAGAAAGTTATAGTAAATTATGATTTCAGAAAGTATCCACACCAGGGAAAATTTAAAATAGTTATGAGGCACATAGAAGGAGCAGGCTATGCATCTTTAGAAAGGAAAGGGGAGTTTATAAAAAGTAAACAGCAAGACAAGTACAAATGTCTGTTAATAATTTTATTCTAGGAAAAGATAAATTTTATTGAAGTATCACTAATATTTCCCAAACACTATGGTAATGTTCTCAGGTGTAATATCTCTTAAAACAGATATTTCTGTCATGCAGGCTATAACACAAACGTGTTTCATGTTTTATAATTTGAAAGTTGTTACTACACACAACCAAAAGCCAGGAATGCCTTCAATTAGATCATTGCTACAGAGTAAACAAATTTTTCTGTCGAAAGTCTCATCAGGAGGACCCTAAAAAGCACAAGTATGTGAGGTCCCAGACGCATGGCTCAGTGGAAAAAGTGTTGGCCCAGTGTGTGGATGTCCTGAGTACCATCCCGAGTCAGAGCACACATAGGAAATGACCACTGGCTTCTCTCCTCCTCCCTCTACCCCTTCTCTTTCTCTTTCTGTCTCCCAGACAGTGGCTGGATAGATTTGAGCATCAGCCTGGGAGCTGAGGATAGCTCAGTTGCTTTGGGCATTGGCCCCGGACAGGGTTGCTGTGTGGATCCTGGTCAGTGTGCATGCAGGATTCTGTCTCTCTGTCTCTCCTCCTCTCATAAAAAAAAGGAAAGGAAAAAATGTGATTTACAGTCTTCTCAACTAGAGTCTACATCTGATTCCTCACTGAGATGGCTAAGATAACTTACCAATCACTATGATCTGTGTTTCCTAATCAGAAATGCATCTGTGAATTACCTAAAAGAAGAATAAACACAAGTAGTGGTCTCTGTGATGAACCTGTACGCATTTGAACATGGTCTTTTCCAGTTATTATCTTATAAGATAAGATTATAAATACTAGAATTTTATGAAGATTCACTTCTCCAGATTTCACCTTTAAAATTTCAATCAATAGTTAATATTCAGAAATGAAACTGCTACATATTTAACCATAAAAGCAAGATAAAAAGTTTATTTTTTCCATTGGTGACTACTAAGTATAAGCAATATAGTACTAAATCACAAATTAAAGAAATCACAGGTCAAAGTCTAAGTCCCAAGGGGATTTATTTATATATGAAAAGACAAACTTTTAAAAGTCTGTTGAAAACACAGGTAAAACAAGTTGAGTAACTAATATTTAGAGAGTTTGAAGATTTAAAAATGATATTAAATATGTAAGAGATCATTCATGCGGGTGATAGAAAATAGAATGGCCATGTCAAATTAGAAGGTTGGTCTGCAAATACAGTGCAAAATTAACATGAAGTAAGGGTATTAAGTTGCATTAGAAAATATTTTTAATAGTAACCCTAGGAATTAAAATAAGACAGCCAGATAGGCCCTGGCCATTTGGCTCAGTGGTAGAGTGTTGGCCTGGTGTGCAGAAGTTCTGGGTTTGATTCCCGGCCAGGGCACACTGGAGAAGTGCCCATCTGCTTCTCCACCCCTCCCCCTCTCCTTCCTCTCTGTCTCTCTCTTCCTCTCCTGCAGCCAAGGCTACATTGGAGCAAAGTTGGCCCAGGCGCTGAGGATGGCTCTGTGGACTCTGCCTCAGGAGCTAGAATGGCTCTGGTTACAACAGAGTGGTGCCCCAGATGGGCAGAGCATTGCCCCTGGTGAGCATGCCAGGTGGATCCCAGTCAGGCACATGTGGGAGTCTGTCTGACTGCCTCCTGGTTTCCAGCTTCAGAAAAATACAAAATAAATAAATAAATAAATAAATAAATAAATAAATAAATAAAAGAAGACAGCCAGATAATAAATTTCAAATGTTTATGTTTTAGGGCACTATGTGGAAATAGTCTGTATCTGTTTATAATTGTTTGTACCACTTACAAGATTTCAAATTATTAATCTTTCTTAATGATTCAAAACAGTAAATAAGAATGTCAATCACTGAGGTGGCTTTTAGGAAAAAAATAGAATAGTGTACAAGACTCCAAATTATTTGTCTAATATAATTTTGCTCTTGACTATGACTGGAAATAAACATGCCATCAGCTGGATACGGGATAAATTATTTAAAAATATAGATATTTGGTTGGTTGTTAAGCAAAGATATTTCTGAAATACTATAAATATTTCTGAAGATGATTCATTTATGCAAGTAGTTTGAAATGATATTGAATATATTTTTTGCTTATGCATTATATATTTTTAGACTTCAATACTGAACATTTTATTTAAAAATAAATTAATAGATAGTATAATTATTGTAAATGATCAATCACTTATATAAGAGCAGTTCCTATACCTTGTAAATAGTACCCAAGAGTTACCAGACGTTTCTTCTGATTTCTTATAAATTTATGACTTAGCATGACTAATATACCTTTAAATAACTACATAGATAACAATTATTAAAGTCTGACATAACTAATAAAAGGAAATTGTGTCGACTATGACCTGAACAATTAGTTAAGTCCTCAATGAAGTAAAAGAACTTAAACTGTACTTTAAAACATGGGTCATATTTTAATAAAAGCCCCAAAGGGAAAAGGCATTACAGATATTACACAGATATTTTTTTTAAAGAAGGCATGAATTGTTCAGATAAGAGATATCAGAAGAGCTAAATTACAAAATACAGAATAATGTACATTAGGGTATTGTTGAAAGTGACTGAATAGTTACTATGGAATTACATTTTAGAATTGTTGGCGTGCTGGTCTGAAGATGTTGAACAATGACTTGTAAACAATGAGAATATAATGCATGGTTTTGAATATAGCCTGGATATAAATATATTAATGAAAATTTCTAAGGGGTGAGAGGAGGGTAAGCTTGAGTAGAATAAATTAAATCTATTTTATTAAAATTAATGGGGTGATATTAGTTAACAGGAACATGTCAGTTTCAGATGTATGTCTCCATGGCACATAATCTGTATATTGTGTTGTGTGCCCATTACCCAGAGTTGAACCACCTTCTGTCATCATATATTTGGGCCCCATTATTCCAGGTCGCCTCTCTACTCCTTCCCTCTGGTAACTACCATGCAGTTGTCTATGTTTATGAGTTTTGGGGTTTTTTTGTTGTTGTTGTTCATTTGTTGCTTTCAGTTTTATATCTCACATGTGAGTAAAATCATATAGTTCTTAGCTTTTTTGGACTGACATATTTCACTTAGCATAATATTTTCAAGGTCCATTCATGTTATTGCAAATGGCAGTATTTCATTTTTTCTGTGGCTGAGTAGTATTTCATTGTATATGTGTACTGCATTTTCTTTACCTAATCCTTATTGGTGGATACTTTGGTTGTCTCCATGTCTTGACAACTGTGATAATGTTGCAGTGAACCTAGGGTTGTATATGTCTTTGCAAACGAATATGCTCAAATTTTTCAAGTAGAGGGATTGCTGGGCTATATTGTAATTATTCTAAAGGTTTTGAGGAAATGCCATTCTGTTTTTCATTGTGGCTGTAAGAGTTTACATATCCCAAAACAGTGAATAAGTGGTTTCTTTTTTCTCCTCAACCTCTCCAACACTTGTTACCACCTGTCTTGTTGTTAACAGCAAATATAACAGGCGTGAGGTGGTATCTCATTGTAGTTTTGATTTGCATGTCCCTGATAGCTGGTGAAGATTAGCATCTTCGTATATATTTGTTGGCTGTTTGTATGTCTTCATAGGAGAAGTGTCGGTTCAGATCTCTTCCCCATTTTTTAAATTGGATTGTTTGTTTGGTATTGAATTTTATGAGTTCTTTATGTATTTGGATATTAACTTCTTGTTGGAGCTGTTGCTTGCGAATATCATTCTTGTTTGGTTGGCTGCCTTTTTGTTGTCAGTTTCCTTCGCTATGTAAGAGTTTTAAAGTTTGGTATAATTCCTTTCATTTATTTTTATCTTTACTTCCCTTTTTTGGGGGGTCAAATTGACAAAATGTTCTCTAATGTCAAAATCCATAAATTTAGTATATATGCTTTCTTTTCTTTAATTTATTGTTTTAGATCTTATATTTAGGAATGATCCATTTTTAATTAATTTTTATGCATAAGGTCAAACTGTAGTCTAGTTTTGTTCTTTTGCATCTGGCTTTCCAATTTTCTCAGCACAATTTATTGAAGAGGTTTGAGCAGAATAAATAAGTGGTGAGAGAGATTGCTGGTATCTGGACCTGATTTAGCAACTGGCAAAAATTTCTGCTGACCAGATATTTTCTGAAGGAATCAATGAATGGATGAATGAATGGATGAATGGATGGATGGATGGATGGATGGATGGATGGATGGATGAATATAAAGTCCAGAGCCTACTTATAATGCAATGAAATTTTTCAGTATGAGGTCATGTTCAAGCTAGGTAGAGGGTCAAATATTTCAGTTTTAGGAATTCTAAGCTATCAAAATACGTATGAAACTGCAAACCCATGTATTTTTTAATTTTCTTAGATTTTATTTATTCATATTTAGAGAGAGAGAGTAGAGAGAAAGAGAGAGAGAGAAGAGGAGAGGAGCTGGAAGTATCAACTCCCGTATGTGCCTTGACTAGGCAAGCCCAGGGTTTTGAACCAGCAACCTCAGCATTCCATGTTGGTGCTTTATCTACTGTGCCACCGCATATTAAATAAATAAAAGTTAATCATACATTATAACAGCATAAAACCAATTTCATTTGTTGTTAATAAGAACCATTATTTGAGTTATTTTTATAAGCTCTACTTCTTTTGGTTATATCATTTTTTTCCTTTGTACTGCCAACTTAGCCAATTACTTTTCATCTGAAGGCAATCAAATATTTTGTATTCGGAATAAACTTAATGAACCTGCTCCTTATTTCATAGATGGTTTCTTCTTGCTTTTACAAACGCTTGAGCAAGAATTATTCATCTGTACCTGATATAAGCTTTAGCTCCTCAGTGATTTGTGCTTTCCTTTTTAAAATGATAACACTAAAAGAATACAGAAAGTTCTATTATATCTACTTTTCTTATTTATTTAAATATAAAAATAATATCTTCAAATAATTTAGGCAGAATATTAATTATTACAGTATAAAGGACAAGAAAATATTCCAGTCTTTTAAATCTATGATTCTATCATTTGCCAAAATCATTTTTAAATAATCTTAATGGGACTTTAAGTGTAATGTGAGGATCTCTCTACTCATATTGATGAGTTTCTTTTAGGCTGCGGACTGATAGTCTGGATACAGTTGAGCTATTTTCTCTTTGTGCAAGGTTACACTGTCCAGTCACAGCAGAAACTCAAATAATAATGAGAAATTCTGTAAGGACTGGTAAACCAACTAACTTACATTGCCAAATTTTCTATTCACTTGTCCATTTTCTTCTCTCTGTCTTTGAAAATAAATCTGAAATGCAGTACATACACATAAAACTTTTCTATTTGTTAGATAGTTTATGTTTTCCATTATGAAGTGAGACAGCCTTACCTATGACCTCCCTCACCATTTACAGTGTTACTACAAAGTTTGTTGACGACAACTTTCTCCTTTCACCAGCACCTTACACTATTAAGCAGTCTATTTTGCATTAAGTGTAATCATTTCATCATTGTTTCCATGTGAAATGTTTAAAAACTTTTTAATAAAAATACTTGAAAATATTGTATTGGTATCAGACCTATTTAAAAGACATTTAAATATAAAATCATTTTTCATGCAGCTTATTACATATAATATTTTATCATTCATCTTACTCATTTTGCCAAGCAGAAAATTTGAAAGAATGTGTATAAAACTGGCACTTGTTCTCTGAGGACTGTCACTTCTGATAGTGTTTTGTAGATTTAAATTCTGTAAGTTGGGTTTTTTTAGAATAACACCCAGTAGCAAAACAAAACTGAAATATTATGCAATAATATGGAGTATATAGAATTTTGTCACATTCATGTAAATGTGAGATTGTTTTTATACCTTTGATAGCCCAAAGATAGTGTTAGAAGAGGTAATTTTTTGGTACAGAGTAAGTTTAAATTTATCTTTCTTAAAGTGTTTATTTGCTATTGCATTCCATTTTCCAATGGTTTCCGTGACCAGATGGAAGGTATAGATGTGTTTCCTATGCCTTGTACAGATTTTTTATTCATGCATTATTACTCTTACATAAGAAATAGATGTAATATAGATTTTTTTTAATTTATGGGAGTGTGTTGCTGTAATATTTGCATAATAACATTATTTTATGATATATTGAGAAGTTTAATTATGTTAATTTTATTATGCAAGTATTTCTAACTTTTATATAAAATTAGTTATATGCCTTTTATGTAATAACAATAAGTTGTTTAGAAAATATAAAACATTCATTAGATTCCATTTGCTCCTAATAAGAAAAGAGTTATTTACAATGTTAGGTGAGTACCTATAAATGCAAATTAGTGCAGAGAATCATTACATGTTAAGGTAAATTAGACAGAAAAGACATAGTATTTTGAATGATACAAAAATTAATTTTATTTTCTTATTTAGATTGAAAAAACAATGCACAATCTAGCTAAATGATTAATTAATACATGCCATTTTTAGGAAGCAATAGTTTCAGTCATAATTTTTAACTTATTGCAAACAGATGAAATAAATTCATCTAAATATTCTTGAAAAACTAAAGTTTGAGGTGTGTCTATGTGTAAACACACAAGGTTAAACCCTTATCAGTATTTTCATGTTGATAATAAACATGCGCCTATTTTAAGTATGTGGTTCAGTTTCTCAAAAATGATCAATTAACTCATTTGTTTTTTAATAAGAAATAAAATGGTCATTTCTAAGAACTATTGTTTTTATAATTGCATCTTTTTATTTTTTTAAATCAAAACAAAGTTAGTGATAAAACCAATGATTTTTAAGAACAACGTATGAAAAGAAATGGTTTTAATGCACCCAACTGAAAAGAATATATTTATTCTAGTCAAAAGTGCATGATGTTTCTGCCAATTTGAATGCTATAACACTGGTACTGTTGAGGGTTCTAGATTTTAGATATTAGTCAATACTAAATATCAGATACAGTGTTTTCATACAAGTTTCTTGCAGCTACAGTTTTACCCTGTAACTCACTGGTCATTATATAGTCACAACAAAAACTTACTAAGGTTAAAATGAGAACAGATTTTCAAAGTGACTTTCAAAAATCAACCTCTTAGAATTGTATGTAATTTTAATTGTTAATATACCTTCTGTTACTATTCATATTGAGTCTCAAGATATTTTATTTCTAACAAAACATATCTTCTAGACTACAAATCATTCTGAAACATACTGGTTTGTAGACTGAAATCTTCAAGTTTAATATACAATTAATTTATAAGGTGGTAGTAAATTATTCTAAGCTTAAGAACTAAGTTTAAATATTGTACTAACAGTGAAAATATTGAGAAACATAAGGTTTGTGTTTATATGTGAATTATACCATGATTATTCTTGATTGCATAGCTTATTGGTATGTACTATCTTAAGAACAAAATACAATGTTTAGACAACTATTATGCAAATATTTCTACAATAAACAAGTATATTTCTAGGTAGTATAAAATTATTGAAACATATTGATGCTTTTTCTAAGTTTGACAAGCAAAATGCTGACACAATAGTTCAGGTTTCATTAAAACTTTAAAAAATTTAAAAACATAACTTTTATTTTATAAGGGAGAGGACATTTATATTAATCTTGGATTATTACAGAAAATCGAAAAGATTTCAAATTTAAAAGCCAGCTTAACCATTTTCTCTGAAGTTGTGCCTTACTTTGGTATGAAACAGTAATACTAGAAATGTAAGAGAGATGAAATAGAGACAAGTTAAAATATCCTAAGCAGCCTGACCAGGAGGTGGCACAGTGGATAGAGCATTGGACTGGGATGCGGATAACCCAGGTTCGAGACCCTGAGGTCGCCAGCTTGAGTGCGGGCTCATTTGGTTTGAGCAAAGCTCACCAGCTTGGACCCAAGGTCGCCAGTTTGAGCAAGGGGTTATTCATTCTGCTGAAGGCCCACAATCAAAGCACATCTGAGAAAGCAATCAATGAACAACTAAGGTGTCACAATGAAAAACTGATGATTGATCCTTCTCATCTCTCTCCATTCTTGTCTGTCTGTCCCTATCTATCCCTCTCTCTGACTCTCTGTCTCTGTAAAAAAAAAAAAATATATATATATATATATATATCTCATAAGCAGGGCATAATTACAAATAAGAATTTGAAAACACATAATAACAATCTTATTCTTTTAAAATATAGAAGTTTATCAAATGATTAATATGACAAAGTTAATAATTTTGAAAATTAAGTGATTAATAAAATGAAATGTATTATTTATGTATTTAATACTGTGGCCATTTTATAAAAATAACACACATTTTAATCTTATTTATTTTCATTTCATACTTTGAAATATAACTATAATATTTTTTTCATTATTCATATTTTTATAGACATGGAGCAGTTAATTTTCCTTTACTTGAAATCATCAAAAACCAAGGTACTTAGAGCTCACTGCCCTTTGATACTCTATTTTTGCAGAACTCCTTACATTTTTTTAAAATTACTTATTAAGTATAAAAAATTTTAAGTAAACTTTATGTATCTTTGCATATATGTATTTTAAAATATATAAATTTTTAGCTACTTAAATATGTGATAAAATTAGCGATTTTAACTTTAGTTTTATTATCAATGTATATATATATCATGTTATAAAATTCTAAACTATAACATTTTCCTTAAGAAACAAATCAACTAGAAACAGAAAACTTGTCTAATTTTTGTACAAGAAAACACATTTTATTTCACTTTGACAAGTTTTAGAATATAAACTAACATTTAAAACATGTTGTATAATCTACTTATCTGTATCCTTTCTACTTATGTAAAATATAAAACTAGAAAAATTTAGAAATAGTTTAGTGATCAATGTTTGTAACTTTTCTTATTTATAAATCAAAAAATTATTTAAGATATATTAATCAATCAATTTAATATTACTTTATTATCTTAAATTGTGTAAGGAAATAAAAAATTGTAATGTAAACCAATACAATACAATAAGTTTTCCTTTTGTTTTGTTTTTGTTTTGTTTTTGTTTTTTGTATAACTAAAAGAAGTCACAGAACTGAACCGTTATGAAAGTATATTTTATTAAATTTTCATTTAAATGATTTTGTATTTTGGCATCCTGAAAGTATTTATTAAGTTAATATTGTTTACTCTATTCATACAGCTAATGTACAAATTTTCTAAAGTTTAGTTGTTAAAGTAGTCATGAGGATGTGGTGAATATAGTCAATAATATGCTAAAAACTATATACTGTGTCAGATGAATAAGAGATTTATTGTGATGGTCTGGCCATACCACCCTGAACGCACTCAATCTTGTCTGATCTCAGAAGCTAAGCAGGGTCAGGTTAGTTAATATGTGGATGGGAGAGTTATCATGATGATCAATTAGTAAGTTATATAATGTCTAATCACTGGGATGTGCACTTAAAACTAATATACTGTATGTCAACTGTAATTGAAAAATCAAAAAATGTAATCATAATGATTAGAAATTAAATCTATTTATTAAAATATTGTGCTACAATTATTTCTGTGTGCCAATAAAATCAAGAAAGCATAAAGTTCATTTTAAGCTAAAACTAATCAACTTTAAACAGTTAAAGTTATCTAAATACCAAAAATAGTATAAGAAATTTTATTAATGTAAGTGACCCCTGTATTCATATGTCAAAATTTAATGATATTTACATCTATGTAATGAATCTATTTATCTAAAACCTGAGCCATTACCCAAACTCCCAGTTAAACATTTTAATTGTGAATTATAGTTTTCCAAGAAAAAAAAACATAGAAATCAAATGCACATTTTAGAATATTTTTTTAAATTTAGAATTTGTTAATCATTTATCTAGATAAAATATTTCTAGAGTGTCCTTCTAATAAACAAACAGGGTTTTTTGTTTGTTTATTTTATGATCAACTAATCCCAAATTTTCCCATAGAAACTGAAAAATAAAGAGAGAAGAAAAAAAGGGATTGATGGGAGCCAACCTCAGACATATATAAATTTGTCACCATTATTAGAAGCTAACTACTCTACTTTTTAATGAAAAAAAGGGCTTAGATAGAGGAAAAAACTTATTTAGATATGAAAATGCTGAAGAATCATATAAAAACTCTCAGTTTTATTTTTAATTTATAAAGATCACTGGGTTCTTGTTAGAAATAGATATTCTTTTTTGCTGGTTAAAAATAACTTAAAAAATTAAATAGTAATCATTTAAAAAAATATTCCACTGGAGAGCCTTTACTTTATTCCATACTATTTTTCTGTATATTTTTTCAAAAAGTTTTACTAACATTTTTATTAAATTTATTGGGGTGATATTGTGATAAAAGTATATAGGTGTTGCCTTGGCCAGGTAGCTTTGTTGGTTAGAGCATGATACTGATACACAGGAGCTGCTGGTTGAATCCCCAGGCAGGGCCCATACAGCAACAGATGTTTCTGCCTCTCTTTCTCTCTCCTTTTCTCTCTCTCTAAAATCAAGGAATAATTAAAAAGAATTATATTTGCATCCCATGTGTAATAGTTCTATAATACCTCATCTGTATAGTCTATTGTGGGTTCACCACCCCAAGTCAAATATATTTCTATCACCATTTATCTCTAACTTACCCTCTTCTATCTCTCCCCATTTCATTTTCCTCTTTCCCTCTGGTAATCACCATAATGTTGTCTCTAAGAGGTTATTTTTTATTGGAGGGGGGAGGGCTTAATGCCTTCACCTTTCTCTATTTTTTTTTTCTTATTTAGTGTTTAGAAAAAAAGTGAATAGGAAGGTTTAGTTAACAAGAAAGGAAACATAGCCTGACATAATTAAACATCTTCCATTCCAAATTCCAAAGAATCTGGTAACTCTAATGCATTATACTCACATTAAGCCTCAGAGTTATTCTGTTTATCTTTTACGATTTTGCGATCACACCTTACGTGATTTTACTATTCTTTCTGGGACCCTCAACTCTAATTTATGTATTACAATGGCTAAATAAATATACTTAATTAAGTTTAAGATTATAGCATTAAAACAAATTAATTACATGCTGCCAGCCTATATTAATTTACTCACTCAATAAACATTGCCAATGTAGGAGAAAAGGTCAGTGAGCCAATGTTAAATTTTCTTCACTAATTACTTATTCATTTTCTAAATCTCTGTGACAGTTTAACTGTCACTCAAAATGACACACTGATTCATTAAGAAAGAGAATGTGATACTGAAAAGATCAAGAGAAAAAGAGAATATAAAGAGCCACACAGGAAGAGGAAATAGAGCATACTATAGATGTGTTCAAAGAAATGTACACAGAAGAATCTGTGGAGATGAAAACTTGGTGCAGCCAAGAGAGACGCACTGTTTATGCTGCTACTCTTACTCTATTTTTCCCTCAGCTGTTGGAAGTTTGAAAAACAAAATTTGAGTTTCACTATTGGAAATTATTTCTTTAACTTGTTTTCATTTTACTGACTTTTTTCTAATCTGAAAATCATTTAAACTAGACCTGAAACATCTTAAAGTAAGTATATAAACACAAGGTTGGCAAAAGGAGCCTCATAGTTGTGAGTACGTGAAACACAGTTTATTCTTGTATTATTATTTATTAACTATTGTATTATTTTTATAGGAACAACTGTAAACCTACTTTAGCCCCACACTGTATTTATGAAAGTTTGTTATGACTTAATTTGTTTATGGTTACACTTTAATTTTCTCCATCTGACATATTTATGGCTAACATAAACAGTTATATTTGATGCATAAATAGCTTTCATAAGAGAAAAAAAATGTAACTAGAGATCTCTATAAGTTCCTTTATACTCTGTGTAGTAAAATGGCAATAAGTAATACTGAATTTAAAACAATGTCCATTCTGTTTCTCTTAGAAGCAACCAGTTTACTTATATTTCTTGTCAATACAATTATTTCTGATTGCATTTTTTGTGCCTTTAAATAAAAGGGTAATATAAACATTGAGCTTCTCATTTTAACTACTAATGTCATATGCTCATTTCTATAAAACATTAACAGTGATTGTGTGTTATTTACAGATATTGGCTGATCTAGAAAACCATGCGTTATTTAAGAATGATCTGGAATGTCAAAAGTTGATTCTGGAAGCAATGAAATATCACCTATTGCCAGAAAGACGAACTTTAATGCAGAGTCCAAGAACTAAACCTAGAAAATCTACAGTTGGAACTCTGTATGCTGTAGGAGGAATGGATAACAACAAAGGTATATAATTTTAAATCTACATATAATACATGCCCTGTATCATACCGTGACACAATTTTAACATTGGAATATATACTATCAACACACATCACATAAACTCAGTTTTATCTATTACGAGTTAATATTAAGGGAACAGTTAAAAGATCACCTCTTATTTTCAGTCTGTTGTCGCTGACTTTGCTTCTTACCCATCTTTGAATTCTTTATCTCTTATGCATTTTATACAAGATTTCATATGAAACAAAAAGGGAGATTTAAAGCACTTAGAACACACTATTTTGGGGTATATTGAGAATTATAATTTCTTTCTTTCTCCTTCCTTCCTTCCTTCCTTCCTTCCTTCCTTCCTTCCTTCCTTCCTTCCTTCCTTCCTTCCTTCCTTCTTTCTTTCCCTCCCTTCCTTCCTCCCTCCCTCCCTCCCTCCCTCCCTCCCTCCCTCCCTCCCTCCCTCCCTCCCTCCCTCCCTTCCTTCCTTCCTTCCTTCCTTCCTTCCTTCCTTCCTTCCTTCCTTCCTTCCTTCCTTCCATTTTTTTAGTGAGAGGAAGGGAGGCAGAAAGACAAATTTCTGCATGCACCCAACTGGGATCCACCCAGCAAGCCCACTAGGGGGCGATGTTCTGCCCATCTGAGGCTATTGCTCTATTTCTCAACAACAGAATCTTTTTTTGTTGTTTTTTTTGTTTTGTTTTGATTTTTTAGTGACTGAGACAGAGGCCATGGAGCCAGCCATCAGTGCTTGAGGCCAACTCGCTCACACCAATTGAGCTATGGCTGCAGGAGAGGAAGAGATAGAGAGAAGGGGGAGGATTAGAGAAGCAGATGGTTGTTTCTTCTGTGTGCCCTGACTGAAAATCAAATCCAGAACATCCACCAGCTGGACTGATGCTCTACCACTGAGCCAGCTGGCCAGGGCTTATATTTTTATTCTAAGTAAAGGAAATGTAATGTACCAAGTACTTGTTTGATGAAAGTAATATTATGAACAGACTTTCTGCTTGTGAAGAGTTGAGAATTTCATACAGAAGCCAGTCAGATAAATAAATAATTATAAATGAGTGTAAAAAATAAGCAGTTATTATTTAAAAATTTAATTATTTTTAACAAATTTGGCCTTCAAAAGAAAGTGAATGATTTGTTTAAAAATTAAACACCACAGTCTGGGAGAATACCAAAACACTAATTAAAAAGAATATGTGTACCCCTATGTTCATAACAGTGTTATTTACAATAGCCAAGATTTGGAAACAGCCCAAGTATCTATCAGTAGATGAGGAATGAAAATATTGTGGTACATTTACACAATGAACTTCTAGTTGGCCATAAAAAGAGGGAAATCTTACCTTTGAGACATGGATGGACCTTGACAGCATTATGCTAATTGAAACAAGCCAGTAGAGCCTGACCTGTGATGGCGCAGTGGATAAAGCATTGGCCTGGAAATGCTGAGGTCACCGTTTCAAAACCCTGGGCTTGCCTGGTCAAGGCACATATGGGAATTGATGCTTCCAGCTCCTCCCCTCTTCTCTTTCTCTGTCTCTCTCTCCTCTCTATCTCTCTTTCTCCTCTCTAAAAATGAATAAATAAAAATTTAAAAAAAAAAGAAACAAGCCAGTAGAAAAAGACAACTACCATATGATTTCACTCATATGTAGAATCTAATGAACAAAATGAATTAACTAAAGAAATAGACAAACTCAAAGACAGTGAGCTGAAAGCTGTCACTGGCAGTACTGGGTGAGGGCTGGTAAAAGGATTGAACAAAAAGATTAAAAAAAATAAGATAGAGAATAAAAACTTATGGACACAGATAACAATGCGGGTGATTGCCAAGCGGAAGAGGCTTGGAGCAGGTGGAGGAGAGGGATTTATGGTGATGGACAGAGACTTGACTTATGGCAGTGAATGCAGAATACAGTGCACAGATGATGTGTTGTAGAATTGTGCATCAGAAATCTGTACAATTTTGTTAATAAACGGGAAAAAATTGAACTCATACAACTTGAAGATTTTGTTTTTACATTTCTAGATAGGAAAAAGCAATCTCTAAATCTCTATCAATAATTTTCCTCTCTAGCCATTCTTAAGTAGGTCTTAATTTTCTTGAACAAGTATATAGACAAATAATATGTCATATGCTTGTATCTACTAAATGATCTAATTATCCATAATATATTACATGCTCATGTATAAGATGCAATTGGTAATAACAGAATGCAATTACCTATTCAAACTCTACTAAAGGAGCGTTGTTATGAGATAATTAGAAAAAAAGCAAGAAAACTTACTTCAACCATTGTGAGAGAAAATTCTAAATTGTAGCTAATAATTTATATAAATAAAAAACATTGTCAAAAGAAAATGATGCATTCTTATTTTTGTCTTGTAGCTATTAGATGATTTTATCTAGTTTAATTTTTTAAAAACAAAAAAAATTGTTTAAATATCCTGTTTACTGGGATATTGATTTCTAGTAATTATCACATTAAATGAGCCTAAGTGTATTAACATATAAAAGCAGAACTTTGAGTTTAAAACGTGTAAATAATGTGTTGCTTTAAAACCTAGGAAAATGGCATTACTTTCTCTTCCTTTTCCTTTCTTTCCCTTCCTGCCTCTGTCTCCTCCATTCCTTTCTCCTTAATATGAGCTCTTGCTTTAGACCAGCATTTTTCAGCCACTGGCCACAGCAGGCACACTGATGCACCACAACAATTTTTAAAACATGCAATACCTGACGATTTAGTCAAGAGCAATGACATCTTTTCTCTTCAATTTGCAAATTAAAAAATGACAACAAACTACACAATAATAGCAATCCAGTGGGAATGAATCAAAATTATACTTTTTTTTCATTCAAAATGGCAAAAAGTACAGTATATTTTTGTGGTGTTGCAAAATTTTAGTAATTAATTTATGAATTCCATGAGATAACAAAGGTTGAAAATTGCTGCTTTCAGAGAACATGTCAGAAAGATATATTGGTTTAAAACCATTTTTGAAAAAGTGGTTAAACAGAAAAGATAAAAGTCTGACTGAAAAGTTGTTAGAAATTATATCAAAATGTCAAAGAAATTTTTCAAGCAAAGAAAATAAAAATTAACTTGTATTTAGGTTGTCCTTATACAAGTAGTCAATATCTCAAATAACATGTACTATGGAACATAATTTGTCATTTTCTGGAGTAGAAAGAAGTGTGCAAAGTTTATTGTAACATTATAATATGTTCATTTTACTTGTAAAAGTAAATACTCTGATTACTAGTGACTTTTAATAAATAGTCATTCAAGTCTCAGATATCATAAATGGGCAACAGTTTTATATATGTTTATCAAATTTTAAGAGGAAATGAGTGACTTTTTTTTTCAACCACTGTTCAAATTCAGTACCATTATGCACTCGTCTTAAGTGCGCAACACAGTGGCCAAACAGTCATATACTTCACACACAGGTGAGTGAGTGGCATTTGTTTTTAAAGAACATTGTATTCTACAAAATGAATTCTCAGACAAAATCAATTCTGTTTGTAAATCTGCACATATTTTTTATGTAACTGCTATTTATTTAGTTAGTTTTACTTGAATTTATCAGGGTGACATTGGTTAATAAACTTATAAAGTTTTCTAGTATATAATCATGAAATACATCATCTGTGTATTGTATTGTATGCACATGACCATTTTAAAAGTAAATAAAAACATGATTGAATCTGGTCAGCTTAAGAGTAGGACTAAAAAATAAACTGTAAATTAATATTCATATAAACATGACTATACTATTACAGAACAAAAGTTCATGACTAATTTGAAGTTTTAAAACTCTTGAATTTAATAGTCACTGTAGCTTAAAAGAATATGAAAATGTGGAATCTAATTAATTAAACTGTTTCCCAGAATCTGAATTTCTTAAGTCTTAAACAGTAGTCTTTTAAGATTGAAGAAGTTCTTTAAAAATACACTTTCTTAGGAATTATGAATGTCTTTTTGTTTCAAAATTGATTAATACTAAAAATTTAGTTGTTGATACACTTATCCAATAAAGTAGATGCTTTGATGTATATTATAATACAAGGGGTTTAAAAAGACTTCCCCATTAAATCAGAAATGTAAAAACAAAAATACTTAAAGGAACTTTTAAGAATTCTTACCATATCTTTAGCTCTATAATAATTGGATATTAAATATATTTCATAAATTTAGATAAAAATCTAATTCTTAAAACTATACCTCGACCTTGGCTGGTTGGCTCAGTGGTAGAGCATCGGCCTGGCGTGCAGAAGTCCCGGGTTCGATTCCTGGCCAGGGCACACAGGAGAAGTGCCCATCTGCTTCTCCACCCCTCCCCTTCTCCTTCCTCTCTGTCTCTCTCTTCCCCTCCCGCAGCGAGGCTCCATTGGAGCGGAGATGGCCCAGGCACTGGGGATGGCTCCTTGGCCTCTGCCCCAGGCGCTAAAGTGGCTCTGATCGCAGCGGAGCGATGCCCCGGAGG
Source organism: Saccopteryx bilineata (assembly GCF_036850765.1). Lineage (NCBI taxonomy): Eukaryota > Metazoa > Chordata > Mammalia > Chiroptera > Emballonuridae > Saccopteryx > Saccopteryx bilineata. The sequence continues at coordinate 81,723,585 of NC_089495.1, forward strand.
GGCAGAGCATTGCCCCCTGGTGGGCAGAGCGTCGCCCTCTGGTGGGCGTGCTGGGTGGATCCCAGTAGGGCGCATGCGGGAGTCTGTCTGACTGTCTCTCCCCATTTCCAGCTTCAGAAAAATACAAAAAAACAAAACAAAAAAATATATACCTCGGCCCTGGCCAGTTGGCACAGTGGTAGAGCGTCGGCCTGGCATGCAGGAGTCCCGGGTTCGATTCCCGGCCAGGGCACACAGGAGAAGCGCCCATCTGCTTTTCCACCCTTCCCCCTCTCCTTCCTCTCTGTCTCTCTCTTCCCCTCCCGCAGCCAAGGCTCCACTGGAGCAAAGATGGCCCAGGTGCTAAGGATGGCTCTGTGGCCTCTGCCTCAGGCGCTAGAGTGGCTCTGGTCACAACAGAGCGACGCCCCGGATGGGCAGAGCATCACCCCCTGGTGGGCGAGCCAGGTGGATCCCGGTTGGGCGCATGTGGGAGTCTGTCTGACTGTCTCCCCGTTTCTGGCTTTGGAAAAATACAAAAAAAAATAAATAAATAAAACCAAAAACTATACCTCATAAACCTATTTTTTTCTTGGTGAAACAAAAACACATAGAAACCCAATTCCTCAGGATGTTTAAAAAATAACTAGGAACTTTTCAAAGTAATCCCTTGTATTTCTATTGTGTTTTTAACATTTACGGAATATTTTCCACACCTTATTAACTTGTATTATTTCTAAATAGGCATTAAAATGGTATCTTAAAATTATGTTCTCTTTTTCTGAAAGGTATTGAGGCAAAAAAATGAAAATGTAAAAGAAAAAATGCATCATAGGAAAAAATTGTAATTTATTGTATACAATATCATACAATAGCATATGATATATAATACACAGTGAGATTTTTTTGAAATTATTTACATGTTTGTATTATGCCTTATAAAGGACTATGTAAATATTTATTGGGTTCTTCCTCTTCAGCACTGTGATAACTGGAATACAGTTTGCTATTTCATGGAACTTATAAACTATAGGTACAGTTTTCTGTAGATATGAAAATTCAGAACATAGTCCTCTCCTCTCCTCTTCTTTCTTCTTATATTCACATTAGTATGCATTCAATAATGATGCACATCTTGCCTGACCAGGTGATGGTGCAGTGGTTAGAGCATTGGCCTGGGATACTGAGGACCCAATTTTAAAACTCTGAACTCACCAGCTTGAATGGGCTCATCCAGCTTGAGCAAGGGGTTGATGGTTTGAGTGTGGGATCATAAACATGACCCCATGATCGTTGGCTTGAACCCAAGGCTGCTGGCTTGAGCAAAGGGTCACTGGTTCGACTGTAACCCTCTGGTCAATGCACATGTAAGAAAGCAATCAATGAACTACTAAGGTGCAACAAAGAATTGATGCTTCTCATCTCTCTCCCTCCTGCCTGTCTGTCCCTATCTGTTCCTCTCTCTGTCTCTATCACTAATAATAATAATAATAATAATAATAAACAATGATTTGCATCTTTTGCACATGTTTTGTAATAGGGTCTCTGCTAAGAGTTTGTGATCATGATGAACATTATGAATGTGACCCCCATCTCACAGAGCTGCCAAGTTAATTTGTGAAAATAAATAGTAAGCCAAATATTTATGAGTAAATGGTTGTTACAAAAAGACATTGCAAGTGCAATCAGAACAAAGGCTTGGGAGCCAACCCAGTCTAGTCTAGAGAAATAGGGAAGCATGGGAGAAGTGTTTGATGCTTGCTGCCTTTTTTTTTTCCTAGCTGAAACCTAAAAAATTATTAGACATTAGTTTTTAGCACATTATTAGAATGGCAGAGTGGTTGTGGTGGTATATTTCAGACAAGAAGTACAACAAATGAAAGTTTGCAGTTTCAAGAGTTTGACATCTTCAGAAGTGGAGAGAAATCCCTCATGGCTGGAATGTACACAGTGGGGAAAATGAAAGCATGTTAATGGAGAAAAGACACAGCAATCTTCAGTGAATGGCTTAGCATAATTGATTCGGATTTGAACTCCAGAGGTCTTCAAAAGCAGGCGATGTCCCTAGAGGATAAAGCATTCTTTGAAATCAGATGAATGTCTGTTCAAATTCAGGAGTGTCACATAAAATTCTAGTACACTTTACCCTTTCTCAGTATCATATGATATTTAAAATATATGATAATTAAATGAGATATACTATGTTAAGAGACTAAACTATTCCAAAACATTCTAATACGTTTGATACCAAAGAGACTACTAGAGAACTCAGCAGTAACCTGGGGCTGAAGTTTCTCAACATGGTACAGAGTAAAGCCTAACCATATTTGAAGGCATGAGATTATAAAGTTTCTATGAAATAATAGTGATGTGACAAAGGAAAGAAAATTAGATAATAAGGTATTCATATAAATTGCACTTATATAAGTAATTACCATGTTATATAAGGTAAATGCCTTTTATTCCAACATAAACAACATTCAAGAATGCTGAATCACACGAATCATGAAAAAGAATCAAATTATAAATGTAAATTTGCAATGTTTTTGGACATAAAATTTAATTTAGTGCTATACTTGGAAAATACTGAAAGATAAATCTTTAAGAATCTACATGTATAGCATGTTTAAGGCCAATTAAAATCAAATATATGTATCCATATTTGTTTTACTATGAATAAGAAATGATGATAACTATAAATTTAAATTGTTTTTAAAAATTCAATAAATAACAAAACCTATTCTTATGAGAATTTTTTTCAAATAATGTCAACTGAAAAGAAATGCTGATTTAAGTCAATGCAATAAATTGCATCAATAAATTTGCTGATGTTTTGATAAAAGTTTTATCACAAACTGCTGAGAAATCATCATAAATTCTTTAGAAGTTTGATTTTAAAGTAAAACATTAATTGCTTACTTTTAAGTATTTGCATTGTATTACACTTACATGTGATGTATGAGGGCTATGAACTAAAAGTTGGTGCTATTGGTTAATTAGAAACATTTCTATCAATCTCTATTGGATTTATTTCTTGTCTGTTTATTAGACAATTCCAAGAAAATTAAAATAGTTTTGGTTTGTACTTATAAAAATAATTTTAAAAAAATTTTGTGCTTTCTAGTTATGAACATGTACTGAAATCCTGGTAAATACAGAACAACATAGATAAGGGGAAAATAACCAACTATGAGCTTATAAATCTAATACTATTACTATAAAATTTGTAAACAGAGTGGTGTATTCCATTTCCAAATTGCTATGTAAAAGTATGTTTGTGTGTGTGTATATACACGTATACTATATATCTCCATATATAGAGAAATATACCTATGTCCATTTGTCTTCATCTCTCTCTCTCTCTGGCATTGTCTACTAAAGAAAGAATAATGGAAAGTCAGGATGAGGGATGGTGTTGCTACTTGTAGAGGCTGGCTACAACAGCCTGATAAGTGAAATATTATAAGCAAATTCTATCTGAATATTCAATCTGTTTCTTTCTAAAGTGAAAACTTCTTGATTTTATTATGATCAATAAACATTTTTAAGTGGTACTTTTTCTGAATATTTATATTTTATTGGTATTTGAAGAATAAGGTTAGGCAAACTATGACCCAAGAGCAAGATTTAGCCTACTATATCTTTTATATGGCTTTAATTTTTACATTATAATGGTTGAGAAAAACAAAGAATTATATTTCATGATACATTTAGTGAATATTTGCATTTCATAAAATTCAAATTTCAGTGACCATAAAGTTTTATTGAGACTTGTTCATTTGTTTACCCATTGTTTATGTCTGCTTTCACTCTGTAAGACTACAAGGTTACACCAAAGAAATTCATGAGGAGATATACAAAAACTGTTTCTGACTTTCTGGCCCTTTATAGGAAAGGGTTTCTAACCCCTGTTATAGAGAGGCACAGATAGGGACAGGCAGACAGGAAGGGAGAAGATGAGAAGCATTAATTCTTCATTGCAGCATCTTAGTTGTTCATTGATTGCTTTCTCATATGTGCCTTACTAGGGGGGCTACAGCAGACCAAGTGAACCCTTGCTTCCAGCCAGGGACCTTGGGTCCAAGCTGGTGAGCTTTACTCAAACCAGATGAGCCTGCACTCAAGCTGGCGACCTTGAGGTCTCGAACCTGGATCCTCTGCATCCCAGTCTGATGCTCTATCCACTGCACCACCGCCCGGTCAGGCGAAAAAATATATATCTTTATACCATACTTTTAGGAAACTCTTGATGCTAAATGTCATATTACTTTGATCCAACTCTAATTTTGGGGCAGGTAGAGTTTCTGTGTATGTTTATAATGTTTAACCACAAGCAACCTCCTACTCTACTTGCTTATCTGCTTAAGAGCATTCCTTGAAGTATTCAGTACAAGCTCAGACTACATGGCCTTTGTACAGCGATCCTAGTATTTTAAGGAGAATATGGGGTTATTTAATGCTCCAGAGTCAATCCTAACTGAGTATAGCAGTCTGAGATTCTACTGTAATTTTATTTCCAGCATTATCACTTTTTTGCTTTATACTCTATTTACATCATTGTTGGCCAGTTCTCACTTTATTTTATAAAATGACATCTATCACTAGAAGAAAACAAGACAACATAACGACCTGTTCATGAACTCACTAATAGAAGTACTATAACTAATCACCTTCTGACTTTGAAAGAAGTGATGTGATTGGTCACTGATCAAGATGAGCATTTGTTATTTAAGTAGCGACTTGTGAACTGAAGAGCTAATAACAAAGTTTGTACTTTATGCAAATTACTCACAATTAATAAACAGGAGTTAGCAAAAGTAGGTTTACACTTGTACCACAAATAAGTAATACAATAATTGATAAATCATATTACAAGAATATACTCTTCCATGTATTCAAATTGTAAACCTACTTTTGCTTACCATGGTATTATAATAACTGAAATTTGTTGGTATTTAATGAAATATTGGTAACTGAAATTCATGAATACCATAACCATGCAAATCAAAGACTATCTGTATTTGAGGAGACATTGTAGAATTTTACTGCTTGATACAAAGAAATAAGACTAGAATGTTAGGGTATAATGCTGATAGCAATGGCAAGATCCTACTTCTAGGTACAAGCCTAAGAAAAAATAGCATTCCTTGTTTGGGGAAGGGAAATCAAGATTCTGGGAGGCAGCTTTCTTCTTGACATGAAGTAGCCATTGTTCACTTACTATATACAATGTGGCAGCAGGCAAGCACAGGGCCCTTTGGCTAAGACTATGGCATTTAAGAGACTCTTTAATTTAAAAAAAAAGATTAAACAAAAAGTTCAAAAGTGAGAAGTTTTCAAATTGATATTCTTTGGATGTAAAAGAGAGAAGACTTTAAGAAAATTACACTATTACATTGTTTTGTTTGTCATCTTATGCATAATAGCTGCGAACACTAAATGGAGCCTAGTTAAAGATAACATGTGAGCAGATGGCATGTAGAAGTGTCTCTTCCCTTAGTAACTGATTGAGCGAACAGAAGAGGAAGAATTAAAAATCAACCTTTATTTCTATATATCTTCATTAACTCTTTTTTGATCACCTAGTTGCAGCTACAGGTTGACTATTGATTTTCACTAAGCCTGGTGTCTGATGAAACAGCCTGACATCTTTGAAGTGAACTCAAAGCAAATTTGCTTTATATAGCTAATAAAAAGGGAATATTGATTATAGAAACATAAAGAACAGAAAAAATACAAAATAAAAACAATTTTCTTGAGTTTCTTTATTCAATCTTTTATTATACAACCTATGTTATGGTAACTTCGTATTTAATATATGCTTTGGATTTTCACATATCTAAATTTAAAAACTATTTAACTTAGAGATAAACTCTTGACATATTTTTCTTTCTACTCAGAGGATTAGCCAGATTATCTTATCTTGAATTTGTCTCCTTACTGTGCATCATTATCAGTATTGTTGAAAGGCAAGAATGGAAAGTGAAAGAGATGGTAAAAAAATAACCATCTTGACCTGATTTTTACTTCCTCTACTTGAACTGAACAAGCTGACTTATTAAGAACTTCAAAAGAACAGCTTTTCATTCTACAATTGGATAATTTAAAGCATTTAACTCAATAGTGATCATCATATGGCTTAAGGAAATGATTCACTTAGCATTCTGTCAGAAAAACCTGAGCATTCGCAATTAAGTGGAGAAAATAACTTAAAACTACTGTATGAGTTTTTCTGAAGAAGAGCCATACAATAAAAGCAACTTTATTCTTTCATCTTTGCCCCCTTTAGAACGCTGCCCTACTTGCTGTCTGCTTCAGTAACTGCATTCAGTCACTTTGGTTCCACTTCAGTACCTTTTCTTTGAACTCGAAGTATGTATCATTAGAGATGACCAGTTCAAGGTCCTCAGTTTGCACACAGCAATGAAAACAACTGAAAAACATAAATAACATCCTGTCAGCCTAAGCCCAGTTTGTTTTCAGAAATAAAAAAAAAAAATTGTCCTCTGGAATAGATGTCTACTTAGTAGGCTGCTAAGAGATATTCCAGGGGAGACCCGTACTTTCCCAAGTGTCTCAGGGGAAAACGAAACAAAGTCGAGGTATCTACTGCTTTACAAATCTTTCAAAGCAGGAAAAAAAATGCTTATTTGTTAAGTGTCAGTTGTTTATGTTGTTTTCAGTGAGTCAGCAGACAAAAGACTCTTAGCTTATAGAAGTCCTGACTTTACGGAAGACTAAAATAAGGCTCCTTTAGGTGTAAAGTGAATTATCTATCAGCCAAGTTTCCTCCCATAGCCTCATCTTCACTAGGAAGAGACAAAGCTTGGTGACTAGGCTGGAATTGTTTCTAGTGTTTCTTCTCAGGGTGGCTCAAGGTTAAAATTGTATGCCAATTTTCTTAAAATTTAAAGTATTATTAACTATATTTTGCTTTTGGGTCGTCAGAGGAATTCAGCCACATCCCAGTATATTCTTATTCTGTTCAGTGAGTGTAGATTAAATAATAAATTAGTGTGTTGTGATAAAATGCCCATTATAATTACAAATTCTTGAGTACTCACTACATTCTTTTTACTCAATCTCCCTGTGAATATACAGTAATGAAATAAATACATTTTTTTTTTCTAAATTAAATCTCCCTCACGGACCTGCAGGGGAATAAGCCTGTATGTATTTGTATTTCACACCAGGTCATAGTCCTCAAGTGTGTGGCTCTTCTCTGGCAAAGAAAGAGACTGCATAGGACCACCTAAATGACTTCTAGGACAGAGACAGGTAGAAAGAAGTAAAAGCTATAGAGATAAGTAGAAGTCATACTTTTAGCTATTGTAATAATTTAAGCCTGCAATTTTAAATGAATAAACATCAGTAGATAATGTAGAGCCTTCAATTAATATATCTTTGGAAGTGTAGGTACTGGTTTAAGAAAAAGGCAAAAATGTATTTTCCAAGAGTTTATGGTTTAGGTGGAGATCCATGAGAGCCCTTGTTCTCTTATTACACTTATGGAAAAGCAGTTCAGTGACTTGTATTTTTGCAATACAGTCAGTAATACTAGAGCTAGAACCCAAAATGTCATTATAGGCATTTTATCTTTAATTCACCAGTGCCCACAATTTCAACAAAGGCTAGGAAAAATTCTAATAAAATTATGTGGAAAGTGTTTATTGAAATGTAAGATGTTTTAATAATAATATACAAGTATATATAAGTAGTTCTCCCTTATTCAAAGTTTTACTTTCTCAGTTACCTGTGGCCAACCATGGTTTGAAAATATTAAATAAAAAAATTCCAGAAATAAATAATTCATAAGTTTTAAATTGCATGCCATTTAGAGTAGCCTAAAGGAATCTCATACTATTATGCTCCATTCTGCCCAGGACATGAGTCAACCTTTGTCCAGCATCTCTTCACCAGTACTGCTAAGGTATCACTTAGCAGTCTTCCCATTAGCTAAAGGGTTATCAGAGCTAGAGAGAGAAAGAGACAACATTCACATAACTTTTATCATAGTGTATTCTTATAATTGTTTTATTTTATTATTACTGTTATTGGTCTCTCACAATGCCTAATTTATAGATAAACTTTATCATGGGCATACTACAGGAAGAAATGTAGTATATATGGTGTCTGCTCTATACATGGTTTGGCAGTGACTGGATGTCTTAGAGTGTATCTCCGTGGATAAGGAGGGACAAATGAAAATGGAAAGGCCTTGGTTCATTTTTGGCAAATGTTAGTTATGAAAGTAAATATTTAATCTAAAAATGTCAAATAGTATGAGTTTATGTTTAATAAACACTTATTAAAAATATAAAAAAAATGTGTCCTGGTCAGATGCTCAACTGGTTAGAGCATCATTTTGAAGCCCAAGGTTGTTGACTTGAGCCCAAGGTCGCTGGCTTGAGCAAGGGCTCACTCACTCTGCTGTAGCCCCACAGTCAAGGCACATATGAGAAAGCAATCATTGAACAACTAAGGAGCCACAACAAAAAATTGATGCTTCTTGTCTCTCTTCCTTCTTGTTTGTCCCTCTCTCTGACACTCTCTCTGTCACTGTAAAAAAAAAACAAAAAACAAAAACAAATTAGTATTTTAATTATAGAACTAAGACATATTTAAGGCAAAAATACATTAAAATAGTAATTTATAAATTAAAAACTTAACTAGCCCACTACCCAAATTTACTTTGTATTTTAACACACACACACTTCACACTTCCCCAAAAGTTGTATCAATTTGATGTCAACCAGTTGATTTAGATGTCAACATCAAAATCATACATTTCCTAAATGTGTCAAAAATCTTGTAATATTATTTAATTGTTAGGAAGGCATAAATAAATTTTATGAAGTTTGAATGCCATTCACATTGCTTTCCTATTAAGTACCTTCTCATTTTGTTAACTTATTTCTATTTTAATGTTTCTAATTTAGCTTTTTTATTTTTATTGAATTTATTGATAGATATAAGATTGGTTAAAATTTAATAAAATTCAAGTGTACAATTCTATAATAGATCATCTGTATATTTACTTCCTCAATTTTTAAAAAAAATTATTATTCAGGGAAATTAATCTTTTGTTATATTTATAAAAAAGCTTTTGTTAATATTCTTAGTCTTTTGTGTTTTGTTCATTTTGCTGTGTATTTTTTTTTTTTTGTATTTTTCTGAAGCTGGAAACGGGGAGAGACAATCAGACTCCCACATGCGCCCGACCGGGATCTACCCGGCACGCCCACCAGGGGCGACGCTCTGCCCACCAGGGGGCGATGCTCTGCCCCTCTGGGGCGTCGCTCTGCCACGACCATAGCCATTCTAGCGCCTGGAGCAGAGGCCAAGGAGCCATCCCCAGCACCCGGGCCATCTTTGCTCCAATGGAGCCTTGGCTGCTGGAGGGGAAGAGAGAGACAGAGAGGAAGGGGGGGGGGGGTGGAGAAGCAAATGGGCGCTTCTCCTATGTGCCCTGGCCAGGAATCAAACCCGGGTCCCCCGCACACCAGGCCGACGCTCTACCGCTGAGCCAACCGGCCAGGGCCTTGCTGTGTATTTTTGATACAACTCTATTTTATATTTAGATGGTTAGTAATTATATATATATCAAAATAATATATATGTTATGAATATATTTACTTTTGTAACTTCTGGGTTTTGTGGCTATCCTTCACAAACCTGTAATTTTATGCCCACCTTGAAGTAAAAATTAATCACCTACTTCTCCATCTTCTAAGATACTTAAAGTTTTAGTAGAGCGTGAAACAAAGCAGGTTATTTAAAATCTCCCTGTCTGTATTTATGGACAGCCCTGAAAAGAGAACTAAACAGTGAGTTCTGTGGCCATGTGTGCTGTGCTGTAGTCATAGCCTCATTTGAAGTCGTTCTGGTATCAAGAACAGAAAGAAATCCAGGTTTTCTAATTTATTTTTCTCCAAAGGACAACTGGCTATTTCAATATTCTTTTTTTGAATAATAAAATGTTTTCCATTGATTGAAACAGCCATATTTATTATATATTATATTCATATCTATTAGGGTTATTTCTGGCTATCTTTTCAGATTTGTTAACATGGATATTATTCTTACTATAAAGCAATTTTTTAAAAATTCTATAGTTATACAAAACTTTTTAATATCTGACAGGCGATTTTTCCCTATGGATTTCTAACTAGAGATTGTCTGGCTTCTAAAAATATATGTCCTGGCTGGGTTGCTCAATGAATAAAGCATCATCTGGTTCATCTAGCTCGTGTGTTTGATCCTCGGGTTAGAGCATGTAGCAGAAGAAGCAATCAGCAGTGCACACACAAGTAAATAGAGCTTCGAAGTGAAACAGCGAGTTGATACTTCTCTCTCTCTTCCGCTCTCTTTCGCGCTCCTATTCTCTTTCTCTCAAATCAATGGGAAAATATCTTTAAAAAGATATTTCCTAATATTTTACCATTGAATTTCCAGAGAAATGCAAGTATAATTTTATAAATGCCTTGTATGGATATTATTTTATCAATTGTAATTATATAATTTATCTATGAAAGAACAAGTTATCTCATACAAAATTATCATGATCTTTTTCATTCATTCAAATTGATATATTTTAATATTTTCTTTATCTAGAATTGGCATCTATCATACTGATTTTATTTTTAAATAATTTAGCTTTAGCATAACCTGTGGTGGCACAGTAGATAAAGCGTCGATGTGGGATGCTGATGTCGCCAGTTCGAAACCCTACACTGTGTGGTTAAGGCACATATGGGAGTTGAAGTTGATGCTTCCAGCTCCTGCTCTCTCTCTCTCTCTCTCTCTCTCCCTCTCTCCCTCTCTCCCTCTATGTAAAATAAATAAATAAATAATAAATATTTAAAAAATAATTTAGCTTTATTGGGCTATTTTAAATAAGTTCTTTTGTTCTTTAATGATCTAGTCAATTTTTCTTTCATTGATTTTTGTATTTACATGATTTTATAACTTTCTGAAATCTTTAATTTTTTTCTAAGATCTTAAAGGCAATCATTTTTAGTTCTCAAGGCAGATCATAACAAATAACATATATAATTAAAATGATGTCTCGTACTTTGGTTTCTCTTGACTTTGAGCCAGAAATTGTCATCCTTTATATATAATTTTAGTTAAATTAGTTTAAACCATGCATAATGTTGGATTTGAGATTTATATATCTACTTCAAATCCAGCATTAAGCTTAGTGATATATTTATATTTATATCTCTATACATAGTTATATATTAGTTTATTACTATTTTACAAATGGTTTATATTTATAGCAGGGAGAGAAATGGGATCTTGTTGATTGCTAATTCAGCACAAATGAAGTTTCTGTGATGGTTATAAAATGTTTACAGCCTGACCAGGTGGTGGCGAGTGGATAGAGCATTGGACTGGGATGTGGAGGATCTAGATTCGAGATGCCAAGGTCGCCAGCTTGAGTGCAAGTTCATCTGGTTTGAGCAAAGATCACCAGCTTGAACCCAAGGTTGCTGGCTTGAGCAAGGGGTTACTCGGTCTGCTGTAGCCCCATGGTCAAGGCACCTATGAAAAAGCAATCAATGAACAACCAAAGTGCCACAACGAAAAATTGATGCTTCTCATCTCTCTCCCTTCCTGTCTGTCTGTCCCTATCTATCTCTTTCTCTGACTCTCTGTCTCTGTCAAAATAAATAAATAAGTAAAATGTTTACAATATCATCTTTAAAATATAACAAATTACCTAAAAGGTAAAGTATTTATTTGTACTTGAAGAACATTTTCTTTGCAATGATACCTTTTATATAAGTGGAAGAATGTTATCCCAAAGCTATATTTCTTATAAGTATGTAGAAACAAAAAATTCAATGTAAACCTTATTCTATGAAACATTCAAGACATAAGTTATTCTTTATAATATTTTCTTTAAATCTTTTTGCCTTGCCTGACCTGTGGTGGCGCAGTGGATAAAGCGTCGACCTGGAAATGCTGAGGTCGCCGGTTCGAAACCCTGGGCTTGCCTGGTCACGGCACATATGGGAGTTGATGCTTCTAGCTCCTCCCCGCTTCTCTCTCTCTCTGTCTCTCTCTCCTCTACCTCTCTCTCCTTTCTATAAATGAATAAATAAAATAATAAAATAAGTTAAAAAAATATTAGGACATTTAAAAAAAAAAAAGACTGTGATTAAATCTTTTTGCCTTATATTTTTAGTATAAAAAATATCTTTATTTAAACATTTTTCCAAAACTCCTCTCAATATTTACTACTTTCTTAAAGAGGAATCTTCCATTATAATTAGACATTTTTCTATTGATTTAATGTCATCAAGATCGCCATCAGTATTATCCCAACATGCTCTTTCAACATTATAGAATGTGTATGTGTTTTCATTTAATAGTTGTAAGTGATCATTCTTGACTTAAAACAATGTCCTTTTTTTCTGGCGCTCCCTCACATCAGCTATTGCTGCTTTCACCTGCCCCAGATCATTCTGATTGGTGGGTTTATAAGAACTTTTGGAAGTCAGGTAACTAAGCTTATTAATATTTCATTAAATCCAGTAAAAAGGCTTTGTAAGAAGACCTGTGGGTCTTTCAGTTGAATTGAATTAAGAGAGCTTTATATTTTTATAAAAGTTGTTTTGTGACATCTATTTTGTCATTTCAGAAAACTTTCAATTCTGTTCTGGGTTTTCAAGATAAAGAAGGTTGTTAAATATTTAAATGATAAATATTTGAATATCTTGTCATTTCTAATGCCAAACAAGAATGTTGCAGATTAACACCTATTGTTTCTTCCAGAATAATCATATTTGGTTGTATGGACAACTCTAAATAGACCCAATACCACACTTCGGTAACATCTTGAGCACTTTTTCTTAATTTTATATTTTGAGAAAGGAGCCTGGTGTTGGTTTTATCGTGGAAAAATATTTTTGTATTTGTATTGTACCTAGATGGAGTGTATCTAACTTCTACTTATATTATTGAACTTGGTAAACAAATACGTTAACTTGACCTGTGCTGCCACAGCGGATAAAGTGTAGACCTGGAATGCTGAGGTCACTGTTTCAAAACCCTGGGCTTGCCCAGTCAAGGCACATATGGGAGTTGTGCCTACCCCACCCCCTTCTCTCTCTCTCTCCTCTCTAAAATGAATGAATAAAAACTTTAAAAATAACCTAAAAAATACTTAATACATTGTAAATGCAAAATAAAATATACACTACTATTGTCTTAACACATTACCACAAGTAGTGATTTAAAACAACTGCCATCTTTTACTTCACAGTTCTGTAGGTCAGAAGTCTAGGATGGCATGTCTGGATTCTCTACTCCAGGACTCAAAAGGCTGAAATCAGGGTGTTGACTAGGCTGTTTTTTATCTTTATCTGGAGGCCATCATCCAAGCTTATTCAAACTGTTGACAATTCACTCCTTGTGTAGGGATTGTTTTCTCACTGGTTGTCAAGTTAGGCACACTCTTGGCTGTTTGAGGCCACCTGTATTCCTTCTCATGTGGTCCTTTCTATCTTTAAACCAGCAAGTAGAGTCTTGCTCCTGCTTCAAATCTCTCTAACTTCTTCCTCCTAGCACAAATTTCTTCATTTTCAAGAAAACATGTGATCAGAGCCATGGAGGTTATCTCTCTATATTAAGTTCAGCTCTGCCAGACTGTATACCATTAAATTGAGTAATTTCTTATCATATTCATAGGTTCCAGGAAATTGATAATTAAATCTCAGGAAGGGTCATTTGTAAAAGTTTGACTACCACATATATTAATTGAAATTAACTCATTCTAAAAGTAGGATCAGATGTTAAAAAGAAAACTGTTTATCAGAGTGTGCACCAGAGCCAGGTTTATATTTTGGATCACCCAGTTATTGTCTGAAAGATTAAGAAAGTTACTAAAAGTTTCTCTGATCCAGCTTTTTTATAAAATTGGCATAATACCTATCATCAGATTATTAGAAAAATTGAATTTTCTAAAACATGTAAATATTATATTTTAGATCATAAGAACTTACCAGAAAATATTATCTATTAATCTTATATTTAAAATATCTACTCAAAATATCTTTAATCAATATGTATTTATTAACATATTTTAATAAAAGACATGCACAATATGTTAAATAATCCTAAATAATATATGTGTCATGATGTCCCTTGATGTTATGACTACTTTTTATAATAAATGATTATTTCAGGAGTTATTTCAAGTAAAGAAGCATCAAAATTGCATATTATTATAAATATAGGCACATACCTTTCACTTGGTATATAGTCTGTGATAAATTCTGAAATGTACAAATATGTACAGAAATATATCAGATGTAGGCTTACTTCATAAAGAATCTGCAAAGTACTTGTCATTTTATTTCTTATTATTCTATACACTAAGAATTAGGTTCATCTTTTAATTATATAACAACATTAAGTTAGGAAACTTTACAATGTGTTTTAGTTTATATTAAATTATTCTATATAGTCTATAAAATAAATTGTTACTACTCAAAGTGATATCTCACAGAATAATAGCGAAATTCCCTCAATAGTTTATGCAACCTTCAAAATTCTTTTACAGCAATGGTCTATGATTTAAGTTGCAAAACAGTAGGGATCCACCAGTTCTAATAATAGTCTGCTGTAGCCAGATGTGCTCATTAAACCTGTTTTAAGGAGCCTAAATGTTATTTTAAATCAGTTGCTTAGATTTATGTTTTACAATCTCAGAGAGGACATGCTGCAGTTTGTGAAAGTTTCAGAACTATTGTGCCTGCAGGCACACATTTAAATTTATGCCTATACTTTGTAGGCATTTGAGATAACAGTGCCGGCTTCATTAACAGAGTAGGCATAAAGTAACTATGGTTTAAAATACCTTTTTTCTTTTTAATCACTTTTAGATTTATTGAATGAGACCACAGCAGTCCACTGTTATTCAAATTCTGTTTTTAATTTATGTAATAACAAATATTGCCTTTAAGGAACAACATTTCTTAAAAAGAATGGTCTTGTCTTCTTCCTTGGAAAATACATATACTCTTATAAGCAAAGGACACAAGAGAACTCATAATCATTTAAAAATAATAATAATGAATAGCAAAGTTTATACAGACAGTTAATAAAATACATTGATAAGAAAATTGCTTGAAAAACATTATTAATAATCTTCATTAGAAAAAGAGAAAGCATATTCATTAAAACTAGATGCATACTATAAGTAAGCTTTACAAATCAAGAGATTTTACTTTGTTTTGTGTTACTAAACTTTTGTCACTAAGCAAAATTAAAAAATGGAATAAAAATAGTCTTTGGCTTTCAGGATTGAAAGAATAACAGCCCCCAAAGGATGTCTACATCTTAATCCTCAGAATCTATGAATACGTTAGTTTATATAATTATGTAACAAGGAGGGGTAGGGGAGAATGATGTTAAGGTTGTGAAGGGAATTAAGGTTGTTAATTAGCTGACCATGAACAGGCTTTTTTATATTAAATCAGCTTACACTTGATTAACTCAGATTAAATCGGGGTGAGTCCAATGTAATCACGGGGATCAATGTCTGAGAGATGCAATGTTGCTGCCTTTGAAGACAGAAGGGAGTCATAAGAAATGTGGTAGTCTGTAGAACATGGAAAGGCAAGAAAACCACATTGCTCCTATATAAAGAAAGGGAGTTTTGTCAACACCTTGATTTTAGCACAGAACTGTAAAATACTAAGTGTGTTTTTTAAGCCACTAAATTGGAGATAATTTTTCACAGAAGCCAAAAGAATTAATACAATTTCTAATTTGAAAAATAAAGACAGGGATGCAGTCTTATTTCTAATTTAGGATAAATTATATAGGTCACCTTTAAAGACTATAATTAGAGAAAAACGCTGTAAAATTACAAATTCTGCAGTATTCTAAGTTTTAAGACATATCTAGATAGTTTGAATGAGACTTTGAAACTCAAATTAAGTCCTCACTTTCTTCTTTAAAAAAAAACACTCTTGGTTTCTCAGAAGACTTTAACTTCACACATTCGCAACTATTTTCTCTAAGAAAGATGACTGAAACTCAAATTCTTTGCAAAGTTTTTGATCAAAGTTTGGTTATTAAGAAAAGTGCAATTATTTAAATACTTCCTTGTCTACTCATACCTAGAAAATATGGATATCATGAAATTGAGTTAGTTAGAATTGGGTTACACTATTTACTTCTACCATCTCTTATCAAGACTTAGTCATAAAAAAAAGCTATGTGCATATATGTTTAAATTTTTAGTAATAGATTCATAAAATTCCAATACTATAAAGTTTTGAGAATGCAGGTGACCTTGAAATGATTCAATACTTAGGTTTACCTTGGGATTTTGATTTGTTAATAGTTGAAGAAAAATTTAATGTAAAATATAATAAATATATTGAAGCATAAAATAAGTACATTTGCTTAAGTAATGTATGTTGAATTACTAATAATATCAGATGACTTCTGAACATTACAACTTATTTTTATTCTAAAAGGAGTAATACTTTTATAATACTTCATATTTAGTTGTATAGAAATTAGCTCATTTTTAATAACATCAGAAAATAGATTTAATTCATCTAACTCAATATTATTATTGCTTTTTGTTACCAGTGAATAAAAATTGAGCATAAGTTATATAATTTTTGCTTCAATTAAAAAAACTTCTACAAAGTTGTTTATACATGTTTAGTTTATTGCTGGTTAGGCTTTAAAAAGAAAATTAGTCCTCTAAGAAATGTTTTCCCTAATTTGTAAACTTTTATTACATTATCAGTAAAATAGATTTTTAGTTTATTAACTGAAAGTACATAGCATTTTGACTTCTTCTGTAGGGATATTTAATCACTGAAGATGAAACATATGTGAATGTAAGCCTGAAAATTAAGATCAAACACTAAAACAAGACTGAGATTTATTTTCATATCTTAAAATTAACTTTTAAAACTTTCTGTTTTTTAATGCATAAGATACATTTAAGGAGAAACCTAGTAAATAATTTATTAATTTAACATGTTCACTCTCAGATAATGTATTTAAAAATACTTTAGCCTGACCAGGCAGTGGCACAGTGGATAAAGCGTCAGACTGGGATGCAGAGGACCCAGGTTCGAGACCCTGAGGTCGCCAACTCGAGCACGGGCTCATCTGGTTTGAGCAAAAGCTCACCAGCTTGAACCCAAGGTCACTGGCTCGAGCAAGAGGTTACTTGGTCTGCTGAAGGCCCGCCGTCAAGGCACATATGAGAAAGCAATCAATGAACAACTAAGGTGTTGCAACACACAATGAAAAACTAATGATTGATGCTTCTCATCTCTCTTCGTCCCTGTCTATCCCTCTCTCTGACTCTTTCTCTGTCTCTGTAAAAGAAAAAAAATACTTTAATACATTTTTTTCTGGCCAGAATTATATAATATACTTTTTTTGTTGTTGTATTTTTCTGAAGCTGGAAACGGGGATAGACAGTCAGACAGACTTCTGCATGCGCCCGACCGGGATCCACCCTGCACGCCCACCAGGGGACGATGCTCTGCCCCTCCGGGGCGTCACTCTGTCACGACCAGAGCCACTCTAGCACCTGGAGCAGAGGACAAGAAGCCATCCCCAGCGCCCGGGCCATCTTTGCTCCAATGGAGCCTCGGCTGCGGGAGGGGAAGAGAGAGACAAAGAGGAAGGAGAGGGGGAGGGGTGGAGAAGCAGATGGGCACTTCTCCTGTGTGCCCTGGCCGGGAATCGAACCCGGGACTTCTGCACGCCAGGCCGACGCTCTACCACTGAGCCAACTGGCTAGGGCTAATATACTTTTTTTAATGGTGAACAGCCATAGCAGAAAGTTGTAAATTCAAATGACGGAACTGTGTTATGTCCAAAAAAATGTTGATAGTTTAGCGTGAGACCATTATGAAGTTCAAACAATCTAAACATTTGTGTCTATTTTGATCCTACTATACAACAAGTAGAGAAAATAGAGTAGTAGTTGAATTACTACTCCCTTGGTTTTTTTGGGATACTTTCATTAAGAAAAATGATGTGACAAGAATGTTTTCACATACTAAATTTTTAATGCTAATAATTTGTACACCTTGGGCAGGTTGTATATTCTAGTAGTCGTAAACAGTGACTATATGATTTTATGTTTTATCAGGAGCTACAACCATAGAGAAATATGACCTCAGGACAAATTTGTGGATCCAGGCAGGGATGATGAATGGCCGGAGATTGCAGTTTGGTGTGGCTGTTATTGATGACAAACTTTTTGTAATTGGTGGTCGAGATGGCTTAAAGACATTGAACACTGTTGAATGTTACAATCCCAAAACCAAGACTTGGACTGTCTTACCACCGATGTCAACACATAGACATGGTCTAGGTAAGATTTCTTACTTTACTAATACTATTTTTAGAAGCATTTTACTGATAGTGAACATATATGTAAAAGTATAATATTATTGCCATCAGTTTTTATTAACTTTAGGTAAACTGTGAGCTTATTTGGAATACTTAAAAATTGTTCTGACATTTTCCTATGTTGATTAATGTGCATTAAACCATTGAGAGAGATGTTAAAGAAACCAAAATGAGTAGACCTCAAGTATCCATCAACTTTTCACATTCTGACTTTCATTCAATATGTAAAATTTGATATAAAAATGCAGAACTATTATGGAAAGGGCAAAGTAATACATCTCAGATAGAGAAATAGTTAATGTGGATTGAGGAAGGCCATAAATACAACTCATTCCATGTTACTGGATAGGCAAGTCTTTCTAACTTTGCATTTAATTTATTATACCTTGAAAAATCCAATGGGAAAAGGCAATGCAGGTTTAGAGAAAGAATCACTCATCAATTGGCACCAGGGGTCAACATGATTAGATATAATTGACCTTTACTGTGGAGGAACCTCAAGCTGGGGACACTATACTCATATGTCAAAGATCTGGTTGTGAGTCTTCTCTTGAATCTCCCATTTAATATTGACATGATTTGGGGCCAGGACTTAAATGATGAGCCTTAGTTTTCTTATTTACTGCCAATTCAAGGTTAATAAGTAGAAAGTTAAAAATCGAATGATGATAGTGGATATGAAATCAGTTTATATATTATAAAGTTTTATGCAAATATTTTAAAAAGAAAAATTTAATATTCAAATAGTTCTTAAATTTGCATTTTGTATCATGGGGATCGTATGAAGTGCAAATTACTTTTTTTGAAGACCTATAATATTCCAGAGAGTTGACTAAGTGCCTTTCATATATTTTGAATATAAACATTAAAGATATATCAAGGTTTAATTTCAAACTCCATGATTTAGATATTAATAGGCAAGCAAAATTAGAGAACATTTCAAAAAGAAATACTAATGATAGTTTAACTTTGAGATCTCCAACTCTGCATTTCCCATTCTTGTCTACTCTACCATCAATCTAAGCTAAAATAAAAAATAAATTACAATTTACCTTTTTTTTTTGTATTTTTCTGAAGTTAGAAGGGGGGGAGGCAGTCCAACTCCTGCATGCACCTGACCAGGATCCACCCCACATACCCACCAGGGGGTGATGCTCTGCCCATAAGGGGTGTTGCTCCATTCTAGCCTCTGAGGCAGAGACCATGGAGCCATCCTCAGCATCCAGGCCAACTCTACTCCAATAGAGCCTTGGCAGTGGGAAGGGAAGAGAGAGACAGAGAGGAAGGAGAGGGGGAGGGGTGGATAAGCAAATTGGTGCTTCTCCTGTGTGCCCTAGCCGACCAGGAATCAGACCCAGGACTTCCACACGCAGGACTGCTGCTCTGCTGCTAAGCCAACTGGCCAGGGCACAATTTACCTTTTGATCTTCTTCCTTCTTCTTTCTTTTTTTCAGTTTACTTATTAGTAGGGTTAGAAAAAATAAATTTCTGAGAAAGTTTAAGTTATAAAATTCTGTGTTGCATATAAAAGCCATATAATTTTTTTAAATCACATGAAACCAATTTAGAATATGAAAATCATAAACAAAATTATTTTTCCTAGATAATAGTCATGGATGTAAAAGGATTCTTATATATTTTAAAATATATATTGGAGAATTGTGGTCTTCATATTTATGTAAAAACTCTATGTGCTGTTTTTATTAGCTAGATAGCTACAAACTACTTCTCAGTTTTGGAGGGGATATAGTGAATAAACAGTTTGGATTGGAATATTTGTAATTGAGTGTTCCTCCTTTCTCTGTTTAGACAATGCAATTCTTTTCTATTAAGGACTGCTAAAGTTCAACTATGTAACTTATCTGCATGTCAAGGGAACGTGATGTCATTTCATGTGCTTAAACTGTACCAGTTGATAGTTTGCCTCAAATCCTATCATACTGACCCAGTGCTGAGCAAGATGGTAATCTTCTGTAGTATCCTTTAGTTTATCTTATTTGTTAGAGTTTGTTTTAAAGGTATATGTGGAAGTAAGGCTACATTAAAACTTATATGTTGTCAAGTAACACTGTGGGGCAGCTGTGTTAGCTTGCGCTCTGATGTACCAGCTGCAAGCACTTTGCTTGATTAGCACATGAGCATGTGGCAGCGCCACATGTGTGTGGCCTATATAAGGCTATGGGTGCTTGCGCTAGAGATAGATAGGGCATTGTGGATATGCGATTGCCTGTCCGCCACTGTGAGGGGTCATTTTGCTGTTTGTTGCCTGAGAGATGGTTTTCCCTGCCTGTGTGCTTGTCCACCATTGTGAGACTTTATTAAACGGAATGGCCCAACCCTTTCCAGCTCTTCATTTTTTCTACTGTCTGCCCAAATCCACTGTGAACCTGCATATGCATGGCGATGGCGGCAACCCCTGGCATTACAATCACAAACATCTAAAATGTAACGTAGCTTTTCCACAAGTTTTAGGGACTCAGTAGCAACTCTAATAGTTGATTATTCTCATGAATAAGCCCCTCCTATTTTGTAATTCTTGTTTTGCTTCAGTTCTATTATCCAGTGGATCACCTCTCCTCTGTATTACATGCTATCATGCTATCGGGTTTTTCTGCGTTTTACTACCTAGTGGTTTTTTATTTGTCAGTTTTTTTTTTATTTTTTTTATTTTTTTTATTTTTATTTTTTACAGAGGCAGAGATAGACAGGGACAGACAGACAGGAACGGAGAGAGATGAGAAGCATCAATCATCAGTTTCTCGTTGTGCGCGTTGCGACTTCTTAGTTGTTCATTGATTGCTTTCTCACATGTGCCTTGACCGTGGGCCTTCAGCAGACCGAGTAACCCCTTGCTGGAGCCAGTGACCCTGGGTCCAAGCTGGTGAGCTCTTTGCTCAAGCCAGATGAGCCCGCGCTCAAGCTGGCGACCTCGGGGTCTCGAACCTGGGTCCTTCCGCATCCCAGTCCGACGCTCTATCCACTGCGCCACCACCTGGTCAGGCTATTTGTCAGTTTTTTAATGAATTTTCTACTACAGAACTCAGCAAAATCTGACCTGAGTTAGTAAGTAATAGCATAGCATAAGGCATCATTCTGGGTGCAGTTTTCATTTCAGAGTGCCTCACAGGTCGCTAGCAATGCCCAGTACATAGAAAACTGCCTTGACTAGGATGCCAAGCCAGGTTCAATCAGTTGAAGCTAGATTGATATTTACACAAGACACGTGTGTGTTCTCTGATGAACCAGTGTTTCCTTTATGATCAATCACATTCCTTATGATCAGTTGAAGCTCAGCAAGTTCAGCATCATGTATTATACTCAAATGAATTTAGCATCCTCGGTTTAAGATTCCTATTCCTTCAATACTGTATAATGGTCTTTGATTTACCTTTTCTCTTCTGGGCACTTCTATTACATAAATGTTAATATTTCTTACCTAAGGCAGCATATCTCTTAAACTTAATTTTTATTTTTATTTATTTATAAATAAGTATAATATTCAGTCTCTCAAATTATTTTTAATGTGTGTGCATCATGATATTAATTGTATGTATTGATCTCAATTAATCTGTTTATGCATTCTGACTGTCCTTACTTGGTACTATATTATAATTGCTTTCATTTTTTAATGGTTTCAATAACTTTCCTTATTTCTGTGAGACAATCTATTATGCCTTTTTCAAATTCTTGTCTCCCCCTTTAATTATTTATTTTTTATTTATTAGAAGTGGTCATCTTCTTCCTTCTCTTTCTCTAATTCCTCCAAGAGGTTCCCTTTTCTCCTTCTCTTCTGAGTTTCACCTCTTCTTCTTCTTACTCCTCTTTCTCATCTTCATCCATTTCTTCTTTCTTTTCTGTTCTCCTCTTCTAATCCTATTTAACAGTCATTCTAAGCATTAGAATTTGTCATTTTCAACTGTGTACTAATATACGATACTTTGGAAAACTGTATAAAGAGCTAAGGAATTTGTCAATGTTTGTGTCCTCTCTAAACATTCAAGATTGGATAGGGGAATTACAAATGAGCATAGAGCTTTGACCCTGCAGGCTAACTTTGCCCAACATCTGCTGTAATTCCTAACCTGTAGATCTCAGGGGTACACCTATTTACCTACATGTGCACATAAATTTCCTTGAACATTTTGTTTTTATCTTTGATGCCCACACCATAGTGCTGAGAGCTGAGATGGATGGGGCACGTTCTGGACCAGCAAGTCTGTTTGCATCCAAGCTGGGCTCTGATGACAACCCTATGCTATCCAACAACTTATGGCCAGCTCTGCACAGGCACTGATATTTCACGGCATAGAGTGCAGAAGACGCAGTATTGCTTCTGAAGAGAACACTATGTGATAGGACAAATAGCACAAATTAAGTTGTCCTTCAAGATAGTCCCCCAAGACAGCTCCTTCAATTTTTGACTCACTCAGAAACCAGCAAATGAATTCTAGTTTTCTATTTGCTTTTTAGAATTTTTGTTAGTTTTTCAAACGCATACCATGAATCTCCCTTTGATATAATCACCAAGATTGGTTTTGAATGTAAACCAACAGCTGCCTGAGCTAATTTTCTATCTTTTTCAGAAACTAAAATGTTTCAAATTATTTTCCACATAGTGAATAATTGCCTACACTGTGGTAATAGTGGGATTACAAAATTGATTATACGATTTCATACTACATGTTCAAGTGAAAAGGAGCTAGACTCTAAAGTAATATTTAAAAAATATAAAATTAAATTTAAAAATATTTTATTTGACCCATATAACTGCCCCTCCAGAGTTTGTATAAAATAAACTTGTATGATTTTACGAGAAAGCCAAATGAGTTCTCTGGTTGCTAATGATGATTATGTGATCAAAAATATTTCATAATTATCAATAAATGAAAAAGGCACCTTCCGCTGCATAAAATAGCATATAAAGACTATATCTATATTAAGTTTCTTACACAAGGAAGTGATATAACTACCTAGAGGACTGAATTAATTAAGAGCACAGTTTGCTAAATAAGCTAAGAGTTTTCATTTTAACATTTATGTCTTTGAGGCACATATCTATATATTATGAAATTTTTACCACATTTCATATTCTAAGAAACTGAATAACACATTGCTTCAATACAATGTTTACAATTAAGTTTTTTAAGAAAAAATTGATAAAGAGTAATATAGTACATTTATTAAGATTTTTTAAATGACATGCACCATGTTGTATGTTAAATTTATGGTAATGGCTCTTTTTGTTTTTGTGTTTCTAGTTTTCTTTTGATAAAAATTACATACCATAAAATAAAAGGTTTAACATATAGAGTTGATACTATTTGATTATATTGACAGAATTTTCAGCCATCACCATTATCAAATCCTAAAACATTTTTGTTATACTAAAAAGAACACCTGTACAAGAATAGCAGTTAATCCTTATTGTCCCATCTATCTAGCTTTCACAACAATTAATCTATTTTTTGTCTTTATGGAAATGCCAATTTTTGGATATTTCATATAAATAGCATATAATTTTTGGCCTTTTATATATAGTTTTTCTTACATAGCATAATATTTTTTTATATAATAATTTTATTTTTTTAATGGGGTGACATCAATAAATCAGGATATATATAATTCAAAGATAACAAGTCCAGGTTATCTTGTCGTTCAATTATGTTGCATACCCATCACCCAAAGTCAGATTGTCCTCTGTCACCTTCTATCTTGTTTTCTTTGTGCCCCTCCTCCTCCCCCTTTCCCTCTCCCTTTCCCCCCTCCCCCCCATAACCACCACACTCTTATCAATGTCTCTTAGTTTCACTTTTATGTCCCACCTACGTATGGAATAATGCAGTTCCTGTTTTTTTCTGATTTACTTATTTCGCTACGTATCATGTTATCAAGATACCACCATTTTGCTGTAAATGTTCCGATGTCATCATTTCTTATGGCTGAGTAGTATTCCATAGTGTATATGTGCCACATCTTCTTTATCCAGTCATCAATTGACGGGCTTTTTGGTTGTTTCCATGTCCTGGCCACTGTGAACAATGCTGCAATAAACATGGGGCTGCATGTGTCTTTATGTATCAATGTTTCTGAGTTTTGGGGGTATATACCCAGTAGAGGGATTGCTGGGTCATAAAGTAGTTCTATTTTCAGTTTTTTGAGGAACCACCATACTTTCTTCCATAATGGTTGTACTACTTTACATTCCCACCAACAGTGTATGAGGGTTCCATAGCATAATATTTTTTAACAGTCATCTATTTTGTAGCATGTATCAATACTTCATTCCTTTATGGCTGATAATATTCCATTGAGAACTTACCACATTATACTTATACATTATCAGTAGAAGGACATTTTGGTTGTTTTCACTTTTGGACTATTATGAATAAAATGACTATGAACATTCATGTATACATTTTTGTGAGGATATATGTTTTCAGTTCTGTTGGATATACACAGAAGAGGAGGATTGGTGAGTCCATCTTTAACTTATGGAAGAACAGTCAAGTTGCTTTCATAATGGTTACATCGTTTTCTGACTCCTCAGCAATGTATGAGGATGCCAATTTTCTCACATCTCTTCCAAACCTTGTCATTATCCATTATTTTTTATTACAATATTTGTAGTTTTTATAATAAATTGGCATCTGTTGTGATCTTATAGGCATATTTCTTTTGTGTGTGTGTGTGTGTGTGTGTGTGTGACAGAGACAGAGAGAAGGACAGATAGGGACAGACAGACAAAAAGTGAGGGAGATGAGAAGCATCAATTCTTCACTGCAGCACCTCAGTTGTTCATTGATTGCTTTCTCATATGTGCCTTACTCGAGGGGATACAGCAGACCACGTGACCCTTGCTCAAGCCAGAAACATTGGGCTCAAGCTGGTGAGCTGTGCTCAAACCAGATGAGCCCTCACTCACACCTGCGATCTCAGTGTTTCAAACCTGAGTCCTCTGCGTCCCAGTCTGATGATCTACCCACTGTGCCACCACCTGGTCAGGCCTTATAGGCATCTTCCTAATAAGTAATTTTGAAAAACTTTTCATGTGCTTATTGATAATTTATATATCTTCCTTGGATAAATCTCTACACAAATAGTTTTTCCATTTTTTGTTTGAAATAGTTTTTTTATTATTCAATTGTAATTGTTCATTTTATATTCTGTTAATAAGTTTTCTATTTTAACTTTCTTGATAGTGTCCACTAAAACACACAAATTAACTTAATAAGGTTAAATTTAATGTTTTTCTTTTATTGCTTGTGCTTTTGGTAGCATATCTGAGAAAAATATTGTTTAATCTGTGTCCATGAATATATATGCCTATGTTTTCTTTCAGAAATTTTATATTTTCAGTTCTTAAACAATAAAACACATTTTGAGCTATTTTTTTTCTTCCTATGGTGTGAGACAGTAGTCCATCATTATTGTTTCATATGTTGTTCCAGCCCTATTTGTTTTAAAGAATTATTTTTTTCATTAAATTATCTTGGCACCTTTGTCAAAAATCAATTGTTCATAAAAGAAAGTTTATTTTTGGACTCTCATTTCTATTCCACTAATATCTATGTCTATCCTTATCCCAGCACCACACTGTCTTATTGTAACTTTTTAGTAAGACTTGTAAATGAGTAGTATTAGCCCTCTGACTTTGTTCTTCTTTTTAAGATTTTTTAGGCTTTTTTGAGCCTTTTGCATTTCCAAACAAATTTCAGAATGAGTGTATCAACTTCTGCAAAACAGCATCAGGGATTCAGATATTGATTGGACTGATCTGTAGATCAATTTGTCAGGTTTGCCACATTAACAATACTAAGTTTTCCAATCAATGAACATTAGAAGTCATTCCATTTATTTAGGTCTACATTCTTGTATTTCTGTTAAATTTATTGCTAAATTGTCTATTCTACTTTATTTTATTGTACATGGAATAGATTCTTATGTTTATTTTCAGGATTTTTATTACTAGTGTATAGAAATACAATTTAAATGTGTGTAATGAACTCATATCCTGAAACCTTGAGGAGCATTTTTATTAGATTAGTCATTTTCATAGATTTTTTTATGATTGTATATAATAAAGTAGTTTTATCTGACAAGAAAAATGATTTTACTTTTTTAAAAATCATATGATTTTTATTTTATTTATTAGTTTATTTACCATGGCAATACCTCTAATACACTAGTGAATAGAACTGGCAATAGAAAACATTGTTGGCTTGCTCTTAAATTAGGGGAAAATAGCTCTGTCTTTTGCCATTAAATAAAAAGTTATCAAACTTTTTAGTAAACGCTCTTTATCAACTTACAGAAGGTCCTTTATACTCTTAGTTAGTTAAGAGTTTTATCATGTACAGGTATTAGATTTTATCAAGTACTTTTACTACATCTATCGAAAAGAACATGTACTTTTTCTTTGTTCTATCAATAGTATATTACATTGATTGATATTTGTATAGTAATCCATCTGAACTTCTTTACATAAGTCTCTCTTATTGGCTGTGGTGTATAATTTTTTTTTTTTTTGTATTTTTCTGAAGTTGGAAACGGGGAGGCAGTCAGACTCCTACATGCATTCAACCGGGATCCACCCAGCACGCCCACCAGGGGGCGATTTTCTGCCCATCTGGGGCATCACTCTGTTTCGACCAGAGCCATTCTAGCACCTGAGGCAGAGGTCACAGAGCCATCCTCAGTGCACAGGCCAACTTTGCTCCAATGGAGCCTTGGCTGCGGGAGGGGAAGAGAGAGACAGAGAGGAAGGAGAGGGGGAGAGGTGGAGAAGCAGATGGGCATTTTTCCTGTGTGCCCTGGCCGGGAATCGAACCTGGGACTCCTACATGCCAGGCCGACACTCTACCACTGAGCAAACCAGCCAAGGCCTTCTTTTTATATATTTCTGTATTTGCTTTGCTAGTATTATGTCCAAGACTTTGCATCTGTATTTATAAGGGATATTGCTCTATAATTTTCTTGTGATATCATTGTCTAGTTTGAGTATCTGGCTTCACAGAATGAGTTAAAAATATTCACTGATTTTCTGTCCTGTGGAAGGGTTTATGAAAGATTGGTGCTCATATTTTATTTAACACTTAGTAGAATTTATTACTAAAGCTATGGAAGCCTGGGCTTTACTTTATGGAATGTCTTTAAATCATTAATCACTTTTTATTATTCTGTTCACATTTTCCAGTTTTTCTTGAAAGTTAATGACTTTCTAGGACTTGGTCCATCTTATCTAAGTTGTCTAAATTGTTGGCATACAATTATTAGAGTAGTTCTTATAACTCATTTTATTTTTATAAGATTGGTTATAATGTTTCCTACTTTATTTCTGATTTTAATAATTAAACGTTTCTCTCCTTATATCTTATTCAGTGTAGGTAACATTTAGCAATATTGTTCATCTTTACAAAGAATCAACTGCTTGTTTTATGTTTTCTACTGTCTTTTAATGCACTATTTATTTATATTCATCTTTTATAGCTATATATTTTGTACAGCTATATATTTCTATGTAAGCAATGACTTAGTTGTATTTCATAAGTTTTGGAGTTTTGTGCTTTCATTTTCCTCTAAAACTGTTTTAAATTATTTTTTATTTATTTTTTGACCCATTGACTATGTAAGTGTTTTTAATTTCCATGTTTGTTATTGTCATACAAATTACATGTTTATTGTTATACATCCATCAACACAGTTTTAAAGCTATTGTTTTATGAAATTACATTTTGAGTAAGATAAGAGAAAATAATAATAATAAAAAAGATAAGAGAAAATATAGTTATAAACAAAAAAATAGATTTATACTTATTTTTATATTTACCATACCTGAGCTCTTAATTCTTCATTTGGATTTGTGTTTTTGTAGAAATATTTACCTTTCAGACTGAAGGAATTCTTTTAGTATTTCTTGTAGGACAGATTTGCTGGAAACAAATGCTCTCAATGGTTTCATTTATTTATTATTATTAGTTTTAATCTTGGTATGTGATCATTTACCCCTTATTTTTGAATAATATAGAATTCTTAATTATTCTTTTCTTTAAACACTTCACATATGCCATCTCACTGTCATCTGGCTCCTTGTATCTGATGATAAATGAACTGTTAATTTCCTTGAGGATCCCTTCTATTTAATAAGTTGCTACACTTTTGCTACTTTCGAGAGTCTCTCTTTAGGCCTGGCAGGTTGGCTCAGCAGTAGAGCATCAGCCCGGCGTGTGGAAGTCCTGGGTTTGATTCCTGGCCAGGGCACACAGGAGAAGTATCTGTCTGCTTCTCTACCCTTCCCCCTCTTCTTTATCTCTCTCTTTCCCTCCTTCAGCCAAGGCTCCATAGGAGCAAAGTTGGCCCAGGTGCTGAGGACAGCTCCATGGCCTCCACCTCAGGTGTTAGAATGGTTCTGGTTGCAGTAGAGCAACGACCTGGATGGGCCCCCTGGTGGGCATGCCGGGTTGATCCCTGCAGGGTCTTTCTGCCGCCCCTCCCTTCTCACTTTGGAAAAATACACAAAAAAAGAGTCTCTCTTTATCTTTGGCTTTTGACAGTTTGTGAAGTGTCTTCTTTTACTTGAGCTCAGCTCTCTGTCTCAATGCAGAGTTATAAACTGCCTACTGAAGTGTTGAAAGAATGCTTTACCATGCACTCTGAGCTCCTCAGCAAAGGCGAGTTTTCTTTCTCGTTCCCCATTAGGAGGCCTTAGTAGAGGTGCTGAAGAAGACGTCTCTCCAAGACATTAGACAAGAAGATCTCAAAATAAGGGTGTCTGAGTTAGGAAAGCAACTATGTGAAGAGCATGATCAGCCAGAGGTGTCTGAGTTTTGACTGCAGCTCCTCTGAAAGATTGCACTGCAGTACATTGCCTGGACACCAAGGAAAGCATCTCTATTGCCCGGGAAAGACTTTGTAATCACCTATGACCAAGTCTGATAATTCACACATATATTTTTACAGAGAGCTGAACTCCTTATGCCTTAATCTGCACTTATTGTTTACACATATCTTCAAGGTCAGCGAGAGAGGAGAGTTTAATACTTTCTCATATTTTACTGAACATGTGAACAATCCTGAATATGCACATGACCTTCAGGAATACCAGGAATGTGTCCATCTTTTCAGCTCACCACCCATGGACATCTCATTTCTCAGCTCTATTTATAAGGTTTTTAGTCAGCTATTTGTTTGCCCCAACTGTTTTCACACATCAGCCAGCTGTGATGTTAAATACAGTTGACCCTTGCACAACGCAGGGGATAGGGGCACCAAGCTTCTGCACAGTCAGAAATTCTTTATAACTTATGTTTGCACTCTGCCTGCTTGGAATCCCAACTGGAGATAGGAAATATTGTTTTTGATCTTAAATTGATTGAATCCATAGATGCAAAATCTAGTGGCCAACAATGGCCAACTATCTATTGAAAAAAATTCACAAATATAAATATACAGTTCAAACCAGTGTTATTCAAAGGTTAAATATAATTGTCATTATGTGTTTTGTTTTGTTTTCACACACTGTGGACGTTTTTAATAAAAAGAAACGTTGATCACGTGAGAGAAGACGAAGTCCCATAAGTGAAAGTTTCTAGAAACCTGCCAGACAGGTCAGATAATAACACTCTCCTGAGGAACTGATGTATGAGGAACTTCCACATCTATCCAGCCTTGTCCAGTGGCAGCGAGGTGTCTATATTTCATGACTAGCTCTCTTGTGAGGTTGTTGACTTTCAAGGTTACTACTGTAAAGCTTAGGAGGAGGTGATGGGAATAGAACATGCTTAAAAATCAAAAACTTTAATGTTCTTATCTGTATTCAGCTGTTTTTTTTTTTTTTGAGTAAATGTTCATCAAATATCTTTAAGCCTTAACTTCTTTTCCAGAGTTTATGTTTGTTTGTTTTTGACCATGTTCTTATTCCTTTCATGAAGTAGTGGATCTTTCTAGGTCCTTGGTCTCTCATTGCTGCAGAATCTGACAGTAAGAATTGTTTTTGCATAAGTACAATATGCAGATACTGACTAGTTCATGAGCAAAAGGAGCCTCATGAAATCATAATGATTATTAAAAGCTTAGAGATGACATATGTGGTCTTCCCATCATCATCAGGAAAATATTTTCAAAGAAATGAAAATAATACTTACATTGACCTTTTGTTGACAATGGTAAATGCTGCCTCTTCCTATTACAAGGGAAGGTCATCTACTCTTGAGCTGAAAAAACAAATGCAGAAATAAAAACACATAATGTATGAATCCCCAAACTGTGCACTTTAACAAAACAAAACAAACAAACAAAACATAATAGCTAACTTAGAAAATTGGTTGAATGTTCTGAAACAACTAACACCAAGACAGACCTGGCGGTTAATTCAAGAAAAAAATTACATCTTTTTGAAAGTCTAGTTAGGACAAAGATGCTACCATGGAGGACAATGGAGTTGACATCTCTGCTTCTATGTACCCTTAATCTGGAAATAACTTTGAGTTACACTGCCTTAGAAACTACATACTGCCGCAAACTTTGCCAAATCAAAAATTAAACAAAATTTTACTTTCCTTCTTTGCTTTGCTCAATCCAGTTTAAAGTCATCTTGGGAGCACCATATTGGTCAAGCTTAATTTATAGGTACAAACATTAATTGATTTTTCAGAGTCAGGAAAAAGGAAGTAATTTAACTTATTTAAATTAATAAAATTCTTGAAATTATATATGAATAAAAGGAACCCAATATGACATTCACTATGAGTATTTTCACAGGCTTTTAGAAACTATACTTATAACAACAAGTACTAAATAGATTGAAGACAATATTAACATAATGGCTCCTTGCATTTATTTGCATTCGAATCTATTAGACTAGAATATCTAATATTAAACTGTCAGATTTCATTGTCTTAAAAAATATTTGTTTTAGCTTAATCCATTTCTCCAATTACGTCAAGATATGTTTGTCCTTTTCATGTCTCTTTTACTTTAAAATTAGTTTTCTCATAAGACCAAGAGGGCCTATGTTTCTTTACAATAGTTCTGTCTTCAGAGTTTTTAAATTTTTCACAAGGAAACAAAATTTAGAACTGTCTATTCAGTTTTATGTATCAGATATTACAATACATATAATGGGTATTTGGAATGCCAATAGCCTCTTGATAATATATATTCTAATACACATTCTCAAATGTACATACTCAAATATATATGCAGACATATAATATCCAATAATTATGCATGTCTGATTGATAAAATAGGAAATTTATTTCTATTTGAAACTATTATATTTGAATAAACAGAAAATCATAATAAGGCTACCTTATTACTTATGCAGATGTGATATAGACATAGACATGCATGTAAGTTTCAAAAATATTTTGAAACTTACTGTTTTACTTTCATTTTATTAGTTGCTCTTGAAAATATCACACCACGAGTAATGCCAGCAAAAAAGAAACAAATGAAGGGGGCCAGGTACAGAAGGGAAACAACAGCAAATTCTGTGACTCTTCTCAACAGAATGTGATCTTATATACTCTGATTTATAAACTATGAATATTAGTAAAATTCTCATAATATATTTAGTCTTCTCTAATCCTGTTACTTGTTAAATTCTAATATTAGATATTCTCTGGTGGCTTTCTACTGAACTATGTTTTGCTTAAATAACCATTTATTAAAGACTTTTTAAATGTTAATAATTTTACTAGGTGTTGAAGTAAAAGAGATGAATAAAAAACAATACCTACCTTCAAAGTTATACACACTAATTATATGCACTAGTTGTAAATTATTTTACAATAAAAATTATATATTTAAGTATAGATATTACTTTAGTTAATCTATTCTTAATTTTCAGAAGTAAAATTTTAAAAATCTGAAAAAATTCAACATGATTCCTCTATGATCTGTGAATATACTATCTTATAAATAATCAAAAATTATATTTTTTCTTCCACATAGTATTTTACTAAGTATTGTGCAGTGTTGTTTAGAATTTGTGAACTGAGTGGAAATAATTTCCTTTTCGGTACTGTGCGTTGATAAAATGCCAAAGGCTAATAGAACACATTAGAGAACATTGGCCCTTGAATATAGCCTCTGAATAAAATCAGTTTCTCCTTTATGAGAAACTTTTAGAGATGTACCTGTTTGATCTTGGAGTCACAGTATTTTTCCCACAAGAATATTGTAAGTAGGTTTTTTTTCTGTGATCAAATGTTAGAAGTCTATATTTAATTTACAGAATAACAATAACAAATGTGCATGCATTTTTTAACAATCTTACACTTGCTCTAGTTTACATTTCTTTCCTTGTTTTGCTATTTTTAGCACCTAATTTTAATCAAAAGTATCAATCTCTATTTTATATATAATATTTTTAGAATTACCTTATTTTTTAATATTACAATAGGTATTAAGTTAAAGATAAAGTTAGCAGAATTAGTTTAGTTAAATACAAGAAAGATTTGTGAAAAAAATGTTAATTGGTTAAATCATTCAACAAATCATACAATTGTACTACTCTATACTATAATATTCATGTTAGAATAAGAAGATGAATAAGATATTGTAGTAAAAAATCTTACACTTGAATGAGGAGACTGAAAAGTTAAAAGACAATTAAAATGAAGTGTATTTTTGTTTTATTTTGTTTTTTACAGAGACAGAGAGAGAGTCAGAGAGTGAGACAGACAGGCAGGAATGGAGAGATATGAGAAGTATCAATCATCAGTTTTTCGTTGCAACACCTTAGTTGTTCATTGATTGCTTTCTCATATGTGCCTTGACCATGGGCCTTCAACAGACTGAGTAACCCCTTACTCGAGCCAGCGAGCTTGGGTCCAAGGTCCAAGCTGGTGAGCTTTGCTCAAACCAGATGAGCCTGCACTCAAACTGGCGACCTCAGGGTCTCAAACTTGGGTCCTCCACATCCCAGTCCAATGCTCTATCCACTGCGCCACCACCCAGTCAGGCTAAAATTAAATGTTTTAAGTACAATAAGTCATAGTGTTATGATTATACTGTAAGTCTAATCGATAATTAAGAAAGGTCCCTAAACAGAAGTAATGCCTAAACTGAACCATAAAGGATTAATAGTCAGACAAATTGAATTAAAAATACAATTACATTAATAAGTGAAATGTGTAAAATACAATATGAAAAGAAATACAGAATACTTGAGTAACATACCACAAGGTTATTAGAAAGCAAATTAGTTTAAATGATGTTAGATTACCACATGAATATTATTTTTAAATATGAAATATGTTTTTCCATATTTAATTTACAGCACAAAACATGAAGAAGAATATATAATATAACCTCTATCATAATATTTTATTGGAATTTTTATTTAAATAATAAAATATTTATTTTGAAGTAATTGTCCATGTTTGACCATGTATATTTGAATTTAACCCAATTTTAAAATAATAAAGATATAAATTCACCTGATATGCTTGAATAGAGAACGAATGAGATTGGATTTTTAGAGGGCAATCAGGTTACTCAAGAGAATCGCTCAGAAAGAGAAGAAACTATATTATTAACAGAGAAGAAACTATATTAAATTAGCTGCAGAAAGCTTACCACTCTAGTTCCTTTTATTCTGGTTTTGACTGCTAATGTATTGCTTGCTTTTGTTTCTGTAGATTTATCTGGGGAGTTGATTTTCTTTCACATTTTTAACCTTTTTATAGCTCTCATCAACCCAAATGACCATGCAAATCATCCATGCCTCAATTTAAAATATATGTTAAAACACTTTTAATAGAAAAATTAAAGTTCTAATGATATCCATCTCAATGTGTATGTGGTAATGGGATGCTTAAGTAATCAAAACAAACAAACAAAAAAATGTAAACTAATAGCTATTTAAACCTACAGAGTGTCTAAGAGAGTATTTGCTCCAGAATTTATTTTACAAATGAGAAATCTCGGGGCGAGAAAGATTAGCTTATTGAAGTTTATATAGCTCATTAGTGGAAAAGCTTGGTTTGGAATTCTTCATAGATAACAAGTTTGTTTTGCTTTGCTTTGCTTTTTGTACTGATTTTCTACCTTCTTGCCATTATATGTTTATTACTATTTCCAGAATATATCAAGGTAATTCTTCACAGTAAATGTGATAAGCATAGGGACAGAGCCAGGTTTTGTGGAGCTTAAAAATAAGATCCTCTTTAAGAACAAGAAATGCAATAGCAATCTGATCATAATGTTAGGGACCCAGAAGGGCCTGCTATGTGAGAGGCTTCGAATCAAGCTTCGTCAGCTTTACAGGAAATCCATCTCAATGAGCAGTTATTAATGTTATCTCTAAAATCATACTTTGCTTTACAATAAGTTATATAATTTGATGTTTTTCTTTTTATAAGGACTGCTAATGATAACAGTATATTACATAGAAATTCATATTGCAATCAAAAGTATATACAATTTATAATTTTCTAAAAATTATTTCCTTTTTCATGTAATGTAGGAAAACCATAAGCATCATGGTCTCTACCAACTGTCTAATAATAAATTAAGTAATGTTTGAAGTATTTTAAATGAATATATAAATTGCCCACTGAAATTCTATGGATAACCATGCTTATGATTGTTGTTAGAGTGACCGATTTGACAAAATATTTTTAAACCTTTTGAATGATTTTCATATGTCTAGTCATTTGAGCAATGCATACAGCTATCCTGAGACTAACTAAATAATTTTGTCATGACCAATGTTATGACACTAAGAAAATGCTCTTGTTAAAAAAAAAAAAAAGAAAAAAAAAAGAAAATGCTCTTGTTTGCAATTTTATTGATGTGAAATTAATTCTGCCCTGTAATCCTTCAGGCACCAGAAAAATACATTTTCCCTAACTTACAACACTACCTGAAAGTGGAATAAAAGACAGTGTGTGTGTATATATATATATATATATATATATATATATATATATACACACACACACACACACACACACACATATGTGTGTGTGTGTGTATGTAAATTTATATGTAGATGAAGTCAGATCACCCTTCTTCATGTGTTTACTAAATCACCTTTGCTTGAATGAAAGCCCAAGGTGATATAGTTTAATTGATTTTAGAGAGAGGAAGGGAGAGAGTGAGAGCAAGACAAGAACATTAATCTGTTCCCATATGTGCCCTGACCTGGGACCAAACTGGCAACCTTTGTGCTCCAGGACAGGGCTCTAAACAACTAAACTATCCAATAGGGCAATGTTCTTTAGTTTTTATTGAGAGACCTATTAACTATTTTTTTTTTTTTTTCATTTTCTTTTCTGAAGCTGGAAACAGGGAGAGACAGTCAGACAGACTCCCGCATGCGCCCGACCGGGATCCACTCGGCACGCCCACCATGGGGCGACGCTCTGCCCACCAGGGGGCGATGCTCTGCCCATCCTGGGCGTCGCCATGTTGCGACCAGAGCCACTCCAGCGCCTGGGGCAGAGGCCACAGAGCCATCCCCAGCGCCCGGGCCATCTTTGCTCCAATGGAGCCTCAGCTGTGGGAGGGGAAGAGAGAGACAGAGAGGAAGGCGCGGCGGAGGGGTGGAGAAGCAAATGAGCGCTTCTCCTATGTGCCCTGGCCGGGAATCGAACCCGGGTCCTCCGCACGCTAGGCCGACGCTCTACCGCTATTAACTAATTTTTAAATTACTATCTAATACAGCAGGGAAGCTAGCTGCTGCTAATAAGAATGGTTTGTAAGCATTTAAACAGTTCTCATGAGAGGTTCAGATTCAGCCCAGGCTGGAGAGTTCAGTTGTTTAGAGCATTGTCCGGAAGTACAGTTTGCTAGTTCCATATCCGGTCAGGGCACAAAAAGAACAGATTGATGTTCTAGTCACTCTTTCTCTCTCTCCTTTTCTCTCTCTCTCTCTCTTTCTTTCTCTCTCAAATCAATGAATTAAAAAAATGAAAACAAATTATAATGAAAAATAAAAAAGAAACTCAGAATCCAGTGTAGACTATTACAAGAGCATCAGCTATGTTAAACATACTGTTTTATATCAATATATTGATAGAAATAATCTGTCCCTTAGTGAAATGTGTTGGTCTGATGTCTTAAGCACCTAACACATACAGGAAACCAAATATTTTCAATGAATTTTTAATTAAAAGGATGTGCCCTATAAACTTGAAGGTATTGCTGTAGTTACTAATTATTTATGTGAGTATTATTATAATAATGTTTAATTTTGCAATATAAATATTTTCTTCAAATTTTTAGGCTTTTGGATCACTACTACCTGGTTTTAAAACAGTGTGGCCTCCAGGTGCCTTTGTAAATGTCATTTTTTTTTAATTTTTTTTTTATTTTTCTGAAGCTGGAAACAGGGAGGCAGACAGACAGACTCCTGCATACGCCCGACCAGGATCCACCTGGCACGCCCACCAGGGGGCGATGCTCTGCCCATCCAGGGCGTCGCTCTGTTGCAACCAGAGCCACTCTAGTGCCTGGGGCAAAGGCCACAGAACCATACCCAGCGCCCGGGCCATCTTTTTGCTCCAATGGAGCCTCGGCTGCGGGAGGGGAAGAGAGAGACAGAGAGGAAGGGGGGGGTGGAGAAGCAGATGGGCGCTTCTCCTGTGCACCCTGGTCGGGAATCGAACCTGGGACTCCTGCACGCCAGGCCAACGCTCTACCACTGAGCCAACCAGCCAGGGCTGTAAATGTCATTTTTTAACAGCAAGCACTCCATGACACTAAATACTTAGGCTTGAGTCCTGCTCTTTGTTATGACTTATCTATTAGTTTTATTAGATGAATTCATCACTTAGCACTCCCAGAAAGAGATTTATACAAAACAGTATTATTTTTTCCCTTTGTCTTGAGAAAGAAATTAGATTGTCTGATCTGATATAGATAAAAATTTGTCCAAAGACATTTCAACTTTTCACAAGACGTGAAGTTTACACTCTTGAAACAATAAAGGTGAAAAATGATGTCCTAGCAAAAATTTCTTCCCTGATAACTTCAGTTAAATAAAAGTTTTAAATGTAGACATTCAAATAGAATTTGGAAGCAGCTTTAGTGGTAAAGTGACTTACACAATGAAAGATAATTCACAGGTCCTCAGTTAAACTTTTACTGAGAGATAGCAGGTTCTGAAAAGTTAATATACAAAAAAATATATAGCTTTAATATGTTGCACTTGAATAGAAAGATATAAGCTATTTATATCTTTTTATCGATTAGTAGAGGGAATTTCAAACTTTGGAATAAAAGAAAAGAACAATGTAAAAACAAACTCAAACTATATTTTATGTTTGGTTAAAGGAAGAGAATAAAGCAAAAATAATTTTTTATTATTTTATCAGACAGTACTATTTGACATTTAAAAATTGTTTTAATTTATTGGTGTGACATTGGTTAATAAAATTATACAGGTTTTAGGTATACAATCTATAAATATCTGTATGTTATATTGTGTGTTCACCGCCCCAAGTCAGGTCTCTCTCCATCACCATCTATCCCCCATCTAACTTCCTTCACCTCCTCCCACCCCCTTTCTCTTCTGCAATCTTTTTTTTTTGGTGTGTGTGTGTGTGTGTATGTGTGTGTGTGTGTGTGTGTGTGTGACAGAGACAGAGAGAGATAGGAAGAGGGGCTGATAGGAACAGACAGACAGGAAGGGAGACAGATGAGAAGCATGAATTCTTTGTTGCACCATCTTAGTTGTTCATTGATTGCTTTCTCATATGTGTCTTGACCGGAAGGCTACAGCAGACCAAGTGACCTCTTACTCAAGCCAGTGACGTTGGGCTCAGGCTGGTAAGCCATGCTCAAACCAGATGAGCCCGTGCTTAAGCTGGCGATCTCAAGGTTTCGAACCTGGGTCCTCTGCATCCAGTCTGATGCTCTATCCACTGCGCAACCCCTTGGTCAAGTTCTCCTGCAATTTTTACACAATTATCTATGTCTATAAATTAATTTTTCTTTGCCTAATTACTTCACCTTATATGCTTGTACTTTCATATCAAAGTTTAATTAAAGCCTTTTTGCATTGGACATTTAAATGCATCTTACAAGCATATATGTATATATGATATCTATAATTTCGTATATGCTTATAAAGAGTAGTACAGTATGATTAATCTTTATCCTTAGTCTGAAAGGCTTAAATTGTAAGATGCTAAATATGTTAAGAAGAGTAATGAAGCATAGTTACTATTCTTTTGAACACACAGATAGCTTTTTTATTTATTGTGTATAAACTCTTTTATAAACCTTAATGTTTTTACAATACAAATATTTGCTTCATTTATATTTTTGTAAAATAGTTATTTTTTAAATATTCAATCTGTTCTAATACCAACTGATAAAGTAAGGTATTATTATGCTAGATTGGAGCTTCAGAGTAAATTTTGCTCATTCAGCAAAGACTTTTCTAGGTGCTAATCAGAAACCTGTGACAAACAAGAGACTGCTCTCATATTGCTTTGGATTTAGGAAAGTAACAGAAACCATGTATTTAATAGCACTTGATTCTAGGACAGATTCTTTCGGGGCATGTATATAATAAGGGAAATACTATACTTACAAATATAAGTATATTTATATTATATAAACATGGTTATAATAGACATAATAAAACCATACCATAGAGATTTGCAAGACTTTTTTGTAACAAAGGTATTGACTTTTATGTGTGCTAATGACACAAAATAATGAGTGTCTCTGAGAAAATAAATTAATTTTATATATATAATACAAATACGTTTTATATAAATATATTAACTTTAGAATATAAGTATTAGGGTTTCTTTGGTAGATATTTGTAGCTTTCAATAGCTGTAGGTAATTGGAGAATCTAATTCTGTTCCCCTCAGACTGTCTGCTATCTGTGTCCATGAAAAAAACTGTGTTAGACAAAAATTTGATGCACATATATGAATATACTTATTTACAAATCAGAGAAACAAGAAAAACTAGATGTACTACTTGATTTGGATACTAAACAAATCATAGCTCTTTGTAATGACATATGGCAAAAACTGTGGTTTAAATTAGACAATAGAATCCTCATATTTGGTTACACCTGAAAAACCTCTTGAACAGGTAATTCTAAAGTCTTTCTTCTTAATCCATGTATTTTAAAGACCACACATTTCACTAAGGGACAGATTATTTGTATCAATATATTGATATAAAACAATAGGTTTAACATAGCTGATGCTCTTGTAATAGTCTACACTGGATTCTGAGTTTCTTTTTTTATTTTTAATTATACTTTGTTTTCATTTTTTTTTAATTCATTGATTTGAGAGAGAAAGAAAGAGAGAGAGAGAAAAGGAGAGAGCGAAAGAGTGACTAGAACATCAATCTGTTCTTTGTGTGCCCTGACCGGAGATGGAACTAGCAAACTGTACTTCCGGACAATGCTCTAAACAACTGAACTCTCCAGCCTGGGCTGAATCTGAACCTCTCATGAGAATTGTTTAATGCTTACAAACCACTCTTATTAGCGGCAGCTAGCTTTCCTGCTGTATTAGATAGTAATTTAAATATTAGTTAATAAGTCTCTCAATAAAAACTAAAGAACATTGCCCTACTGGATAGTTCAGTTGTTTAGAGCCCTGTCCTGGAGCACAAAGGTTGCCAGTTTGGTCCCAGGTCAGGGCACATAAGGAAACAGATCAATGTTCTTGACTCACTCCCACTCTCTCCCTTCCTCTCTCTAAAATCAATAAAATAAACATTAAAAATGTGAAAAATACACTGTCATTTATATGTTGATGTATTCTAAGAAATAACTGAGACTATAGAAATGGATATGTTTAAATTTTTATGAATAAAACAATGTTAAATTGTTGCTCTACATTATCTCATGGTAAATATATAAGCTATCATACTATTTGTTAATAAAAAGACAAATACTCTACAATATTTTATTTTCACTTTAGCATTTTTATCTTTCATTTAAAATAGTCACATTAATTTTTTTCTGAAGCACAGTCTATCATTTTGGTTTATCTTTATTATAAAATATTTACATTTAACAGAAAGAGAAATTAAGGATACAATCCCCTTCACTATTACAACTAAAAAATAAATAAATAAATAAAATACCTAGGAGTAAATTTAACCAAGGAGATTAAAAACTTGTACTTGGAAAATTATAAAACATTGATAAAAGAAATCAAGGAAGATACAAACAAGTGGAAGCATATACCGTGCTCATGGTTAGGAAAAATAAACATCATTAAAATGTCTATATAACCCAGAGCAATTTATAAATTCAATGCAATACCAATTAAAATACCAATGACATACTTCAAAGATATAGAACACATATTCCAAAAATTTATATGGAACCAAAAAAGAACACGAATAGCCTCAGCAATCTTAAAAGGAAGAATAAAATGGGAGGCATCACACTTCCTGATATCAAGTTATACTACAAGGTCATTTTATTCAAAACAGCCTGGTACTGGCATAAAAACAGGCACATAGATCAATGGAACAGAACAGAGGACCAGAAATAAACCCACACCTTTATGGACAACTGATATTTGACAAAGGAGGTAAAAGCATACAATTGGAGTAAAGACAGCCTGTTTAACAAATGTTGTTAGGAAAATTGCACAGCTACCTGTAAAAAATGAAACTAAACCACCAACTTACACCATTCACAAAAATAAACTCAAAATGGATAAAAGGCTTAAATGTAAGCCATGAAATCATAAGCATCTTGGAAGAAAACATAGGCAGTAAGCTCTCCGAGATATCTCGGAGCAGTATATTTGCTGATTTATCTCCATGGGCAAGTGAAATAAAAGACAGGATAAAAAAAATGGGACTATATCAAACCAAAAAGTTTTTGCACAGCTAAAGACAATAAAAACAGAATAAAAAGACAAACTACATAATGGGAGAACATTTTTGACAATACATCTGATAAGGGGTTAATAACTAAAATTTATAAAGAACTTGTAAAACTCAACACCAGGCAGACAAACAATCCAACCAAAAAATGGGCAAAAGAAATGAATAGACACTTCTCCAAAGAGGACATACAGATGGCCAATAGGCAAATGAAAAAATGCTCAATATTACTAATCATTAGAAAAATGCAAATTAAAACCACAATGAGATATCACCTCACACCAGTCAGAATGGCGCTCATCAACACAACAACACAGAGTAAGTGCTGGAGAAGATGTGGAGAAAAGGGATCCCTCCTGCACTGCTGGTGGAATGCAGACTGGTGCAGCCACTGTGGAAAACAGTATAGAGATTCCTCAAAAAAATAAAAATAGGACTGCCTTTTGACCCAGCTATCCCACTTTTAGGAATATACCCCAAGAACACCATAGCACTGTTTCAAAAGGAGAAATGCACCCCCATGTTTATGGCAGCATTGTTCACAATAACAAAGATCTGGAAACAGCCCAAGTGTCCGTCAGAGGACAAGTGGATTAAAAAGCTTGGTACATATATACTATGGAATACTACTCAGCCATAAGAAATGATGACATCGGATCATTTACAACAACATGGATGACCTTGATTACATTATACTGAGTGAAAGAGGTAAATCAGAAAAAACTAACAACTATATGATTCCATACATAGGTGGGACATAAAAATGAGACACAGAGACATGGACAAGAGGTGGAGGGGGGCGAGGAGATGGGGGGAAGGGAGAGGCACAAAGAAAACTAGATAGAAGATGACAGAAGACAATTGACTTTTGGTGATGGGCATGCAACATAATCAAGTGTCAAGGTAGCCTGGAGATTTTTTCTCTGAACATATGTAACCTGATTTATCAATGTCACCCCATTAAAATTAATAATAATAAAAAATGAATTAAAATATATTTACATTTAAATAAGACTTAATTATACATGGTACAATCAAATAAACATTGATATTGAATTTTTTTGTTTTGATGATGGCTAATATAAATGGTTGCATATTCCATAAATCAATATGCATAAAAAGATATTTGCGACTCAACATGCTGAATTTTAATAATTTCCATACTTCAGAAATAGATGTAAAATTTTACTATTCCATGTAAATTTTATAACTAAGAAGAATAAGGAAAGAATTATAAGAAAAACTATGCAAGAATTAATTAAAATCTTGTGATTCCAGACCATTTCTTTGTTCCTTCCTGGATCTTGATCTTACTTTTGACCCTCAGTACATGAAATCATATTAAACTAAGAATTGTGTTAAAAAAGGAAAAAAAGAAAAAGCCAACTGCCAAAAAATCTCCCCCACACTTTAAGTATACATTTTCTCATTTAATTTTTAAGGTAAATGCCATTATTACAACCATTTTCCAGATTAGAAAACTGAAATTTCAAGTGTTGAAGCAGCTGACTTGCTATTGTAATACTCAAAACTGTCTGCATCCAATTTCCTGCTCTAACAGTTACTTTTTATTAATATTTTGCGTAGGTTCTAGCTTATACAACTCATATATGTCAGTCAACTACTCCCAGGCAATGGGCAAATCCCTAAGAATTTTTAATGGAACCATGTGTATCTAGGTAGAATATAAAAAGATGGTTCAACAAGTAAAGACATTTCAGAAACTTGTGAACAGCTTTTTTTTAATTAAGTGAGAACAGGGGAGGCAGAGAGACAGACTCCCACATGTGCCCTGACCAGGATCCACCTGCAAGAGCCCTATGGGGCTATGCTCTGGCCATCTGGGGTGTTGCTCTGCAACCAAGCTATTTTTAGCATCTGCAGCAAAGAATATGAAGCCATCTTCAGCACCCAAAGCCAATAGAGCCATGGCAGTAGGAAGATGGGAGATAGAGATAGAGAAAGAGTGGGGAGGGAGAAAGAAGCAGATAGTCACTTCTCCTGTGTGCTCTGACTGGGAATCAAACCCAGGACATCCACCTGCCTAGCAGATGCTCTACCACTGAGCCAACTAACCAGGGCCATGAACAGTTATTTTCAACTTCTACAGTTGCTTATTTTGTTTTTGTTGAGTATCATTTGTTTCTATTTGATTAACTATACCTGTATAGGTATAGCATAATTAGGATAAGTAAATCAACATGCTTTTCTTTTGTTGCTTTTTAAAATAGCATTTCCTATTATCAGCTAAGAACTATACAAATGCATGACATTAAAATGATGGAATTCTGGGATCCCAGTCTCACTGAAATTATTTTATTTAACTTACACTATTTATTTATAAGTTTTACAATTCTAAAAAGCATACAAATCAGAAAAATATCTTTGTGGAATTTACTGTTTTGATATCATATATCTATCTTTTTATTCAAGTCTCTCTATAGTGGTCATTTTAGCAGAGAGTAAAGAAACATTACATTATTGTTTTTAAACAGAATTCACCCAAAAGTATTTTATACATATTATTCCTCAATCTTGCCACTTAGGAAATCATAAAATCTAAAGTTATGTACCCAAATCCCTTTATTGTTAACCTCTCATGGCAAAGAAACTATAACTGGTTCTAACTTTCAATTTTCCTAACTGCTTTTCACTAGAAACAGCTAATGTGAATCTGTGCCAACAAAGGTCAATTGCTGCTAGTATGTAAGTAAGCTTGAAATGACAGAGAAGGACCATTAGTGGAGGAGTCTATAGATAGGGTCTCTAACCTTGTCCTTAAATATAAAAATTTATGGAGGATTTATTAACCTTTCAGCATTTTCCTAAAAGATTTGATATGGGAAGGCAGAGTTAAGTGGTTTATTAAAAGTAATTTGAGAGAGTTGATTCTCATTGTGTAAGATAATTTTGAAAACAATGGATTTAAAAAATGGTCATTATTTTATGATATAGAAATATAAAGAGCCTGTTTCTTTTCTCTTCATTTTGAAACTTGCTGAAGTCACACAATGCTAAATAATAGCTTAGACAGATCAGGCTAGAATGACCAAACAAGAAACATAGAAATCTTCAAGGTATAAACAGAATATAGAGTCAGATTAATATGCAGAGAATGCTAATTAGTAGGAGTCTTGATGCAGAAATTTATGTTCAAGAGAAACAGTTTGTAAAACCAGAGAGCATGCATGGCAGCAGATTAGCATTTTCTTGATGACCAGATATTACAGTAAGGAGATAAACCAATCACAGCTTTACAAAGAACACCCAGAAAATTATATATTTATTTTTCATTTGCTTATGCCATACATACTTGTGATATAGATATATAAGGAACAAATTTAGGCTATAATCCATTAATAATAAATCAAAGATAGATCTCATGTGTTGTTCTGTTGTATAAGAGAGATATTTATTAGTTTGGTCTCTTCCTTTCAAGTAATTCTTACTTTTAACAGTTAACTTTCTAAAACACAAATCTGTTGTCTACTTACCTGTCTAGAAAGAACAAACTCTTTAAAATATTCACAGCTCTTCAATATTTACCCTTTACCTCATGACACTTTAAATTCTGCTACTTCCCTCTGCTATTGCAGCCTGAGATTTATAACATTAGATATCTTACCAAAGTAGATACACAAAGTTGGTTTACCGCCTACTTGGCCCAAGTTGATATCTCCACTCAGACTTACCTTTCCTCTTACCTAGAATTTTTATTCATTTTATAAGATTTAGTC
The DNA here is from genome assembly GCF_036850765.1 of Saccopteryx bilineata. Lineage (NCBI taxonomy): Eukaryota > Metazoa > Chordata > Mammalia > Chiroptera > Emballonuridae > Saccopteryx > Saccopteryx bilineata. Next base: position 81,768,542 of record NC_089495.1, read on the forward strand.
TAACATCATTTACTAGGCAAGATCTTACTTTGTTACCCATTGCAATATTAGTTGTAGTCTCCTCTCCACTCCTGATACATAGTGGGTATAGATTAACACCTATGATTCTAGATAATAATTATTTAATTGAGCATTTTTTATACTTAGCCTCTGAGTTTCTAGAAAAGACTATGTCATATTCATTTTTATTTAACTACTCACACATCTAAAACATTGTTAGCTAACATACATACTTGTCAAATGAATATAAAATACTGTCATCAATTGCAAAAGTATATTAACAAAACTGTTAAATATTTTTTTAGTTCTTTGTTAAGAACCGTACTTGTCCAATTTTTCTGCACATCTTAAGTTTAAGCGTATATATATATAATGTTTCTTTTAGTCAATGGAATCTAGAATAAACTGAGGAAATCTCAGTTCAAGAAAGAATTAATTAACAAAAGCATAAACACCTAATTACTAATGTTATATAAATTAATGGATTATTTAAAAATAACTAATGAAGTTATTAGTAATTACTGAATTTTTAATCATATCACCTCAAGGTCAATGTTTAATAGAAACAAACTATGTACAATTAGGAAAATTAATCTCTGAGTCAAATAAAAAGTGTATTATTTTTAGCATTGAAGTTTTTAATGGGTAGAAATCAAGAGATATGTTAGTTTTGATCTTATACTTGACAAAATATTTTCTTTAAAACTTTGGACACTTGTTTCAGTCAAGATATTAGTGCAGTTTTTTTTATCTGCTGTTCAGATAGAAAAATATTTTTTAAATGAAAACTATGTATTTTTAATTTAAAAAATTTAATAAAAAATGATCCTGAAAATATCCTATGATTCAATGTAACTAAAAATATGTTGGCTTAGAAAGTTGATACTATAATTTCTCTTTGTTTTACAATGTAGAAATTACTTCCTTAATCTGATAAGCAGCCAGATTATTCTATATGAAGTAATGAAAAAAAATTCTTCAGTTTTTAAAATAGAATTATTTCCTTTCATTATCCACAAAAAGAACAGTCTTAAATAAACATCTATTTTTTAATTTATACATTTTACTTAATGATTAGAAATTTTATTCCATAAGCATTTATTAAATAGTTACTATTGATTCAACATTATGCTATACATAAAAATTAAATATAACAACAAACTTAATTGTTTATGGAGAACATTTTCTTAAAGCTTTATCTTTTAATTTTCTTTCAAGTTACTGTACAACCCTTTCACATGTTTATAGAGATTGTTTACCATCATATGCTGAATTTCAAACCACTGCAAAAGACTATTTTTTTATTCTAAGGTTTAGTTTGCTGAATTAGTTAATTATTTTACTCTTTCTATATTCTGCCAAGGTTCATCTAGTCACGCCTCTAGTGAGCACAGATATATTGAAAGTCCATTAGTTCTAAATCATAGTCCTAGGTGCTTTGTAAAATACAATAATTAATCAGAGTAAAATTTTACTTTTACAGAGATTGCAGTTTCTTAGACAGAAATTTAAAATTATTTTAATATTATAAAAAATACAGGTTTTAATTAAAAACTGTCAAACAGTGATTGCATCTTTTTTGGAGCCTAGTAAGTATGAGAAAATTTTATCTTTGAAGGCTTGAATGAAGATTTAAATGATGCATAGAAGTTTGATATGTTTCAGAGATCTTTTGAAGCACAGGGTGCAGTATAAGTAATATCATGAACTTAGGTTATATGAAACATAGATGAAACACTAAGTATTACATTTGATAGATTTGAATACTTTATAAATATACTAGTGGTAGATTGAATTTTAAAAGTTTGAGGCTAGATATTAAATAACATATCATATGATAAAGCTTACTCTTTAATATTTTCTCAACAGAGGAAAATCTGTAAAGCTTTTGAGCAGGGATAGTGTGTGTTACAGGAAGATTAATCTAATCTTGTAAAAGCATCAAAAATCAGTTGAAGAAAGAAGATAAGCAAGTAATAAACTGAGTTAGAAGGCTATTGAAATATATGATGTAAAAATTAAATATGACAAATTATGGAGGAAAAAAGGACAGTTTTTAAAGTATAATTACAAATAGAATCATTGAAATTATATGATTAATCAATTAAAATTCTATGGAATTAATTTTATCTGAGTTGATGATAGTGATTATATTAGTTTAGATTGGTATTTCTTAATGGAGTACAAGATAAGATTGTTAAAACAGAGTTTTCACTTGTTAATGTATAAAGTTTGTTAAAATGTTTTAATCATGTAAAGCAAACATGGTTTTCTTCACTATTCCTTTGATGCACTAAACTTATTTCTATGTTAAAAAAATCTGGATTTTGCATTGGTCACAATAGTTTTTGCTTTAAACAAATAATTCTTAGGTAAGTCTTAAACAAAAAGTAATGAATAATATATCTATTTCCAAAAATAATTAATGATTTAATCACTAAGAAATGTAGCAATACTTTATTTAAACCAGATTTACCCACACCTACTCTTTCCTTTTTTATTCTGAAATGAAGGAGAAAAAATGTTACAATAATATCAATTGCCCTTTCATTAGGATAATATTGATATATGGCAGATAACCAAAACTGTCTTAGTTATCAATTTATAGCAAGTAAAATGTTGGTAAAACGGTATGGCTTATTTTTTCTAAAAGTTAATTTAGACTAACATTATTACCTTCCATCACATTTTTTTTTAAGTAATTTTTTTAATTTTTTTTTTTTACAGAGACAGAGAGTGAGTCAGAGAGAGGGATAGACAGGGACAGACAGACAGGAATGGAGAGAGATGAGAAGCATCAACCATTAGTTTTTCATTGCGCGCTGCAACACGTTAGTTGTTCATTGATTGCTTTCTCATATATGCCTTGACTATGGGCCTTCGGCAGACCAAGTAACCCCTTGCTGGAGCCAGCGACCTTGGGTTCAAGCTGGTGGGCTTTTGCTCAAACCAGATGAGCCCGCGCTCAAGCTGGCGACCTCGGGGTCTCGAACCTGGGTCTTCCGCATCCCAGTCCGACGCTCTATCCACTGCGCCACCACCTGGTCAGGCTCCATCACATTTTTATTCATGCCAGGCTGGTTCAGGTTTGCCCTCACTAGGACACACCCTGTTGATTGCCTGTCTACCAGATACCCACTTCATCTTCCCTAAAAATATTGAATAACATATTATATCAAATGATAAAGCTTACTCTTTAATATTTTCTCAACAGAGGAAAATCTGTAAAGCTTTTGAGCAGGGATAATAACTTCATTTTATGTGGATACAATGTGAGCAGTCTAAGAAGTATCAGGAAGGCAAACCCAATCCCTTAGATCAGCAATTTTCAATCAGAGTGCCACAGAATTTTTAAAACATGCAATATTTGGCTATTTAGTCAGGGGCACTAACCTCTTTTCCCTTAGATTGTCAAATAAAAAACAACAGGAGACAACACAATAGTCATCTGGATGTGAGTGAATCAAAATTATACTTTTTTTTTCTGTCTGATAGGCCAAAAATATATTCTTTGGTGTACTGCAGAATTTTAGTAATTGTGCACCATGAGGTGAAAATAGTTGAAAATTGCTGCGTTAGACAGTTATTCACGAAAGATAGCCTAGAGATAGACTTATAACTGAGCCCTGGACAGGCAAGTATGGGAGAAATCTGCTGGGATAATAATACTAATAATACTAATAATAAAATAATAATACTATGGCCACTCGAATATATATGTATAAAATTGTTAGGAGGGAGACAAAAGAAAGTATGCAAAGCTATCTTTATTTTTGTCATGAAGGATTCTCAGAAATATCCCTGCAGATTTCTCCCACACTCAAAATAAGTATAAAATATTTCAGATATTAAAATCTTCCACTTTTTATACTTAGTTTAGATACATTGATATATACAGAAAGAGGCATTTATGCATACTTTTTTATTTAGTAAGAGGAAGGGAGGCAGAGAGATAGACTCCCACATGAGCCCTGACTGGGATCTACCCGGCAAGCCCAAAGGGCACAATGCTCTGCCCATCTGGGACCCTTAATCCGCTGCAACCCGAGCCAACTTTTAGCTCCTGAGGCAAATGCCATTGAGCCATCCCCAGTGCCCAGAGCCAACTCGCTCCAATTGAGCCATGGCTGCAGGAAGGGAGGAGAAGAGAGAGAGAGAGAGAGAGAGAGAGAGAGAGAGAGAGGGAAGCAAAAGGGGAAGGAGTAGAGAAGCAGATGGGCGCTTCTCCCATGTGCCCTGACCAGGAATAGAACTGGGGCATCCACACGCAGGGCCAATGCTCTACCATTGAGCCAACCAACCAGGGCCTAAGAGGCATATTTTTAATGCAGATTCCTTTTCAATGCTTTTGTCTCACAATCAAATACTGTATGTAAACCTCAGAACATAAATATTCAGAGGACCACAGAGAAATCTTCAATAACACAATACAAAGCACCTCCCATTCTGGAGGCTATAGTTCTCCAAGCACAGTGTCTTACTTTCTGAGAGCTGCTGCAACAAATCACACAAACTTGGTGGTTTAAAATTATTATCTGAATTTTCTGAAGATCAAAATTCTAAAATCAATTTATCAGCAGAGCCACTTTTTCTTGGGGAATCCTTCCCTGCTTCTTCCTGCACCTGGAGGATCCAGCTGTTCCTTGACTTGTGGTCACATCCCTCTGATCTCTGCCTCTGTTCACATTGCCTCCTCTCTGTGTCTAAAATCTCCCCTGTGTTTCTCTTATACAAACACTTGTCATTGAATTTAGGAATCACCAGCCCAATTCTAGATAATATGCTTATATAAAGAGCTTTAACTTAATCACATGTGTAAAAGTTATTTATCCAAATTATTTCCATGTTCTAAGAACTATCATTCACTACACATGCTTTTCTAGAAATTCAGATTTTAGTGCTATAAATAACATTTATTTGGTAAGTATAATGATTCTATCAGTATTTAAAGTTTGCATAAACAGTTATTTACTTCTGTATTTATGTGTGTATATATAGCGTTATATCATTTTTAAAAACATAAGTATAAAAGCATCTGTAAGGCCCTGGCTGGTTGGCTCAGTGGTAGAGCGTCGGCCCAGTGTGTGGGAGTCCCGGGTTTGATTCCTGGCCAGGGCACACAAGAGAAGCAATCATCTGCTTCTCCACCCCTCCCCCTCTCCTTCCTCTCTGTCTCTCTCTTCCCCTCCTGCAGCCAAGGCTCCATTGGAGCAAAGTTGGCCCGGGCGCTGAGGATGGCTCCATGGCCTTTGCCTCAGGCACTAGAGTGGCTCTGGTTGCGGCAGAGCAACGTTCCAGATGGGCAGAACATCGCCCCCTGGTGGGCGTGCCGAGTGGATCTCAGTCGGGCGCATGTGGGAGTCTGTCTGACTGCCTCCCCGTTTCCAACTTCAGAAAAATACAAAAAAATAAATAAAAAATTTTTAAAAAGCATCTGTAACTATAGCTTTTATTAACTACCTACCTAAGACAAATTATATAGAGACTCAACGTTTGCAGATTTGAAACAACTAATGTATGGTAATGAAAAAGAGCTAATGTAATTCATGAAAGAAATTCATACCTTTGAAAGTTAATTTTCCTTGTACTCAATTGCTATTTCCATCTGGCTATATGACCCTCAAGCTAATTTTCAGACTTCATTTAATGAATAACATTCAAATATAAAAATGCATTCAATTAATGAGACAGTTTTTGATGTACCAAATACATTATTTGTATTGCTCTGAAATTTGTAATACATATTTGGAATGTAGATTTTTTAAAAGCAAAATTAGAGTATTTGTTAAATATTGCTAAGGATTCAGGTATAATCTAAAAAGACAGGGAAGTTGAAGCTTCTGCATTGAGTCTATTAGGATTAAATCAGCTGGCCTAAAAGTAAAACCCAGAACAACGATTGTTTAAAACAAAATCTTCCTTGTGGTAAAGGGGAGGGTTTGAGCATCTGTGAGCAAAATCACCGTTCAGCCTTAAAGCTCTGAGAACACCAGCAGTCATCATTCCTATTGTTCTCAGTGTTTAACAACAGGCCAAGGCCACCTCATTGCCCATGTGGTTGCTTCTACTTTGTCTATTGCACCAGCAGTACAGACAGCATTCCGCTGCTTTGGTCAAATTGCTGCATCTAACCACAAAAGGCTAGAATTTTATCTTTCTTTAATTTTTCTGAAAGGGGCATGTGCTGGCTTAAAACTAAATGGTTTTATTATAATAGGATAAGGAAAAACAGGATAAGTGTCAATTACCAGTTGCTGCTACATAAAGAATATAGATAAAAAAGTTAAGTATTTAGTCTTTTATCTCTTTATTTTTCTTCTTTTTCTTAGTGAGAGGAGAGGAGATAGACAGTCTCCCACCATGTGCTCGACTGGGATCCACCTGGCAACCCCCATCTAGAGCTGATGCTTGCAACAAAGCTATTTTTATCACCTGAGTTGTAGGCTCTAGGGAGCCATCCTCAGCACCTGGGGCAAATGCACTCGAATCAATCTAGTCATGCCTATGGGAAGGGAAGAGAAAAAGAAAGAGAAAAGGAAGGGAGAGTGGTGGAGAAAAAGATGGTTGCTTCTCCTGTGTGCCCTGACCAGAAATCGAACCCAGGACATTCACATACAGGGCATCCACATGCCAGGGAAGATGCTCTACCACTGAGCCAATCAACCAGGGCTGTTTTATTCTTCTAAAAATTCTGTAAAAATGGTTTGATTCTAATTATAAAACAATTTTTTTATTTTTTATTTTTCTGAAGTGAGAAACAGGGAGGCAGAGAGACAGACTTCTGCTTGTGCCTGCCTGGGATCCACACAGTATTCCCACTAGGGGGTGATGCTCTGCCCATATGGGTATTGCTCTATTGCACCTGGAGCCATTCTAGTGCTTGAGTCCATGGAGCCATCCTCAGCACCTAGGCCAACTTTGCTCCCATGGAGCCTAGGCTGCAGGAAGGGAAGAGAGAGATAGTGAGAAAGGAGATGGGGAAGAGTGGAGAAGCAGATAGGTTCTTCTTCTGTGTGCCCTGGTCAAGAATCAAACCCGGGAGTTTCACAGGTCGGGCCAACGCTCTACCACTGAGCCCACTGGCCAGGGCCTAAAACAATTTTAATTTGAACCAAACATTTATCTCATCCAAAATTAGGATGTAGTAATGTGATAGTTAAGCAAGAGATTACTTAAGAAATAATCTCCAACATTTGTGTATGAGCATGCCTATTGGTAAACAAATTTTGATACCAATAAATTTTTCATAAATTATAAAATGTATTAATTATTTAAAACTATAATTACTATAAAACATGCAAAGATACACATTAAATCATAATAAAAAGTAATTTATAATATATAATTTGCATATCCAAAGGATTATATTATGTACCTTCTGAGATAGATGTTTTCTACTTCTGAAATCACTAGTACTTCATAAACTTTATTGTGCATGGCCCTGGCCGGTTGGCTCAGTGGTAGAGCATCAGCCTGGTGTGCAGGAGTGCCAGGTTTGATTCCCAGCCAGGACACACAGGAGAAGTGCCCATCTGCTTCTCCACCCTTACCCCTCTCCTTCCTCTCTATCTCTCTCTTCCCCTCCCGCAGCCAAGGCTCCATTGGAGCAAAGTTGGCCCGGGCGCTGAGGATGCCTTCATGGCCTCTGCCTCAGGTGCTAGAAAGGCCCTGGTTGCAACAGAGTAATAACACCCCAGATGGGCAGAGCATTGCCCCCTGGTGGGCATGCCGGGTGGATCCCGGTCAGGTGCATGCGGGATTCTGTCTGACTGCCTCCCTGTTTTCAACTTCAGAAAAATACAAAAAAAAAAAAAAGTCTTTAATGTGCATATAATTTACTGGGAATTTTCTTAAAATGTAGATCTGATTCAATAGGTCAAGGATGGGATATTCTGTTGGTTTGCATAAAAAGTATTCCTAGCAACTAAATCTCATATGGGAAGTGCTTAACTTTAATGTTTGCTATTTTACCTAAAAATGAAGGATGGTTGCTACTTTCATCAGACTATTTTAAAGAAAATTATACAGAAATATAATAGAGATTTCACTGCAGAATTCTCAAGAGAAATAACATGTGCAAGAGCTATAGTTAAAAATATGTAAGTAGTTATATGTGTTTTTAAAAGAATGTTTTAGTAAATGTAAACATCAAAAAGATAGTTTACAAATTTTTTTACCAAAAGAAATCATAAATTATTAAGCTAGAGAAACAAAAAATGACTTTAGTTATTTCTATTATTTTCAATGATTATGTTTTAATGTACATTTAATATTGTTACTGAACAAAGTACCAAAAAATATTTTTGCATTACAAACCTTGCTTTCCAACATCTGTAAAGATATTTTTAGTAAGCATAGGGAAGAAATTGTAGTATCATTCTGACTTTGGAATTATTCTGGCTCGGTTATTCACTTCACTTAATGAGACCTTTCTGCAAGGAAATCATCACAGCTGCAGAAAATGCGCAAAGCATATTATAAGGCATCCAGAGTTCAGAAATAGTTTGATAATTTATAAAAATATCTTTCATTATAATCTGTAAGCATGAAGTATGAATATTTTCAAGAAAAACTTGAATATTTTCCAGTTTTGGGTTACTAAAAAAAACCAATCTGGTCCCCTATTGAATTATAAGCAGAGATGTTTGGGAAAGAAATTGAAGTTTTGACAGTGATGTGATGACAAATCTTACAACTCATCTTTCAACTTGCTAGCATTATCTTAAAATCTCAGCTTTAATGACTAATATTAAGAGAGATTACACCTCCCATTTTATTGATATAATAATTGTAAGGTATCTTTCCCCTCCGAGGAAGAAGGAAGGGCGTAGCCACAAAGTGTGGATAAGCAAAAGCTTTATTTAGTACAGCGCATCCTGCCCGATGAGGTTCTCTGGTCTGGGGGCCAGGGGCCAGAGAAGTCTCATGGAGGAAACCGCGTGGGGGAAATTTAAAGGGTTATTAGGGCGGTCACGCTAATATGATGTGACAAAATTTCATTAGCTGACAGATGGTTGCTCTTTTCCAAAAAACTCCTGGGAAGTTTCTTTTGGCGTGCATGGGTGTGGGCTGTTCCAGCCAAAGTTCCCAGGTCTGGTTCCTCATGTGACCTTCCCCCATTGCCGACTGACCTCATATTCTGACCTTTTATGTTAGATAGGGGCACCACTGTTCCTCTGGCTACTTCCTGCTGGTTAGGGGCGCTGTGGAAGGAGGGGTCGGAAAGTGGTGGCTTTGAGGGGAGTCGCGAGGAACATTTATTTGACTGTGACTCAAGAAACCTCGCTGATGAAGTCTGGAAAGAATTTTAAAAAGAGGAGTAAATATGAGTAAGGTGCTGATAATTAGAAGAGGATTTAGGATAGGGGCAGCCCAGGTGAGGATGGGTGGCTGCTATCGGGAGTTAAGCGAGTTGTAGAAGGAGAGAACCTTGTGCAATTTCTCTCGCAGATGGTTGAGAAGATTGATGTTTTCTTCCATTGGGCCAGTCTCACTGAAAAGCATTGCTCCTTGCCCTAGCTCATTCTGGCGGCAGGTTCCTGATTGGAGGCACAGGAGCAACAGGAGGGTCTGCAGGGCCCAAACTTTTGGTGAGCCAGAGACGGGTAGGGCCCAGTGGTTCCAATTGCCAGCGGTCCTGCATGGGGGTAAGCTTGAGGTGAGAGACATGGTTAGAAGTGAGGGTAGTATTGAGTATGGGGTAGCTCTTGGTAGTGAGGAAGCTGTTGTCAGCTGGATAGTGGCCCCGAGACTGTAGAATGTCTCCACCCAGAAGGGGTACAGGGCATGATGGCATAACTAAGAAGGAGTGCAAAAAGGGGATTCCATCCAAACTGCATGTCAGGGGTGGCATGCAAAGAGGAAAAGAAGGGGTCCCATCCACTCCTATAACCAAGACCTGTGAGGGAACTAGAGGTCTAGAGTGTGATGGCAAAATAGAGAAGGTAGTTCCGTGTCCACAAGAAATGAGAAATACTTACCTGGTAGTTGCAGCTTTACCCTAGGCTTGGTGAGGGTGATGGGGGGTCTTCAAGTCCAGGCAGCGTCATTCATCTATGAGGCTTAGAAGTTTGACCTGTGGACCCATCTGGCTGGCTTGGCCTCCCATTTGGGTGGCTTGTCCTCCACATACAGGGGCTGAGGAAGAGCCTGTTGCCCAAAGGGGCAATCGCTCTGCCAGTGACCAGACTGCTTGCAGTCAGGGCAGGGCTTAGTGGGCACTGCGCAGGCAGGGGCACTGTTGGAACCAGTGATGGATTTCCTTTTTGTGGCCTGGACATGGGTCGGACATCTCCTATGCCTTGCCCCTGTTGCTCTGCCGGCCTCAGGGCTGCCACAAGAGCCTGGGTTTGGAGTGTAACCTTTTGCTGCATGCGGGCCTGGCAAACAACCTTGGCCTTTTCCTACTAGCCGCAACCATTACAAATTTTGAATGCTATGTTCACCAGGTCTCAGGTAAGGGTTTGGGGGTTGAGGATAAGAGGAGAGGGGGGCTTCTGGGGAGTCCAGCACCCAGATCCAGCCAGAAAAGCCAGAGCCAGAGGCAGGACAGGGCCAGGCCTTCCTGCAAGAAGATAGGGGTTGGGCCATGGGGTCAGGAGCCCTACAAACTGGCATGAGGGCCAATGGTGGGAGGAGGGGGGCATGATGGGGGAGGGGCTTAATAAAACAGCAGAGAAGAAAGGGGCCCTGGCCAACAGGGGAGGAGGCTTCCTGGGGGGAAGAGACCTGAGTGGAAAAGGTCCACAGAGGGATCAGAGAGAGGTCCCAAGAAGGGGCACCCCCAGGGGTCAGGTAGGAGGGGGAGAGAGTTGGGGGTCGGAAAACGGGGTAAGATCAGGAGCATAGGGTTTAGCTGAGGTTTCTCTGGCCATAAAGGGTCTGCGCCATGTAGCAGGTGGCACAGAAATTAGGACGGGAGCGCAAATACTAGAAGCCTTGAATGTAAGGGATTTCCAACCAGTTCCCAGTTCTTTTGGCAAAAGTTACATTGATGAGGATGTTAAAATCGAAAGTCCCTTCAGGAGGCCACCTAGTTCAATTATCCAGTGGGTTCTGTGGCCTGGCCACAGTGGAAAAGAAGAACAGTTTCTTCTTCTTTAAGGAAGGAGAGATTTCGGATAAGGTACTGCAGGAGTGTTTCTGAGTCATGTTTAGATTCCTATGCCTCCCGTGGCCTCCCTCAGTTCTTGGAGTTGTCAGAGATGAGAATTGGCATCCCGCAACTCAAGCTCTGGCCACTAGAAGGTTAAGTAGAGTGGATTTGACCGGGACGTCTCCACAGGCACACATGAACTTGGAACAGAAAAGAGGTCCCTGACGCAGCTGTGATTACAGACAGGGAGTCTCAGCGGAAAGAACTGAGGGGAGGCTGGAGGCAGGGGACTTACCTCACTGTGTGCCAAAGTGGGTGGAAGGTCAGAGATCCTGATTCTTCCTTAGAAAGGAAGAGGAGAGGAGTGGCCCCAGTGGGCTCAACTCCTCCCAGGTTTCAGCACCAAACGTAAGGTATTGTTTCCCGCCGAGGAGGAAGGAAGGGCATAGCCACCAAGTGTGGATAAGCAAAAATATTATTTAGTACAGCGTATCCCACCTGATGAGGTTCTCTGGTCTGGAGGACAGGGGCTATTGAAGTCGCATGGAGGAAACCACGTGGGGGAAATTTAAAGGGTTGTTTAGGGCAGTCAAACTAATATGACGTGGCAAAATTTCATTGGCTGACAGATGGTCTCTCTTTTCCAAAGGACTCCTGGGAAGTTCATTTTAGTGCACATAGATGTTGGTGGTTACAGCCAAAGTTCCTGGGTCTGGTTCCTCATGTGACCTTCCCCCATTGCTGACCAACCTCATAATAATTAAACTGTACTATTATCCATGATAATAAACTCATACTTCTATAAATTTTATATTTAATCTTCACTTAAATCATATAAGGTAGGTACTCTTTAAGATCGAATGGACAGCCTGACCAGGAGGTGGCACAGTGGATAGAGCTTCGGACTTGGATGCTGAAGACCCAGGTTCAAGACCCTGAGGTCGCCAGCTTGAGTGTGGGCTTATCTGGTTTGAGAAAAAGCTCACCAGCTTGGACCCAAGGTTGCTGGCTCGAGCAAGGGGTTACTCAGTCTGCTGTAGCCCCTTGGTCAAGGCACGTATGAGAAAGCAATCAATGAGCAACTAAGGAGTCACAACAAAAAACTAATGATTAATGTTTCTCATCTCTTTCCATTCCTGTCTGTCCTTATTTATCCCTCTCTCTGACTCTGTCTCTGAAAAAAAAAAAAAAAGATTGAATGGACAGAGATATAAAAAATTTAAGATATTTTTTCTCTAAAATTACACAACTGATAAAAGTGAATTAGAACTTGATCCTAGATAAACATTCTCCAAAGCTAGAACTATTAATTATAACACTCTACTTTTTTCCTGCTTTCAACTTTAATATTCTCACCCACAATACCTTAGTTAATTAAAAATAGTAATGTATGATATTCTTAATTATTTGTTAAAATGTAGTTCCTATTTTATCTATAGCAAAATATATGGAAAATTATCTAATTTTTTAGACCAATTGAATAGATATTTATGCTGAAAGATTAATATTTATGTACATGTTTTCTTGACTTGTTCTAAGCAATATTTACTAATTATTTCAAGTTCTATATTTTGATTTCTGTAATAATCTTAGTGTTGAATTATAAAATATTTTTAATTTTTGTAAAAACTTGATCATAATGTTTGCACAAAGTATTGTTAAATTTATATATTAATTGTGTCCCTAAGTTACAATTGAATTATAAGAATTCATGGTTCTAAATGTTGTTAACAATGTTTGATTTGGAAATGATTTTAATTTTAAAATATTTTAAAGTATTATTGTCAAAAATTTTCTGTCAAATATGTCTTATTTTTATAACCTAATTATTCTGATTACAATTTACATCAAGCATTTTATATACTTATAGGATTCTCATTTATTCTCTTTTTTGAATTTCCTTTTTACATCTTTCCTAAAACTTAAATATGAAGATAATAGCAATTACAAACTCCTTTTATGAGGCGAGCATAATTTGATTCCAAAACCGGGCAAAGATAATAGAAAGAAAATTATAGGCCAATATCCCTGATGAATTTAGATGCTAAAATCCTCAACAAAATATTAGCAAACTGAATCAAGCAATATATGAAAATAAAATCATACATCATGATCAAGTGGGAATTATTCTGGGGAGGCAAGGCTGGTACAATATTCACAAATCAATCAATGTGATTCATCACAAAAACAAAAGAAAGGAGAAAAACCACATGATAATTTCAATAGATGCAGAAAAAGCATTTGATAAAATACAGCACGTATTCATGATCAAAACTCTCAGCAAATTGGAAATACAGGGAACATACCTCAACATAATAAAGTCCATCTATGACAAACCCACAGCCAACATCTTTCTCAATGGGAAAAAATTAAAAGCAATCCCCTTAAGATCAGGAACAAGTCAGGGGTGCTCCCTTTCACCACTCTTATTCAACATAGTTCTGGAAGTCCTAGCCACAGCAATCAGACATGAAGAAGAAATAAAAGGCATCCAATTGGAAAAAAAAGTAAAACTATCATTATTTGCAGATGATATGATATTGTATATAGAAAACCCTAAAGTCTCAGTCAAAAAACTACTGGACCTGATAAATGAATTCAGCAAGGTGGCAGGATATAAAATTAATACTCAGAAATCAGATGCAGTTTTATACACCAACAGTGAACTGTCAAAAAGAGAAATTAAGGAAACAATTCCCTTCACTATTGCAACAACAAAAAATAAAGTAACTAGGAGTAAAATTAACCAAGAAGTTTAAAAACTTCCACTGGGAAAATTATAAAACACTGATAAAAGAAGTCAAGGAAAATACAGACAAGTGGAAGCATGTACCGTGTTCATGTATAGGAAGAACAAACATCATTAAAATGTCTTTATTACCCAAAGCAATTTATAAATTCAATGCAATACCAATTAAAATACCAATGACATACTTCAAAGATATAGAACGCATATTCCAAAAATTTATATAGAACCAAAAAAGAACAGGAATAGCCTCAGCAATCTTGAAAAGGAAGAATAAAGTGGGAGGTATCACACATCTTGATATCAACTTATACTATAAGTCCATTTTATTCAAAACAGCTCAGTACTGACATAAGAACAGGCATATAGATCAATGAAACAGAACAGAGAACCCAGAAATACACCCACACCTTTATGGACAACTGATATTTGACAAAAGAGGTAAGAGCATACAATGGAGTAAAGACACTCTTTTTAACAAATGGTGTTGGGAAAATTGGACAGCTACCTGCAAAAAAATGAAACTAGACCATCAACTTACACCGTTCACAAAAATAAACTCAAAATGGATAAAAGATTTAAATGTAAGTTGTGAAACCATAAGCATCTTAGAAGAAAACATAGGCAGTTAGCTCTCTGACATCTCTTATAGCAATATATTTGCTGATTTATCTCCACGGGGAAGTGAAATAAAATACAGGATAAAAAAATGGGACCATATCAAACTAAAAAGCTTTTGCACAGCTAAAGGCAATAAGAACAGAATAAAAAGACAAACTATACAATGGGAGAACATATTCGACAGTACATCTGATAAGGGGTTAATAACTAAAATTTATAAAGAACTTGTAAAACTCAACACCAGGAAGATAAACCATCCAATCAAAAAATGGATAAAAGAAATGAATAGACACTTCTCCAAAGAGAACATACAGATGGCCAATAGGCATATGAAAAAATGCTCAATATCACTAATCATTAGAGAAATGCAAATTAAAACCACAATGAGATATCACCTCACACCAGTCAGAATGGTGCTCATCAACAAAACAACACAGAATAAGTGCTGGATAGGATGTGGAGAAAAGGGAACCCTCCTGCACTGCTGGTGGGAATGCAGACTGGTGCAGCCACTGTGGAAAACAGTATGGAGATTCTTCAAAAAATTAAAAATGGAACTGCCTTTTGACCAGCCATCCCACTTTTAGGAATATACCGCAAGGACACCATAGCACTGTTTGAAAAGGAGAAATGCACCCCCATGCTTATGGCAGCATTATTCACAATAGCAAAGATCTGGAAACAGCCAAGTGTCTGTCAGTGGACAAGTGGATTAAAAAAGCAGTGATACATATATATAATGGAATACTATGGGACCATGAAAAAGGAAATCTTACCTTTTGTGACAACATGGATGGACCTGAAAACTATTATGTTAAGTGAAATAAGCCAGGAAGAAAAAGAAAAATATCATATCACCTCACTCATTTGAGGAATCCAATGAACAATGTGAACTGAAGAACAGAATTGAGACAGAGGAGGGATCAAAGGGACCAGAGGAAGGGAGGACAGAAGGAAGGGGAATGATAAAGTGGGATAAACCTGAAGGGAAGGGGTGAGGGCACTTTGGGGATGGGGACAAGGGAGATGTTGAGGGGGATACGGGGGAGGGGAGGATGCTTTCAGGGCGACACTAGAATCTATGTAAACACATTAAAAATTGTCAACAAGAAAAAATTTTTTAAAAGTTTACAAAAAATTATAAGAGCTTACAAAAATTGAATGGCTATAATGTATCAGATTCTGTTCTAAGTGCTTTACATACATTAATTTTTAAAATCTTCACCACAACATCGAGATCATTACTATAATTACTGTCAATTCAGTGATGAGAAACGCAATAAAAAGAGGTTAAGGAACTCTTTTATGTTGAGTGGTAGAACTACAGAAAATTCTTAAACATAAGTGTAAAAAGCCAAAGCATTAATGGTAGATTAATATATTTGATGACATTATATCTTAAACTTTGGTGTTAACAATAAAGTTAGAATTCTTATTCAAATTTAACTAGCCTTGAAGATGTATTAGTATCTGGGTAAACTTTTTGTCTTGCACAACTATAAAAGCTGAATAAAACACATACTGCAAATTCTTGAAGGCATCAGTGTGAAACCAAGGTGGCCAGCACTTGAAAAGCCAAATGTGAAAGGGAAGAGTACTTAGATAAAATTAAGATTTACTTCAGTTTTCTTCAGGCTTATCTGTGTCACAAAGGGGCAAAATAAAATCTGATAACCAGGGCTTGCTACTTTCTGAGTTATAGAAGCGCAAATTAGAATTCCATGGAGATCCATACAAGAAGGATCAAAATTCTAGAAAAGGAAAAACAGACTGTGGGGAAAAGTCTCGATATCGACTTTTTTGAAAATGTCTCAGGATACTTTGTATCTTGAAATTATTAGCAAATCTCGGTCATGTGTGAGATTGCTTATTCAGGGGAACTTTATTTGATAATCTATTTGACAAACTCATTTTTGTTATCTCTATAGTCAGCTTAAACATGAGGAAAAGAAAAAATTAATTAATATAAATGTAGAACAACAACAAAAATAGCAATATAGAGGAAATAAATGAAAAATGAATTGTAGAAACAAGTTGAAAAAATTAAAATTATATCTAAAAATAATCAGTTATTGCATTAAATATAGATGGATTAAGTAACCATGATCAAAGATCAGCAAACTAGAACAAAAACAATCTTGATGTAGGTTCATTAATAACTAGTAAATTAGACCTTTAAGGTGGGAAGGGTTACTGAATAGAAAAAAAGAAATATTTCATAACTTAAAAAACATCAATTCAGCAGGAAAAGAAATAAATTTCTAAATATGGATACACATAATATTGAAATAAAGTAAGAAAGAAAAAATATATAATATATTAGAATTTTCTTATTAAAAATATCAAAAAAATAAAGTAAATAAAAGTATCACTGGTAGAAATTGAAGAAATTCTTAATAAAATAAATATTTTATCCTAATTGATGCTACCTTGTTCAGTGCAACATTGCTTAAAGTAATGAGGTATTTTCATGGCAGGATAGAAATATTCTTCTAAGTAGATGCACAAAATATATCATCTATTTTTAGAACTTGTTTTTTTCATGCAGGTATAAATAAAATAATTTGTTTTAATTTATAAGGCATGTAGGTCATAATATTTTTTTGGTTCTCAATCTTTTTCACTTTATGCAATGATTCCATTTTAGTAAATAGTTGCTACCTCGTTGCAATTGTTTCTTAATAAGCTAGAGCCTATTCTGAATAGCATCATAAGTTTTACTATCAATTTGATTTTTAAAACCTCACTGTGAAATAAACCCATTCAGTTTTCATTTCTCCATGTTTTAGGTGTGACTGTACTTGAAGGCCCAATTTATGCGGTGGGAGGCCATGATGGCTGGAGCTATCTGAACACAGTGGAGAGGTGGGACCCCCAGAGTCAGCAGTGGACTTTTGTAGCCAGTATGTCAATTGCCCGAAGCACGGTTGGTGTAGCAGCATTGAATGGCAAGTGAGTAGATTTTAACTTTTTTATCTGAAAATGATTTTTGCAACCCAGGTCAAGTAGCTCAGTTGGTCTCATCCCCATATGCCAAGGTTGTGGGTTCAATCCCAGTCAGGGCACACATAAGAACCCACCAATAAATGCATAAATAAGTGGAACAAAAATTTATGTTTCTCTCTCACTCTCCTTTCCTCTTTCTCTAAAATAATTCAGTCAATTTTTTAAATGCCCTGAAATAAAGTTTTTGAGTGAATATTTTTATAAAATAACTTTTAGTAAGCTGGCTTAATAATCTTTTTAAAATATCTTCAGTTGTTTTATTTTTTTTAATTTAGTCATCATGGATAAGTGCCAAACCAAAACTGCATATTTTGCTGGTTGTCTGTCTTATAAAACAGAAACCAAAACTTTTTCATATAAATTACCGATTAAAGATATATCAAATATATTCCATGAGAATTATATCTGCTAAAGATCTTCATACTTATTATATCCTTTCTGAGGAGTCTTCAAAAAGCTACTAAAAGTTTGGTGCCCAATATATAATTTTTGCATAATTATACCAGTCTGGTCACTTTTCACCATTTCTATTTCTATCACTCTAACTCAGGAATTCTCAACCTTAATACTGTTTATATTTTGAGCCAGATAATTTTGTACTGGAGGTGAGGCTCTGTCATGTGTGTTTTAGGAAGTTCAGCAGCATACTGAGCTATCCATTAGATGTTAGTTATACTCTGACCCCAATGTAACAACCAAAACAGTCTTCAGACTTTGCCAAATGTCTTTGGGGATGGCAAAATGACCTCCTCTCACTCCCTTGAGAACCCCTGCCTAAACAAAGTTAATAATAACACATGTTGCCTGGACAATTGCTCAGCCTAACTATCTGGTCTCCCTACACTTTCCTCTACAGTCCATTTGCTAAAGAAGCCAGATCAATTCTTTTACACAAGCAAATAATGTGAGTCGTCTTCAAGGGCTCTTTTTGCAATTAGAATACAATGTGCATTTTTACCTAAACGGACCTTTAAGATTTTGTCCCCGATAACTCCTTTTTCTCCTCTGCATATTAGCTAAATTGCCCTTTTATCTATACCTCGAATACATATGTCAAGTTTTAATGCAACTCAGTCTTTTTGAGTTGTTTTTTTTTCCTTTCTCTGGGATGCTGTTTCTTCCAAATCTAATGTGCCTGGATCCTTCTCACTGTTCAGATTTTATCCTAAAATTTGTTCACATGACGTTATTTATTATCCATTATATTTGAAATAGACCACACTGTATACTTTTCCAAATTACTTACTGATCTTGAATTTCAATCAAATAATTGATTTTTATCTCTTCACTAGTTTTAAATGTTCAATAATTATTGAGATTTTATATGTATCACTTGTTATTATATCCCTAAGCTTAATACACTTTCACTATATCTACTGAGAAAATGTTGACTAAATTTCCCTGTCCAATTTAATTACTTAATAACCTTTGCTACTGTAAATGTTTTTTCTAAATATGAGTGAGTGTGTATATTTACAGTTACTATTTTAGCACATTGTTTAAAAATATACTGATTATTTCACCTAAGCTATATATATTTTCATGGCATTAAAAGCTCTTGAAAATTCAAATTTCAATGGCCATGCAGTAGTCTGCCATATGTAAAAACAAAACAAAACAAAAAAACTTATATGAAACCTAACTGTAAGTCAGTAGTCTCTAATTCTCTATTTCTTTGCATCAAAAGTATTAAAATATATCTAAATACTTACATCTAAAATTATTATATCTAGAATATTTTCAAAATTAATTATATAAAAACAATTAGTTTCAGGTTTAAAATAAACATTTTAAATATTTTCTTTAATAGGATTTTGTTCCATAAATGCCTTTTCTTCCCAGAATTTTATTTGTTTTCCATTTAAACTGGAAGATTTTGTCTTCTATATTATAGATTCAATCATTGATATTTTTATTTATAATTTTTGTTATTTTCAGTGCAGATTTAAAATTTTCCATTTTAATTTTTCTTACATAATATTCTTGGCTCCTTCCTTCTACTTATATCATAAGCATCTTATTTCAATTGAGTGTGCTACCTTATCATTTTATCTTTAAAATTTCTTTTATCAACAAATGTGTATTTCTCAATTTTTTGATAGCACAGTTTACTTATTTTTCCCAGAAAGCACAAGTTGCAAGTATATACTTTCTTTGCTTGCATAGTAAGCTACTCTGATGTTAAGGAAGGACTATTATAGATACATTGTTTTGCTTCATTTTTAAATGTACTATTTGTTATTTGTCCTATCAGAATATTTAAGTCTCTTAATTTATCTCAAAGTCAGCATGTTCAGTTGTTCTCAAAATCCTACTCTAAAATATTTTATTAAAAGTTTAATTAGTGTCAGTATAGTTATTACTTCAAAAATCTATTAAATGAAAAAAGAACAGTGGAATAGAAACATGGAAAGCCAAAGTAAATTGCTACCTTTCAATTTAGTTTCACTTTTGTGTTTGGTAAAGCTACTTTGTTGCAGCATAGTTTTAACTATCAAACTATCAAACTTTCTACTAGTACTATCTTTCACATCAAACAATAACTGTAGACATTCCTGCTGTGTGTGTGTATTACATATATATAATTTGAACTATATTTGTTAAGAAAAATCCAGATTCCTATCATTGCTACCTTGGAAAATATTGTATACAAGTGAAAATATTTTAAATGACATACACCTTACTGATCCCATAAAATGAGATGCTATACAAAAATGCTATACAAAAAATGGTTAGAGGTTTGCTACAATAGCTCCTTAGTTATACTGAGATTTGCCTGAAGTGGAAATTAAAACTTATTACCAAATGTCCGTCTAGTTTCATCTGTAAGTTATTTCTTGGAATTGGTTCTATGTGAATTAGATGCATCCCATTCCCTACTTCTCTCTAAATAGATTGCTAAAATTCTGTATACCTTTTAATAACAATTATATATATACATATATATATTTCATCTGTGTTAATATTGTCATTTTAATTTATAAAGAATATATATTATTAATATCAGTTTACTACCTATATGTATCTTTCTTTTTTGAAAGGACTGTTTTTCCTTAACAGTACAATATTTTATAGAATACTTCATTTGGAAATTAATAAAAATCTTGCCTTCTTCTACATTGAATTAAGAAAAAATAAATAAATTTCCCTACAGGCATATTTATTTATGGAATGTAAAACTTAAAATAACAGAATAAACATTTCTCTTAGATGTTAAATATTTAAAATTCCTATATAGAAAAACATAAACTTTTTCTAGCCTTTTTGCTTTTTTTAATATTTATATAGAGGTAAGAATCCATTTGTTTATTGGTTGTTTTGTTTGTTTTTTTCTTGCCTCTTACATTAATGCTTAATAGGATAATTCGTTGCATTCTTTAGAACAGTGTTTTTTAAATGCCAGTCTGCAGACTGGTGCCAGTCAGCCAGAAATTTTATTTTGATCTGGAAAAGAGTTAACCACCCTGACATTGTATGAAGATTGTAGACCCAGTGATCTTAGTCGAATTCACATATGCTCAGGATGATTGCCCTTTATCAGCTTGTATCATCGATGAAAAAACTATTGAGGTTGTCTCAGATATCTTTGGAACTTGTAGGTTTGTTAAGAGAAACTTGCACTGTGAAGAGCATTTACAGATCATGTACAATAGACAAAAACATTCAAGCAAACTTATATAGTAGTCAATGCATTGTACTCGTGCAATTTGGAAATCAAGCACCAGCTTGTATGGTGCATTGCTATGTACGATAACATAAAACTTTACTTCTTGCATGTTGCCATTTCTGACTGTCTAGGTAACTGGTCCCAAGTGTAAAAAAGTAAGAAACTACTACTTTAGAAGATGAATATCTCATTGACACAGCAAATTGTTCAATGGGGATGAGAAATATCTCTATATCTTTATTATCTTATTCATTTGCAGCATTGTTTTGTAAGGAGAATACATACACACAGACTCTATTAGAGTTACTTATCTTATTCTAGATTTTTAATAATTAGCTTGCATTTTAGCTTTGTGATCCTTCCCTAATACTTAACTACTTTACTTCAAAATATCTTAATATATATATATGTATTTTGTTAAAGATCTTTTCCAAACTCAATCAGAAACAAATGGGTTAAAATTTTGATAAATAAATTAACAGCAATGTTTTGTAAAGTTCATATGTTGTTATAATTGTATTGTTGTTTCAATTCTAATGTCTCTTTTAAATTGGTTATATACATGAAATTCATTATTTGGGATTTCTTTTTTTAAATTCAGTGATAGGAAGTGAGGCAGAGACAAACTCCCACATGTGCCCTGAATGGGATCCACCCAATAAGCCCACTAGGGAGTGATGCTTTGCTCATCTGGGGTGTTGCTCTGTTGTTCAGCAACCAAGCTTTTCTTAGCACCTGAGGCAGGACCCATGGAGCCATCTTTAGTGCCTGGCCAACTCACTCCAATTGAGCCATAGCTGCAGGGAAAGAAAAGAGGCAAAGAAAGAGAGAGAGAGAGCAGTGAGACAGGGAGGGATGAAGAAGCAGATCAGATGGGCTTCTCCTGTGTGCCCTGACCAGGAATTGAACCCTGGACATCCACATGCTCAGCCAATGCTCTACCACTTAGCCAACTGGCTAGGGCTATTTGGGATATTTTTTTCTTGTATTTTTTGGCCAGCTAGAATATTTAATATCTTAATAAATCCTATTTTACTTTAATACCAAATATCAGAATATGATAGTATTTTCTTTATTAAGTGAAAAGTAAGGAGACAAAGAGACAGAATCTTGCTTGTGCTCCCACCAGCATCCACCCACAAGCACCCTGTTGGGCGATGCTCTGCCCATCTGAGGCAGCTTCTTCATTGCTTGGCAACTGAGCTATTCCAGCACTTGAGGTGAGGCCCTGATGCCATCCTCAGTGCCCAGGGCTAACTTGCTTGAATGAGCCATAGCTGCAGGGTAGGGGAGAGACTGTGTGCCCAGACTGAGAATTGAGCCCAGGACTTCCACAATTGGGGCCGACGCTCTATCACTGAGCCATCTGGCCCGGGCCAGAATGTGGTAGCATTTAAAGCTTTTACTTTTTAATTAAGTACATTTTCCCAAATTTTAATCTTATTCTATGAAATAGTTTGAAAGATGTGCCATTTACTTCTATTAATCTTTCTCCTTTTAAACAAAATACTACAGGTCTCAGTGGGTATCTCTCCCAACCTTGGGATGATTTAATGGCCTCAAAATTCTGTGGCTTGATGACTGTCTACTAATGTCTTCTAGCTTTTTCTGTTTTACTCAGAGTGAAACAAAATCACCAGAAAGTGATCTTTCTCCTTAGACCCATAGCAGAAAATCATTTCAACCTCCCTCTCTGACAGTTGTTGTTGTTTTTTTCCTCATCTCTAATGAAGTATGTTTTCCCTGCTATTGTTTTTACATCTCATCAATGTGTCATTCTAACTTGCTGCTTCTCTGAGTATTATTTTGAATACTTTTCCCAATTAAAGTTAATACAATTAGTGAACAATCCTCTTTAATTTGTATTATTTACAATACCATTTTCTATGGAAAAAAACAAGAAATTATTGATAGTTTATGGCTTAAAATTAATTCATGTATTCTGATGAATTTAAGGACAAAACATGTCAATGTCATGAAACATTTTGGTCAGTCTTCCAGTAGGAAAGGTTAAGCTAAGCAGTAGCTACATCATCTTATGCCTGCACAGCCACAGACATTGCAGTGTGGTAACTGACCATACAAGATCTCAGAGTCCCTGAATATCTTCACCAGTGTTTCGTTGTGTTCCTTCTGTGCTTTCTGCTTTAGTTTGGTTCTTTCGATCTTTATGTGGTACTGAAAAGCTCTTTCTTGTTTGTTTATATTCACTTCCTGAGTTAGTTCATAAAGCAGGTACTGACACTGTCTAAGCAACTCCATAAAGAGCTTGGATTTTAATAAAGATGTGCTACTGTCCCTAGAGATTCTTCAAAACAACTGAGTTTGTTTCATGATTCCATCCAAAACTGACTCACTCATTATTTCAAAAATCTAATGTTAGTAATATTCACAGAAGAGTTGTAACTTTGGTAAGTTGAGATTTCAGCATTTGCAGCTTGAAGTTTATACAGCTTGAAGAATCATGTGAACAGGCGTTAATGTCTATTGTTTTTTCCAATATGTCTTGATATCTAGCACAGTAACTAACTGAAGCCCAAAGCTGTCACTTGATAGGTGATTTCCAAGACCCCGTTTCTACTTCTGCATTCACACTTTGGTGTTCTTTTTCTTAAAGGCTAGAATTTAAACTTTAGATGAAGTTTTACATGATAAGCAATTTATATTAAAATTGTATTATTCTAGATACACATTTTAAAAAAGTGAAATTCTTGTTTGCAGAGTCTCACTTGGGAATGCTAATAGGCTCAGGAGATTTGTATATTGCCTCCTGGAAAAAATGATCTTTAAGCTGCACTTCATTGTTTTAACAGATTTCTAGAAAGTGGGGAAACACTACAATGAGAAGGAACAATTGGTGTCAAATCTTTGAGTGTGAAATACAAATAGAAAAAAAGTTGAATTTGACTGGGATATAAAGAAAAAGAATGACCCTAAGAGATTTGTTATTAAAGTAGGCCTCAGTTCATATGGCAACCTGACTAAGGTAAAGACATTGTAAATGTTAAAAAAGGACAGTAATATGGTTACATTTCAATTTGATAGAGATCACTCTGGTTGAAGAACAATTTATAATTGTTCAAAGAAATCCCATCATAATAGTAAATTGGCTAATACATATTCCAGTGGTTCAAAGATATTCTTGCTAAATCATGCCTCGGTACAAGAATGTATAAGAAAAACACACAATTCATTTATGTCCCCAGTTTGAGCACAGCTAATACCAGACTCCACAGTCTGGAGTCCTGTGTCTTTTATGGTGTAGAATGCTCTCTTTTTCTCCAGTCTTCACTCTTACCTTGTCCCTAGACTCATCCTATGCCCCAGACAAACTGAATTACTCCGATTCTCTAAACATGCTATGATTTTTCACACCCTTTGCCTTTTCACATACTCATATCTCCGCTTTGATTTTCTTTTCTTTTTTTCAACTGAGAAGAGGGGACATAGAAAGACACATTCCCACACGTGCCCTGACAGGGATTCATCCAGCAACCCCCATCTGGGGCTGATGCTCTGCCCATGTGGGACCATGCTCACAACTGAGCTACTTTCAGCACCTGAAGCAAGCGGAGGCTTCATGGAACCAGCATTAACTCCACCCCTGGGCCCAATGCACTTGCACTCAAACTAATGAAGCCATTACTGCTGGAGCAGAAGAGAGAGATAGAGAGAAAAAGGATAAAGAGAAGGATGGAGAAGCAGATGGTCGCTTACTCTGTGTGACCTGACTGTGAAAAGAACCTGGGACATTCACGTGCTGGGCCAACACTCTACTGCTGAGCCAACTGGCCAGAGTCCATACTATCTTATTAAAAATATTTGTAGATAAAGCGACTGTAGAAGATATAAACAGTGCCTTTATTTGAGAAGAGAGCAGACTTCTTCTTTGATCAGAATAATAACATCTCCCTTCAGAGCAAAGTATTGGTAGGTTTGTTGACATCCTGTTTTAAAGAGTAAGCATTTTTTAAAGTCAGTGTTTCTCAAATATGAGACAAACCCACTGTGTATGCAGCATTTACCTGAGTCTCTCTGTATCAACCTGGTGGGATTTCTAAGGACAAGAAGAAAAATCTACAGAAAGGTCATTCTGTCTATTGTGCTGTGAGTAATAGTCATTTTTCTCTGACCCAGGGATCTTGTGTCTTCTCCCAGCATCTATGAAATGGTGGTAGATTAATCTGTTAGCTTCCAGGTAGGATTAAATTTTTCAAGTAAAAAAAATTTCACAGTTCAAGATAATGAGTCACACTCATTATGGGTCACACTATGGCACAGTTAGTGAGAAACAGCCTGAGTTTCAAATACCTGCAAAAAAGCCACTTTACACACATATCAACCCATATCTTAACTAATACAAGATTTATTTCCTGGAACTGCTATTTTGTAGTTACTAGAATATTAAATATGTGACCCTCAGTTAGATGGGCACATGGCAACTGGATTTCTCAATATTGAGACCTGGTCACTAAAATTTAGGTAGAGCTCCTCTGTATGATGAATAAACATACGTTATGGAAAACAGTGGGTAAGGCTCAGATCCTTGCCATCCTCAGCAAAATTCTAGAAGAGTTTAATTAAATCAGGAATATTTCTGATCTCCTGCCAATTTCTGGCTTGCAAGGGAAATAGTGGTTAAGATGCATAGCAAACTTATCTATGACCTTGATGATTCTTAAGAACATTGGGCTTTTTGTCTTTTTTCTCATTGCCACGGAATAAAATTCCAACTCTAGAGTACAGCACACAAACCCCTTCATTTTCCCTCTAATCTTTTCATTCTACCAGCTGTATCTCTTCTTTCCCTCCATCACTACCACCTCTTCCATCAACATGACATACCTGCCACTTGTTATTTATAACCTGCAATGACCTTTCATGCCCCTGTCTTTACTCATAATGCTTTCCCTGTATGTAATGCTTTCTCCTACTTCTTCATCTTTCAAATTTCTTCTCATCTTTCAACTCTAAGTTAAAATGTCACATTTCCTTTCTCCCTGTGAAATTGTCAGCTGTCATTTCCTATGTTGTCAGGGCAAAGATTCTTCTCTGCTCTTCAGATTCTCGACATCTAATTTATCATTGTAGTGAAACAAAGCAGTTGATCAATCTAAACTATAATTAAATAGATTGTGAGGGGAGAGCTGAGAAGATAACCTTTGATAATTGTCCCTAAAGATTGGTGCATAACTCCCCATATTTACTCTCACTACTTAGACTATATTGTTTATCTCCCTTGCTTATTTTTTATAACTTTAATCATAGTTATAATAATAGTTATTATTATTGTTACTTATTTTTACATTCTAATCCTTAGTCACTTAAATTTATTATAATACATTTCAAAATACGTTTCAAGTGTAATATAAGTTTCAAAATAAGTGGATTATATATTTGTATATTTTAGCATTTTAAATACTTTCAGAATAAAAAAATGCATGATATATTACTGAACAGAAATGATGTATTATCAACAATGCTGTGTTTAGATATAGCAATACTATAATTTATCACTTTTATTTTTATAAATAAGTAGAGCAACTTAAAGTCAATAATTTCTTTAAAACAATAGGCAAGAGGGGGTAATACTTTTCTTATATATAAACTATGTACCTCATGTGATAATACCTATCCAATAAGCAAAATTCCTGCAAAAAGTATTTAGTTAAATTTTGAGTTATATCTTCAACTTAAATAAAACATAAAAATAAGTGAAGTTTAGATTATGTAAAGTGTTTAGGAAGGTAAAAACATCTGAATGAATAATTATTTCACTCCTGGGTGCCTTTGCAAGCTAAATAGTCCATTACTTGTTTTTCAAAATGCTCCTATTGGTTAATATCAACATGTTACAAGACTGAGAGCTAGCAGACAATTTGTGAGTAATCAAGCAAAAAGGCATTACGTCCATAAAGGGTGCACTTGGACAATCAGAAACATTTTATCATGGCAGGCATTAAAAATAGCATAAGATTTAAAATAATGTTTCCTGAATTTGATTCAGGTTAGCTATTATATATTAGAGTCATTAAAGGATATTAGAGCATAAATTTGTAAATATAAGACCTGATTTATTTTATATGCTAAGCAGTATATTCTTGTGCATTTGTTTATAAACTGAAAAGTATAGAATTAAGTCTATCAATATATTAAGTATAATATCCATGAACAAGGCAAAAATTTTATAACAGCTAATCTTATTCAAGCACAAGCAAGTCATATCACCCTTCTACTTAAAACTAACTAACTAACTAACTAACTAAATACTAATAAAGTAAAAAAGGCCCTGGTCAGTTAGCTCAGTAGATTGAGTATTGGTATGTTGTATGGATATCCCGGGTTCAATTCCCAGTCCAGGCACACAAAAGAAACAACCATTTACTTCTCTCCCCTCCCCCTTCCCTCTTTCTTTCCTTCCCACAACCCCTGGCTCCATTCATTGGAGTGCCGGCCTGGGTGCTGAAGATAGCTCGATTGGTTGAGTGCATCAGCCTGAGGAACTAAAAATAGCTCAGTCGATTGAGTAATGGTCCCAGATGAGGGTACTGGGTGGATCCTGTTCTTTGTGTATGTGGGAATCTGTCTAACTATTTCCTCTCTACTCAGATAAAAAAATAAGTAAATAAAAATAAAGTGTCTTAGGATGTCCTGTTTCACTCAGGGGGCATGTCTACAAATACTTGTATGAAGTTCAGCCTGTACTCTCCCCCTCCCACCTTGTCTGCTACACCAACCTCAGTTTCTGCTCCTGCCACTCTGGTTTCCAAGCTGCTCCTGAAACTTTGTACACACCTATTCGATCTGCCTCGAATCTTCTCCTGCAGATATTCCTGCAGTCACATCCAACCACTACTGTCTTCAAATTTTTGTGTAAACATCATCTTCTCAGTGAGACCTTTCCTGATCATACATTTAAAATTTTAACCACAAAAGTCCCTTACCAGTTGTGTTCTTGATCCTAATTCCCTGTTCTGTCTATGTCTATAGCACTTAACACTTTATAAATATGTATATATGTTTATTTTGTATGTTATTCTACCCTTCCTCCAGAAGAATTGAGTGCAGAGATTTTCTTCCTGTTTTCTTCATGAATATATTTGCAAAACTTTTCAGATAATATGCATGTAGCACAAAGTATGCATTAAAAATGTATGTTGAACAAATGAATACATGCTACTCTATACTTCATTATGATAAAATTTTCATGGCTGTGATCAAATAGATAATATTTTTTTATTGTCTACTTTATTAGAAATAGACATTATACTTCTAATTATTTAAGTATCAATTATGCTATAGTACTTAATCTCCTGGGTACATAGCATTTTTCTCATTAATTAAATAACTATAGAAAATAAGTATATTAAGTAAGTTTCAGCAATATTCAATCATACTAACATCACTGCATACTTTTTTTCTCGAAATTCTTTTTTATCTATGTAATACAATAGCTATAGTATAAGTACTGATTAAGAAAACTGACATTATGACAGTACTGTTTAGATATTCCATTTATTTAGCATTCTAAACTGTAGGGACAGAACCCAGAAGTAGGCATCCTTTATTTGCTAGTGCAAACCAAATGCTGATAAAGTAATGATAGTGTTTTCATTTAATTATTGTCATTTTCAAGAAAAATTAGAGTTAAATATATCTTATATATATATATTTGTGCTTTTCTAACTTCAGATTATATATTTTTATTGAATTTATTGTGGTGGCATTAATAAAATTATATGTTTAAGTGTATAACTCCATAACACATGATCTGTATACTGTATTGTGTATTCACTACCCCAAATCAAGTCTCCTTCCATCACCATTTATTCCCTCTTTACCTGCTTCTATCTCCCCCACCTCCCTTTCCCTCTTATAATCATCATACTGTTGTCTGTGCCTATAAATCTCTTCCCTTTCCTTAATTCCTTCACTTTTTCATCTAGCCGCTTTACTCTATATTTTAAAAAACAATTCTACAATATTTATTAAAATAATATGCTAACATATTGAATTATTATGCCATAAGAAGCTTAAATATCTAATACTGTAGAAATAATAGAGATTAGAAAATTGTTTTAATTTCATTTCATATACTACATATTAGAATGATGACAACTCTCAGCATATGCAATTATTTATAGAGTACCTTTAACAAAAATGTCCATGTGGAGTATTGTATTTCAAATATATTTGAGGTTCATATTGTGATTGAAATGTATTTTTAAAGGATTTCTCTTTTCTATGCTATAGCATTAAATTATGTTTTTTCAATTGTGCTTTTTAGGTTGTATTCAGTTGGAGGTCGTGATGGAAGTTCGTGTTTGAGTTCAATGGAGTATTATGACCCTCATACAAATAAATGGAACATGTGTGCTCCAATGTGTAAGAGAAGAGGGGGTGTTGGAGTAGCCACATGCGATGGTTTTCTTTATGCAGTAGGAGGTCATGATGCTCCTGCTTCAAATCACTGTTCCCGGCTACTAGATTATGTAGAAAGGTAAGACCTCAAGGACACTGCTATGGCAAAGAGACAGTAAAAATTACAGTGACGCCTAATTCAAGAGTGTGAAAACTACATAATTTAGGAAAGGAAATTTCAATTCTTAGAGCTGCTTCTCTCTCTCACACACACACATACATGCACATGAACACACACACATTTACACATACACTTTATTTTCTCTTGTTTTTTCCCCTTCCTTCTTCCATTTCTTTCTTCCATTTCTTTCTTCCATTTCTTTCTTTCTTTCTTTCTTTCTTTCTTTCTTTCTTTCTTTCTTTCTTTCTTTCTTTCTTTTTTTCTTCAACTATTTATGTAAAGCCCTACATTTTTGTACAAGGTTTTAAAGTAATCTTTAAATTTCTCCTTAATGTATTTTAAAAGTTTGGTTAAAATATAATTTTAAGTAATTTTTAAATTAATGATATTTGTTAAGCCTTCTTTAAAAATCAGATGATTTTATTTGTTCTATTTCATTATATTCTTTTTGTGCTACTACTTCCTTCAAACTCTTGAGGGTGAATTATAGACTTTTATGTTGCACATTTTTTTATGTAACACAGACTAATTAGAGCTATATTGTTTATAACCCTGGTGTATAGAGAAACTATAGGTCTTTTTTAAACTCTTCCTAAATGACCAGATGCAAAAAGGCTGGAGAGGAATGCACCAGACATTTTCTGGCATGGTTGTATCTAAGTTCTCTTTAATGATCATGCATCATTTAGAACTATTATATTGTATGCAGTAAGAATTAAAGAGTTAGAAAAAATCATGGCGATGTTTCCTATTACATAAGGATATGTATTCATATATGTGGAAGTGAGAATAGAGAATATTGAGGTTGATTGTTTTATGAACTGCAATAGGATAAATAATTCTACTGTATCGAATAACTTCAAAACTCAATGACTTAACAAAATAATGTCCTCTTTTTACTTGTTCTATATCTCCATGACAATTCCATAATGTTATTGCTGTGGTGCCCAGAGTGACAAATAAATTGCAATATTAACTGCTGTTCTCTATGTCAAAAAGGAAAAGCCAGAGTAGTAAATTGTTCTCTTAAAGATTCCATCTGCAAGTAATATAATTCTCTTTTTTCATGCAATGTGATAAATAAGTCACATGGCCACCAAAGTCTTTATGAGGGTAGGAGGACAGTATCCTAAATATTCCCTGGAAGAACAGAATATTTGGTTAATCACATGGATGAACAAAATCAATTTCTTTCTTGATATTAAAAAAACACACATATCCTGAATACTTATGCTTGTAAGTGGTAGTTAAGTGTTATGTACAGTCAGTGAGAGAAAGGTGCTGTTTCTCACTTATGATACTTTTTCCTAAAGATATAGGTTATTTTTACTGAGAATAAAGCAAATGGCGAGAAATAGTTTTAGTAAACAAGATTTTTTCAAACTTAAGCCACTTCTTAGATAAAATATAGAAACCTGTTTAATTGTATTGTTACTCTGTACATTTTTATATACACAAACATGCAATCATTTATTTTTTAAAAATACTTCTAATAGACTGACAGCTTAACCACATTTTTCTATTGCTAAATTCTTGGGAAAAATGATAGCGAATACATTATATAAATGCTTCTAATAAAATATTTCATACACATTTTTTTCTAAAATTACTGTATAATATATTGAAATGATGTTTGTGAATGGAGGCACAAATAATTCAGTCTAGGAATAAATTTATGGTGCAAAATTAGATTTAAATAAGCGTAGCTATTTTAAATGATAAGAGTGTAGTGGAAATAAGCAGCTTAAGTAATGCAGAACCACACGACATTATCATGATTCTTATTCAAGCACACACTATGTATCAGATTAATAGTATTTTTGCACTTTCTGTAACATATATTTTATACTGGTGATTTCACATGTATATTAACAATAAATCAGAATATATAATGGTATCTTGAATTATTTCGTACCTATAATGTAAAGAATGTTTTTTAGTATATAGTCATAGGCAAACAAATTATTAAGAATAGCAAGAAGTAGTATACATGCTATATTTTAAAGATAAATAGGTTGATAGGTAAATGGACAAATTTTATTATAGGACAATAATTATGGAAATGTAAAGGTATTATATAATGGTGATGTTAAAGTACAGTTGTATAATGTTTACAAGAAAATGTAGAGAGTCATACTGTCTTAAACTCAAAGAACATTAGTACTTCAAATGAAAGCAGATAACAAGGCGGAGACTGAGGAAGAATAAGAACTTTAGAATACTTGATAGAACAGTAAACCTTATTTTGTAGCTAAGATTTACTCTACTGAAAACATCTTAGGAGACAAAAATCAATGTCCAAAATATGCGGTAAATTATAGCAAATTTAGGCACAGAAGGAGCAATCCATTAAAAAAAAAGCATATACATCCATCTGTTTAGTTATTGAATAAATATTGTATGACATATGTTTTTTATTGTGCTACATAGCACTTAAAATCTACTGAAGAAAGAGTAAAAAGAACCCATCTAATTACACGTCTTTAAGACCACAAATTAGAAAATAGACCATGAGTCAGAAAATATGCTGAAAGGCATCAGTTCCACTGTGTGCTAATAACAGATCAGGGCCACCTTTGCCCTCAAATCTGCATCCCAGTAATGAGGCCTGGTAGGAGAGAGGTCTCAAAATAATAGGAACCTCCTACACCAGCCTTTGTAATACCCACTCTTGCTTTCTTCAGTCTTTTTTCCTATAGTACCGACAGATTTTTCCGTAATGCAGATTTGCTTTGAAAGCACAATAGTTTTTATTAGTGTAAATTATCTATATTATAATGAGAAAATTATTTGTTTTACAAGAATTTTTTCACTTAACAAAGTTCTGTTTGCTGATACTGATTAAGGGTAGCTATTCCATGCCCATATTCCTCTATTTAGCACAATTTCTGGCATAGAGTAAATATCCAGTAAGCATCTCTTGAATCAGTCAGAAACTAAGAAAAAGGAGCCTCAAATTTCTCAGATGGTTCTCTCACAGAACTGACAGTTAGGGCTAGCTGTCATCTCACAGCTTAGCCAAGGCTTTAACCAGAGCACCATGGTTCTCCTCTAATATAGTGATTTTCAACCTTTTTTGAGCCGCAGCACATTTTTTACATTTACAAAATCCTGGGGCACACCACCTACCAAAATGACACAAAATGACACTCTAACACAGTACATATTATATATATATAGTTAATAATATAGTTTCTAAAAGTATTTATACTCACTTAGTGTGAAACCTGGGCCTGTTTTGACGAACACAAAAGAGATATCCTGGCAGGAATGGTAGAAAGACACACACGAAGCTCTTCCTCAACAGTTCTCAGTCTCTCTCTGTTTTTAGTTTTTATCACAGTCAAGCTTGAGAAGCTCAGCTCACATAGATATGTGGTTGAAAACGGGAGCAATGTCAAAATAGCTTTGTTGGCCTGAATGGGGAACTCCTTGGCAACAGATAACCAAAAACTGTCCAAAGGAAGATCAGCAAACTTTAGCTTTAAAGTTAGATAACATTTTGATGCATTGTGATGCATTGTATATCACCCTCTGCAGGGGCCTCTTTTAAAAAGAAAAGGGTCAAATATCTATATACACCATCAGGATAGACATAACCAGCTGAGGCTGAGGCTTCATCTAGTGATGGTAACATTTACCTCCAGTCCTGACCAGGATTAGAAAGCGGGACCATGGGGAGGAGTAGCAGCTTCAACTAATCACCACCACTACATAATGACAAGTGCAGGGCGGCCCGAGCGGGAACCTTTCTGGGTGTGGATGAGAGGCGGCCTACTATTGGTTCATCGCTAGTGGTCGGGATGAATCCTAGAGGGTGATTGGTCAGTGAGTGTTCCCTGTGCCTCCACTCTTCCTGTCGCTGATAGCTGGAGGGATTGTGAGGGGAATGTTTATGTTCAGATGAAGGCGGCTGGAGGTGGGCTGGATAAATAGCCTCCGCTGGTTGTATTTGGCACGTGGGCTGTAGTTCAGGGACCCATGTTTAATTTCCCCACGGCACACCTGACTAAGTCTCATGGCACACTGGTTGAAAAACACTGCTCTAAAACACTCTCCTTGTGGCTTGGACATTGCACCAGATGGTGGGGCTCAAAGAAGAGAAGTGTTCAGCACAATGATTCATCAAACTCCTGCTTGCATCACACTTACTAAAGTTATATTGGCCATGCTAATCATGATGAGGTGAGAATGGAACTTCTCAAAGCCATGACACTAAGAGGATTGCTTCATTAGATAAGAGCCAGCAAACTTACATTTTACAATTGTATTTATATTTTAAAGTAATTTTTTGTCTTAAAATCAGAAAAATTAGGGGATCAGGGAAAGTACAGATTCTCTAGTAATTTCAGCCTTTTATATAGTGCATTTCCACCAATGAAATAAAAGTTGGTTTTGCATCCTCTTTGCATAACCAAACAACTTTCTTTGATTTGCCATTTGTTTTTCTGATATTCTTGTTTAATAAAAAAAAATCAAAAGCTTCTTTTTTCTATTGCTTCATATTAATTTTGAATTATCCCCTAATTTTTATGAGCAGTATATATATATTTCATCCTAATTTTATAGCTTCACTTGTTATTAGTTAATTCATCAATCTACATAGTCAATCACCTGACAAATAATGTAAAATGTTCATCTCCTTTAATTCTTTTCTTCTCGGAATACTCTGAGATCACATAACTTAAATTCTTTCTCAGCCTTAGGGAAGCCAGTATGGTTTGCAGCCATTCCATTCTAGGTCCCTTGATTGGTGGAAACAGGTGCACCAAAACACATCAAGGTTCACTGAATACCATGTAGAGTGAATAATCTGTAAGACCTCTCTTTCTAGGCCTATGGAAGCAGAGAAGCCATGCAGACCTGTGGTGATGCAAAAGCTGGGTCTATTAAATAAATTATTTAAAAATGATTGAATTCTGGCCCTGGCTTGGTAGCTCAGTTGGTCAGAGATTTGTCCCAATAAGTCAAGGTTGTGGGTTTGATACCTGCTCAGGGTACATACAAGAAGCAACCAATAAATGTACAAGTAGCATGACCAGGTAGTGGTGCAGTGGATAGATCATTGGCCTGGAATTCTGATGACCCAGATTCATAACCCCGAGGTGGCCGGCTTGAACGTGGGATCATAGACATGACACCATGGTTGCTGGCTTGAAGCTCAAGGTTGCTGGCTTGAGTCCAAGATTTTTGGCTTTAGCAAGGGGTCACTGGCTCAGCTGGAGCCCCCCAGTCAAGGTACGTATGAGAAAACAATCAATGAACAGCTATGAATTAATGCTTCTCATCCCTCTCCATTCCTGTCTTTCTGTCCTATATCTTTCTTTCTTGCAAAAAAAAAAAAAAGCACAAATATGTGGAAGAACAAATTAATGTTTTTCTCACTTTCTCTCTAAAATTAATCAATAAAAATTTAAATATTAAAATAAAGAAAATTATTCATTTCCATATATTTATGTTTAATCAGCTTCAATGCTGAGAAGTTAAAATAAAATAAAAAAAATACAAAAATGAAATGATAATAATAAAAACAATAAAATAGAAAACAAACATGCAATAGAGAAGATTTAGAAGAAACCCAAGTTGTTTCTCTGAATGTTTGCAATAAAATTTATGAACTACTTGCTAGACTGTCAATAAAAGGAAGAGAAAAAGTGCCTATATAAGATATCAAAAATTAGACTTTACTGTATATTATGCACACTTTATAAAGAGACTGTTTAAATATGTTTATATAATTACTTGAATTGTTAGCCAAAATAAACAAAGTACAGAAAAATATTGCCTTAGAAATATTATACAAAAAGAAACAAGAGAAAGAAAAATAATGCTGGCTAAATTATCTCATAAGCATAGTTACAAATATCCAAAAGAAACATTAGCAAATCAAACTAAGCTATAAATAAAAAGGAGTGTCTCTCAACAAATTTGAGTTGATTCTTGAAATACAAGAGTATTTAACAGAAAAATGTTAATCAGTATAACTCAATACAGTAATAAAATAAACATCTGAACCTTTGCTAATTTGCTCAGTGGTGGAGCATTGGCCCAGCCTATGGGCAGATGCCTGTGTTCAATTCCCAGTCAGGGCACACAGGAGATTTGTCCCAATAAATCTGCTTCTCCACCACCCCCTCTCTCTTCTTTCCCTCTCTCACTCTCTCTCTTTCTCTCCTTCTCTGAAACCGTCACTCATTTGGAGCAAGTTGGCCCTGGGCAATGAGGATGGCTCCATGATGGCCTTAACCTCAGGCATTAAAGAGGAGCTTGGTTGCTGAACAGGAGAGCAGTGCCCCAGGTGAGCAAAGCATTGCCTCCTGGTCATCTTGCCAGGTGGAACCTGGTCAGGGTGCAGGCAGGGATCTCTCTGCCTCCCCTCCTCTCACTAAATAAAATAAATAATAAAATAAAAATAATAATATCTGAATATATTCAAAAGTAATGCTAAAACTAAACATTTATTATAATAATGTCTCAACAAATTTGGAAAAAATTAATACAAAAATTAATGGTCTGATATTAAAATATTTTATTGTGAAATTTTCATTACAATAAAAAAATGTGATTTGCAATACCACTGTTATTCAACATTTTAATAGAATAACTAGCCTATAAAAGGAATAAGGCAATAAAGAGAAAGTAACAACTGCAAAGGAATAAATAAAGCTGTCAATATTTAATCTTGCATTATAAATATTTAATGATAATCTATTCAGAATTTAAGTAGAAACTATATTAGATAATGAGTGAATTAATAATGTTGCTATAGACTCAGTCAATATATAAAATTGTATTCCAACCTGTAAACAATAAATGACAAAACTAATGTATAAAAATAACTGATAAAGACCCTGGATGGTTGGCTCAGTGGTCAAGTGTCAGCCCAGCGTGTGGCTGTTCCAGGTTCAATTCCCAGCCAGAGCACACAAGAGAAGTGCCCATCTGCTTCTCCACCCCTCCTCCTTCTCCTGTCACTTCTCTCTCTCTCTACTCCCCTCTGCAGCCATGGCTCGATTGCAGCAACTTGGCCCTAGATGCTGAGGATGGCTCCATGGCCTCTGCCTCAGGTGCCAAAAAATGGCTCTGGTCACAACAGAGCAAGAGCCCTTGATGGGCAGAGCATCACCTCCTAGTGGGCTTGCTGGGTGGATCCCAGTCTGGGCGCATCCGGAAGTCTGTCTCTGCCTCCCTCCCTCTCACTAAATTAAAAAATAAAAATAAAATAAGATAAATTACTGGTAAAAATAGATAAAAATATCTAGTAATAAATTTCACAATGTATAGTAGTACATTGAAAGGAAAATTTTTAAAAATATTGAGAAAAGTTTTAAATACACGGGAATGCATCTTTTAGGAGATTAGAAAATTAAAAATTATAAAAACATGAATTGTACTCTAAATTGACTTATATGTTTAATGCGGTACTTATTAAATTATAAACACTTATAAATTGTGATTGTGGGTCTGCAAACATTAAAATTTAATCTTATAATTTAAATAAAAATAAAATGCGGCCTAAATCCTGAGAACACTTAGAAGAAAAAATAGATACTAGGAATAATTATAAAGTTATTTTGACTGATAATTTCATGATACCTTGTAAAATGTCGATTTTATTTATAAGAAAAATAAGAATGTTTATTATTTTTTTATATTTATTTATTTATTTGTTTATTGTGACAGAGACAGAGAGTCAGAGAGAGGGACAGACAGACAGTAAAGGAGAGAGATGAGAAGCATCAATTCTTCATTGAGGTACCTTAGTTGTTCATTGATTGCTTTCCCACATGTGCCCTTGGGGGTGGCACAGCAGACTGGGTGACCCCTTGCTCAAGCCAGCGACTTTGGGGCCAAGCTTGTGAGCCTTTCTCAAACCAGTTGAACCTGCGCTCAAGCTGGCAAACTCAGGGTCTCAAACCTGGGTCCCAGTCTGATCCTCCATCCACTGTGCCACCATCTACCTGGTCAGGCAAAAAATGTTTATTTTTTATCACAATTATTGTCCTTTATAATTCACAAATAATTTATTAAAATTAATGCCAACATAGATTGTATAATTTATTTATTAGAAACCTAAATACTTCTTTTTCAGAGCTGTTCTATTTATTTTCTTTCTTTGTTTCCTATTTATTTTGTTTTACAAGAAAACATACCTTGCTACAAAGCACTTCTATGTTGTGTTGTTTGGTTTCTAGATGACTATAGCCCATATACATTTAGAAAAATGGACATTTTCAATTCTATTTGTTATCAAAATATATTTTTATATTTTAAAATTTCCCTTTAAATATTTTAAGATTAATTATTATCCTTAAGCTATTGAAGTGACCATGATTAAAAATTAAAGGTACCTCAAAATTACAATAGGGATTTTCAATGAGAAACTAACTTTTGTTCTGTGACTGCCATTTGCCTTCAGCAAGGTTTCTCTTTAGAGCCAATTTTAGCCACAGTGTATATTCTCGTGCCTGAGGCTATAAACTTCTAATAGAGTCCCTGATCCCGAGCTCACACTCTGACCATGAAGGGCAAGGTGAAATGTAGGAAAGGAAGAGAGCATAAATATAAAAGATAGCCACAGCCCTTTTATTGTTTAAATGAACAGAAAACCACAGATCCATTCTCCAAAATGCTTAGAACTAATTTTTGTCAAAAACAAGAACTGACAGTGACAGAGTTCAGAGTTAGGAATTGTTTGAAAAATGCTTGTATATCTGTGAATCCTTTCCTAAGCTAAAAATATTACTATTTTTGAGGGGGTAACGATTTTGTATATCCCCAAGCTGAGAAGTGAATCTATAAAATTCTGAATACAGGAAAGTCAGTTCTGAGCTGTTAAAATGAGAACAAGCATAATTGCTAGTAGCTAATTTTGAATTTATGTGATTAGTTTTTAAATATCAGAGAGAAAGTATTGATTGGGAGGAAGGAAGGTTGTACTCACGTTTTCTTTTGTTTTGTTTCCAACAAATATATAAATTTAAATATGGTCAATATTACCAGATATGAATTTAAAAAATGTTATTACACATGTAAAGTATGTTACCTACTACTCATGACAAGTACATCTAATTCAAAGATTTAATTTTTATAAAATAATGCACTAAATTTTTTAAATTCCCTTTAGGAATTTTGTAAAATATAAAGAAAATGATACTTATTCCTAAATGTAGAATATTATCTTTAAATATGTACTTAAATATAACACATCCTAGTTTGTTTTCATTTTACCCTGAAATATGAGTATTTGAGAATTGTTTTGATATTTAAGGTTCACTTGAGGTTGCAGTAATTCATTTACTATTGCTTAGGGTAGTACCCTTAGCTGTTGTCTTGGTTCTTCTGCCTTTTATCAAAGTGATAAACAATGTCTGTTCTGTAGACAGTGGCTGGAAAAAATCCTATAGAGCTAAATAAAAATTAAATGAAGACTAAAATATGACTTCAGAAATAGCTATTTAGGGGAATTGATTGTGACAAAAGCCAGACTGGATTCTGTAGAAGAATGAATAAAATAAAAGAGTGTTACTGTTCACTGAAATTAAAGTATATTACATTTTCTTCTCTTCACTATAAAAATTTCCTGACATACAAAAGGTAAACAATGCAATATACTCCCCTGAACACATCACCCAACTTCAACAACCATTACCAATTTGTTGTTTTTGTTTTATTCTTTCTCCTTCACTGTCCTTTTTCCCCCTGAGGTATTATTTTAAAGAAAATTTTAAAGATGTCATTTTAGCTGAAAATATTTCCGATTTCATTCCAGAGAAAAAATTAAAAAATTAAAAATAATCAGTACTTTATATTTTAACATAATCACAATGTCTTTAGCACAACTAACAGACACTTCAGTTATGTCTTATTAAAATCTAATGCCCAGAATTAAAATTTCCATGTCTCAAACATGTTTTAATAATTAGTTTGAATTGGGATCCAAGTAAGGTATGCTCTATTTTGTTATGTTTTTATGTTTTTCATTGATTTGAACAACACAGAGAGAGAAGGTGGGGAGAGAAATAGAGACAAAGGAGAGGGAAGGAGGGAGAGAGAGAGAAAGAGAAGCATCACCTTGTTCCACTTAGTTGTTCCATTTTAGTTGTACACTCATTTATTGTTCCTCGTACCGTCCAGACTGGTGATCAAACCCATGACCTTGGTGCTCCAGGAGTATGATCTATTCCCTGAGCAACCCAGCCAGGGCCTATTTTGTTCTGCTTTTAAATCTCAATTTATAAGTTACTTCTTATTTACTTCTTACTACATTTTTTTAATTGAAAAAATCAGGCAGTTATCCTGTATACATTCTACTTTATAGATTGTACTATTTGATTTTTTGTAGTGTATTTTCTACCCTCTTTACTTTTTTGCTATTTATTTAAATGTGTGTGTGTGTGTATATATATGTGTGTGTGTGTATATATATAATATACATTTTTAAATGTTCGTGGTACAAGTTAAATATTTTAAAGAGGAATTTGATGTCATAGATTGTGTGTTTGTGTGTCTATATGTCTCTGTGTCTATTTATGATCATTGTATTTATTTATTGCTGCATGTAAAATTGAATTTTTATTTGCTAGACAGCCTATGCTTTAAGGTGGACCTGTTTTTGCAGGCATCCAATTTATTTCAAATTTAATATATATCACCAAGACTGTCACAACTCCTTCAACCACAGAGTGTAATTGCATGTAACATCTTGAGTAATGTGAATATCTCTATGACATATGAATTCCAGATCCTGGCAGTCCTTCCATTCATTTCTTTTTATAACAGCCTTCTTTATTTCCAATAAACTACAGATGAGGTTTTTGGCTTGTTTTTTTTTTTTGTGTGTGTGTGTGTGTGTGTGTGTGTGTGTGTTCATTTCTTTCTTTGTTTTAAGAGTTTGTGGGTTGAAAGTTTTAGCTGGTGAAAAACAAGACTGGAGTAGAAAAACAACAAAGAATATATTTACTGGGTTTATAAATATTTTTTTTAATTTAGTTTTCTTTCTGCTTTTACTCTACTGGGTTCTCACTAGCTTTCTTGTTTCTTTATCTGAACCTGTAGTTGCAGATTAAAGGTAAAAGAGTGGTTATTTATTCTTAGTTAAAGTAAAACTCATTCACAAAAGTATTCTTTAGATTTTTGCCACTTAAAATATAATAAGTATTTAAAAGAGTATTTATATGCATATATATGCATATTTATATACATATATGTAATGTGTGGTAATCAAACTTTCTGAAAATTATATCAATTTTTTGTTTAAATTCAGTAATAACTTGGATCCCTTGCTTTATTTGCTTGATTTGCCAATTCACCAATGGGGAATCCTGAGTAGTGTCACTATAATTATTTTCCCAGGTTTCAGAGGCCCCCTGTTTTCCTGTTGAGTAAACATAAGCACCTAATTACTCTGGGAATCAAACATCCATAAGTTGATTTAAAAAACAAGCAAACAAACAACTACACGTTTTTAGGCACTCTGCTTTTTCTAACATTCTTAAACTTAACCACATTTTACACCTGCTTCCTTAAAACTGATAATGCATTTTTGTTAACACTTCAGTTTTGTTTTTTTTTACAGAAACTTCTTATTCATAGCAAACTTAGGCTAACTTTGCAAACCTGACTTAATGGTGGTTTAAACTTGTATGTGAACTATTCCATAATTCTCTCAG
The DNA here is from genome assembly GCF_036850765.1 of Saccopteryx bilineata. Taxonomy (NCBI): domain Eukaryota; kingdom Metazoa; phylum Chordata; class Mammalia; order Chiroptera; family Emballonuridae; genus Saccopteryx; species Saccopteryx bilineata. The sequence goes on from NC_089495.1 coordinate 81,809,891, forward strand.
ATTTGTTAACAATTACTTCTGTTTTGTTACCATAGTACTTTGTTCATACTGTAGTAAATAGTTATTTATGTATGTGACTTCTTCATTGAAAAAAATTATATTAATTTTGTAAACTCACTCTATCTGAATAAAAGTCTAGGTATATTTTTAAAATTCCTTAAAATTTAGAGAGTCTCACATTGTGGATATTCGTTCTTGAACACCTGCTCAAACAATTGGGCTTTCAGTTAAAAAAAAACAAACTACTTTTATTTTCATGGAATGTTTTTGAATGGGTATCATCCATATGGTGAAAGATGAACGTGATTAGAATATGTCCCATTGTTCTTACATTTTAGATATGACCCAAAAACAGACACATGGACCATGGTGGCTCCTTTGAGTATGCCCAGAGATGCTGTTGGAGTTTGTCTCCTGGGTGACAAATTATATGCTGTTGGTGGCTATGATGGGCAGACATACCTCAATACCATGGAATCCTATGACCCACAAACTAATGAGTGGACACAGGTAAGGTTGTTGCCACCATAATTTACTTCAAATATAAGAATTTATTTCCTTTAAAGAAGATAAGTACACAAATAATATACTTAGTCAAATTAATCTGAACCCAAAGTGATTACTTTAGTTTATAATGTTCACTTGCAAAGAGTTCATCATGTTTTTGTGTACAAAATTCAGAATATTTGATTTTTAAAATAACTAGAATAAGATAATGAAAGGCTGCAGAAATCAACAATCTGCATCCCATTTTTGCCTGACTATGTTAGGTCCATTGTTATTTTTGCAGAGATATTTTCCATGGGGTGGAAAGTCCAAGTAACAATACTTATAACCATAAACAGAAAATAAGAGGATAAAGAGAGGATAAATGGTGATAGAAGAAAAGTTGATTTGGGGAAGTAAACACACAAAATACAATATATAAATAATTCATTGTAAAATTGTGTACCTAAATTTTAAAAAAGAAAAACATAAGTATTTGTTAAATAAGAAACAAACACCAAAGGGCTCTGAATGCTCTTTCATGTATAAAGCACTCACCCTTGGACAATCGCTTTGGCTGAGAAGATGGAATGAAAATGATTGACTGATCTTGATGAACTATTTATTGTCCCTTGAATATCCATGGTTGTTAGACTTAAGCTCATACCAGAACAGCTCCCATTCTAGTCATATAGCTAGAAAATTTTTGTTGGTTTGTATGAGTGTTGAAGGAAAAGGAGGACAGAACAAATTAATTATAGTGAAAATACCTTATGCTATATACGTAGCTACTATTAAGTTGCTTGCAATGATGGGAATGGATATAATATTCTCAGATTTTGTGTCCTCGTGTTCAATTTCTCCTTTTTTCCCCCTTCTTTCCTTTCCAATCTCTCAATATCTCTATTATTTTGCTCCTTTATCAGAAAACTTAAAGCGAATTACTGTGCAAATAAACAAACGTGCAAAACCTCTTCATATTGGGTACAGGAGAATTGCAAACTTTTTATATAGTTGAAGTAGAATAATAACCTCCTCTCTTTATGTTTCTCAGAGGGTAAAGAGTTTATAAATTTCAGTTGAAAAACTTGAACCCTGATTGAAGTAAATTTCTTTAAGAATACTTTTAAAGGTACATAACTCCCTTGATTGTCCATGTTTAAATATGTGTTCAAACACAATATTTAGATAGGCTGTGTTTAATTACAAACATAATTCCTAATGGACGGGCTAAAGTACCTGGCCTTCTGAATCTTACTCTTCCTTATGGCAGACTCTGATTCCAATGAGGATAGATAAAATCTGCTAAGGAGGAAGAAAGAAGGTGGAATGAAGGAAAGAAGGGGAACTATTTGAAGAACTAGGTCTTGCAATTTTTTGATTTTACTTTAATTGTGAGAGAAGAATCATTCCTCCTCCAAAGAGCAAAATATAAAAGAAGCTAATATTTAATTATTGAACTAAAATATATATTAGAGGATGTATTTTTAAATTCTTACCTTTCTGCATCCCTAGTGTTTATAAAACAACACTGTATGAATTAATGACTATTGATTTTCTAAAGAAATATATCTGTTCAATGGTATGTATTTTAACTGAGCCATTTTTACAAATGAACTTTAAATAATATTTAATTTTATATAAATGATATAGTATAATATGTTTATTATATATTTATAATAATGAGCCATTATATTTATCATTCCTTTGAAATAGAAATAAAAATCACATATGTAATAATAATAGGTAAAAGCCTGTCAAAGACCACTTTTTCTCATCTGTATTTTATAACACTCTTTTGGATCATATAATATCTTACAAATGGCAAAGTGGTATAAAATTTTTATAATAACTTTAGTATAATAAACATTAATATTAAAGCTCTTAAATTAAGATTTTGCCTCTGTAAGTTCTTATTACTTATATTTTAAGATTCTTGAGGGACTATGAGCAGACCCACATGAAATCCCTTTGACAATTTTCAGAATTGCAGGCCACTAGAAAAAAAAATGCTGTATTATATGAATAATGACTATCACTTTCCCTTCATCTAGCCTATAAATGGACAAAATAAATTGCTTATACAATATATCATTGGCGCCCCTAAATGGATAAGTATTAAAATAAACAAGCAAAGTATATTTTTAAAATTCCAAGAATGTATTTTTTGAAAACTCCTCAAGTTAGTTATTGAAAATAATGAAAATTAGGAGCAATGACCAGATGCATGTCTTAGATAGTTTTACAGAGAACAGATGCATGCATGAATGTATATGTATGTGTGTTTCAAATAAATTTGACTTTGTTATTTAATACTGTTTATTCCTTGCATTTGGCTTGAAAAAACTATGTGTTTCAATACAAAACAAATAAAAAACAATCCCCCCACACCCTAAAAAAACAAAATAAAAGAGTTTTATTTCATATCCCCTAGCCTGGAAAAATCACCTTTTCATGTTATTTCTTGGTATATGGTCATAGTGCTGTCATGCTGCACCTACCAGCAGCTGTAAAGAAACCAAGGTAGTGTGGTATTTAATGTCATGTTGAGAAAGACTAGCATAGGGTCTGACACAGGGTAAGATATATGTGAATGTTTCTCACATAAATTCAGAATTATTGGTGCAAATCATTTTGCTCTCTTGTGCATGGGTTTAGTTTATTTGCACACATTAGATATATAAGATATTGTAAATGAATTCCAGAGAAGCCTGGTAAAATATCTACATCTTCGGTTGCTTTTTTCTAATTGGTTTTGTGGCCAAAATTTTCAGTTTATTATCTAAGGCTGAAAGGTATATCCCTGAAGAGAAAACAGGGGAGATTTTAAAAACATATATATATATATTGAATATGTATATATAATATATATTGAATAATATAAAATAGCATTAACAAGGAAAAGGGAAAGTTCTCTTGGATATTTTAAATGTTTTCATGTAGAATATATCAAATGTTTAATAAAAGCATGATAAATTTTATGGTAAAGATGAAGTTTGAGTACAAGAAATCTTTAGAAAATGATGTGTAGAATTAGGACTAACAGATGAAAATATAAAGAGTGATTTAGTTTAAGAAACAGGATTTATCATGAACCACAGGAAAGTGAACACATGATATATTTCATTGAAATAAATAAAATTGTAAACAATGAGTTTGGGGAGATAAACAGGATGTTTATGATCTAGGGTAAGAAACCATAATACAGTATTGTGACTTCACAATCAGACTGAAGGCGAGTTAATAAAGAATTTTAAGCAGGGAGAAAAATCAATCAGAATTATCTTTTTAAATGATCAAACTGGAAAGAATGTAAAAAATGGCTAAAGGAAAACAAGATTGAAATCAGAGAAATATCTTAGGCAAATCTCTTACCAATCCACTCTAAGGTGGAAAAATTTGAATGAGGTACAACTAAGGGTCACAGATGTTCTCTAGGTTTCTCTTTTGAGCAGAGTAGTGTCATTCGCTGAGACAGGAAATGTACAAGGAAGAGCACAGTTTTGGGATAAAAATCACAAATTAATTTTTACATGTACTTATATGCATGTATAGAGATATAGATGTAGATATAGATATAAAGTGAAGTTATTTCATCAGTACTTTGTCTAAAAACTATGCACAGTATTTCTCAGTATTAAAAGAAAACATTAGAGACTATTTTGAAAACTGCAAAAAATATGACTACCCAAAGATCATCCCATTTCTATACAACAGTGAGACTTGAGCACATATATTTTGTGGAATACTACTCAGCCATAAGAAATGATGACATCGGATCATTTACAGCAAAATGGTGGGATCTTGATAATATTATACGAAGTGAAATAAGTAAATCAGAAAAAACCAGGAACTGCATTATTCCATATGTAGGTGGGACATATAAGTGAGACTAAGAGACATTGATAAGAGTGTGGTGGTTATGGGGGGAGGGGAGAGAGGGAGAGGGAAAGGGGGAGGGGGAGGGGCACAAAGAAAACTAGATAGAAGGTGACAGAGGACAATCTGACTTTGGGTGATGGGTATGCAACATAATTGAACGACCAGATAACCTGGACATGTTATCTTTGAATATATGTATCCTGATTTATTGATGTCACCCCATTAAGAAAATAAAATTATTAAAAAAAAAAAAAGTTCATTATATGACAGTGATGTCAAACAACACTTGAAAATGATTGGAGACTAAAAGAGAGACAATGCAAAGGGTGTGCACTATGGAGTCAGACACATTTCAGTTTGTATAGGTCGATGCTGTGGGATTTAAAAAATGTTTCTTGACACTCCATTCACATACCTGTCATATGAGGATAACGATGAATGATGAAATTATGAACATGATTGTAGTAACTATAAAAATTACTCTTAAAACACAGTACACTATGAATATATTCACATGCCCCTTTCCTCCTCTCCTTTTGAGCAATTAATAATAATAAAGGCAAGAAATATTACCTTAAAATAGCTTTTTAAAAAACTAATGCATTAAGTGAAAGAATAAAATCATATAAGAAGGTTTTTTTTAACGTACAAAACGGCAAGAAGCAATTAGTACATGTGAAGAACTAGTAGATAATGGTGGTAATTTTTATATTTGGAAAGTAAGACCATTTTTTTGTTAATCAATAAGATAATATACGTTATCTGAGGTTATTATGCTCTTAGCTATTTTCTTTCTTACATTTTATTCACTCTCTTTTCAGGTTGAAATAATATCCAGCAATTTCTAGTCTATGCTGACATTTTTATGTGTATGAATTATTCTTAGAAAACAAATAAAAATCATTGATATTAAAAACTCAAATAATTATAATCTTGGCTTACCTCCATGGAATAAATTTCCATTACAACTTTGTAAAAGTTACTGTTTACAATATATTACAAGCCAATTTTTTTGTTTGTTTGTTTGTTTTTCTTTTTTTTTTAATAAATTTTTATTAATGGTAATGGGATGACATTAATAAATCAGGGTACATATATTCAAAGAAAACATGTCTAGGTTATTTTGTCATCAAACCATGTTGCAAACCCCTCGCCCAAAGTCAGATTGTCCTCCGTCACCCTCTATCTAGTTCTCTGTGCCCCTCCCCCTCCCCTAACTCTCTCCTTCCCTCCCTCCCATGTCCTCCCTCCCCCCCCACCCTTGGTAACCACCACACTCTTGTCCATGTCTCTTAGTCTCATTTTTATGTTCCACCAATGTATGGAATCATGTAGTTCTTGTTTTTTTCTGATTTACTTATTTCACTCCTTATAATGTTATCAAGATCCCACCATTTTGCTGTAAATGATCTGATGTCATCATTTCTTATGGCTGAGTAGTATTCCATAGTGTATATGTGCCACATCTTCTTTATCCAGTCTTCTATTGAAGGGCTTTTTGGTTGTTTCCATGTCTTGGCCACTGTGAACAGTGCTGCAATGAACATGGGGCTACATGTGTCTTCACATATCAATGTTTCTGAGGTTTTGGGGTATATACCCAGTAGAGGAATTGCTGGGTCATAAGGTAGTTCTATTTGCAGTTTTTTGAGGAACCACCATACTTTCCTCCATAATGGTTGTACTACTATACAGTCCCACCAACAGTGAATGAGGGTTCCTTTTTCTCCACAGCCTCTCCAACATTTGCTATTACCCGTCTTGTTGATAATAGCTAATCTAACAGGAGTGAGGTGGTATCTCATTGTAGTTTTGATTTGCATTTCTCTAATAACTAATGAAGCTGAGCATCTTTTCATATATCTGTTGGCCATTTGTATCTCTTCCTGGGAAAAGTGTCTGTTCATGTCCTCTTCCCATTTTTTTATTGGATTGCTTGTTTGTTTGTTGTTGAGTTTTATGAGTTCTTTGTAAATTTTGGATATTAGGCCCTTATCTGAGCTGTCGTTTGAAAATATCAGTTCCCATATAGTTGGCTGTCTGTTTATTTTGATATCAGTTTCTCTTGCTGAGCAAAAACTTTTAATTCTGATGTAGTCCCATTCATTTATCTTTGCCTTCACTTCTCTTGCCATTGGAGTCAAGTTCATAAAATGTTCTTTAAAACCCAGGTCCATGATTTTAGTACCTATGTCTTCTTCTATGTACTTTATTGTTTCAGGTCTTATATTTAGGTCTTTGATCCATTTTGAATTAATTTTAGTACACGGGGACAGGCTGTACTCGAGTTTCATTCTTTTGCATGTGGCTTTCCAGTTTTCCCATTTGTTGAAGAGGCTTTCTTTTCTCCATTGTGTGTTGTTGGCCCCCTTATCAAAGATTATTTGACCTTATATATGTGGTTTTATTTCTGGGCTTTCTATTCTGTTCCATTGGTCTGAGTGTCTATTTTTTTGCCAATACCATGCTGTTTTGATTATCGTGGCCTTATAATATAGTTTAAAGTCAGGTATTGTAATGCCCCCAACTTCATTCTTTTTCCTTAGGATTGTTTTGGCTATTCGGGGTTTTTTATAGTTCCATATAAATCTGATGATTTTTTGTTCCATTTCTTTAAAAAATCTCATAGGGATTTTGATGGGACTTGCATTAAATTTGTATATTGCTTTGAGTAATATGGCCATTTTGATTATATTTATTCTTCCTATCCAAGAACAAGGAATGTTTTTCCATCTCATTGTATCTTTTTCGATTTCCCTTAACAATGCTTTGTAATTTTCATTATATAGGTCCTTTACGTTCTTTGTTATGTTTATTCCTAGGTATTTTATTTTTTTTTTTGCAATCGTGAAGGGGATTATTTTTTTGAGTTCGTTTTCTAATATTTCATTGTTGGCATATAGAAAGGCTATGGACTTTTGTATGTTAATTTTGTATCCTGCGACCTTACTGTATTGGTTTATTGTTTCTAATAATCTTTTTGTGGAGTCCTTCGGGTTTTCGATGTATAGGATCATATCATCAGCAAAAAGTGATAGCTTTACTTCTTCTTTTCCGATATGGATGCCTTTTATTTCTTTGTCTTGTCTGATTGCTCTGGCCAGAACTTCTAGCACCATGTTGAATAAGAGTGGAGAGAGTGGACAACCCTGTTTTGTTCCTGATTTAAGGTAGAAAGTCCTCAGTTTTATGCCGTTTAATAGGATGTTGGCTGATGGTTTATCATATATGGCCTTTATCAAGTTGAGATATTTTCCTTCTATACCCATTTAGTTGAGAGTCTTAAACATAAAATTGTGTTGTATTTTATCAAAAGCCTTTTCTGCATCTATTGATAAGATCATGTGGTTTTTGTTCTTTGTTTTGTTGATATGGTGTATTACGTTAACCGTTTTACGTATGTTGAACCATCCTTGAGATTCTGGGATGAATCCCACTTGATCATGATGTATTATTTTTTTAATATGTTGTTGTATTCGGTTTGCCAGTATTTTGTTTAGTATTTTAGCATCTGTATTCATTAGAGATATTGGTCTGTAGTTTTCTTTCTTTGTGCCATCCTTGCCAGGTTTTGGTATGAGGGTTATGTTGGCCTCATAAAATGTGTTTGGAAATATTGCTTCTTCTTCAATTTTTTGGAAGACTTTGAGTAGAATAGGAACCAAGTCTTCTTTGAATGTTTGATAGAATTCACTAGTATAACCGTCTGGGCCTGGACTTTTATTTTTGGGGAGATTTTTAATAGTTTTTTCTATTTCCTCCCTGCTGATTGGTCTGTTTAGGCTTTCTGCTTCTTCATGACTCAGTCTAGGAAGGTTGTATTGTTCTAGGAATTTATCCATTTCTTCTAGATTGTTGTATTTGGTGGCATATAATTTTTCATAGTATTCTACAATAATTCTTTGTATATCTATGATGTCTGTGGTGATCTCTCCTCTTTCATTTTGGATTTTATTTATTTGAGTCCTGTGTCTTTTTTCCTTGGTGAATCTTGCCAAGGGTTTGTCAATTTTGTTGATCTTTTCAAAGAACCAGCTCCTTGTTTTATTGATTTTTTCTATAGTTTTTCGGTTCTCTATTTCATTTATTTCTGCTCTGATTTTTATTATCTTTCTTCGGCTGGTTTTGGGTTGTCTTTGTTCTTCTTTTTCTAGTTCCTTAAGGTGTGAAGTTAAGTGGTTTACTTCGGCTCTCTCTTGTTTGTTCATATAGGCCTGAAGTGATATGAACTTTCCTCTTATTACTGCTTTTGCTGCATCCCAGAGATTCTGCTATGTCGTATTTTCATTTTCATTTGTCTGTATATATCTTTTGATTTCTGCGCTTATTTCTTCTTTGACCCATTCATTTTTTAGAAGTATGTTGTTTAGTTTCCACATTTTTGTGGGTTTTTCCCCCTCTTTTTTGCAGTTGAATTCTAGTTTCAAGGCTTTATGATCAGAAAATATGCTTGGTACAATTTCAATTTTTCTAAATTTGCTGATATTGTCTTTGTGGCCCAACATATGGTCAATTCTTGAGAATGTTCCATGTACACTAGAGAAAAATGTATACTCTGTCACTTTGGGATGAAGTGTCCTGTAGATGTCTATCATATCCAGGTGTTCTAGTATTTCATTTAAGGCCACTATATCTTTATTGATTCTCTGTTTGGATGACCGATCTAGAGCCGTCAGCGGTGTATTGAGGTCTCCAAGTATGATTGTATTTTTGTTAGTTTTTGTTTTAAGGTCAATAAGTAGCTGTCTTATATATTTTGGTGCTCCTTGGTTTGGTGCATATATATTAAGGATTGTTATGTCTTCCTGATTCACCTTCCCCTTAATCATTATGAAATGACCATTTTTGTCTCTGAGTACTTTTTCTGTCTTGTAGTCAGCATTATTAGATATGAGTATTGCTACACCTGCTTTTTTTTGGGTGTTGTTTGCTTGGAGTATTGTTTTCCAGCCTTTAACTTTGAATTTGTTTTTATCCTTGTTGCTTAGATGTGTTTCTTGTAGGCAGCATATAGTTGGATTTTCTTTTTTAATCCATTCTGCTACTCTGTGTCTTTTTATTGGTAAGTTTAATCCATTTACATTTAGTGTAATTATTGACACTTGTGGGTGCCCTACTGCCATTTTATAAATTGCTTTCTGTTAGTTTTGTATCTAGTTTGATTCTTCTCTTTTGTTTTTCTATCATTTGTTTTTGTTTGTGTTCCATACTTCTTTCCTCTGTTGCTACCTTTTTTAAGTCAAGTGTTTTTGTGGTGGTTTTTTTAAGGGTGGTTACCATTAAGTAATGAAAAGGGTACCTACCATATTCATTGTAGTACCCTATCTTATAAGTATTTCTGCACTTCATCATCCTTTGCTACTGTTAATCTCCATCCTCTCCCCCTTATTTTCCTTTGTTGTCACAGTTTAAGTTTGGTTTTATTGTGTTCTTGGTGGAGCTGTTACTTGTGGTGTTGTTTTCTTTTGTTCTTTGAATCTGGTTGGAAAACCCCCTTTAGTATTTCCTGGAGTGCGGGCTTTCTGTTGATAAATTCTCTCATCTTTTCTGTATTTGTGAATGTTTTTATATCTCCTTCATACTTGAAGGATAGCTTTGATGGGTATAGTATTCTTGGCTGAAAGTTCCTCTCTTTCAGGGCTTTAAATATTGGGGTCCACTCTCTTCTAGCTTGTAGAGTTTCTGCTGAGAAATCTGATGATAATCTAATAGGCCTTCCTTTATATGTTGTACTCTTCTTTTCCCTGGCTGCCTTGAGAATTTTTTCTTTGTCATTGGTTTGTGTCATCTTTATTATGATGTGCCTTGGAGTGGGTTTGTTGGGGTTAAGAAAACTCGGTGTTCTGTTTGCTTCTTGAATTTGAGGCTTTAGTTCTTTCCACAGGCTTGGGAAGTTCTCGTCTATTATTTGTTTGAGTATATTCTCCATTCCATTTTCTTTCTCTTCTCCCTCTGATATACCTATTATTCTTATGTTATTCTTTCTGATGGAGTCAGACAATTCCTGTAGGGCTTTCTCGTTTTTTATTATTTTTGAGTCTCTTTCTTCTTCTCTCTGTTGTGCCTCAAGTTGTTTGTCTTCTATTTCACTAATCCTATCTTCAATCTGGGCTGTTCTGTTAGCTAAGCTTGTTACCTCGTTTTTCAGCTCGTGAATTGAGTTTTTCATTTCTGTTTGATTTGTTTTTATAGTTTCAATTTCCTTGGTAATATATTCTTTGTGTTCATTGAGTTGTTTTCTGATCTCCCTATATTGCCTTTCTGTGTTTTCTTGTATATCTCTGAGTATTTTTAAGATTTCTATTTTAAATTCTCTGTCATTTAGCTCCAAGGCTTCCAATATGTTAAGTCTTTTCTCCATAGATTTTTCCATATCTATTTGTGTTACCTCTCTTTCTTTTGTATCCATAATATTCGATTTCCTCTTTCTTATCGGCATCTGAGGGTGGTCTTATTGATAGCACTAATTAGAATTAATAAAGAGTAAAAAGAAAAAAAAAAAGGGTAAAACACCCCACAAAAAAAAACAGTAATAATTTATTATTTCCCCCTTTTTTTTCTTTCTTCTCTTTCCCTCCTCTCCCCTCCTCAGGGAAATATCGTGCCTATAATGGAGGGCCTGATTTGGGGTGAAGAGTTCAAGGGGCAAAAAAAAGGGAGTAGGGACCTACTAAATGCAAAAAAAAAAAAAAAAAGGAAGAAAATCTTAGACAAGCATAAGATGATTTGCTTGTAAGTGATGGTCAACTAAGAGATATAATGAGAGGGATAAGAGGGAATCAGAAAAAAGGACCAAAAAAGAATAATAAAGAAGAAAAAATAAAAATAATAAGTAAAAATCTGTTGTATTAAGTGGAGCGAAGACTAAATACAATGGAGACCTTGGTTTGGGAGGACCCAAAATGCCACAAAAATAAACAAACAAGAGAAAAAAAAATAAAAACAAAAGCAAAAAAGAGAAATAAAGCCAAAAAAAAGCCTTGAGTCCCAAATTAACTAATTTGTTCGTGATTGAGGATTATATGGGAGGAAAGTAAAATGAGAAAAGAAAAAACGAATAGAAAGGAAAAAATAAGAAAAAGAGAAAAACGAAGGAAGAAATAAAATAGGAGGAGAAAAAACAAAATAAAGCAAGACAAAAAAAAAACAAAAAAAAAAACAAAAGAGGAGAGAGTGAGAGTTAAGTGTTTTGGAGTATAACCTTAAAGGAGGGTGAGGATGAAGAAGAAAAATAAAATGCAACACTCATGGGTAGTGTAGTTCAAGAAAGGGGAAGCATAAGATGGGCAGAGAATAGAAGGACCGAGGTGGAGGAAATAAAGGCAAAAACATAGAAGAAACTAACAACAACAACAACAACAAAAAAAAAATTAGTGGATCAAGTTGTAAAGTCTGTGGGTTTTTCTTGATTTTGAGAGGTTAACTTCTTCCTTTTTCTTTTCTCTCCCTCTTCCTAGTCGGTGACTCTGTACCCCAGGCTCTGCCCCTGTGTCACTCTTAGGTAGGGATTTGCAGTTGATGGGATTCTATGGCAATGTCATATAATTGGCTTTAGTCTTGCTGGAAGTAAAGGCTTGTTGGTGTTTGCAGGGTCCAACGATGAGAGAGTTTGCTTTCCTGGATTCTCTCTCCTAGTCCCCCCTTTCTGAATTAGCAGCCTGGTGATCCAGCTATAAGGCTGCAACTGCTTCTGCCTGGGGAGTAAGAGGCTCAAAGAGCTGGGAAACCCCACTCTATCCCCACTCAGTGCAAGGCTTTGGGAAAGGCTCTGACAGTCAGGGCCTCCAGTGTAATCAGGCGGGGGTGGGAGTCAATTGTTGTCAAGGTGACTGTTCAGCGCCTAGCATTTAGTTGGACCTCTCAACCCAGGCTTTCCACACTTTGTAGCCTGTTTTTGCAGGGAAGAAGAGGCACTAGTCTCTGCTTACGACTAGTGTAGTATAGACCTTATTATCTGCCAAGTCCTTCTTGTTAGCGTTTATCCCTGAATATGGAGGCTCTATCAATCAGAAGTTGCCCCCGCCCCTTTAGCGAGAGGCACTAAAAAATATCACGCCTCTTGTCTTGGATCGCTGAACTGAGAGAGATCTTATCAATTAGAACCGAGGGTGCGCAGATTTTATGGGTTAAGCTAATTTCAGTGATTGGGTCGCAGCTATGCTTCCGAAGGTATTTTAGGCTGCCTGCGCGCGCCCCTCCCCCAACGCTTGATTGTTAGCTTGAATGGCTGGGTGAGGTGCCCCGCCCACAGAGAGAATCTCCCAAGCCTCTCCCGCTCGCCCCGCCGCTGGCAGCTGGACCGCACCAGGCGCAGGATAATGGAGCCCCCTGGGTGTGCGGGCCAGCAGGGCGCCCTGGGCGCGTGGAATGCCCAAGGCACACGCGCGAATGAGGCGCTCTGGGCACCGGTGGCCGGCGACCCCCACTCGCAGTGTGCGGGCCGCTGGGAACGTCTGAGGTGCTCAACTGGACCGGGCGCGTGCGCGGCTGCTCGAGGCGGCTCGCGGCAGCAGCTCGTGGCGGCCGCTCGCGGTGGCAGTTCGCGGCGGCCGCTCCCGGCGGCGGCTTGCGGGGGCTCGCAGCGGCTCGCGGTGGTGGCTCGCGTCGGCCGCTCGCAGCGGCTCGCGGTTCCCAAGTATATGGGCTGACTCACCGCAGGCGCACTCCCTCACAGCTTGAATGAGCGTCGCTGCGGTAGCTTCCTCCACACCCTCGTCTCTCAGATTCAAGTGATAACAGTCCTTTTGCTTTCAGTTTGTGTGGAACTCCGGAATGCTCCGAGGATAAATTTTTTCTGTTTCTAGTTGATAAATTTGTTGTGATTTAGGGGAGAGCTGTCAGACGCGCTTCTCACGGCGCCATTTCCGTGACGTCACTTGTCCTCAAGCCAATTTCTTATTCACTATTATTTTTTTAAATCTCAGTTCTGAACAAAATGACTGTCATAAGGTGGATTTTAAAATAAGTTATATATCAATGGTAATTATGGCCTATTTATGACAAAATATTGAAGTTACTTCATTGTATGTCTTTATTTAGAATGAATGAATAACATTTAATTCAGTATTATATCAGGGGAAATAACTTCAAAATGATTTCAGTAAGTGTAATAGATATTTCAGCTAAAATGTATTCCAACCTATCATTATAAAATATCTTTATAAATATGTCTATGCATGCCCCAGAATAAATATTTGTTGAAAGTTTCCATAATAGCTTTATTTCACTAAGAATCATTAAATATCTTATTACTTTTATTAAAAACTTCATAAGTGATTACAGGTTTTAAAATTTTTAATATGTAAATTATTTCTTTTTTTTAAGTGCTATTTTTATTGTTTTTATTTTTATTTTATTATTTCTGGCTAAATTTGCAAATATAAAAATATTTAATTACATGCAGATAAGTGTTTTAAATATATTAAAATGTGTATATTTTTCAAAAAAAATAACTTTTTTCTTCAACTGTGTTTAATCTTTTCAACAGATGGCTTCCTTGAATATTGGAAGAGCAGGTGCCTGTGTAGTAGTCATCAAACAACCTTGACTTATTTTTATTTGGAGAGATTTTATTTGCTGAAGTGCTTATTTTTATATCAGAAGGCAAGAATGAGAACTTCCTGATTATTCAAAATCTTCAAGAACAAGGATTTCTGTAGATTCTTGTAATGATGTCAAAAGAGGTAGATTAAACCAAATTATAGAAAAGAAGAAAATATCTCACTGCTATGGGAACAATATCAGGTCCTGTATTAGTTCAGGAACGGTAATTGGAAATTTGCTATGTATTATAACATACAAATAACTAGAGTTACCAAAAGCTTGTTTTTCTTGGGCAATTAAAAGGAGAGACTGATATTTGTGACATGAATAATTTTATGATTTACAATTGTTTTGTAATCTGTGGCAATTACCAATAAGTTGCCAAATGTAGCAGACATGATATTTTCATTTGACAGAATCTAATTGGTTTACTATTTTCCTAATCAGATGTGGTCATACAAGGAGGCAGAATGATGTTTTGTTAAAACAGAAATGTTTCTTCCTCCCTTTCCTAAGCTGCAAGGACAGAGAAACAGATTCATGCTTGTCTCATGTATTCAAAAGATGAACTATCCTGCTAATCAAAGCTGCATATGTCATCGGAGGCTATGGTTGAAGTTTATTGCAACTATAGTAGCAATCTGAAGCTGGCAAACACAAAGGATTGTTTTCATTAGTCTTATCACATCGCTTTACTTTTTGAACACACTGAGCCAAAGAATCAGCACAATTATGGGCTTTTGCCTTATTTTGAGTTCAGTGTAAGCATGGAAACTAGTTATTATGAATGTTTATATATGTATATGTATATATCCATTGCATGTTGAAATCCTTTAGAATTTTGTTTATTAAAAAAAATTAGAATTTTGAAAGAGATCTATGATCTATTTAATTGGAGTGTTAATGGTCATTGTTAAAATGAAGGCAGACTCAGAATCTCATTCCCCACTTTTCAAACTTGTTACATCAATGTGCACATTATTTTATTCCAAATGTTTGTAATTGTTCAAGGCATAAAGTGGAAATATTATACAATGTCCTTAATAGATCCATGTAAATTTTAAATACAATTAATAAATGATAGAAACTTTGCTTTTATCAGTGTATGTTTCTTCAATCAAGAGAGCTAGGTAATTTTTATTGCTTGACTTTTCAAAATTCAGGTAATATATATATTTCCATTAAAACTTTAGTTTATATCCTCCATAATATCATTCTTACACAGGTATTTATTTTTTTAGTCTGTAGTCACTCAAAACAGTTAACATTGGTGCTTAGAACTCATACATCCCATATGAGATTGCTATTAATTGTGCAGAATCTTAAAAAGACAAAAAAAATTCTCATTCTGCATTGGTATAAATCATGGAATTAAGTTTTATTATTAAGTGGTAAAGTGTTCAAATCTAAAAATCAAATAAAATATTAATAAATAGTTTGTGTCAAGAAACTGTTAGTAAATCTGAAGTTTCCTAACATGTACATATATATGGTCAAATCTTTTAGTCATATTTTTTTTTTTTAGTAAAACAATGTCATTGCAAAAATAAGATGCTATGGAAGTATCAACTATTTAAATATATATATGATATATATATAGAAAAATTATAACATAAAAATTATCATCTTAACTATTTGTAAGTGTACAGTTTAATAGTGTTTAGAATATTCAATTTCTTCTGCATATGTATTTTCTCCAAAACATAGAATATACATATAACATCAAATTACTAAGGAATATAACTTATTCTTGAAATTTTAAAGAATAGTCCCTAGCAGGCTGGCTCAGTGAATAAAGTGTCAGCATGGCATAAAGACATTCTGGGTTTTATCCCCAGTCAGGGCACACATGAGAAGTGACCATCTGCTACCTTTCCCCTATTTCTCCTCTTCTCTCTCCCCCTCTCACAGCCAGTGGCTCTATTAGTTCAAGCATCTCCCTGGGCTGGTCTGAACATAGAGTTCAGATGCGGGTTGCCCAGTGAATGCCAGCTGGGGCACATGTGGGAAATTGTCTTACTATATTCCCTCCTCTCATTTAAAAAAATTAAAGTATAGAGAAAAAGATAATGTGATACAATATATGTCTATTTTTTCCCCATTGATTTGTGAGAGAAAATGAAGAAGGAAGAGGGTGAAGGGAGGCAGAGAGAATGAAAAGAGAAAGAAAAAGAGTGAGAGAGAGAACTATCAACTCATTCCATTTAGTTATGTACTCACTGATCGTTTCTCCTATGTGTCCTGACCAGGGATTGAACCAGCTGCCATCTTGGTGTGCCGGGATGACACTCTATTCACTCAGTAACCTGGCCAGGGCCCATATGTCTATTTTTTAAACAATAAAGTTTGGTGGTGGTTATATTTAAAACCTGGCTAATAAATTTACCAACATTTTTATGTATAAGTATTTTTTCTTCCTGAGAGAAATTTTCTGCAAACAAATTTGCTGCATTCAACCAACTATTTTTATGTGTGGATCATATTAGCCCAATACTATTTATATTGCATGCACTGAGTTTGTGCACCTAATTTATCATATGAGGACACTGAAGCAATTTGGACAGTGAAGTTCAAGTCTATATGAGATAAAGAGAACAGATATCATCGTATTATTTCCTGAAAAGAAAACTGTCCACTATGGTCACATGGAAAATTATTTTCAAGACTTACCACCTACCTTGCCATGACTGTAATCTAGGAATCTTGAAACTTGACTCTGTCAATTGTTTTTTGTTTTGTTTTTGTTGGTTTTTTTTTTTTGTATTTTTCTGAAGCTGGAAACGGGGAGAGACAGTCAGACAGACTCCCGCATGCGCCCCACCAGGGGGCGACGCTCTGCCCCTCCGGGGCGTCACTCTGTTGAGACCAGAGCCACTCTAGCGCCTGGGGCAGAGGCCAAGGAGCCATCCCCAGCGCCCAGGCCATCTTTGCTCCAATGGAGCCTCGCTGCAGGAGGGGAAGAGAGAGACAGAGAGGAAGGAGAGGGGGAGGGATGGAGAAGCAAATGGGCACTTCTCCTGTGTGCCCTGGCCGGGAATTGAACCCGGGACTTTTGCACACCAGGCCGACACTCTACCACTGAGCCAATTGGCCAGGGCTGACAATTGTTAATTCAACTACATTAAAGATTCCCCTATGAGATAAAATTTTTGCTAAGAACTGAACATTCACTATTTGGCTTTTAAATTAATAATGCATATTTAAGTATAAGAAGCATAGGAAATAGGACAAATATTTTTTTGGAAAAATATCAGGTTTTTTTCCAAAATATAGTTTAATTTTAATTACATTGGTGTCCCTGAACTATAACTTATTTTTATAAGTAGCATGATGAAATCTTAGAATATTCCACAAACATTTTAGTTCTAATGATAACTATTAATGGTAATAATAATAGTAATAATACAGTTTAAAATTATTTATAAATTATTATAATCATTTCCAAACCTCCAAATGTGGTAGTACTGATTTTCTTTTTATCTTGCATGTTACAGTCCAATAAAACAAAAACTTACGGTTAAAATACAATTAAAAAGATGACATTTGCAAGTTTCTCGTGGATACTGGAACAATAGACTGCATAATAACAGAGGTATTAGTGCAATCTCCTGAGAAATACTGGTGAAAATGTAAGAAATTTATAAACCTGTAAAGAATTTTTATGAGTTTAGTTGAGCCAAACTGACAACATGGCAAGATCTCAAATGCTCCAGAGAATGACAGTGTTGCAGTTCCTTTAATAGGATTGGAATTCAGAAAAGAACTAAGTAAGATTACATGAAGGTGGGAGAAAGTAAGTTATAGGATTGGTAAATTTATGTGCCCCTTTGAGGGTTGTTACATCCTGAAATTATTTCAAAGGTGTTTTAACCTCGATACACAAGAGCAATGGACAGGGCTTCCTTGAAAATCCTTTAATAAAGAAGTTTTAGGCCTGGAGCATGACTACCCACAATGACCTGCCCAGTTAGGAATTTATAGTCAGATCACCCTATGATGTTACTTTTGATCATTGAACTTGTTTAAACCCCTGTTTTTGTTCAAACTAATTACCCAAAAAAGAGACTACGGTGTTCAAATTATCAATTACATCATATAAGATTTGGAAAAAAACCAGAAAATCTGTATAGAAAATAAATATGTGTAACTAATCAGCTAAAATTTGTGATAAAATAACTAAAATATTAATATCCAAATATAAATGAAAATATAGTGAAATATGTATGTATGATCTTGTATTTTTAGGTTCAAGTGTTTCTATTAAAATTTTTAAGATTTTAAAGCTTTTTGGAATTCTTTTAAACATATCCATGTCACTTATGAAAACTGTATCAGGTTTTTTCTAATTTTAATAGATAAAAATTACAGTACAAATAATAAGAGAAACGAGCATAAGCACAAAGAGGAACAGAATTTGCCACCTCAAAATACACTTTGTTGGTATAGAGATGTCTATGTAGAAAATGTCCAAACCATTTGACCAGGCGGTGGCGCAGTGGATAGAGCATTGTACTGGGATGGGAGGACCCAGGTTCGAGACCCCTGAGGTTGCCAGCTTGAGTGCAGGCTCATCTGATTTGAGCAAAAGCTCACCAGCTTGAGCCCAAGGTCGCTGGCTCGAGCAAGGGGTCACTCGGTCTGCTGTAGCCCCCTGGTCAAGGCACATATGAGAAATCAATCAATGTACAACTAAGGAACCGCAATGAAGAATTGATACTTCTCATCTCTCTCCCTTCCTGTCTGTCTGTCCTTCTTTCTGACCCTCTCTGTCTCTGTCACAAAAAAAAAAAAAAGAAAAGAAAATTCCCAAACCTGTAAAGAATTATGAGCTTAGCCTGACCAGGTGGTGGCGCAGTGGATAAAGCATCGGGCTGGAATGTGGAAGACCCAGGTTTGAGACCCCAAGGTCTCCAACTTGAGCACAGGCTCATCTGGTTGGAGCAAAAGCTCACTGGCTTGAGCCCAAGGTCGCTGGCTCCAGCAAGGGGTTACTCGGTCTTGTTAAGCCTAATCCAGAGGGACCCGAAACATTGAAGACACGAACAAATTCCATCGATTACACACCAAAGCTTTATTGTCTAGCTTGGCCAAGCGGCGGCAACTCCAACAGAAGTCTGAGGGAGAGCACGCTGGCCCTTTGTTCTACCGAGTTTTTATAGTTTTGTAAGTGGGAAGTACAGAAGCAAAAATTGTAATTAGGAGTCCCTTACCACTATTGGTTATAGTCATATGTCCTTTAACATGATAGGACCACGTTCAATTTGCAAGCCATACATCATTTTGGAGAAAACAAAATTTACGAGTCAACACAATGGTAGAAAGATGTCTCTTTCCATATTAAAAGGCATTCCTATATTTTCTAGTGTTCATCTGCCATCTCTCTGTCCAGAGTCACATGTATTAACCACATGCATTTACATAGGAGAGGTAGTTTCCATTGGGAGAAATGCCCGCAAATGGCTCATTGCTATAAGAGAAGGTTTATTTTGGCTTTTCTCTTCCTGCACCTGGCTAGCCATTCACTCCTTTCCCCACAGCTGTGGTTGAATGTCTGGGACTCTGTTTTCCTTCCCTTTGCATTTATAATACAATGCCAAGGGCCATCCTGGTTATGCCAGTCACACAGAACAGAGACTATTCTCACAATTTCCCTACACACCTTAACCCAAATTAATAAAATGTTCTTCAAGCCTCTTAAAATATTAATATTAATTCTGTATTTTTTGGTACTTTATAACACCTGTGGCTGAAGTGGCGCAGTGGCTCCTCAGTCTGCTGAAGGCCCCGGTCAAGACATATATGAGAAAGCAATCAATGAACAGCCAAGGTGTTGCAACACGCAATGAAAAACTATTGATTGATGCTTCTCATCTCTCCGTTCCTGTCTGTCTGTCCTGTCTATCCCTCTCTCTGACTCTCTGTCTCTGTAAAAAAAAAAAAAAAAAAAAAAAAAAAAGAATTATGAGTTTATCTGAGCCAAACTGATGACAATTGTAAGCAAGCAAAATCTCAATGTATTAAGAAAAATGCTTTGAAGAATGGCAATTTTACAATTTATTTTATACAGTATAGCAAGAATGCATAAAGAGAGTTACATGAGATTAATCAGTGGTAGATGAAGGAGTCAGGAGAAAGCAAAGCAGGAGGAAATCTCCTAGAATGGCTAAAATATATTTTAAAAGACAACAGGAGGCTTAGTTAAGGTAAAAATTTACCTTTGTCAAAAAAGATACCAGCCTTGAGACATGACTACCCATCATGACTCCTTTTTCGGTAGGAAGTTTTCACTTCAGACCATCCTATGTGGTTACTTTAGTTTGTAAAGTTCGCCATGCAGGCCTGCTCTGAGCTTGTCAGGTTTAGTTATGTGGTTCTTTTATTTTCTTTTTCTTTTTTTTTTTTTTTGTCAGTAAGGATTATCTTAAACTGATTGTTTTTTTAAAAAATAGAAGACAAAGTAAAAGCTCTGAAAACCTAGTAAAAATTAACTTTTGTAAGGAGCATTTATATTCATAAGGGAAATCTTGTATGAGAAAAAGGATGACTAAATTTCTAGAAACTATAAACAATAGAGAAGGTAATGACCTAAATCTGCATTATAACCTTACCCATGTTTACCTTACTTTTTCTGATAATGTCTCGTAACTGACTTTTCCACCCCCAACGTATTTTGTGTTTAGCTGGAAATAGTAATTAAGGTGGTGGCTTGGGCCATTTCAGAAAGTTACTCAGGATTCCTGAGTGTCTCTCATGTACATATGACATATATATGTTATTAAAGTTCTGTTTGCTTTTTACCTGTTAATCTGTTTTTTATTACTAGGGAATCTAAGCCAGGAACCCAGAAGGGTAGAGAAAAAAAATTACTTTTCCTCCCTTACAGGCAACTGTATTAATTTTCTCAATACAAAGTTTTAACTAAACTTTTCTCATAAATATTTCTCTAG
Organism: Saccopteryx bilineata; assembly: GCF_036850765.1. Classification (NCBI taxonomy): domain Eukaryota; kingdom Metazoa; phylum Chordata; class Mammalia; order Chiroptera; family Emballonuridae; genus Saccopteryx; species Saccopteryx bilineata. The sequence continues at coordinate 81,830,749 of NC_089495.1, forward strand.
ATAATTATCTTACTAGATAATTTAAAAACACTTAATATTATTAAATAATATGGATTATCATTACCTCATGTAAAATTAGTATTTTGTATTTTGTAAACGATATACATATTATATATTATTTTTGCTTTAAGTTTCTATAATTTGATAGTCACCGTTAAATACTTTATAAATACAAAAATTTTAGTTGAGAATGTATATGAAATTATATTACACATTGTAAAGCCAGTAACCAGGGCCACCACTATCAAAGCAGCCCGGCTCACGCAGGTTCACATTGGATTCGGACAGTCGGTAAAGAAACAATGGAGCCAAAAACTGGTGGGCCATAGTCTTTAATCCTAGCTTGCACCCAGCGGGCAAGTAAAAACACACACTGGGGCCCTGGCCAGTTGGCTCAGCGGTAGAGCATTGGCCTGGCGTGTGGGGGACCCGGGTTTGATGCCCGGCCAGGGCACATAGGAGAAGCACCCATTTGTTTCTCCACCCCCCCCTCCTTCCTCTCTGTCTCTCTCTTTCTCTACCGCAGCCAAGGCTCCATTGGAGCAAAGATGGCCCGGGCGCTGGGGATGGCTCCTTGGCCTCTGCCCCAGGCGCTAGAGTGGCTCTGGTCGCGGCAGAGCACTGCCCCCTGGTGGGCAGAGCGTCGCCCCTGGTGGGCGTGCCGGGTGGATCCTGGGTCGGGCGCATGAGGGAGTCTGTCTGACTGTCTCTCCCCGTTTTCAGCTTCAGAAAAATACAAAAAATAAATAAATAAATAAAAACACATTGGGCTCCAAAACCCCTCACATTCAGTGCTCACAAAGCCACTGACTTATCCGAGTTTCCTAGAATCAAAGGTTTCTAGCTCACCAGACTTATTCACCTCTGTTCCCCACCTCATTCCTTCTCCCTGCATAATAAACTGCACAAACTGGCCTCTCACTCAACACTCGGCCATCTTGGCTGCTTCTCCTGGCCACATGGCCTCTTTCTGCGCTCTTCTCTGCTCCCTCTGCTCCCTCTGCTCTCTCATGCTAATCATCCCAGGAACCAAGAGAGCAAACTCGTTCTGCCCTCATTTTATAGTGTAGATTCAAAACCTTTAATCCAATATACAAATAGGGAAGTCTCTAATACAAAATCACTTCTCTGAGGCATGATTGGATTTTACCACCCCACATCAAAAAGGTTGGGAAAGGCTTAATCCCAAAACCAAGCCCCAGGCTACAAGGATTCTCAACACACATTAATATCACCTGGGCGACGGCCTCACCTGGGCAGCCCTATTTTTAACAAAGTGAGCATAATATCTTTTATCTGCCCAACACACATGAATATAGTATTGTCAATTGATCATTTTTAGATTAATTTTTGGATTTTGGTAATTAAAAATTTATTGAAATTTAAATTTCTTATACTTGAAAATAAATAAAAATAAACACAAGCTACTCTACACAAAAAAATTACTTATTAGCATATATGTAAAATACACTGTAAAGATGAAATTATTTATTTCATTTGTTTGTCATTTCCATGACAGTGTAGTGACCCCTGCTTATGCTAAGTAATGTGCTCAATGCTCATTTCTTGCAAACAGCTCACAGACATGACAGAAAACAAATTAATAAATGTATGATTTTAGCAAACTCTGTTGAAAACTCATTTCCAAGATGGTATGGGAATCATATGAGGGGACACTAACTTTATTTTGTGAATGTAATGTCTGAATTCTTGAGAACAATGTTAAAAAGATATTTATTTCCTACTTCACTGCTACATGAAGAGATGTTTTTCCCTACACACTCCTGATCTTTATAACATTCATTACTACTCTGTATAACAGTGTATCTAGTAGTAATATAGTAAATGGGTGACAGTGTTGGAAAAAAAATGAATTTGAAAAAATTCTCTCCACAAAGGTAGTAAGAGAAACTCTTTTATTATTGAATAAACATGAAACTAGAATGTGATGCACATCACAGGCAGCCTATGAGGAGATTGAAGACACTGAAGAAATCTCATCCTTTTACATAGTCAAGCAGAATCACACATATTTTCTAGATGAATGATAACTAGTCCCCAAGTAAGAGCACTGGATAGCATCATTTGTCACACATAGTTCATTCTATCTTTAGGTAGGTGTGACCAGTTATATTAGTTAAGAAGCTCTACCCAGAGTTAAAACATACCTCCAAAGATTTAGAGTAGCAAGTAATTTTGCAATTTAGATCAAGGGCTCCACCAAAATTAGGCTGCTACTCTCCCATAGAAAGTGGGAGGTAAGAGTAGGATTTTCCCTCGTTATTACACTTCAGATATATGGCTCCCTGGATCTTTAGAAAGGCATTTCTAGTCATAAAGCTGACAAAACTCCTACCTGGTTTTTGAAAAGATTTATGTACATTTCAAAGAGAGGACAAGGTAAGAATTATAAGTTTTCTAAAGTAAATTCTCTGAGAAGGGGAGGAAAACTTCCTGCCTTATTTTCAACAGGGAGAATTATACCTCTTAGTTTATGTGTATTTGTCCTCGTTACTCATTTAAAGTCCGTGTGCTTGATGCTTCTGAAAACCCAAAATAAAAAGTGTTAGTTTTGTAAAAAGGAAAGTTTATTGGTTGAGAATGTGTTAATCGAGAAGATGGAAGCTCTAGTAGTTTCTCAAATCTGTCTTTGTAAAGTACAAAATTCAGACTTTTTTTCTGTCAAGGTAAGAAAAAATGAAAGTGGCTGTATTTGTGACAACTTACACTCCAAGCAAATTCCTCTACTGGTTAATATGTCTAAAGAAGGAGATACTAATTTTTTTTTTTTTTTCTGAAGCTGGAAATGGGGAGAGACAGTCAGACAGACTCCCGCATGCGCCCAACCGGGATCCACCCGGCACGCCCACCAGGGGGCGATGCTCTGCCCCTCTGCCCCTCCGGGGTGTCACTCTATTGCGACCAGAGCCACTCTAGCACCTGAGGCAGAGGCCACAGAGCCATCCCCAGCGCCCGAGCCATCTTTGCTCCAATGGAGCCTCAGCTGCGGGAGGGGAAGAGAGACACAGAGAGGAAGGAGAGGGGGAGGGGTAGAGAAGCAGATGGGCGCTTCTCCTGTGTGCCCTGGCCGGGAATCAAACCCGGGACTCCTGCACGCCAGGCCGACGCTCTACCACTGAGCCAACCGGCCAGGGCAGGAGATACTAATTTGAAGGCCGTGGGAACAATGCAGGGCCAATCCAAACGGAGTCCTGGACACTGAACATTTCACTGTGCTACATCCTTAAGCAATTGAAATTAGTGTATTTTTCTATTGCACTTCAAAAAATTTTATCTTTTCTGCTTTCTTCTCTATCGGAGCCAGGGTGAGGCAATGATCTAGGTAGGTCTCTTGTAAAATATAGGCTACAGGCCAAATGCCACCTGCAGCATGTGTGTTTTCATGGCCTATGAAGTAAGAACAGTTTTACATCTTTAAATGATTAAAAATGTTGATATATAAAGAAGGAAAAATATTTTATGACATGAAAATTATATGACACTCCAATTCTAGTGTCTATAAATAAAGTGTTATTTGTACAGAAATGCTTACTCCTTTATGCATTGTCTGTGACTACTTTCTAGCTACACCGCTAGAGTTAGAGTTGCAACAGAAACCAAATGGCCATAAATCCTAAAATATTCACTCTCTAAGCCTTTATAGTTAAAGTTTGCTGACACCTGGTCAAAGTACTTAATAATAAGAGTCTAGTCCCTGGACAAGAACTTTGCTACTCAGGAGGAGAAAGAAATTTTCCTCTATACTCTTAGGCACAGACAGGGACAGACAGATAGGAAAGCAGAGAGATGAGAAACATCAACTCGTAGTCACAGCACTTCAGGTGTTCTTTGTGCCCTGGGGGGGGGGGGAGGGCTCCAGCTGAGCCAGTCACCTGTTGCTCAAGCCAGTGACCTTGGGGCTCAAGGCAGCAACCACAGGGTCCTGTCTATGATCCCATGCTCAAACTAGCAACCCCACGCTCAAGCTGGTGAGCCTGCGCTCAAACCAGATTAGTCCATGCTTAAGCAAGTGACCTCAGGGTTTCAAACCTGCATCCTCAGCTCCCCAGGCCAGCACTCTACCCACTGTGCCACCGCCTGGTCAGACTACCTTCCTAAATTCTTTTAGCTGGTCAAATAATTAAATCTACATGAGTCAAATTAGCATGCAAAAATAACCAAATTTAATTTATATACATATGCATGAGAACTCTTCATACGTGAGATAGTCCCCACATAAAGGAGAGGTTCAGGGGGAAGAAAATTCAAATAAAGTCTCTATGGCATTCTGTGCTAAGTATAAGGTAAATGTTTTGAAGGTTTCAAAGGATCACCGTAGGATGATAAAAAGAGCAGATGTTCAATTATTAGTAGATTGCCCTGTAGTTAGATCAAAATATTATTTCTGGTGATAACACGGTATTTATGTAGATAATGTTATACTTATTATATGTTGATATCTTTGCCTAATTTAAGTGTATTTGTATTCTACCACATTCTCCCCCATTTTAGAACAGATCACCATTGTTAGTTAAGATATTTGAACAAAATTTTACATAAGTCTTTTCTTTCTTAAAATTCAAAAATTTGAGGTACAACTGTTAGGAAATTTGCAACTGTTATACTCCCTATCCGCCATGGTTCTACACAAAATAAAATATTGTGTTTCTTTTAAAATTATATATATTTGAATGCCTATGTTTTTTCAGACCTTCTTCTTTCCCTCAGTTCTTTTACCAGATGTAAATAACATACAATAATTAGCTGATACGAGTGACATATTTTGATATTAACTGATTTAGAAGATGCTTACAGGGAATTTATTTTTATTCTTTGAAAAAGGGAATGATATTAAAGCCAGTTTCAAGTCAATTAAAAATTTAGAGAATTCGTAAAAGAATCTAGGGAAAAAGGTCATAAAGGATACACATCAGAGAGAATAGCTACGTTGCATGTCCAAGCACTCCCTGATTGATTTTTCCTCTGATCTTCTCACCAAATTACACTTGCAAAAGTAACCATGGAGACTAAAAGCTTCACTAATGAATTGAACTAGCAGAGTAATACCAAAGAATATAGTAAAAGGAAAGCTAAAGTGATTCTAGAGTCAGAGGTGTCTCATTTTAACATGTAAATTTGATACATTAATTTTTTTTACATCCTAGAAAGTCAACAAAGCCTACATATTATCAGGAAGAGTCAAAACAGAGAAGTAGATTAATCAATCAACTAAATGCTTAGATTTTGATGGCCAGTCTCTAATTTTCCATGCATTTGTTGTTGATCAGTTTGTTTAGCTTATATAGGTACATATCTTTAAGAAACATAACACATTCCTAAAATCATTCACATCTCAATTTAAACATAGCTATGATCACAAAAGCCATTATTTTAGTGATTAAAAGACTATTTTTTGACTAATGCTATTATTCATATATTATGCTATTAATTTAAACAAACATCAATCATAACAATTTAGGGTTTTCAATAAAAAAACACCTCAATTATTAAATTGGCTTGAAGTTATGTAAGTATATAGAAATTACAGGTCTATAGTAATATGAATAGATGACTTTCTATAGAACCATATGTTCAAAGTAATATATTCACAATGCACCACATTTATCTGTCAAATATTCACTGAATACCTCTTACAGTGCTAGGAATTCCAATCAGTATTGGAGGTGTAATTTTAAACAATATATATATATTTTTTACATCCAGAACAATTGGAAGAAAGATACTTGTAAACAAATAATTTCTGTACCTTGAGTAAATGCTGTGATAGTTTTAAATGCCATATGTAAAAGAAGTTGATGAGGGAGTAGCAAATTGATTGGGGAGATGAAGAATGATTTACCACAGTAATTTATTTCTCAGAATACAAGGGTCTGGAGGAGGGATCTGAAGGAAGTTTAGAGTAAGAGGTAGAAAGCAATTATTTGTATTCTCCCACTGCTCCCAGCAAACCTAAAACTGCTAAATCTTGATAGGAGAAAGGTATTTCTGCTAGGTCTTCTTTTTAGAAGCTCCGAAATAAATCCTAATCTGTTTTCCGATGAATCTGTTATGGTAGGCTGTTAGCTATTAACAAAAAAGGAAAGGAACAAACATCTGATTAAGCCAGATTGGTAGGAAGAAGCAGTTTTACAGTTACTCCAGGGAATAGTCATCACTCTGCCAAATGGGTTAACATCCAAATGTACAGGAAAGATGGCTTTTCAATTACCCAAGGGAACAACCGGCACCATCCCCCATTTTGATGCTAGAAAGGGAGAGGGAGAAATGGCAAGGGGCAAATTCTTTTACTAAACGCATGTGCAGTAGAAGCCAAATAAAAAAAAAAAACAACAGAACTATTAGGCATGCAAAGTAAAAGCCAAAATGGCAACCACAAAGGGAAAGGTGACTAAACTAGGAAAATCTGGAAAGTTTCGGTAAGATAACCTCACAAGCTTCTGGAAAATGCACGAAAGGGATTGGAGCGCAGGGGCATTATTAGCACAGGCTCAGGAAAAGCCAGGAAAAACTGGCCAGGTTGAAAGAAAGCCTGCTCTTTCTCAAACCCATGAAAATATAATTCAAGCTTAATAAAGGCCCACCTTGGGGAAACCTGCATGGCTCAGGTACCACTAGCCTCAGCAGCAGACTGTACAGGTGAAGATATTGAAAGGTTGACGCTGGGGAGGCGGGTCCACTGGGGAGGAGGGAAAGCCTATTGTCAGTCTCCCTTGGCAACTGGTAGGTCGGTATAAACCCCTGACTAGGTCAGATCTGGAGATAACTTCAGGGAACTGCCTTATTCTATATGGAAAAACTGACAGGCTAAGCCCGTTATACCTGAATGGAAATTGGCCATGGGGAAGGGTGGAAGCCTCGGTTTAGCTTCTTTTGGCAACTCACGGGTTAGTATAAACCCCCGACTAGGTCAGACCTGGAGAAAACTACAGCAGACTACCTTATCCCATATGGGATAGCTTACAGCCCAGACCCCTACCAGATCTATGGGTGGGGACTAGGAGAGCTGAACCAAAAAGACAAAGCTGGTGTGTTCCCAAAGGAAATTTTATTTAATACACATGGGTGCAAGTGTGCCAAGACAGACCAAAAGCTGAGTTGGCCTGGAGGGGCGGGGGTTAGAGCTGGGTTTTTATGTTAGTCAGGGGTCTTGAAAAAAGCTGCTGATATTACTGCCTCTATAGATACAAAGTAATCTTTTTTTTTTTTTTTTTTTTTTTTTGGTATATGGATTGAAGAGGCACCACAGTTTCTCCAAATTATTTATCTCCTGGTTCAACTCTCTAAAGGAGTCCTGAGTTAGTTCCAGTCTGCGGGCTGAATCCTGCCCGCGTAATGAATTTATGTTGCCCGCGATTAAATTTTTAATATTCTCTGCACAACGCACTGTGGAAATGAAATAAGTGGTTGTTGGTCAAATAAGTTTGTAAATATGATATATATGTTTGCTCGCTTGTGATTTATATTGGGTGTAGGGGACAGGCTATAAGCAGGCCAGGTCGTTGTAGCCTAAGGTTTAAGACTAAGCTTTTCCCCACACCCTTGACTGATTGTATGATCTGGGTGGTGCACTCTCATGAGGAATCCAATTATGCCTCAGATAAGTGACTTTGTATCAGAGACATCCTTATTTGTATATTGGATTAAGGGTTTTTGGTTTTCTACTCTATAAAGTGGAACAGACCAGGAGCTTGCTCTCTCTCGGTTCCTGCTGTCACAATTGCAGGGGCCTCCCTGATCCCTTGGCCTTCACAGGAAAAGCTGCTTTTCTACTTTTCCCTTGTCTTCTTTTGTGGTTTGCCTGTCTTGGTGAGACACCAATAAATAGGATGGCCCACCATTCTGCCGACTACGCCAAATGTAAAGCCAGTAGCCAGGGCCACCATCACAGCCTCCTGGCCCATGCAGGTTCGCAATGGATTCGGACAGTCGGTAAAGAAACAACAAAGCCAAAAACTGATGGGCCATCATCTTTAATCCTAGCTTGCACCCAGTGGGCAAGTGAAAACACACACTGGGCTCCAAAACCCACTCACATTCAGTGCTCACAAAGCTACTGACTAATTCGAGTTTCCTAGGATCAAAGGTTTCTAGCTCACCAGATTTTATTCACCTCTGTTCCCCATCTCCTTCCTTCTCCCTGCACAAACTCTGCACAAACTGGCTTCTCACTCAACACTCCACCATCTTGGCTGCTTCTCTAGCTGGTAGCTGTGTATGCTGTCCTCCTGGCAACTGAGAGTATTACAACCACAACACCAGTTACAGTCAAGACAACATACCCTATAGCTGGATGGGTGAGAGATTGGGCAACTAAACCACGCAGTGGTATGGCCCAAATGTCCACCCTGGCCAAGTGGGGTGCCTACCTGCAACAACACTGTGCTCTTAGCACCAGCCCGTTGAGGGCACAACTGCAGAAGTCTTGGGTCCAGTCACCTATGCGACCTTAGAGTCAGGTGCAACTGGGGCTCAAGAGACAGAACCTGAAGTCAGTCCCTACCAGGAGGGGTGGGTGCCCATCCCCGAAGATGCCTGGTATACTGATGGTTCCAGCAGGGGCCAACCTGCCAAATGGACGGCTATTGCCTTCCATCCGGCCACTGAGACTATTTGGATGGACACGGGTACAGGCCAAAGCAGCCAATGGGCAGAATTAAGAGCTGTTTGGCTAGTTGCCCATAATGAACCTTCACCTCTGGTGATCTGTATTGACAGCTAGGCTGTCTATCATGGACTGACCCTTTGGATTGCTACTTGGCACATTAACCAGTGGATGGTAATGCACCATCCACTATGGGGTCAGGCCATGTGGCAGGACTTATGGGAAATAGGACACCAGAAGCAGGTGACAGTATATCATGTCACGGGGCATGCCCCTCTAACCCATCCTGGGAATGATGAGGCAGATACGTTGGCAAGGGTGCGATGGTTGGAGACTGCACCTGCAGTGAGGTGGCACAGTGGCTCCACCGGCGCCTGCTCCATGCAGGACAGAAAACTATGTGGGCTATGGTTAAGGCTTGGAACTTGCCTGTGTCCTGTGCAGAGGTACTTGCAGCCTGTGAGCAATGTGCAGTATGTTCCAAGGAGCACCCTTGGAGACCACTGGTGTCACCTGGACAGATCCAGAGGGGTCATGTTCTACTGACACAACAGCAGATAGACATTATTGGACCCTTACCAAAGTCAGAAGGGTACCAGTATGCAGCCACTTGTGTAGATACTGCCACCGGGCTGCTTGCTGCTTACCCCTCCTGTAACCCTGACCAGAGGGCAGTCATACAGTCTCTGGACCACCTGAGTGCTGCATACGGGCGACCGCTGGTCCTTGAAAGTGACAATGGTACCCACTTCACCGGTTCAATGGTGAGGCAATGGGCTCAAAAGCTGGGGGTGGACTGGAAGTACCATGTTACCTACCACCCCCAGGCTGCTGGTATCATTGAGCGGTATAATGGACTCTTAAAGCAGAGACTGCAACAGGAGGGGGGCACCGGCTCTCTTACTGGATGGACATGCCACTTATGGACAGTACTCCGGATTTTGAATGAGCGACCTCGATGGGGGAGCCCAGCTCCAGTAGAGGCCCTCCTGCATCGGACAGCTGCCCCCATTCAGTTGCAGATACGCACCAAGGACATTTTACTCAAGCCAGGTTTTGGACAGCAGTGCTCTTGCCTGCTCCAACAGCCCTTCTTAAAGGACAATGGCTTCAATGGACTTGACCCTGGACTGTATAGGCCCGCATCTGAGATGGGTGGCCTTGTTGGCACCATGGGGAAAGGGGTTAGAGGTGGACCTCCAGTTAACTCCTTGGGCAACCAGCACCTGGCCACCTAAGGTAGAAGTGTATTATCCCTTGAGTGCTCAAGGGGACAGCATTATGAAGGGCACTTTTATAATTTCTTTATGGCCAATAATGAGTTCTCCTATTTTACTACATATAGAACCAGCAGATGCTGGTGTATTGGCCAATAAGGTTTGGTATGCCCACTCAGGGCAGCCTCTAGTGCCAGCTACGGTGCTGTCTGCAGACAAAACTCTGGCCTGTATTCTGCCAGAGGGAAAAGATTTGCCTCTCTTGGTGTGGTTGAAAGCTCTCTCATTTCGCTCATAGCTTTTGATTTGTTAATCCTGTTGCTGTAGTTGGTACTGTTTCTGTTTATGCAATGTATCCTACTCTTTGCACAGTGACCATCATGGAAGATGCCTGTGGTTTAGATTGTAAAGCGAGCAAAAGGGGTGGAGAGCAGAGAGCAGAGAAAGGTCACGTGGAGGAGACCAGGAGAAGCAGCCAAGATGGCAGAGTGTTGAGTGAGAAGCCAGTTTGTGCAGATTTTGTGCAGGGAGAAGGAAGGAGATGGGGAACAGAGGTGAATAAAATCTGGTGAGCTAGAAACCTTTGATCCTAGGAAACTCAGATAAGTCAGTAGCTTTGTGAGCACTGAATGTGAGTGGGTTTTGGAGCCCAGTGTGTGTTTTTACTTGCCCGCTGGGTGCAAGCTAGGATTAAAGATGATGGCCCATCAGTTTTTGGCTCCATTATTTCTTTACCGACTGTAAAGCCAGTGGCCACAGCCAGGGCTACCACTATCAAAGCAGCCTGGCTCATGCAGGTTCGCATTGGATTCGGACAGTAGGTAAAGAAACAATGGAGCCAAAAACTGGTGGGCCATAGTCTTTAATTCTAGCTTGCACCTGGCGGGCAAGTAAAAAAACACACACTGGCTCCAAAACCCACTCACATTCAGTGCTCACAAAGCCACTGACTTATCCAAGTTTCCTAGAATCAAAGGTTTCTAGCTCACCAGCCTTATTCTCCTCAGTTCCACATCTCCTTCCTTATCCCAGATACAAACTCTGTACAAACTGGCATCTCACTCTGCACTCCGCCATCTTGGCTGCTTCTCCTGGCCTACTCCACATGGCCTCCTTCTGCTCTCTGCTCTGCTCTCTCCTCTAATCATCCCAGGAACCAAGAGAGCAAGCTCTCGTTCTGCCCCCATTTTATAGTGTAGAAATCCAAACCTTTAATCCAATATACAAAATAGGGAAGTCTCTAATACAAAGTCACTTCTCTGAGGCATGATTGGATTGTACCGCCCCACATCAAAAAGGGTAGGAAAGGCTTAATCCCAAAACCAAGCCCAGGCTACAAGGATTCTGCCTGCCTTTAGCCCACCCCAACACACATTAATATCACCTGGGCGAGGGCCTCCTCGTGTTATCTTTAACAAAGTGAGCATAATACATTTTATCTGCCCAACACCGACTGTTTGAATTCAATGCAAACCTGCATGGGCCAGGCAGTTGTGATGGTGGCCCTGGCTACTGGCTTTACAGTGGTACTTTTAAATTGTTATACATAAACTACGATATCTAACCATTGTACAACAATGAGTTAAAATCTCAGCTACTCAGAAGCAGAAGCATCTTTGATTACTGGAAATCAAGATATTTAAGAATATAGTGATATGTAGAAAAGAATTCCACGTGTGACTAATCTAGGGTTAACTTCCAATAATTGGTTAAATGGATTTGTGATACTTCTTAATTTATAAAAAAAATTCCTTTATAAGTATTTACAACTTTTGTACTCATCTGTGCAATTTTTACCATTTTTTTTTCTTTTTACAAAAACAGAGATAGTCAGAGAGAGGGATAGATAAGGATAGACAGAAATGGAGAAAGATGAGAAACATCAATCATTAGTTTTTCGTTGAGACACCTTAGTCTTCCGCAACCCAGTCTGATGCTCTATCCACTGCACCACCACCTGGTCAGGCAGTCTGTGCAATTTTTATAAGCAATTGAATAATAAAGAATATGGAAATTTAAAAAAAACTTGCCAGGGAATATTTAGTAGTCTTCAGCTCAACTTATATTTGTGAACAAATTTTTTCTTTAATGAATCTAAATAAAAGTACAACAAGATCAAGATAGAATGATTTACATTTGGAGGCTGCATTAAGAATAGCTACAAGTAGAGTGACGTCATGAAAATGGCGCCGTGAGCAGCGCGTCCGACAGCTCTCCCCTAAATCACAACAAATTTATCAACTAGAAAGAGAAATATTTATCATCGGAGCATTCCGGAGTTCCACACAAACTGATAGCGAAAGGACTGTTATCACTTGAATCTGAGAGACGAGGGTGTGGAGGAATCTACCACAGGGACGTTCTTTCAAACCGCAAGGAAGTGCGCCTGTGGTGAGTCAGCCCATATACTTGGGAACCGCGAGCCGCCGTGAGCGGCGACGCGAGCCGCCACCGCGAGCCGCTGCGAGCCCCCGCGAGCCGCCGCGAGTGGCCGCCACGAGCCGCCGCGAGCAGCCGCGCGTGCGCCCGGTCCGGTTGAGCACCTCTGACGTTCCCAGCGGCCCGCACACTGCGAGTGGGGGTCGCCGGCCACCCGTGCCCGGAGCGCCCCATTTGCGCGCGTGCCTTGGGCATTCCACGCGCCCAGGGCGCCCTGCTGGCCCGCACACCCAGGGGGCTCCATTTTCCTGCGCCTGGTGCGGTCCAGCCGCCAGCGGCGGGGCGAGCGGGAGAGGCTTGGGAGATTCTCTCCGTGGGCGGGGCACCTCACCCAGCCATTCAAGCTAACAATCAAGCATTGGGGGAGGGGCGCACGCAGGCAGCCTAAAATACCTTCCGAAGCGCAGCTGCGACCCAATCACTGAAATTAGCTTAACCCATAAAATCTGCGCACCCTCGGTTCTAATTGATAAGATCTCTCTCAGTTCAGCGATCCAAGACAAGAGGCGTGATATTTTTTAGTGCCTCTCGCTAAAGGGGCGGGGGCAACTTCTGATTGATAGAGCCTCCATATTCAGGGATAAACGCTAACAAGAAGGACTTGGCAGATAATAAGGTCTATACTACACTAGTCGTAAGCAGAGACTAGTGCCTCTTCTTCCCTGCAAAAACAGGCTACAAAGTGTGGAAAGCCTGGGTTGAGAGGTCCAACTAAATGATAGGCGCTGAACAGTCACCTTGACAACAATTGACTCCCATCCCCGCCTGATTACACTGGAGGCCCTGACTGTCAGAGCCTTTCCCAAAGCCTTGCACTGAGTGGGGATAGAGTGGGGATTTTCTAGCTCTTTGAGCCTCTTACTCCCCAGGCAGAAGCAGTTGCAGCCTTATAGCTGGATCACCAGGCTGCTAATTCAGAAAGGGGGGACTAGGAGAGAGAATCCAGGAAAGCAAACTCTCTCATCGTTGGACCCTGCAAACGCCAACAAGCCTTTACTTCCAGCAAGACTAAAGCCAATTATATGACATTGCCATAGAATCCCATCAACTGCAAATCCCTACCTAAGAGTGACACAGGGGCAGAGCCTGGGGTACAGAGTCACCGACTAGGAAGAGGGAGAGAAAAGAAAAAGGAAGAAGTTAACCTCTCAAAATCAAGAAAAACCCACAGACTTTACAACTTGATCCAATAATTTTTTGTTGTTGTTGTTGTTGTTGTTTGTTTCTTCTATGTTTTTGCCTTTATTTCCTCCACCTCGGTCCTTCTATTCTCTGCCCATCTTATGCTTCCCCTTTCTTGAACTACACTACCCATGAGTGTTGCATTTTATTTTTCTTCTTCATCCTCACCCTCCTTTAAGGTTATACTCCAAAACACTTAACTCTCACTCTCTCCTCTTTTGTTTTTTTTTTTGTTTTTTTTTTGTCTTGCTTTATTTTGTTTTTTTCTCCTCCTATTTTATTTCTTCCTTCGTTTTTCTCTTTTTCTTATTTTTTCCTTTCTATTCATTTTTTCTTTGCTCATTTTACTTTCCTCCCATATAATCCTCAATCACGAACAAATTAGTTAATTTGGGACTCAAGGCTTTTTTTTGGCTTTATTTCTCTTTTTTGCTTTTGTTTTTATTTTTTTTTCTCTTGTTTGTTTATTTTTGTGGCATTTTGGGTCCTCCCAACCCAAGGTCTCCATTGTATTTAGTCTTCGCTCCACTTAATACAACAGATTTTTACTTATTATTTTTATTTTTTCTTCTTTATTATTCTTTTTTGGTCCTTTTTTCTGATTCCCTCTTATCCCTCTCATTATATCTCTTAGTTGACCATCACTTACAAGCAAATCATCTTATGCTTGTCTAAGATTTTCTTCCTTTTTTTTTTTTTTTTGCATTTAGTAGGTCCCTACTCCCTTTTTTTTGCCCCTTGAACTCTTCACCCCAAATCAGGCCCTCCATTATAGGCACGATATTTCCCTGAGGAGGGGAGAGGAGGGAAAGAGAAGAGAGAAAAAAAGGGGGAAATAATAAATTATTACTGTTTTTTTTTTGTGGGGTGTTTTACCTTTTTTTTTTTTTCTTTTTACTCTTTATTAATTCTAATTAGTGCTATCAATAAGACCACCCTCAGATGCCGATAAGAAAGAGGAAATCGAATATTATGGATACAAAAGAAAGAGAGGTAACACAAATAGATGTGGAAAAATCTATGGAGAAAAGACTTAACATATTGGAAGCCTTAGAGCTAAATGACAGAGAATTTAAAATAGAAATCTTAAAAATACTCAGAGATATACAAGAAAACACAGAAAGGCAATATAGGGAGATCAGAAAACAACTCAATGAACACAAAGAATATATTACCAAGGAAATTGAAACTATAAAAACAAATCAAACAGAAATGAAAAACTCAATTCACGAGCTGAAAAATGAGGTAACAAGCTTAGCTAACAGAACAGCCCAGATTGAAGATAGGATTAGTGAAATAGAAGACAAACAACTTGAGGCACAACAGAGAGAAGAAGAAAGAGACTCAAAAATAATAAAAAATGAGAAAGCCCTACAGGAATTGTCTGACTCCATCAGAAAGAATAACATAAGAATAATAGGTATATCAGAGGGAGAAGAGAAAGAAAATGGAATGGAGAATATACTCAAACAAATAATAGACGAGAACTTCCCAAGCCTGTGGAAGGAACTAAAGCCTCAAATTCAAGAAGCAAACAGAACACCAAGTTTTCTTAACCCCAACAAACCCACTCCAAGGCACATCATAATAAAGATGACACAAACCAATGACAAAGAAAAATTCTCAAGGCAGCCAGGGAAAAGAAGAGTACAATATAAAGGAAGGCCTATTAGATTATCATCAGATTTCTCAGCAGAAACTCTACAAGCTAGAAGAGAGTGGACCCCAATATTTAAAGCCCTGAAAGAGAGGAACTTTCAGCCAAGAATACTATACCCATCAAAGCTATCCTTCAAGTATGAAGGAGATATAAAAACATTCACAAATACAGAAAAGATGAGAGAATTTATCAACAGAAAGCCCCCACTCCAGGAAATACTAAGGGGGGTTTTCCAACCAGATTCAAAGAACAAAAGAAAACAACACCACAAGTAACAGCTCCACCAAGAACACAATAAAACCAAACTTAAACTGTGACAACAAAGGAAAAAAAGGGGGGGGGATGGAGATTATCAGTAGCAAAGGATGATGAAGTGCAGAAATACTTATAAGATAGGGTACTACAATGAATATGGTAGGTACCCTTTTCATTACTTAATGGTAACCACCCTTGAAAAAACCACCACAAAAACACTTGACTTAAAAAAGGTAGCAACAGAGGAAAGAAGTATGGAACACAAACAAAAACAAATGATAGAAAAACAAAAGAGAAGAATCAAACTAGATACAAAACTAACAGAAAGCAATTTATAAAATGGCAGTAGGGAAACCACAAGTCTCAATAATTACCCTAAATGTAAATGGATTAAACTTACCAATAAAAAGACACAGAGTAGCAGAATGGATTAAAAAAGAAAATCCAACTATATGCTGCCTACAAGAAACACATCTAAGCAACAAGGATAAAAACAAATTCAAAGTGAAAGGCTGGAAAACAATACTCCAAGCAAACAACACCCAAAAAAAAGCAGGCGTAGCAATACTCATATCTAATAATGCTGACTACAAGACAGAAAAAGTACTCAGAGACAAAAATGGTCATTTCATAATGATTAAGGGGAAGTTGAATCAAGAAGACATAACAATCCTTAATATATATGCACCAAACCAAGGAGCACCAAAATATATAAGACAGCTACTTATTGACCTTAAAACAAAAACTAACAAAAATACAATCATACTTGGAGACCTCAATACACCGCTGACGGCTCTAGATCGGTCATCCAAACAGAGAATCAATAAAGATATAGTGGCCTTAAACGAAATACTAGAACACCTGGATATGATAGACATCTACAGGACACTTCATCCCAAAGCGACAGACTATACATTTTTCTCTAGTGTACATGGAACATTCTCAAGAATTGACCATATGTTGGGCCACAAAGACAATATCAGCAAATTTAGAAAAATTGAAATTGTACCAAGCATATTTTCTGATCATAAAGCCTTGAAACTAGAATTCAACTGCAAAAAAGAGGGGGAAAAACCCACAAAAATGTGGAAACTAAACAACATACTTCTAAAAAATGAATGGGTCAAAGAAGAAATAAGCGCAGAAATCAAAAGATATATACAGACAAATGAAAATGAAAATACGACATATCAGAATCTCTGGGATGCAGCAAAAGCAGTAATAAGAGGAAAGCTCATATCACTTCAGGCCTATATGAACAAACAAGAGAGAGCCGAAGTAAACCACTTAACTTCACACCTTAAGGAACTAGAAAAAGAAGAACAAAGACAACCCAAAACCAGCCGAAGAAAGGAGATAATAAAAATCAGAGCAGAAATAAATGAAATAGAGAACAGAAAAACTATAGAAAAAATCAATAAAACAAGGAGCTGGTTCTTTGAAAAGATCAACAAAATTGACAAACCCTTGGCAAGATTCACCAAGGAAAAAAGACACAGGACTCAAATAAATAAAATCCAAAATGAAAGAGGAAAGATCACCACAGACATCATAGATATACAAAGAATTATTGTAGAATACGATGAAAAATTATATTCCACCAAATACAACAATCTAGAAGAAATGGATAAATTCCTAGAACAATACAACCTTCCTAGACTGAGTCATGAAGAAGCAGAAAGCCTAAACAGACCAATCAGCAGGGAGGAAATAGAAAAAACTATTAAAAATCTCCCCAAAAATAAAAGTCCAGGCCCAGACGGTTATACTAGTGAATTCTATCAAGCATTCAAAGAAGACTTGGTTCCTATTCTACTCAAAGTCTTCCAAAAAATTGAAGAAGAAGCAATACTTCCAAACACATTTTATGAGGCCAATATAACCCTGATACCAAAACCTGGCAAGGATGGCACAAAGAAAGAAAACTACAGACCAATATCTCTAATGAATACAGATGCTAAAATACTAAACAAAATACTGGCAAACCGAATACAACAACATATTAAAAAAATAATACATCATGATCAAGTGGGATTCATCCCAGAATCTCAAGGATGGTTCAACATACGCAAAATGGTTAACGTAATACACCATATCAAAAAAACAAAGAACAAAAACCACATGATCTTATCAATAGATGCAGAAAAGTCTTTTGATAAAATACAACACAATTTTATGTTTAAGACTCTCAACAAAATGGGTATAGAAGGAAAATATCTCAACATGATAAAGGCCATATATGATAAACCATCAGCCAACATCCTATTAAATGGCATAAAACTGAGGACTTTCTACATTAGATCAGGAACAAGACAGGGTTGTCCACTCTCTCCACTCTTATTCAACGTGGTGCTAGAAGTTCTGGCCAGAGCAATCAGACAAGACAAAGAAATAAAAGGCATCCATATCGGAAAAGAAGAAGTAAAGCTATCACTTTTTGCTGATGATATGATCCTATACATCGAAAACCCGAAGGACTCCACAAAAAGATTATTAGAAACAATAAACCAATACAGTAAGGTCGCAGGATACAAAATTAACATACAAAAGTCCATAGCCTTTCTATATGCCAACAATGAAATATTAGAAAACGAACTCAAAAAAATAATCCCCTTCACGATTGCAACAAAAAAAATAAAATACCTAGGAATAAACATAACAAAGAACGTAAAGGACCTATATAATGAAAATTACAAAGCATTGTTAAGGGAAATCGAAAAAGATACAATGAGATGGAAAAATATTCCTTGTTCTTGGATAGGAAGAATAAATATAATCAAAATGGCCATATTACCCAAAGCAATATACAAATTTAATGCAATTCCCATCAAAATCCCTATGAGATTTTTTAAAGAAATGGAACAAAAAATCATCAGATTTATATGGAACTATAAAAAACCCCGAATAGCCAAAACAATCCTAAGGAAAAAGAATGAAGCTGGGGGCATTACAATACCTGACTTTAAACTATATTATAGGGCCACGATAATCAAAACAGCATGGTATTGGCAGAAAAATAGACACTCAGACGAATGGAACAGAATAGAAAGCCCAGAAATAAAACCACATATATATGGTCAAATAATCTTTGATAAAGGGGCCAACAACACACAATGGAGAAAAGAAAGCCTCTTTGAGTTAGTGGGAGGGGGAGGGGCACAGAGAACTAGATAGAGGGTGACGGAGGACAATCTGACTTTGGGCGAGGGGTTTGCAACATAATTTGATGACAAAATAACCTAGACATGTTTTCTTTGAATATATGTACCCTGATTTATTAATGTCATCCCATTACCATTAATAAAAATTTATTAAAAAAAAAATAGCTACAAGTATAGAGCCAGATATTAAAAAAATAATAGGCGATGTAAAGTGCTTCAACAGGTCACATTAGTTTTTTTGTTAATTTGTTGTGCTAAATGACTTACATTTATTCATAAACAAATTACATAATAAAATTTTGTTTACTTAAACAAATCATTTTTGTATTTAACATTTTTTTATTTTAATATTCCCCCCCCCCCTGAAAAAAGTTTTCTTTCTAATCTGGCCCAGGGGCAAAAACTGCTGGCCACACCTAGGGTAGGCTTTTACAAACAATTGTTATTTAAACTCCCCTAATTGTCAGGTCCCTTATCAATGTAAGCTTTCCCTAACATTTCTGCAAAGAGAAACTTTTTGCTACATTTCAAAGGTGAGGAAGCCATTAGGAGAGAGAATAGCAAGAAATTCACTGCAACATCACAGCAGGGGTTGAGAATGTTCTGACTGGTTGAGCGGATTTGAGTTTTACAGGGGTTAATTTAACCCTAACATAAATGAGTTACAGAGAAATTAATTAACTTGTTTAAGGTCATACATCTAAAAATGTTGACAGCAGCTGGGAGCAGATAGAGCTGGATGGATTATTGGAACCTCACATGCCAGGGGTGATGGAATTGCAGCCATGGGCCCTGGTCTTCCTGGGCTGGGGTATATGGGTGTGAGCTTGCAGACATAGAAGCTAGACATTTTCTGAAACAAGATGCAGATGAATCTCCTGATAATAGATAAGACATTGAGCTTAGTATACCTAGAGACAGTGAATGAGTGAGTTTGTTCTACTAACTAAGAGCCAAGGAAATGCCTCATGTAGTTTTGTGCCCTTTTCAAAGATACTCTAATAAATCTTTTTTCTGTTTGTTTGTTTGTTTGTTTTCTGAAGTGAGAAGCAGGGAGGCAGAGAGACAGACTCCTGCATGCACCAAAGCAGGATCCACCCAGCATGCCCATAACAGAGCCATGATTTATCTTCAAGTAGCAGTAGGTGATAATAAAACCTGTTTTGTTTCATTTTTTAACCCGTATTGTTCACAGTCAATAATAAAAAAAGAGAGGCTGGAGTATTTGTTAAGTTGGATATTTGTTAGACTATAAAAGCAGTCTTTAATAGAAAATAAGAAAGAAACAAAACCAAGGAATAAATAAAGAAACAAAATTGAAATGAAATGCACAGCCTGGAAAATCATGAACACAAGAAATGGTAAAATTCTGTTGCTTGTGAAACATGCATCATATACTTATAGTTTTTGTTTGGTAAAAACTATTTGGGACAAATAATTTTTTTTGTAAAAGAATAGTAATTATTATAGTTATGTTTTATTTTTTGTTTGCTAAGGTATGATGCAATGATTTAATGAACTATTGCCCTATTTAAAATTCTTCTTGTTCTATTTAAAATTCTACACCACTACCACCACACATTTACAAAGTCTATTAACAAATTTCATCTCCTTGTCTTTCATTGCCTCCCTCATTCTATACCTCCTTTCCCCTACACTCTCTCTCTGACTTTCAGTAATAGCACATTTCTAGAACAATGTCTGACCTTTAATTCCATCCATTTAGGTTATTCAAGAACTGTCATTTATATTTACCTTTTTCTTCACCAAAGTTGACTTGTTCAGTGGTATCTATTTCTCTATAATTGGTCTTATCATTACACATTCACACCATAAAATTGAATGATCCTAGGTCCAAGGTTTCAGCATAGAGATAGTCTTACCATTTATATTAGAGTCTCAAGACTCACAGACACACTTGAGACTTTTATCATATCTAGCATTTGAAATAAATTTGATGCAAGAAATATAATTCCAAGAGTAGCTTAATTGGATTTCTAACTATCTTTAAAGCTATTAGAAACTAAGAGCAGACACAGAATGCATTCATAGCCTTTTAACAATTTTAGGCTTTCTAGATAAAGCCTGTATCTCATCATATATGTATTCATGAATAAGAATAATAAATAATATACATACATACACTATACACACAAGATGTGAAACCTATACTGTCTCAAATTATCTGTTATAAGGGCATGTATTAATTTTTTTCTGTTGCAGATGAATAGTTTTATAAAGTACAGTGAAAATATCATGGCAATGTTAATTGAACTAAAGTTTATCAATGTTTATTTTCTACTTTTTACTTTGACAAAGACCTGTAACAAACAATTTATAGTGTATTACATTCACCTGCATAACTTTATTCCCATAGAAATGTTACTATATTCATTGGGATTTGATTTTATTAGATACACCAAAATCAAAGTTTCATAAAAAATAGATGATAAAAATATATTTCTGTTTCATGTAAAGTCTGAAGGTGTGCATGATGTGGTTGGTATGGCAACTGCGTTTCATGGAGTCAGTCCCCAGGTACCCAGGCTCCTCTCTTCAGTTGTTGATATAATTAAGACTCTGTTGACTTTCCCTTTGCAGCATACAGTAAGGGCAGACCTTATCCATCCACACAAAGGCACCAGGGTAAGTAAATGACGCATAAAAACAGAAAAACTCTCTCGTTCATTGTCAAGAAAATTTTAAGCAGCTGACATACGGCACTTCTGTCTTTGTCCTATTAGCCAAAATTTAGTTGTATGGTCTCATTTAACTGAACATGAAAATGTTTGAAATTAAATGTTTATCCTTGAGAGTTTCATTAATTCAATAAAAAAGAGTAAGGAGTAGAAACTGGAAGCCATACCTACTATATCATGGCATAGACACAATATAGTGCTTAAGAGACTTTTCAGCAATTGAGCATTTGATTGACTACTCAAAAGAAAATTCCATCTAGCTTATTTGACCTTTAAAACTTCTTTTTTTGTTGTTTATTTTATTTTATTTTTTTTGTGACAGATACAGAGTGAGGGACAGACAGGCAGGAAGGGAGAGAGATGAGAAGTGTCAATTCTTTGTTTTGGCTCTTTAGTCTCCTTAGTTGTTCATTGATTGCTTTCTCATATGTTCCTTGACTGGGGGGGCTAGAGCAGAGAAAGTAACCCCTTGCTTAAGCCTGAGACCTTGGGCTTCAAGTCAGCAATATTGGCTCAAGCCAGCGTCCATGGGGTCATGCCTATGATCCCAAGCTCAAGCCAGCGACCACACGCTCAAGCTGGTGAGCCTCTGCTAAAGCCTGATGAGCCCACACTCAAGGTGGCGACCCTGGGCCTTCAAACCTGGATCCTCCGCATCCCAGTCCAGTGCTCTATCCACTGCACCACTGCCTGATCAAGCTGACCTTCAAAACTTTTTGAAATAGTAGAAAAGTAACTATCTTTTTTTCTGAAATTGAAATTATTGAAGCTCAGTTTCTGCTTATACTCTATTTCAAGAAATAAAATTTAGATTTAATTTGAATACAGTTCAATGACTCTATTAGCTTTGAGGAACAAAGTTTATTTCACTGTTTCAGTGACTTTGACATCACTGAACAATAATTTCCCCAATAGTGTCATTTTCTGAAGAGAAAAAAGGAAGATAGACTATTATCATTTTAACTTGACAAAACTGTATGACTTCTAGGATGAATTAAATATTGCCGTGGCAGACTTCATGACTGCTTTTGATAGTTCAGAGTGACGTTTTATAACATTTGCCCCTTGAAAAATTAATACAAAAGCATAATGCTTAAATGTACCTGGAGGACTTTTTTCCTAATAAAATTTTTGATGCTGCAGTTGCCTATAGTCATTATTAGTGGAACTTACTAATCCAAGTGGGTCACTATAAAGAACAGAATACTCATATTAAACTTAAAATATGTGAAGAGATGCCGGGGTCCAGCCCCGGGGGGAATCCAGGGGTCCCACAGGAAGAGACGGTGTCAAGTGAGAGAGCCGGATTCCTTTTTCTCTTTAGCATTTACTGCCAGGCATCTCTGCCAATGGCTGGTCTAGCTTTATTTTTTATACATACACATTAAGTTACAATCACATGGTATTCAGAATACATTGATTAATAATTGTTTTTGTTTCACTATGGTTACATATTTCTAGGTAACAGTTAATTCATTTCTATAAGCTATAAATCAGGTGGTAAGTCATACAAAGTACAGTTATACAATAACTTGAATAGCAATAACAATATTGGTACAAACTTCTAAAAGGTCAGTACTGATTAATAACTCTACCTTAACTAAGGTCCTATTGTCTAGTCAAATTTTATTTATCTACTATATTCATACACTAGTTAAGTTCTAACTTTATTCTTCTCAGAGTGTTCCACCACCTGCAGGTCAGGTATGCATGAAGAAAGGAAAGTTTCTTTACCACATGAAAAGGCTAGGGAGGTAAAGTAATGAATTAAGTGAAGGCTGAAAGGTGCTTCTGTGTATAGTTACTGTTTCCTACCTATTCATAAGTCACAATCTATTTTTCCTAACATGATTAATAAGAAGGAATTCTCCTACAAACTTCACCCTTTTGAGGGATATCATAGCCAGCCTCTGATATCTATGAGCCCAGGCAAAGGAGCTTACAGGCTTTTCTGTGGAACTCACACCCTCTGTCTCATTTCCCAAGAAATTACTTTGAATCTACAAGGAAAGCACGGTACTATTATCCCTGTACCATAAATAATAGCACAGACCCAGAAAAGGGGGGATAAAAGGCCAAATTAATTCAAAAGGTCAAAGGGGGAAGTATCATTGTGCCTTTCCTCTGCGGTGACTTTGTCAACTAGCAGCCATTGATCTTCACTGTGGTGACTTTGTCAACCAGCAGCCATTGGTCCTCTCTGCTGTAACTTTGTCAATCAGCAGTTTTGGATCTTCTTCTGCTGTGACCTTGTCATCCAGCTGTTGTGGATCTTCTCCTGCTGTGACCTTGTCAGCCAGCAGTCACTGATCGGCTTCCGACAAAGAGAGACTTAACCTTTCTGGAATTTTGGTAAAAAATAATCACATAATCAGTTTTACTTCCTTCACAAATGTTTTCTTTCTTCCCCAGTACCCAGATAAAATAATAGAAAGGAAAGAAAGGAAGAAGAAAAAAAGAAGAAAGAAAGAAAGAAAGAAAGAAAGAAAGAAAGAAAGAAAGAAAGAAAGAAAGGAAAAAAGAAAAATGGCTTGGGTTAGGGTATATTAGAAGACACTATTTAGATTGTATTTATGAGGACTGGACATTTGTTGGTATATATGCATGTACTGAGAAAATGAGACTTGATAGAATATTTATTTTTCTAAGATAGGCATTAATGTTTTAAGCATATTTTCTCACATTGTGACCCTAAGATCTCACAGATTTGGAATTCAGATAGAAGAAATTCAGTAATCCAAGTAAGATGATATATTTTACATAAAGTTCATGATAGCGAAGATGAACACATGTGATGACCACATGAATTGAGGTCATTTTTTGGAGCATCCATCAAAGCACTGGAATTTACATATAAGAGAGAGGCAAACAGACTGATGCCTGGGGCTCTAAACTGGTATAACTGAACAGATATTAGTGCCTTTTATTGAGTTAAAACGAACGGAAAGAAGACTTTTATTTTGAAATTAATGTTAAACGCAACATCCAAATGAATGCAATACACAGCAATATTAGGTCACACCATTACAAAACAATATATCCTTGCCTAGGCCAAATAGCTCAATTGGTTAGAGTGTCAGCCCAAGCCCAGAGGTTGCCAGTTTGATCCCTGGTCAGGGCACATACAAGAACAGATCAATGTTCCTTTCTCTCTTCCTCTCTTCCTTCCCCTCTCTATAAAATCAATAAAAAATTTTGAAACAAAATAATATGATCTTAGAGTAGAAAAATTCCTTAGAATTTATATACTCCATTATTATAACCAATGATAGTTATCTTGTTTCTGGATGTTTAAAGTGATGAAATTACCTTGGTTTTATACATACAAAAAAATACTTTTGTTTAAAATTAGACAACATTATTTTGATATTCTTCTTCTGATAGGATAACATTTTCCTCTTTGAGGAAGATAGTAACTTTAGAAATTAGACTCTCTATGTCTTGCTTATCTGTTCAGAAAGATCTTCACATTTCTTAATAAAATATTTATTAAATATATGCTATTAAAATTTATTTCACATGTTTATACTATATTATAAGTGACATATGCACTGTAATAAAAAAGAATTGGATGGTTTTGTCCTTAGTTCCCGGGAGATAGCCCCTACATTCTTGAAATTTCCTAAATGATAGGAGAATCCTTATTGTTCATGGTAAATCCTTCGGACTTTTCTACTAATAAGATGACTTATGGTAGCCTCCTACACTGCTCATGTTAAGAAGAGGACTCAGGATGAGTGTCATTGCCAAAAAAAGAAATCATGTAATTAAAGGGTCAGTTTGATCTTTTTGTTGAGTCAATAACTGGGAATTAAGTTTAATCACTTAGTCAATGATTTAATCAGTCATGCCTATTTAATGAAATTACAATAAAAACTCTGGACACTAAAGCTCAGGTGAGTTTTCAAAGTGGGCACTACTCTGCAGATTGCCGTATATCGATGTGCTAAATGAGATACATGTCTCTGGGAATCATTGAAGCTCTATATCTGATTCCCTCCCACACATCTCCCACTGAGCTTCTCCCTCTGGTTACTTGTGGTTTGTATCCTTTTGCTGAAATGAAACTGAAATCAGAAGTACAGCATATCCTCAAATAATATAATTTTTGTTCAATGTCATTTCACTATAATGTTGATGAGATAGTATAGGAACTTAACTCTTGTTTATATAAATTCATTAGGGAAAATCAGTTTCACTGTACCCTGTTTCACATAAATTCATAGAATTTATTGATGATATTTGTGAAGATTTACAGTATAGTGTTTTTATGAATCTTATGAGCCAGTCTAGCAAAGTATTTCACTGGAGGGGTTAGTAATAACCTCTACATTTTAGCCAGCAAGTTATAAATGAAAGTAGCCTAAATATCCCAAAATTTGTAGTAGAGGTCACTGCATATACATGTGATTATTGTATACATGTTACAGTTTATGCCCTTTCAAGTTAATTGCAACTTGTTGGTTTTTACACCATGAATCGATGCTTGCTTGTTTTTTGAATAGTATCAAACTAACAGCAATAGACACCAACATCATGAAAAAATGTATTTAAATACTAAGTAGATTATCCAGAGTGATGTTATTGCTTCTATTTTGAGAACTATTTCAGTCTGTTTTATAGACCATTTTATGTAATATATGTTGTCATAAAGTATGACTGAAAATATTTTATATAATATATAAGTCAGAAAGGGTCTGATACCTTGCTCTACTTGAAAGTTAACAGTTCATCTACACAATTTTATGTATATTCTGATACCAGTACCAGACTACCAAATCAGAAAACCAGACCTCATAGAACAACATAAACACCAGCTTAGTGCCAGTTTCTTGAGCCTTCATTTCACTTAGTGATGGTGTCAATCTGTTTAGACTACCATAATAGAATACAATAGACTAGATGGCTTATAAACAACAGAAATTTATTTCTCACAATTCTGGAGGCTAGAAAGTGCAAGATCAAGTCATCAGAAGATTCATTATCAAGTCTTCTTCACGTAATAGAAGCAGAAAGGGAGCTCTGTGAGGTTTCTCTTGTAAGGACTACTGATCTCATTCATTAGAGCTCCACCCTCATGATCTGATCACATTCTAAAGGCCCTACCTTACAAACACCATTACATCTAACCATTCTTTCTGTTGAAGAAAAAAAGAAGACTTAAAAAAAAATCTAGAATGCCAAAGAACCTTTTAATAAGATGAGGTGAAAGTCTCAGTTTTATTATCCTGAAATTTAATCAAATTTCTCCCAGGGTAAGGCATGTGTATGTTTATTATTACTATAGAAAGTAAGTGAACCTGCTTCAAGAAAAAGAGGGAAATTTTTACGATACTAAAATATGTCTATCAAGTGATGTACCTATTATAGCTTACAATTCTTTCCCTGTTAAGTAAGGTCTAACATGCACAGAAAAACAGAGAAATTCAGGGAGAACAATCTCCTTGCATTTTATTTATACTAGAATCAATTAAGAATACTTTAAAAATTAAACTTAGAGTTTTTTTGGAAAGATTTTATATTTTTGGAGACCCTAAAATTTTTTAATATTCTATATCATTTTATTCATTTATGGTTTAAATCATTTGAACTTTTTAAGCTATAAGGATATAATAATAAAACATTCATGCCAGGCCATTTTCCTCATGGAACTCACATTCTATTGGAAAAAGTAATATATTATTTCACAAAGAGAAAATTGCAAGTGACAAGGGCTACCGGTAGAATTTGAAAATATAAGAAACCAGAGAAAGATTCTCTGAAGCACTAATGTTACTTAATGAAGAATTAATATAATTTACTGAGAAGAACAAAGAAGGAACTACATTCCAAGGAGAGAGAGAGTGACACGTGCAATTCTCAGTGGGAGAAGTGTAGTTCACAGTCCAAAGTGATTAAAGTGATAAGAACAGGTGCAATCCTGGGGTAAGAAGGTTCTATTGTAACATGACTGCTCAAACTTTTATGATGGGTTGGCTCTATTTATCATACAAATTTAGAAGCCATAGAGGTATTTTTTAGTGGCAAGAAAAATACAGTGATTTCATATACATTTTCAAAAGATTGCTACAGCTGCTGTTTACCAAAGCGGAAAAAAGATCTACCTGCCCCTATAAATGTAACTTTTAGTATAGATTCAAGTAACCAAAAAACAGGGTGCAGACTTTCTATTATGACCTACAATGATACATATATATTATGACTGGCAGAATTTTAAGATAATCCGAAGTTGCCTGATCCCTCTGTAGGCTCTGTATAATATTTTTTTCTTGAGGTCAGAAATAGTTGGTGAACACGATAAAATATGACTCCCCTGATTAGGTTAAAATCAACTGGTTTTGAGTTCATCTAAAGGAAGATATTCTAAGTGGGCTTACCCTAATTAAGTGTACCCTTTAAAGCATCAAGATCCTTCTAAATTCAGGGAGATTTTAACCTGAGGGAGCAAAGGAGGGGACCATGTATCAAGGACCTGGAAGTGCTACCTGGGATCTGAAAACAGTCCCAGTTTGACAGCCAGCTGGAAAGTGAGACTGCAATCACACAACCACAAAGATCTGAATTCTTCCAATAACCTAATTGAGTTTGGAAGATAATGTGAACTGCAAATGATAATCTCTGTCCCAGGCAGTATCTTAATTTTAGCCTGGTGAGAATTGAGAAGAGAATCCAGTTAATCTGGCCTAGACTCACACTCACAAAAACTGTGAAGTGATACATGTATGGTGTTGTAAGCCTCTAAATTTTTAATAAGTTGTTATGTACTGGTAGAAAATTCTCTTAATGTGTGTGTGTATTATTTTAGAAGAAATTATTTTATCATATTTTAATAATATTAAGAATATTATTTTTTTCAGAGAAAAAAGATGTGCCCAACTCAGGTTGGAAGTTTTCCCACTGATGAAGGCAATAGAATTCATTCCCTTCTCAGGGACTCAGGCAAATATCAAACATTTTGTTTGTAAATTATATAGAAAGAAAATATTTTCCAAATATCTTAAAGGCATGAAAACTATATGTTGATACTATGGCTGTTTTTTGATAAATTTTAACATAAAAATAAGCTGTTAAAAATAAATATAAAGCAAGATAAGACAAAATATTAAACTCTTTTGAAATCATAATGATATCTAGTCATCGTACTTGCCCAATATTTTAACTTTTGTCAAAATGTTATCCAACTTTATCAGTAGTTTAATTACCAATAACATTTCACTAACCTAAAGACACTGAATTAAAAATATTGAGTAGAAAGCCTTGGCTGATTGGCTCAGTGGTAAAGCTGATGTGTGGATGTCCCAGGTATGATTTGCGGTCAGGGAACACAGAAGCACCCATCTGCTTCTCCACCCCTGCGCTTCTTGTTTCTCTCTCTCTTTCTCTCTTTTTTCCTTCCCTTCTGCAGCCATGGCTTGATTAGAGAGAGTTGGCCCCAGGCAGTGAAGATGGCTCCAAAGTCTCCACCTCAGGCACTAAAAAATGGCTCAGGTTACAATGGAGCAAGGGTCAGAGATGGGCAGAGCATTGACCACTAGTGGGCTTGCAGGGTGGATCCCGGTCAGGGCGCATGCAGGAATCTGTCTCTGCTTCTCCTCCTCTCACTAAATTAAAAAATGATAATAAATAAATAAATAAATAAATAAATAAATAAATAAAATGCAGTAGGAAAACCAGTTTCTAAAAACAAAGTAATGATATATCTTTATATATATAAATAAATAACTTTGAACTCTACTTAAATCTAGTATTTTGATATTGTGTATACAGTGTTTATATATAAAAATAAAATCAGTTACCTAAGTTGTTAAAAAAGGTTAATATTTGAGGTAAAAATTTTTTTAGTGAATTAACTTAATGACATTATAAGTTGACTTAAATAACAAAAGGCAGAAGTAACTGTAGAATGAATGGTTAGATTGCATATTATGCATTATATAATAAAAAATATTGATATAATGTTTTGTGCTGGCATCTCCACACATTATATATCATAGAAATAATGCTTAAGAGAAATAATGAAAGATTTGATTTAATTGTATAAACAAGTAAATTGGTTGATGTTATTTATTAATTGTGCTATTAATATATTATAATTTAAAAACCCAGTTATGATAAAATATATAGAAATGAACTATAGAATTAAAGTTATGTCATAAAATCTTGTTTATAAAAACACTCAAGTTAAAGTAGCATAATCTATATGAATTTAATGTATCCATTTTTGTATGGGAAACAAAGCTTGAAAAGTAAATATTTTGAGGCCTGGCACAGTGGATAAAATGTTGACCTGGAACGCTGAGTTTGCCAGTTAGAAACCCTGGGCTTGCCAACTCAAGGCACTTATGGAAGTTGATGCTTCCTGCTCCTTCACCCCTTCTCTCTCCCTTCTCTCTCTCTCTCTCTCTCTCTCTCTCTCTCTCTCTCTCTTCTCTAAACTGAATAAATAAAAATTAAAAAAAAATAAGAGTAAATATTTTGATAGAGATCATGGAGTCCTTAAGCAACTAAACCTGTTCATATTCAAGAATTAATTCTTGTAACCATTCTATCTACTTACCAGCCCACATAATCAATAAACTTAAACTCTTGATATAGCAGGAAATTCTTGAAATATTATTGGGGAAACTATTACTTATTTAAAAAATAATTTTTAATTGACTTTGAAGTTTTTGTATGAACTGTTGAAGCAAAACACCTCTAGCTGTGCTCATTAGTCTCATTACGATTTCTCTCTCTCTCTCTCTCTCTCTCTCTCTCTTTTTTGATAGAGACAGAGTCAGAGAGAGGGAGAGACAAATAGGAAAGGAGAGAGATGAGAAGCATCAATTCTTTGTTGCAGCACTTTAGTTGTTTATTGATTGTGTTCTCATATGTGCCTTGTCCAGGAGGCTACAGCAGAGCTAGTGACCCTTGCTTAAGTCAGTGACCTTGGTCTCAACCCAGCAACCTTGGGCTTCAATCCAGTGACCTTGGCTTCAAGTCAGCGACCTTTGGGCAGAAGTCAGTGACCATGGGATCATGTCTATGATCCCATATTCAAGCCAGAAACACTCCAACTCAAGCTGGAGACCCTGAGGTTTCTAACCTGGGTCCTCCATGTCCCAGTCCGATGCTCTATCCATTGCACCTCCGCCTGGTCAGGCTCTTGGTCTTTCTTTATGGACCCTCTTATACCTACATCCACCCTCCTTTCTCTCTGGTGATCACCATACTGTTTTCTGTGTCTGTGAGGATTTTTATTTTGTTTTGTTTTTGCTTAATAATTTTACCTTTGTCATTCAGCCTCCTGATTCTCCTTCCTTACTATTGTCAGTTTGTTTCTGTCTCTATAATTTTGTTTCTATTTTGTTTGTTAGTTTATTTTGTTTATTAGATTCCACATATAAGTGAAATCATATGTTACTTGTCTTTCTATGACTGGCTTATTTTACTTAGTATAGTGCTCTGAAGATCTAGTCATTGCTATTGCAAAGGGTAAGACTCTCTTCTATGTTACAACAGAGTAATATTCCGTTGTATAAATGTAACACAGATTTTTTATCCACTTGGGCTGTTTCCAGATCTTGGGTATTGTAAATAGCACTGCAATGAACAAATTGGGCACATATATTTTTTGAATTAGTGTTTCAGTTTCTTTGGATATACTTCCAGAAGTGGGTCATATATCAATTCCATTTTTAATTTGTTGAGTGAACTTCATACTGCTTTCCACAGTGGCTACACCAATGTACATTTCCACAACAGTGCATGAAAGCTTCCTTTTCTCCACATCCTCTCATTACACTTTTTAATAAGAAATCATTTGAAAGAAAAACAAAGACATAAAGTATAAACATGAAGCATTCCTTACTTAATTTGTCAATAGATGAATATTTATTACTAGATTAAATTGCTTGTAAAGTATTGTATGATATTGTCTTCTCTCAGAATAAAATTATTTGATTGACCAGTAACACCATCTTAAATTTTTTTTTTTTCCATTTTTCTGAAGCTGGAAACAGGGAGAGACAGTCAGACAGACTCCCGCATGCGCCCGACCGGGATCCACCCGGCACGCCCACCAGGGGGCGATGCTCTGCCCATCCTGGGCATCGCTATGTTGCGACCAGAGCCACTCTAGCGCCTGAGGCAGAGGCCACAGAGCCATCCCCAGCGCCCAGGCCATCTTTGCTCCAATGGAGCCTTGGCTGCAGGAGGGGAAGAGAGAGACAGAGAGGAAAGCGCGGCGGAGGGGTGGAGAAGCAAATGGGCGCTTCTCCTGTGTGCCCTGGCCGGGAATCGAACCCGGGTCCTCCGCACGCTAGGCCGATGCTCTACCGCTGAGCCAACCGACCAGGGCACACCATCTTAAATTTTTAAGTGAATCAGATTTTTTGAGTGCTTGATGTTGTGTCTCTGTTGGATCAATGAATCACTTTTTTTTAAGGTAGAAACAGTTGAATTAGAGATTGTGCCTCTCTTTTGAAGTTCATTATAAAGTGTAACAAAGTAGTCAGTCAATGTCAATTTGTGTGTAACATTTCCAGTTAGGTTCCCAGGGATCAGAAAAAGAACAGAAGGGAACTAGGAGCCAGTGCCTGGCTTTAGATGAGGTTTCAGAAGAGTGGTTTGCCTGTAACCAGCTTTTCTAAGAGTACTAAACAGAGAAGCTTTCAGCAAAGTGAATGTTAAACGAACGTTAATGGATTTCTTTGTGAAAACAGAAAGCATTGCTTGAAAAGAAAACAATCAAGCAATTAATTTTGAATGATTAAAATTGGTATCAGAAAGAAATAAATTCAAAATAGCTTGTTAGTAAGTATCAAAGGAAAGTAAGGATCACAGGAAACTAGTCAGAGAAAAGCAAATCATTTCATCCAATTAAATTATTAATTTTTCAGGATGAGAACATATTACTATTTGAAATGTGGAATTCTAAATGGTAGAAACACAATATTAATAGTATTTTATTTACTTTAACTCACCTTGATTAACTTATATAAATCAAATGGTATGAATAATTTGATTTTTCTAAATATTTGTTGAAACATATATTCCAATTGGATATTCAGGTGTTGAGAGGTTTATGTAGAAAATTAAGTACACATATTTAGATAAGCAGTTTTGCTAAAATATTAACCACAGCCTTTAAAATATTAATATGTACTATAAATCTATAATATTAAGACAAAGTATTTAGTATTTCTTCAATATTTTATCTTCTTTTATTCATTTATTCACTAGCTTGCCTAGCAAACCTTTCTTCCAAATACCAGGTACTGTTCTAGGCACTAAGATTATAGCAAAGAACAAAACAGATAAAACTTCCTACTTTCATAATAAATTTAGCATTCTAATTGAGCATCTTGTAGGTCCAATGTTTTCTGTAGCAATCTCTGAAAACCACAGACAAAATTTATATACATCATCTCAAAAGTTAACTGAGGTGGTCCCTGGCCGGTTGGCTCAGTAGTAGAGCATTGGCCTGGCGTGCAGGAGTCCCGGGTTCAATTCCCAGCCAGGGCACACAGAAGAAGTACTCATCTGCTTCTCCACCCCTCCCCCTCTCCTTCCTCTCTGTCTCTCTTCCCCTTCCACAGCCAAGGCTCCATTAGAGCAAAGTTGGCCTGGGCACTGAGGATGGCTCTGTGGCCTCTGCCTCAGGCACTAGAATGGCTCTGGTTGCAACAGAGCAATGCCCCAGATGGACAGAGCATTGCCCCCTGGTGGGCATGCCAGGTGGATCCCGGTCGGGCACATGCAGGAGTCTGTGTGACTGCTTCCCCCTTTCCAACTTCAGAAAAATACAAAAAAAAAAAAAAAAAGTTAACTGAGTTGGACCCTGGCTGATTGGCACAGAGGTAGAAGATTGGTCCTGTGTGTGATGTCTCAGGTTCAATTCCCAGTGAGGGCACACAGGAGGAGAACTCATCTGCTTCTTTACACCTTCCCTTCTTGTTTCTCACTCTCTTTCTCTCTCTTCCCCTCTTGCAGCCATGACTCAATTGGAGCGAGCTGGTCCCAATGCTGAGGATGGCTCCATGGTCTCTACCTCAGGCACTAAGAAAAGCTTGGTTGAAACAGAGCAACATCCCAGATAAACAGAGCACTGCTCCCTATTGGTTTTGTCTGGTGAATCCTGGTCAGGTAGCATGTGGAAGTCTATATCTGCTCCCACCAAATAAAAAAATTTAAAAATTTTAAATGAGGTAATAATAAGTAACACTTCCAGAAGTGCCTTTGGATATTTTGTTAGCAGAGAGCTTGGGATGGTTTACTTGATGCCACTTTGAGAATATATATTCAAGAAATAATGACATTAAATGCATATAATTAATAAAATTAGAAGATAAAAGCAATAATCATAAATATCATTTGAGAGGTCAAGCATATATGATAAATAGAAGATTAGAAAATCATACATTTTTATAGTGAAAGTTATGATTATAATTAGAAGAACTAAGTCACTCAAAATTCTAAAGATTAAAAGCGCAAGTGGCAGGATTTTGATTATTCTCTAATGGAACACAGTTTAAAGAGCAAAATAGTAGTCTCTTCAATTTAGCCTCAAACCATCATAAAGCTTTTGGTATCCAAGGGATTCATTCTAGTAGTTGGTACCATGAACTAACTAAATATATATACATATAAAAAAGTAGAACAATTGCTGTGTGGTATTATTCAGAATAGTGAGAGAGCTAAGCTATGCAGTTGATACTCATGGGGAGCAACAAGAGTCATCTCTAAATGTGTTGGTTGCTTGCCAATGAGGTTATCTACATTGGGTTTCCAGTAATGAGCACTTGTTTGATGAGATTAACAGGAGTGACAATACAGTGAGGGGGAAGTCCTTTCACTGAGTGGATGGGCAGTAGGAACCAAACGACAAAGCAGAGCTGTGAGGCATGTGCAGTAGGAGCCAAAATGGTGACCATACAAGGAAAAGGGCACTAGCTCATTCAATTACGGAAGGAGGATCAAATTAGAGAAGAGCACAAGTCACAAAGAATCCAGGAAAGGGATTGGATGGGGAAGGGTACAAGCACAAACTCAGAGAAAGCTAAGAGTGAGATTGGGTAGTTTGAAAGAATGTCTGTTCTTTCCCAAATACAAGGAAATCTATGGAAGCTGGAAAGAATACAGCATGCCCTCCTTGAGCACACCCCTGCCCTTCCTTCTCTTGGGCATGTCCTTCCTGCCTTCTTTTATCCTAACCTCTAAGGATCCCCACAGACTTGCAACCAGGGCAGCAGCAAGCAGCAGCAAAGGCTCTTCTTCTGTCTCTGTAACTTCCTTTCCTGAGTCCACATAGCCCTGCTTGACTGCTCTTTGTCTCTTCTAGAATGTTCTGTTACTTTTCACTCTAAAATCATGGTACTATCACAAGAACTCCTCCTATGTGAGTATCCCTGAAATTCTTTTCCCTTAACAGAGCTGAAGGACCTATTTCATCTTGTAAAAAGTTTACACAAGAATCTAGTTTATCAGAGGCCAAAGACAGCACTGGTTAAACCATTCTCTGTTCTTTACTTAGCCCTGAGTTCTTTTGTAAGACAGTGGATAAACACAGGGTCTTGTACACATTAGAACATGCTCAGCACATTGGGAATACTCATAAAAGTAATGACGTAGACATAATTACATAGAACAGTCTTCCTTCTCATTTACAAGTGAGTCAGTTCCACACTAGGATTGAACATAAAGGTGATTAACTCAAATTTGGTCATTATCTCACAACAGAAAGTGGTTGTTCTATTTTGCGTGACCAACCAAGAGTTATGTTTAAAATGTGACAAAAGACGATTTGACTTTGGGTGATGGAAAGACAATGCATACTGATCATGTGTCATAAAAATGTATATTAAAAACCCATATAATTGGCCCTGGCTAGTTGGCTTAGTGGATAGAATGTTACCCGGCAGGTGAATGTCCCAGCTTTGATCCCCAGCAGAGCAAACATAAGAAGCTACCATCTGCTTCTCTTCTCCTTCTTCTCTTCCTTCCTCCTCTCTTCCCCTCCACTAGCCGGTGGCTCATTTAGCTGAGCACTGGCCTGAGCACTGAGCACAGCTAGGTTGACTCGAGCATCAGCCCCAGACGGGGGGTTGCCAGGTGGATCCCAGTCAGGGAGCATGCAGCAGTGTGTCTCTCTATTTCCCCTCCTCTCACTTAGAAAAATAAAATAAAGGGAATATTAATCAATGTCATCCTAATAAATTTAATTTCAAAACATTATAAAAAAGCACAAAAACCAATAAACATTTGTGTAAACCTTAAAAAAAAACAATGTTTTTTATTGTGAGATAACAGTTTTCAAGCATATTTCCCCATTTTATTTCTCTAAACTGATTTAATATATACATTTATTCTTGTATATGCAAATACATGACCCAATATAAATTTAATTTAAATCCATATAAAATAAAACCAACAGTTAATTTCTTAAAAATGATATGTTAATTTTTGCTAAGAGAATGTATTGCTTAAAGAAAGACAATTTTGGTGTTTATAATTGCCTTACCGTTTCTTGGCCTTTTAGCAAAGATCAAGTGTAAAATTGTGTCCTGGTTTGCATGCTTGAAAAAAATTAGAACAGACTCAGTTCTATTTGTCAATACTTACTGATCACACAATTAGTTATTCAGGTATAGTGATTATTAATTATAGCAATATTATTTATTTTTATAATAATAAATTACATTTTTAATTAGAACATCTCTCATGTGATTTTTTTTTATTTCTGAGAATCTTGTTGTTGTTAGAGTCTTTATAGCAATCAATACTCTATTAAACTTTCCAATTAATAGTTTGTATGAATCAAAAATTTTAAAGCTTTCCTCAGTGAAAAAATCATTCTCATTATTATCTTGTTGTTTAATATTTATTGTGGATCACATTTTGTCACCGGGCTTTGACATTACTTATATTGGCTCTAAAGCTCTCAGTAAAATACCAATAATAAAAATGAAAATATTTTCTATTTGAATTTAAAAGGCCATTGTTTTTAAATTTGAGGCTATATATTCAGAAGTTACTAAAATTTTATTTGAAGAAAGAGACCAGAAAAGTTGAACTAAACAACCTCAATTTATGTGTGTGTGTGTGTATGTGTGTGTGTGTGACAGAGACAGAGAGATAGTCAGAGAGAGAGACAGAGACAGACAGGCAGGAATGTAGAGAGATAAGAAGCATCAATTCTTTATTGCAGCTCCTTTTTTAGTTATTCATTGACCGCTTTCTCATATTAACCTCAAATTTTTTTAAGTTTTAAAAATTATCTTGCCTTCTTTATGCCTTTTACTTTGATATTATTCCAAATCACTCAATAATCAAACCAAATAACAATAGATATTGTGCTTCCCTCTGTGCTAGGTTTTATATTTTTGTTTCCATTTTTAGAATAATATGGTGCAAATACAAAGATATATTTATAATACTCCATGTTCTCTGATATAGTCCTATACTTGTACAAAAACATATATTAGAAATTCTGTACAATTTTAAAATACAGATGTTATTAAAAGAGATAATCATTCAAAATTACTACATGAGGATGTAGTAATAAGGCTTACTATATATCACACATAATTTAACTTTAGTAAGGAAAGTAAAATATTTATATATAACATATTATAAATGAAACTTATGAGTAAATAAAAGTAGAAAATTTCAGGTAAAGTAAACTCATATGTGTAGGTGAAAGACAGAGAAGCTATTTTGTAATCCATTTGGATTCATAGCAATTCAACAAAGAAGGAGTAAAAGTGAGGATTATGTTCAGTTGAGAAGGACACAGGTCAAAGTCCCCCAACAGTTTAAATACTCAAAACCTGGAGGTGTACAGTCCAGGCCTGATATAGCATTCTAGCCTCCAGAAAGCCTTCCCAGACTAGAATCTCTTCAGCTTTTTACTCTGCTATTGATAAAATATAGCACATATACTCTAGTCCAAAGAATAATCTATATTCCAGATATTAGGATGGAGTAAGGAATGAGCAGGAAGTATAACAAACAGCTTTTGGCTGTAACACCTTTTTAGCTGTTAAGGGATAATTGATGTTCTTCTCAACTTGACTAAAATTTAGACAGACTTCTTCCTCACTGTAGGTTAGGAAGCTTTCTTTTGTTAAAACATTTCTTTTAGAAAATTGATTGCAAATTCTTCTTCTGTCTCCTTGAAATGTATATAAATCCTCCAGTCTAGTGAAGGTCATAATTCAGGAATGTCTTTCTTAAGGATGTAGAACCAACTGCTTAAAATCTAATTATCATGAAAGATAGTAAATCTAGATCTAATTTTCTGAGAGAGTGTAGTACCATAACTTTGATGAATGCCAGTTAGAAACCACAGGTAGCCTATTCAGAGAAAAAAGCATTTGCAAACACAGTAATAACATGATACACTGAACACATTGCAATGATCCATCTGCCACCACTAATGGTCTGTCCTCCACTACTTGTGTACTACTCGCTGCATTCTTTAAACACCTTCCTGACTTTTGTTTCTGCAGAGTTGAGTTCAATAACTCTCTTTTATTGCAATAGTCTTGAATAAAGTCTTTTTTGCCTGTTTAACTTTGACACAATTTGTCTTTGACAAGGAGTTTAACCAAACTTTGTTGCTACGCCACTGGGAAATGTAGTCTTTCTTCTGAGCAGCCATAGGTTGAGTAAAACACTCTGTAATTATGAAATAAAATGATAATCGATATTTGGAGACAACTAACAGTGTTTCTATGCAACAATTTACTTAGCAATTTCCCATGTGCCTTACAGAAGATTTGTAGTTTGATGCGTCTCTTACTGATTTTTGCTTTTGTTGTGTGTGCTTTGATGTCCTATCACAAAAATTATTGCTGAGACCAATGTCAATAAGCTTCTTTCCTGTGTTTTCTTTAGGAATTTTATGGTATTGGTCCTATGTTAATGTCTTTAATTTATTTAGAGTTAACTTTTGTGAGTGGTGTAAAATAGGGGTTCAATTTTATTTTCTGCATATGGCTACCCAGTTTTCTCAACACCATTTATTGAAGGGATTATCTTTTTTCCCATTGAATATCCTTGGCTCTCTTACCAAATATTCATTGAACATACAGAAGTTTATTTCTGGGATCTCTATTTGGTTATGTTGTTCTGTGTGCTTATTTTTATCAGAACATATTGTTTTAATTACGATAACTTTGTGGTATACTTTAAAATCAGGAGGTATGATGCCTCCAGCTTTGTTCTTATTTCTCAGGATTGCTTTGGCTGTTGAGGTCTTCTAGTGAAAACTGACAGCTAATGCCATACTGATGAGTAAAAGGTTAAAAGTTTTTCTTGTAAAATCAGAAACAAGACAATTAAAAGGTGCCCACTCTCACCACTTGTATTTAATATAGTACTGGGAGTCTTAGCTAGAAGAATTAGTTGAGACAGAGAAATACAAAGCATTCATTTGGAAAGGAAAACATGAAATTGCCATATTTTGCAAATGACATGTTTTATATATGGAAAATTTGAGAGATTCAGCCATAAAATTATTCATAATAATGAAAGAGTTCAGTAAATCTGCAAGTTATAATACCAACATTTAGAATCAGTTGCATTTCTAAACACCAATGACAAAATATCTGAAAGAGAAATAAAAACATCCTATTCACAATAACATCAAAATAAAAAAATCCATAAGATTAAATTGAACCAAAGAAGTGAAAGAGCCATACAATGAAAGTTAAAATATTCTCTGGGTTTTTTTGTTTGTTTGTTTGTTTGTTTGTATTTTTCTGAAGTGAAAACAAGGGAGGCAGAGAGGCAGACTCCTGCATGTGCCTGACCAGGATCCATCCAGCAAGCCCGCTAGGGGGCGATGTTCTGATCATCTGGGGCTTTGCTTCATTACAGCCGGAGCCATTCTAATGCCTGAGGTGGAGGCCATGGAGCCATACTTAGCACCCAGGCCAACTTTACTCCAATGGAGCCTTAGCTGTGGGAGGGGAAGAGAGAGATAGAGAGAAAGGAGAGAGGAAAGGGTGAAGAAGCAGATGGGTGCTTTTCCTGTGTGCTCTGGCTGGGAACTGAACCTGGGACTTTCACATGCTGGGCCGACACTCTACCACTGAGCCAGCCAGCCAGGGCTGAAAGTTAAAATGTTTTGATGAATGCGATTAAAGGAGTCACAACAAATAGAAAGTTTCCCATATTCATGAACAGGAATAACTAATATTGATAAGAGGCCCATATTACCCAAACCTATATATAGATTCAATGCAATCCCTATCAAACATTCAGTGATGTTTTCACAGAAATTTAAAAAAAAGCAATTGTAAAATATGTCTGTAACCACAGAAGATTCAAAATAGCCAATATTCACCTCATTTTTATGAATTAACGAATATTGATGAAAAAACTTTAAGTAATGAAAATTACAAAAACTAGGTAAAAATTGTTCTGATTTTTAAAGATATAATAATCACTGTGGCAAATAGCAGCATGCAGTGCTACTTTTGGCTTTCCATACAAGCAACCAAGGCTGCCAACATCTTGTAGTAATCCTATCAACTCTAAAAAATCTATGTAGTAAATGTTAAATTTTCGCCTGGAGAAGAAGATAAAATAAAGTAAGAATTTCCAGTTTCAGAGAAGAATTAAAAGTTTTAAACATAAACCTGATAATTAAAAAGTAAATAAAATATTAACAACTGATTCATAGTAGAAATTATATTTTAGCTATAATTGGTTTTTAATGATACATTTTATACTATAAATAACACTAAGAAAAATTTATGTATCAACATACATAAATTAAATTTTATAATATCTGAGTAATTTTCTAATGACCTTTTCAATCTACCTCTTCTGGTAGTAGAAGTAAAGTAAATAGAAGAATACCAGAAATCTGAATTGGTTACATAAAAATGGGATTAATAAATTAATTTTTATTCAATCATGGTGAATATACTAGAGATCTCTTTTTAAATTTATGGAAACATATTTTAAGTGTTAATATATATAGCAGTTAAAATAGAGTATGGATATATTAGACTACTATAAAATTATTAATAAAACTAATTAATTTGAACAGTTTCTAATAAACTTTTGAGTCTTATGTATAAGCCTTTGGCAGATGTTAGAAAACATGATAAATTCTGAAAATTTTGCCAGGTGTCAATGATAATAACTACTTGACAGTGATAAGTATAAAATGTTAACAGGGAAAATCACTTTAAGTAGATTATTCCTGGGAAGCCTCATCTGGATGTAACTAGGAGTGAATATAACCATTGCTCTAATGTTCTGGAGGGGGTTCTCTAGGAGAAAATAAGGGTAGATGGTGAAATTTTTTTCTCTAATTTATATGAAATCTGTGTTATGTGCTAAAGAAAAAAAATTGAGGATATTAAAATACATTATTGTATTCCATTATTTTGAAATAACCTAGAGAATGTTAATGTCTTGTGCTGTTCTTGATTTTACCCCACAAAATTCCTTCTATACAGCCTTTACTGAGGAAAATTAACTTAGACTTCAGATGCTTACTATTATCATCTTTGAGAATAAAGATAGCCATATATAATATCTTTCAGTCTATTAATATATTGAAATATGAAATCAAATATTTAGAAAATATTAAGTACTTTAAATATATATATATGCAGTTATTTCTAATAGAATTGTTTTTCACCCTTTGCTCTAAAGAGTGTAATTGTCTTGTATTCATTGTAATGAGGAAACTGTTTTAAACTCAGTTATATAGTATGATCTGATTTAAGAAGCTAATAGTTAGAAATAAACTAATGTCCAAACCCTGGCAAAAGAGAGCAAGTGAAATACTAATAGGATACATTCACTCTCCAACTTCAATATACTCTAAAATTGTATAAAGAGAAAAATATAATTTTTCTAAACTGAGTTATAATTTTCATTGTCCAAGTCATTGAAAACAAAGAAATCATGCTTCTGACCTGTGGTGACGCAGTGGGATAAAGCGTCGACCTGGAACACTGAGGTTGCCAGTTCAAAACCCTGGGCTTGCCTGGTCAAGGCACATATGGGAGTTGATGCTTCCTGCTCCTCCCCCTTCTCTCTCTCTCTCTTTCTCTCTATCCCCTCTCTCTAAAAATCAATAAATAAAATATTAAAAAAAAAAAAGCCTGACCAGGTGGTGGCGCAGTGGATAGAGCGTCAGACTGGGATGTGGAAGGACCCAGGTTCGAGACCCCGAGGTCGCCAGCTTGAGCACAGACTCATTTGGTTTGAGCAAAGCTCACCAGCTTGGACCCAAGGTTGCTGGCTCCAGCAAGGAGTTACTCAGTCTGCTGAAGGCCCATGGTCAAGGCACATGTGAGAAAGCAATCAATGAACAACTAAGAAGTCGCAACACGCAATAAGAAACTGATGATTGATGCTTCTCATCTCTCTCCATTCCTGTCTGTCTGTCCCTGTCTATCTCTGCCTCTGAAAAAAAAAAAAAAAGAAATCATGCAAAAGTTCTTGCCAATACTATCTGGTCTTTAAATATTTGTTTTCTCTTATACTTCTTATTAGAGTTCTTAATATAGTGTTTGTTTAAATCTGAACTATTCTTTCCCAATCCATATAGAGGGTTTTAGTTCTTTTTTTTTTTTACTTTTACTTTCTTGTGGATAGATTTTGCAATTTTGTAGTTATTAAAACAAC
The DNA here is from genome assembly GCF_036850765.1 of Saccopteryx bilineata. Taxonomy (NCBI): domain Eukaryota; kingdom Metazoa; phylum Chordata; class Mammalia; order Chiroptera; family Emballonuridae; genus Saccopteryx; species Saccopteryx bilineata. The sequence goes on from NC_089495.1 coordinate 81,872,622, forward strand.
AGGCAACACAGTGAGGACCATAAAAACTCGGCGAGTTTCACTCTTTGACAGTAATTCTCATTTTTTCCCATCAGACCAAAGCAATAAAAAGACTGAGAGAATAAGCTTAATAGGGTATATGGCAATTTCCAGCCCTGAAGGCTGAATTTTTATCTTTTCTATGAGATGAACTTGGTACTACTATGTTTGTCTGAGTTTTAGAGCACTTGGTGTGTGTGTGTGTGTGTGTGTGTGTGTGTGTGTGTGTGTGTGAAAGAGAGAGTGGAGAGATGGAGAGAGGGGGGGGAGAAAGAGAAGAGATTCAAAAACCTCCAAGACTCTCAGTAAAGTTTTGACTTTCTTTTGTTAAATACTTATTATATAAAATAACTACAAAAGAATCAATCACAATATTTAAATGTACAAAATAGAAATAGTTGAATCAAGATTAATATATAATTAATTGGTATAGCTTAAGAATAGAAGAAACTCTACTTTCTTAAAGATTATTTAGTATTGACATATTCAAAACTTGAGGCAGTAAAAAAAAATCTGATTACAACAAAAAGTATTTAGGTACATCATAAAACACATTTAATATGTAGAAATCACTATGACAAAATGTAAATATTCTGAGATACTACCTCAAAGATTTTGTTTGAACTTCCTATCTGGTTTTCCTTTTCCCAGTTTTTGGCCACTTCATCTAGTAAACTGATATCTAGCTCATCTTATCTAATGGTATTCTTAAGGTTTGAAGCAATCATAAGAGAACTTGATAGATCTTTACTCTTTGAGCATTCTTTTCTACTTCTTGTAGACCCACAGAAAAGTAATTGTAAAGGGCTTTATGGTTTGTTTCTTTCTAGACACAAAATAGTTCTTCCATTGTTCAAGAAAATATGGAGATAGCTACTGTCTACAAATCATTATTAAATGCTCCTATGGTCTCACGACTCTTCAAGTTGTACAATTTAATCACATTATTTTATCTATCCACTCATATAGTTTTCCTAATTTCCCATTTACAGGTATCCCAAGTCTACCAACAGTGGAATAAAAAATTATTTTCATATATGGTCATTTTAGAAAAAGAATAGATAAATCATAATAATTTGTTTTATATATTTTTTGTTTTATATTTTAATAAAACATGTATTTGTATATATAACATGTTTGCTATAAAATGATAAAATAAATACTGATCCAACCATCTAATTTAATAACTAGATTCTTATTGATATCTTTACTACACAATCTATCCCATTTCTTCTTTCTGCATCTCCCCAGAGATCATCAGCATTGAAAACTTCATTTTTATGATTCCCAAGTGTAAGGCTGCTGTCACCATCATAGCCACTCACATGCAGATTCTCATTAAATTTGCGCAGACAGTAAAGAAACAGCGGAGTCAGAGAATGGTGGACCATTCTGTTTATTGGTGTCTCACCAAGACAGGCAAACCACAAGAAAAGCCAAGGGAAAAGCAGAAAACCCGCTTTTCCCATGGAGGTCAAGGGATCAAGGAGAAGAGAGAAAAGGAAATCCTCCAGCATCTCTCAGTGGTGTGGTAGAATCTCCTTCCCAGTAAACATTAGCAAGACAATGGCCCCTCCCAGGCAGGAAGGCAACCCACAACCTCACAGTCCACTATATCTGGCATTGTCCAGCCCCCAATACAAACTATAAGCAAGCAAAAAAAAAATCTTATTTACAAACCTATTTGACCAATACCGAGCTAAAATAGTTTAAACTCATATATGTATTTGTAAATACAGTAATATAGAACTCTGTTTTGTGTTTTGTAAGACTTGGTATTAAAGGTTTATTGTATTATTCTGCAATTTGCTTTCTTTCACATAATATTATATTTCTATAAGTCATTCATGTTGTTCCCTATAGTTCTTACACATAATCTTGTAAAATTCAGCATACATATAATTTATGTTCCAGCGATTATATTCTCAGTTATAGGGGACAAAGAAAAAAAAAGAAAAAAAACTTATTCATATTCACCAGTCCACATAAACCAAGTTGTTTATTATAAGATTGAACATATTAGCAAAATCAAACTAGCAACTAGAAGCAATTCAATGCCTACCAAATTGAGAAAATTTGGATTCGAATAAATCAGTTGTGGTATACTGACATCATTATACATCATACAATATAGTATTTTATTTTTGAAATACAGAAATAATTGGTCCTTAAAATATTCTTTTAAACTAGAATAATTTTCTATCTAATAAATACAGTTATTTTAAAAGAATTTTAATGGTATCATTTAGAAATTCACAATCTCTGATAGGAACTACCATTATTTTTTAAACCTGTTTAGTTGAGAGCAGTATTTCAAAAGTCCCTTACCTCCTTATTATTTGTTAACATTGGCAGAGATCTGACTGAACTTACTATGATACAGCTTCTTTTCCCTAGGTGCTTCTAGCTGCAGACAAAAGTCTTTCATAGTATCCATACAGCATTATCAATTATTGAAATAATATAGATCCTACAAATGCTCTTTTATAAGTGCTTTAAACTAACAACAATGAGAGTGACATAAATAAATAAATAAATACCAGGAATTTTGCTGCTGAAAAATAATATGATGGAGAAAGAAATCTAATATATATTTATATATTTTTTTATTTTTGTTTTTTTGGCAGTTGAATTACTTCAGACAATGTTTCCTATGAAGTTTGTGGATAAATTGTGGAATAAATCAGAGTTCTATAGAAAACAGAAGTTGTGTGTGATAACAGAAGAGTCTCTAGAAGATATACAATATATCCACAATAACAATGATATTCACATGAATTAGGATGAGATTTTCCAGAAGATCATTTTGAACATAAAGATTAACTCTTATGATTAGTAATTTCCTTCTACTAAATAAATTTAAGACTGTTGAACATAATGCTTATAATATAGCACTTAGACTGCCATATGGGCTATTTGCTGCCAGAATTGAAGCTAAAATAATGTAGAGAAAAGAATATAAGAACACAGAAATATGAGAATCCCTTGGAGAATTAGATATTCTGTCTTTTTTCTCTTTTCCTTGATGCTAAATTTCTTCTTATAACATGTCAATTCAGAAAATAATGATTCATTTTGCATACTGAATAAGTCCCATGTTTAACTAACATTATAGTGTTGAGAAAAATAGGGAAGGTACTATCATTCTTGAAACACCTATACTACTACTTCCTATACTTGAATAAGCACAGCCAGATATTAGTAGATATTAAATAGTTAAAGATGTTTGTGTTCCAGTTAGATTACAGATTTAAAAATTAAGTTAAATTTTGGGTGACTATTTTGACTACACTTAATTGTAAAACATGACAAAATAATTGGTCAGGGTCAAACATGAATCAGAAGAGTGGGTGTAACTGCAAAGAGTAAACTTACAAAAAAAATAAAATCTATCTATTGATCAATCTACTTATCTACATAGTCACATACATACACACACATATATATATACATACATGCATATGTACATACATATATACATATTATAGTTTTGGAAGCTTCAGCCCAATTACTCCTTTTTTAAATCATGTAAATAATTCTTTATGCTTAAATTCATTTTTTTCTGGGAAATCAAGTGTGAAAATGAAGAACAAATAAATAGAAGCAACTGAAGAGTACATTTTCTATTACCTGAATTTAGATTCATTGAATAAGCCCTGCCTAGAGTGGTATTTGCCATGATAAGGCAAGAAATTAGAAAGACAACAACAGCAAAAATATTTGTATTGAAAAGACAAGTGGTGATATAAAAAGATGTCATTTATTCTTAGTCTGATTTTTTAGACCTAGGTATTGGAAAATATGCTAAGTAAGAATAGTTGTAACTATCCATTGCTTAATATTCAACCTCAAAGCAGAAAAATTACATAAATAATACTGATGTGGGAATAAATCTATATGAAAATACTGAAATCAATGAAATAAAAATATATTTTAGTGAAATCACTGGTGGTACATGGAATCAATTACACATAATAGATTTAGAAAATACGACTACGATAAAGCATGGTAGAAAATTAGGCAAACTTTAAAGTTACTACACATTATTATGTCTTCTAGAAGAAATGATTAAACAGATTTAATTTCAACTCAATTTTCTGGTCACACTTTAAATTATACTGTTTACATTAGTAATTTACTTCTAGAAAGGATGATAAGGAGAAATTGCTATGGTGTACTAAATCAATGCATATTATATCAATCTAAACAATATATATATATCAAATGTATTAATTATATTCTGACAGAATAAAAATATGTAACATTAAGAATTATAAGAATATTAAAATATATTGGGGCTTTAATTTTGACCTTTAAATATTCATAATTTTCATGTAGAATATTTTTTGTTATTCCATATCAGTGTTTACTAGAAAGTACTAATAAATTTATTAAACTAAAAAACTAGCTAAATATTTTTTATTTTGAAAGTTGTATTACATTCCTTAGTCTTCTTTACAGTAAAAATATGTCCTGAATTAAAGAACATGAATAGACAACTCTTTTAAAAATAAAGTTCTTATAGATAAAAAATAAAAATTGTTTCACCTAAAGAAGTCCAGATAATTGAATTATAACAATAGGGTTAATAAGAATGAATTTTCTCCAATAATTAGCTAAATTAACACCAAAAATATAATAACTATTGTAATGTTATTTATTGTGTATTAAATAATAGTGGACATATAAATTGATAAAAATATTTTTGGAAAATATTTTGGAAATATTTTTGGAAATCACACACCATACTGAAGTCTGTGATAATAATCTGGACTGCCTGAAACCTGGAGCCAAGGGGTAGAGCCAATCTTAAAATTATATATTTCAACTGTGGCATTTTATTTATTAGAATATAACAGAAGATGATGGCAGACGTTCCAACTGCCACCTCCCAGGACCAAATTGAATTACAACTTAATTTAAGAACAATCATCATAAAAAAACCCCAATATTGAACTAAAGGAAGACGAGTCTAAAACCAAGGATCACAGAAAAAATCACCCTGAGATTGGTAGGAAGGGTGGAGATATGGAAAGGGTTATCCTGCTCCTAGGAACTAGCAGTGGTGGAGGGACTCTCACTGTGGAGAGGGTTGCCCTGAGATGTGTGGGTGCTCAGCCGCCAGCCCAGAGTCCTGAGAGCCCCAGAGCCTAGAAGAGGTGCCCAGACAGCATTTGGAGGTGAAAAGACCCAGGTTTCTGTCTGTGAGAAAGAGATGGAGCTTTTGAAGATGCAGGATCTGCCATCTTAAAAGGCCAGTGTAGAAAATCTCATTCACAGCTACTTGTCCGGGTCTCCAATGGGAGAGGGCTGAGAGGACTATATTTGCATGAGGAGAGTGTGAAGTTGAAGGTCCAGGGAGAGACACTGTGGGGGACAGCCCCTGGAACCACTATGCTGAGTCATTCTTCAATACCACAGTCGCTATCTTTCTTGGGTAGAGTAGTCTCTTCTGAGTGACATCAACCTGGGAAAAATCATCTGTCCAACCTCAGGAGTTTCTCCTGCCCCAATCATGGAGACTGGGTTGTTCTGAGAAGCCAGGAAGTGGGAGGCCATCAGTGACTCAGTTTTCTCTTATTGAGGACAGAGCTTTCCCTTGCATGCTCCTGAGTTTATGATTGGTGCTTCTGCCTCACAGGATTCTCAATAGAAAATATCCGGAGTGCAGGCAGACCACACCTCTGTGTCTCAGAGACCACACCAACCACACTCCTGGGGCCACGCCATAATGAAGTCTGTGATAATAATCTGGACTGACTGAAACCTGGAGCCAAGGGGCAGAGCCACACCCACCATCCTTCTTAATCCCTGAATTGCCACAGGCTCTAGACTCCATCAGATGTTTTTTGGGGCCGAGCCCAAAAAGTAGCCAGCAGACAGAGACTGCAGGAGGTGGGACTCAGGGAATCTTAGCCTTGTAAGTGGACATTCCCCCAGGCACAGAGTGGGTAAAAACCAGCCTAGGTGTGCAACTTGGTATTTCCATTTGCACCTGGGCCCAGGAGAGGCAGCCACAAAGTTTGGATTGCTTGTAGCTCCAAGAAGCTTGCTGAGGGCCAGCCACAGGCAGTATCTCCCACTGGTCTGTGCCAGGTTCCTGCAAGGGAGGCCCAGGGCTGGCACATTCAGTGGCCAGCTGCAGAGAGTATTGGTTCAAGACCTTACAATCCTTGCTAGAGAGGTATCCTAAGGAAGGGCTCCTTACATCTGGCTCAGCTGAGGGGAGTTCCACTATCTGTGATCAGCACTGGCACAGTGACTCATGTGCATTGGGTAGGGTGGAGCTTCACAGTTAGCCAGCCTCAGTGCTGGATATCTTGCCCCACTGGGCTAGATTCCACAGAGGGAAGGCAGAGAGGCTTGGAGCTTGGACATTTAAAGTATGGGTCTCTGTGGACCTAATGTTGGGTCTGGTCAAGAGGCTTAGCCACTTTTGGGGGGAGGGGCACAGTCAGGCCCAGAAGCAGACTCTCTTAATCTTCCTCCCTGAGCTGAGGGTCTCAACAGCTTTAATAATTTCTACAGAGGAGACTATTGTCCCCATTCAGTCTGAACCTGCTGCTGAACTTATTGGGAAGAAATAAAATTTGAATATCCGTCAGTGGCTGAGGAATTAGTCCACTCTCTCTATACTGAGCATAGGGAGTCCCATTAATGTTGTATTCCCAACCTCAACTGCCCTAACCAAACAAGCTTGCCACCTGCAGAGAGTTGGTTGGGTGAAGTCAGTCTGAGCCCACAATACAGTCTTTCTACAAAAGACTCTATGAGAAGACCAAGTAGCTAAAAGAGGAGGTAGAGAGGCTGAAAAGTGGAGGTAAATCTTGGAGAGCTTGGGGTTTTTATGGACCTACTGTCATCTCTAAGCAGGAAGAAGCTGAGCCTTATACACAGGTTGGCCCCTCCCACGTGAACCAGACACAGAAAACACAGACACAAACAGCAAACAGAACACTAGCTGCATACAGGTAGCCCAAAGAAGGTTACGAACAACAGCTGACATGAACCCAAGAAGATCTAGAACCAACACAACCAGTAGTGGTGGCAGAGAACACCAACCCTAGACTCTGTTAGCTACACCAGAAGCATGCCCAAAGGAGAAGTCCGACAGGCACCAGATACTGTAAAGAATAAATACACCCAATAGGACAGACACTGCACAATGTTTAATACACATGATCAAGGTTGACCCATACAGCCAGCAAGCCTAAGTGACAACTGCACCAACGAAAGGACCAATTGCATTCAATATTCACATAAATTAAGAGGATAAATACTACCATCAAGAAGCATTTCTAGAACAAGGAAAGCAGGTTGCCTGGAGGTCAGTACCACTGAGTCCATCTTCCTCATAAAGAAACTACAACAAAGTTCAAAGTCAGACAGGGCTACATAATACATAGGAAAAATGGGCAAAGAAATACAACCCAAACAAATCAACAAAAGAATTCTCCAGAAAAAGAACTGAATGAGATGGAAGTAACCAAACAACCAGATGCAGAATTTAAAATAATGATTTTCAGGAACTTCAAGGATCTTAGATGAATAATAAATGGTCATAATGAGTACCTCAATAAAGAGATAGCAATCATCAAAAAGGACATTGAAATCATAAACAAAGAACCAGTTAGAAATAATAAATACAATGTAAGGAATTAAGACTGAACTAGAAGGAATTAATAGCAGGCTGGATGCGGTAGAGGATCGAATCAACAATTTAGAGGACAAGGTAAACATAAGCACAGAAGCAGAGCAGCAAAACAAAAAGAGGCACAAAAAGATTGAGGAAATGTTAAGAGACCTCTGTGACAACATTAAGAGAAATAACATCTGCATCATGGCGTATCCTGAAGGAAAAGAGAATAAACAAGGGATCAAGAACCTGTTTGAAGAAATCATAGTGGAAAATTTCCCTAAATTGATGAAGGAAAAAGTCATACAAGTTTAAGAAGCACAGAGAGTTCCATTAAAGAGGAATCCAAGGAGGCCTACACCAAGACACATCACAATTACAATGTCTAAGTTAAGAGATAAAGAATACAAAAAGCTGCAAGAGAAAAGCAGTTAATTACCTATAGAGTATCCCCCTTACAAATAACATCTGACTTCTCAACAGAAACACTTAAGGCCAGAAGGGATTGACAAGAAATATTTAAAGTAATGCAAAACAAGAACCCACAACCAAGACTACTTTATCTAGCAAGGCTATTCTTTAAAATTAAAGGACAAATAAAAAGCTTGTCAGACAAAAAAGATTCAAGGAATTTATTACAACCAAATCAGTACTGCAAGACATGTTAAGGGGCCTACTCTAAAAAAAAACAACAAAAAAAAACACAAAAAACCAAAGGAATAAAGAAATTGAGAGAAAGAGAATTGTAGATTTAAAGATTAAATGGCAATAAATAAGTACATATTAATAATAACCTTAAATATAAATAGAGTACTCCAATTAGAAGACATAGTGTAGCTTCATGGATAAGAAAACAGTACCCCTACATATGCTGTCTGCAAGAGACCCACTTCAGAACAAAAAGATACACATAGACTGAAAGTGAACTGATAGAAAAAAATATTTTATGCAAATGGAAATGAAAATAAATTTGAAGTAGCAATACTTAAATTTGACAAAAATAGCCTTTAAAATAATATATATATATATATATATATATATATATATATATATATATATATATATATATAGTAAGGGATAAAGAAGGTCATTACATAATGGTAAAGGGAGCAATCCAACAGGAGGATATAACCATTGTAAATATTTATGCACCTAATATAGAAGCACCTAAATATATAAAACAAACTTTGATGAACATAAAACACAAGATTGACAGCAACACTATAGTAGTAGGGGATTTTAATACCCTCCTAACATCAATGGGTAAATCTTCCTGACAGAAAATTAACAAAGAAACAGCGGCCTTAAATGACACACTAGATCAACTGGATTTAATTGATGTCTTTAGAACCTTTCACCTCAAAGCAGAATATACCATATTTCTCCATGTATAAGAAGCACTTTTTTCTGAAAAATTTGGGGTATTAAAACTGGTTACATGTTATATAATAGTTGTCAATTTTTTTTTACTTGTATTTCCTGCTTTTCGTCCTTTTTTTGTGCTCATTGTTGAAGACAGTGATTCATCATCAGACACAGATGAGGAAAAACTAATGGATAAAAGTTTTGACAGTAATGAGGAGTTGTATTAATTTTAAAATGAAAAAAACTTGAGTTCAATAACATGATGTAATAGTTTTTTTTCAAATTTCTGGCACCAAAATTAAGGTGCTTTTATACATGGAGTAGTCTAATACATGGGGTGCATTCTTGCAAGTTCTCATGGTACATTCTCTAGGATAGACCACATGTTAGGACACTAAATGAGTATCAATAAATTTAAGAAGATTTAAATCATATCAAGCATCTTCTCTGATCACAATGGAATGAAACTAGAAATTAACTACAATAGAAAAACTGAAAAACATTCAACCACTTGGAGGCTAAAGAGCATGTTATTAAATAACAAATGAGTTAACAATGAGATCAAGAAAGAAATAAAAAATTTCCTTGAAACAAATGAAAATGAACACACAACAACCCAAAATCTATGGGACACAGCAAAAGCAGTCCTAAGAGGAAAGTTCATAGCATTACAAGCATACCTTAAGAAGCAAGAAAAAGCTCAAATAAACAACTTAACCCTGCATCTAAAAGAACTAGAAAAGAAAAACATATAAAGACCAGAGGAAGAAGAAAGGAAATAAAGATTACAGTGGAAATAAAGGACATAGAGGCTAAAAACAATACAAAAGATCAATGAAACCAAGAGCTGGTTCTTTGAACAGCTAAACAAGATTGATGAACCTTTAACCAGACTCATCAAGAAAAAAAGAGAGAGGGGTCAAATAAATAAAATTAGAAATGAAAGTGGACAGGTAATAACTGACACAACAGAAATACAAAAGATTGTAAGAAAATACTATGAAGATCCATGTGCCAAAAAATAGGACAACCTAGGTGAAAGGAATAAATTTCTAGAAACATACAATCTTCCAAAACTCAATCTGGAAGAATCAGAAAACCTAAACAGACCAATTACAACAATTGAAATTTAATCATTTATCAAAAAACTCCCAGCAAACAAAAGTCCTGGACCAGATGGCTTCACAGGCAAATTTTACCAAACATTCAAAGAACTAACACCTATCTTTTTCAAGCTATTACAAAATATTCAAGAGGAGGGAAGACTTCCAAGCTCCTTTTATGAGGCAAGCATTATCCTCATTCCAAAACCAAGTGAAGACACTAAAAAGAAACAAAACTATAGGTCAATATCCCTGAAGAACATAGATGCTGAAATTCTCAACAAATTAGCAAATCAGATCCAGCAATACATTAAAAAAATCATACATCATGATCAACTGGAATTTATTCTGGGGAGACAAGGCTAGTACAATATTTACAAATCAATCAATGTGATTCATCACATAAACAAAAGGAAGGATAAAAATCAGATGATTATATCAATAGATGCAGAAAAAGCATTTGATAAAAACCAGCACCTGTTTATGATCAAATTTCTCAGTAAAGTAGGAAAATCAGGGAGCATATCTCAATATAATAAAGGCCATTTATTACAAACCCACAGCCAACATCATTCTCAATGGGTAAAAATTAAAAGCAATCCCCTTAAGATTAGGAACAAGGCAGGGGTGCCCCCTTTCACCACTTTTATTCAACATAGTTTTAGAATTCTTAGCCACAACAGTCAGACAAGAAGAACAAATAAAAGGCATCAAATTGGAAAAGAATAAATAAAACTATCATTATTTGCTGATGACATGATACTGTAAATAAGAACCACAAAAGTTTCAGTCAAAAAACTACTAGACCTGATAACTGAGTTCAGCAAGGTGGCAGGATACAAAATAAATATCCATAAATCAGTGGCATTCTTATACACCAGGGGTAGTCAACCTTTTTATACCTACTGCCTACTTTTTTATCTCTGTTAGTAGTAAAATTTTCTAACCACCCACTGGTTCCACAGTAATGGTGATGTATAAAGTAGGAAAGTAACTTGACTTTATAAAATTTATAAAGTAGATTTACAGCAAGTTAAAGCATATAATAATAATTACTTACCAAGTATTTTAGTCAAATTTTTGCTAAATTTGGCAGAATAAATCTTTATAAAACAACTTACTATAGTTAAATCTATCTTTTTATTTATACTTTGGTTGCTCTGCTACCACACCCCATAAAAGCTGGAATGCCCACAAGTGGGCGGTAGGGAGCAGGTTGACTACCACTGTTATATATCAACAATAAACTATCAGAAAGAGAGATTAAGGAAACAGTCCTTTCACTATTGCAACACAACAACAACAAAGAAATAAAGTACCTAAGAATAAACTTAACCAAGGAGGTAAAAGACTTGGACTCAGAAAATTATAAGATATTAAAAAAAAATTAGGGAAGGTATAAACAAGTGTAAGCATATACTGTGTTCATGGATAGGAAGAATAAGCATCATTAAAATGTCTGTAGTGGCCTGACCTGTGGTGGTGCAGTGGATAAAGCATCAACCTAGAAATGCTGAGGTCGCCGGTTCAAAACCCTGGACTTGCCTGGTCAAGGCACATATGGGAGTTGATACTTCCTGCTCCTCCCCCCCTTCTCTCTCTCTGTCTCTCTCTCCTCTCCCTCTCTCTCTCCTTTCTAAAATGAATAAATAAAAATAAAATTAAAAAAATAAAATTATGTATTAACATATTATTTTTAAATAAATGTCTGTAGTACCCAAAGCAATTTACAAATTCAATGCAATTCCTATTAAAATAAAATGGTCTTTTAAAGACATAGAACAAATATTCCAACAATTTATATGGAATGAAAAAGAAACCAAATAGCCTCAGCAATCTTGAAAACGAAGAATCATGATATTAAGTTATATTACAAGGACATTGTAATCAAAACAGCTTGGTATTGACAGAAGAACAGGCATAAAGATCAATGGAACAGAACAGAGAACCTAGAAATAATCCACACCTTTTTGGTTAATTGATATTTGACAAAGGGCACACAATGAAGTAAAGACAGTTTATTTAATAAATGGTGTGAAAAAATTGAACAAATACATGCAAAAAAGTGAAACTATACCATCAACTTACAGTATTCACAAAAATAAACTCAAAATGGAAATAAGACTTAAATGCAAGTCACGAAACCATAAACATCTTGGAAGAAAACATAAGCAGTAAATCTCTGATATCTCTCATAGCAATATTTTTGCCGATTTGTCTCCACAGGCAAGTGCAATAAAGAACAAAATAAACAAGTATGAGTATATCAAACAAAAAAACTTGCACAGCAAAAGACAACATGAATAAAATAAAAAGAAAACCCACACAATGAGAGAACATATTCACCAATTCATCAGATAAGGAGTTAATAACCAAAATTTTAAAAAACTTCTAAAACTCAACACCAAGAAGGTAAAAAATCCAATTAAAAAATGGGCAAAAGAACTAAATAGACAATTCCTCAAAGAAGACATTCAGATGGCCAACAGGCATATAAAAAAATATTCAACATCACTAATCATCAGAGAAATGGAAATTAAAATCACAATGAGATACCACCTCACATCTGTCAGAATGGCATTCATTAACAAATCAACACACAATAAGTGCTGGTGAGGGTGTGAGAAAAAGGGAACCCTCCTGCACTGCTGGTGGGAATGCAGACTTGTGAAGCCACTGTGGAAAATGGTATGGTGTTTCCTCAAAAAATTAAAAATGAAACTGCCATTTGAACTAGCTATTTTACATTTAGGAATATATCTTAAGAATATCAAATTGCTGATTCAAAAGAAGATATGCATTCCCATGTTTACTGCAGCATTGTTTACAATAGCCAAGTTCTGGAAACAGCCCAAGTGTCCATCAGTGGACAAATGGATTAAAAAGTAGTAGTATATATACACAATGAAATACTATGCAGGTGTGAAAAAGAAGGAAATTTTTCTTTTTGTGATAAAATGGATGGACCTGGAAATTATTATGCTGAGTGAAATAAGCCAGGCAGAAAAAGACAAATATAATATGATCTCGCTTATATGTAAAATCTAATGAACAAGTGAAATGAGGAATGGACTAGAGGCAGAGGCAGGGTCACAGGGAGCAGAGGGACAGCTGTCAGAGGGAAGGGGGATGAGGGGACAGGATCAGAGAAAGTAAAGTGATTATTGAAATTATTTATACATAACACATAGAAACAGATTACAAAACAGCAAATCCCAGAGAAAAGTGGGAAGGGGGTTGGGGGAAGGGGGGCTAATGGGGTATAATGAGGGTGGGGGTGAGGGTATTATATTTAGTGGGGCACTTGAATCCATGTTAACACAATAAATTAAAATTAATAAAGAAATGCAAATTAAATTTAAAAAGAATATAACATAAGAAATAATCTGAAATCCCTATAAATAGTTATCACTTTTGATAAAATTCAGAAAAATAATTCCAATATTATTAAAATATAGTAAACACTTTGCCATATAAAGTAGGAATTTTTAAAACCATTAAATATTTATTGCATCCTTTTTTTTTTTTTTTTTACAAAGCTCTATGTTGAAAAGGTGGACAAATACAACACATATCTTCAGTGAACTTAAGGGGTGTTTCTATCTCCTCATTCTATTCCAACTCTCTGATTATGACATATTGCTTTTTTTTACAGTTTTTTTTTTGTCTTTCTATACTTTAATTTCATTGTTTCTTAAGGTTCTTTGGTTGTTTTCTATAGATTCTTTCTGGCATATATGACTGAAGTTCTTCCTGATATGATCATTTCAACATTATGTTTCTATCACAAACTTTTTCCTGAACTCTGAACTTATATTTTTATTTCAAATTATCTGCCTAAACATCAGAGAAAATATGAGTTTTAACTCTCCAAAATAAAACTTTTTAATTTCTTTGAAACTTTTTCCACCTTTGATTGCACTGTATAGAGAGTAGAACAAGCCCTGGCCGGTTGGCTCAGTGGCAGAGCGTCGGCCTGGCGTGCAGAAGTCCTGGGTTCGATTCCCGGCCAGGGCACACAGGAGAAGCACCCATCTGCTTCTCCACCCCTCCCCCTCTCCTTCCTCTCTGTCTCTCTCTTCCCCTCCCGCAGCTGAGGCTCCATTGGAGCAAAGATGGCCCGGGTGCTGGAGATGGCTCCTTGGCCTCTGCCCCAGGCGCTAGAGTGGCTCTGGTTGCAACAGAGCAACACCCCGGAGGGGCAGAGCGTTGCCTCCTGGTGGGCGTGCCAGGTGGATCCCGGTTGGGCGCATGCAGGAGTCTGTCTGACTGTCTCTCCCCGTTTCCAGCTTCAGAAAAAAAAAAAAAAAGAGAGAGAGAGAATAGAATGACATCTTTATAGTTCTAAAGAGGAACTTCATACTCTCATACAATTCATATCCAATCATCTTAAATTTCTATAGAATTATTCTCCAGTAGTGCCATTATCCAATTTTTTTTGTTCAAGAGGACCCATTTATTAAAAGTGACACATCCTCATGAGTTAGACTAGTATCTAGTATAGTGTTGTAGTAACTCAATAAATGCTTGCTGAAGGGTTGTTGAATAAATTGATGAAATACTTTGGAAATATATTTAAAGACATTTTCATTTAGGTTAAGAAAATTAATGTTTAGGGTGATTTAAGTTTGATAAATAGAATGTCATAATTAAAAACTGAAATATAAAGTGAAATGGATTCTTACATAGTTATTGTTGAGAACTGATTTTCTCACATAGTTACTAAATTTTTTTCAATCCCCTTTCAATAAATGAAATATGGCCCTGGCTGGTTTGCTCAGTGGATAGAGCATTGTACTGGCATTCATACCTCTCGGGCTTGAATTCCAGTCACAGCACACAGGAGAAACAACCATCTTCTTCTCTCCTCCTTCCTTTCCCCCTTCTCTCTCACTTCCCTTCTCACAGCCAGTGGCTCAACTGCTCTGAGCATCAGGCACTGAAGATAGCTTAGTTGGTCCAAGCATCAGCCTCAAGCACTGAGGATAGCTTATTTGAGTCAAGCATCAGACCCAGATGGGGGTTGCCAGATGGATCCTGGTCGGGGCACATGTAGGAGTCTGTCTCTCTATCTTCCCTTTTCTTACTTAAAAAAAAGAAAAAAGAAATGAAATGCAAATCAAAAAGGCTTCTTTAGAAAACTTCAGATATTAAGATTTCATAATTTCTACAAACTGCGGACAAAATAATTTGGAAACACAAAAAAATACCCTGAGGATATTATTTTGAGAAAAAATTAAATCTATTACTACTGAAGCTAATATGGATGCTTATGTTTTTCATGAAAATTTAGATCTAAGAAGATTGTCTTGCATCTATAAGAACTGTATAAAAAAGACAAAAGGAAATAATTTTGAAATTCATATAAAAATTTCTAAGGAAATTTATTCATTTACTCATTTTTTACTTCAATTAATACTTATTATATGTCAAATAATTAAAATTATATGTTAAACATTATTTTTGGCACTAAGATATACTAGTGGGGATTAAAGTTTCTTGCCTACATTTTAGTAATAGTCAATTGATTGAAATAGACAATAAATAGTACTTATAATAAGTAACTAAGTTATATTCTATGTTATAAATTATATAAAAGAAAAAGTAAAACATGGTTAAGAGGAACCAAGATTATTGAGAATAGTAGATTATAATTTTAAACATAGTATCAAGTTTAATATCATTATAAAGGTGAAACAAAAATATTAATTGTGTAAGTAAAGAGCATTTAAAAATTTTAAATTAAATGCATTAGCTTGATATTGGCTAATAAAATTATTTTTGATGACGCAGATAGCCAGTGCCAAAGGTGTAACGTGAAGGAGTGAAAGAAATATTCTAAAAACAATAAGGAAAAAAAGAAAATATAAACATCATTGTAACAAAGTACGTGAGGGGAAGAAAATTAAAAAATGACATATCTTGAACGTACCTTAGAGTCTATAAAGACTTTGGCTGTGTGTGTGTGTGTGTGTTGTGTGTGTGTGTATGTGTGTAAACTAAGGAGCTAATTCAGGTTTAGGGCAAAGGGTTGACATGAGTTGACCAAAATTTCATAAGTATCTCTGATTTCTCTCAATATTTATGTAAGAAAAAAAAAATTAAAAAAAAAAACTTTTCTGCATAAAAGGCCTTGTGTGGTTTCTGTTTCCTTGACTAGATCTTGTGAGATCAGGGTGAGTAAAGTATTAATAAAAAAAAAAAAGGTGGCAATTGAAAGTCAGTGAGGATGGCAGGATAAAAATTAACTGAGCATAATATTTTTATATACCTAGAAAACATAAAAGTGGAAATATTGAATGCACATTTTGAATAAAATGATTGATACAAGAAGAGAGTTCACAACTAGAGATATAAATTTTGGAGTTAATGTCATGACATATAGACTATAGGAGAAGCTATTAATAATCTAACAAAATTTCTTCCCTTCTTTTTCCATTGTAATAAAACTTTCATTTGGACAGAATTTTTTAACTACAGATTTTCAAGTCTTCTTGTCACTGGTGAGTTTAGTTCTGATCATTAGACTATGAGCAGAGGTAATGAATGTTAATTACAGATCTAGGACTTAAGACAAAAGGCATGTATCCCCTGAATAATCTTCCTTTGCCCCACCCTGGTTGGAACCGCATTACATGTAGGAATTATGAAGACAACAATAGCATTACAGGGAACCATGAATAATTACATGATGACATTTGCATCTTGGAAGAGTGAAGAAAGACTACTGATTTCAAAACTCTATGTGAAAGAGAGAATTAATTTTATGTTTTTAAGCCATTGTATTTTGAAATCTCTTTGACAGCAAATTTGTTTGACCTTAAAATATTGAGATGTTAGAACCAAAAATCATGTGGTAAATATTCTTAATTCTTTAATTTTGAGTTAATTGTTTTTTAAAGGGCTATAAACCTTACAGATATAAACTCAGGGAAATTTTTTGTTTTAGGCAACTATAAAAATAACATTCATCAGAATCTTGGAAATAATCTTTATACTCCATTTTATTAACATTTCCTTTAATTTTTTGGCCAAACTCTTTTCTGAGTTCTGATCTGTTAAAAATGAGCAAACAATATAATGCCATCAACTTTTATTCTCTTCCATTTCTTTATATTGTTTTAAGTTATCATTATTTGCCATTGAGATGTAGACATGAAAGTCCAAAAGTACCTTTTAATGTGCATTAACTTGCCCCACATTTATTTATTTATTTATTTATTTATTTATTTATTTATTTATTTATTATTTATTTATTTATTTTTATTTATGAGAGAGAATGATAGGGGCAGACATACAGGAAGGGAGAGAGATGAGAAGCTTTAACTTATAGTTGCGGCACCTTAGTTGTTCATTGATTGCATTCTCATACATGCCTTAACCAGGAGGTTCCAGCTTAGCCAGTAACCTTGGGCTCAAGCCAGTGACTTTGGGCTTCAAGACAGTGACCTTTGGGTTCAAGCCAGCGAACATGGGGTCGTGTTTATGAACCCACACTCAAGCTGATGAGCCTACACTCAAGCTGGATGAGTCCATGCTCAAACTGGCAACCTTAGGATTCTGAACCTGGGTCCTCAGTGTCCCAGGTTAAAGCTCTATCCACTGTACCACCACCTGATCAGGCCATTTTTATTCTTTTAAAAAAGTCTATACCATTGTAATAGAACTGGTATAAAATCATTAAATAGATATATCTATGTTTTGATCTATTCTCTTTCCTAATATTCAATTTAAACAAACCAAAAAATCTTTAACATTTTTATAAATTTTATTCATAAATATGTTCCCTACATTTTTCCATACTCATATTCATATTTAATAATAAAATTATAGTGTTTTAATAATGGTATGTACAGAGAACTTTCTGTTCTCTGTAAATACATTATGAATCTTTGTGTTGATGTTAATTGTCTTCTATAATTTAGAAAAAATAGACAGCAGACACTGAATTATAATTCAGGACAGGCTACTTGTTATCTCTAAGACATATTTCAGAAACTACCGGTAACAAACATTAATTTTCAGACTGAAGTCAAATGAACCTTTTCATAAATTCTTCAAGAATTTATTTAGGATTTAAAATAGTGTTTAAAAACTCATTGTTTTCTCTTTCTACCCCATATACCCATTAAAACTTTAATGAAACTTCAAAAGGTCTATTTTGAACACCATCAGTTCAGGTTAAGGTTTGGAAAGTATAGGTGATTTGAATCACAAATGTGATAGTTACTATTTTGACATGACTATCTCTGCAAAGATTGATACAAGCTATGATGAAAGAGGTAATTATTTTTGCATAAACTCTAAGTAATTTTCATCTGCAAGCAATAGAAGCTCTGTAGTGACTGATATATTGACTAATAAGATATTAAAGATTGAGTTATTCTGTATGCAGTCTGTGTTTATTTAAATTATTTCACCCAAAACAATATGGATATAAAAACTTTCTGGTTGTTCAGTGAATATTGATATTATCTATTTATGGACATTCAGTAATTATACTTGAAGGAGATCATTCTTATAGCATAATATCATAGAAGAATATCTTTACATGAACTCTGAGGTAACCTTTACTTATTATTTTATTATTTTAAAACTTTAGATAGAATGTAATTTTACCACACAATTCTATATTTTTTACTGTGCTTATCAATCACTTTAAAATTATTTCAACTGAAAATATTTGGAGTATCTATTATTTGTTCTAAGATTTTAAACATTAAGATTAAAAAGCCCTGGCCAGGTAGCTCAGTTGGTTAGATTATCATCCTGATAAGCCAAGGTTGTGGTTCGAAACCTGGTCAGGGCACATACAAGAATCAACCAATGAATGCATAAATATGTAAAATTACAAATCAATATTTCTTGGTCTCTTTCTTATTCTCTCAAATCCTCTCTGTCTAAAATAAATAAATAGAAATAATAGACATTAGGATTAATATTACAAATGAATTCAATGTTATTAAGATATGGTTGCTCAAATCTTAATATGTTAAATTAGATAAAAGGTAATGTTAAAAAAAGTAGATATTGAGTAACTTCATTTTACTATAAGAAAATGTCCAGAGGAACTATGATTCTTTATATGACTAAAATATACATGTGGTGAATGGGTAAAGTTAGTGCAGCAACCATGATTATCCATTAAATTTTCTTAGATTATTATTATTTTACTAATTTAATGTGTATTCTCTTTTTCTCCTGGATTCTCCCCTGAAGCTGTGTCAAAAGGAGCAAGGACATCTCACACACATAGTAATGCAAGCTGTAAAGAAGGAGTGTACAGAATTTGTGATGCTTCTCTAGGTGCCAGGCAAGAGCTAGCCCATCTGCAACTTCCTCCAGGTTATCATGCCAAGGCATGGTCTTTTTAACGCCACTGCAGACTGTCAGAAGTAACAGTCACTAGTAAGGGATTCTTGATAAGCTCTCCTTTTAGAGATGAGATGAGAAGCTTTCCACTCTTCATCCTTCTTGCTCTTTGCTTTTTGGTACAGACCCAGTTCCATGGAGAAGCAAGGGCTAAGGTAGAGGGGTCTGCAGGCTGGTTGATTAAGCAGGAGGGGAAGAAAGGAGACACTGGAAAAAGGAACTTGTTAAAAGTATCTTTGGGATTCCCAAAGCCTAGTGTTGGTATAGGTCAACACCTGAAATGCCCAATGTCTATCAGGTCTGGATAACGGCAATCCACAGTCTTAGAAATTCTGAACTACAACAGAGTTTTCTTACTAGTAGAAAAACTCTCTGGGACAATAGTTGTGAGTCAGCAGGTCTGGGTGCGGTAAATGGCATGTTGGTGATAACCAGAGTCCAATGGATTAGAAAGAGGGAAATACCTAGAGGAGTAACAAAAAAGCAGACCACAATAAACAGCGCAGAAAGTGGGTATTCTGGAAGAAACTCTAGAACAATTGGATAGGTAAATAACATGGGTAGGGTAGTGGCAGGAGTTACTATTATTCAAGGCAGGGAGAGTGATAGGGCAGATAATACCAAGAGGTGAGTGCCACACAGGAGTTGGGCTGGAAGAGTTAGGATCCAGGTTAGGAAAGTTGCCTAGAAGGTGAATTATTCTTGGAACATAATAGGAAGTTGCTGCAGGCCAGAGTTGAACTGAAGAAATTTGAGGTAACTTTCTTGTTATTCTTCTAAAATGTGACTCTTCCAGTTAAAATGAGTAACTGAACAAAGTTTTAACCAACTCCAACAGTTATCTCACACACCTCATTACATGACATAATGTCAATGATCTTTCATTCAAATCCCCATGATAATGTTTTAACTACCAACTTTTACTTCTTAATTCTTTCACCTTTTTTTTTTTTTTTTTTTTTTTTACAGAAACAGAGAGCGAGAGTCAGAGAGATGGATAGATAGGGACAGACAGACAGAAACGGAGAGATGAGAAGCATCAATCATTAGTTTTTCATTGTGAAACCTTAGTTGTTCATTGATTGCTTTCTCATATGTACCTTGACCGGGGGCTACAGCAGACTGAGTAACCCCTTGCTTGAGCCAGCGACCTTGGGTCCAAGCTGGTGAGCTTTTGCTCAAACCAGATGAGCCCACACTCAAGCTGGCGACCTCGGGGTCTCAAACCTGGGTCCTCAGCATCCCAGTCTAATGCTCTATCCACTGTGCCACCACCTGGTAAGGCTCTTTTACCTTTTTAATCTAGTCCTCCAAGTCCACTTTCCTCTGGCAGCCACCAGGTCATTTGCTCTTTGTGTCCATAAGTGTTTCAATTTTGTTAGTTTGCTTATTTTGTCTTTAGTTTCCACATGTAAGTGAAATTATGTATCATAACATAAGTCAATTTGACTTATTTCACTGAGAATAATACCCCTCTTGGTCATCCATGAAGTCCCAAATGATAATATTTCATTTTTACGGCTGAGTAATATTCCATTTTAAATATGTACCACCATTTTTTTAATCTGCTTGTCCTTGATGACCACTTGAGATGCATATCTTGGATTTTGTAAATAATTCTGCAATAAACCACATGGTGCATATATATTTTTTCAAATAAGGTGTTCAAATGCCTTTGGCTAAATTTTCAAAGGGAAATCACTGAGTCATAAGACAGATCAATTTTTTAAATTTTTGAGAAAACCCCATTCTGTTTTTTATAGTGGCTACACCAATCTGCATTCCCACCAACATGAGGGAATCCTGTGCTGATGGGTAACATGGGCTGCCCGTGACAGACCCTGGTCAACCTGTTTGGCCCTACAAAGTAATCCACAATTCATGGCTGCCTATGCTGGGTCTCAGTGTGCATGGGTGGGGCCTAGCTGTGCACCAAACTGGTTTCTATTAACACCAATCCTGGGAACAGGTTAACAAAAGGACCATGGCTCCCCTAAGATCTGTCCTCACTTGTTAGCTGGCTAGTAATCTCAGTTTCTGAAAATCCTCTAGTGTTATGTGAGTTGCTTGAAGGAAGCTCTCAGTAAGTCACCAGGTAGGGTGAGTGGTGTTCACCAGATTGATAGATTTAAAGATGGTACTAATCTGTGCTAGTCTGAGAACACTCAGCGCCAGTCTCAGGGTATACCAAGGTTTTCTATCACCCACCATATGCCTGAAAAACTTTGTGGTAGATAGGGTCTCTGAGATTCATCATGGTGAGGTCAGCAATGTTCATCAGACCCAAACAGACAAAGCTGTGGTTGTATAAAGAGAGGGCTCTGAAAAGAAGTGATATGCTTTGGTTTGTGTTCTAAGAAAAATAAGTTACAATAAAATGTGATAGTGTGCTGAGATTTGATAGGCTCATATGGGGAAAAAAATGAAACAAAACAAAGAAGATACACAATGGCAAGGACTCCCAAAGGATACCAATAATTAAAATAGAAAAAAAAAAGAGAGGGAGAGAGAGACAGAGACAGAGACATAAAGAGAAAAAAGCTTTTCTTTTGGGTATTTATTTACACTGAGCTCTATGCTCACCAAAAATTCCTTAAGAATTATACTGTTTTAAGGTTAAATAAAATATATGGGCTTGAGCCTATGATACAACTGCAAACCTACTTTTGCCCCATTCTGTATATTCTGAATGTGTGTTTTAATACTTTTAAAGCTTTGAGTTCTCTTTCCTCAGAATAAGCCTAATTGAGTTGTTCATTATAGAACAGTAAGTTCTTCCATTCTTTCATCAAAGAGAAGGGAGAATGTCAATGAGAATTCCAGGAAAGTAAATTGTGAGGCATATTTACAGTCAAATATACTTTAAGCTTCAAATTATGTCTGCATGTAAACAATAAAACTATCAATAAAAACTGACTTTGAAAACAAGTGTAGTTTTATGTATTGAATTAGTATATTATCATCAAAATGATGTATTAAAGTTATTAGAACTACTAATGTGCAGCTTTGGAAGAGGAAAGCCACTTGTTGGTAAAGACTTGTTAAGTCATATGATTCCTTAAATGAAAATTTAAAATACCTCATGCTAATTGTACAGAATAAATATATTGAGTGGCAAAACTTGCATATCAATAGCTAACAAATTTATTATATATTCACCTGTTTACTATGAAATCAAAACGAACTAATCACAGACTTATTCATAAAAATATTTTATAATTTTATTTTATTTTTATTTTTTTTGGAATATTTTTTTTATTAATTTTACTAGGGTGACATCAATAAATCAGGGTACATATGTTCAAAGAAAACATGTCCAAGTTATCTTGTCAATCA
Source organism: Saccopteryx bilineata (assembly GCF_036850765.1). Lineage (NCBI taxonomy): Eukaryota > Metazoa > Chordata > Mammalia > Chiroptera > Emballonuridae > Saccopteryx > Saccopteryx bilineata. Next base: position 81,895,452 of record NC_089495.1, read on the forward strand.
ATTATGTTGCATACCCATCACCCAAAGTCAGATTGTCCTCTGTCACCTTCTACCTAGTTTTTTTTTGTGCCCCTCCCCCTCCCCCTTCCCCTCTCCCCCCCCCCCACAACCACCACACTCTTATCAATGTCTCTTAGTCTCGTTTTTATGTCCCATCTTCGTATGGAATAATGCAGTTCTTGTTTTTTTTCTGATTTACTTATTTCACTTCGTATAATGTTATCAAGGTCCCACCATTTTGTTGTAAATGATCCGATGTCATCATTTCTTATGGCTGAGTAGTATTCCATAGTGTATATGTGCCACATCTTCTTTATCCAGTTTTCTGTTGAAGGGCTTTTTGATTGTTCCCATGTCTTGGCCACTGTGAACAATGCTGCAATAAACATGGGGCTGCATGTGTCTTTACGTATCAATGTTTCTGAGTTTTGGGGGTATATACCCAGTAGAGGGATTGCTGGATCATAAGGTAATTCTATTTTCAGTTTTTTGAGGAACCACCATACTTTCTTCCATAATGATTGTACTACTTTACATTCCCACCAACAGTGAATGAGGGTTCCTTTTTCTCCACAGCTTCTCCAACATTTGCTATTACCTGTCTTGTTAATAATAGCTAATCTAACAGGTGTGAGGTGGTATCTCATTGCAGTTTTGATTTGCATTTCTGTAATAACTAATGAAGATGAGCATCTTTTCATATATCTGTGGGCCATTTGTATTTCTTCCTGGGAGAAGTGTCTGTTCATGTCCTCTTCCCATTTTTTTATTGGATTGTTTGTTTGTTTGTTGTTGAGTTTTATGAGTTCTTTGTATATTTTGGATATTAGGCCCTTATTTGAGCTGTTTTTTGAAAATATCATTTCCCATTTACTTGGCTGTCTGTTTCTTTTGTTGTCAGTTTCTCTTGCTGAGCAAAACTTCTTAGTCTGATGTAGTCCCATTCATTTATTTTTTCCTTCACTTCCCTTGCCTTTGGAGTCAAATTCATAAAATGCTCTTTAAAACCAAGGTCCATGAGTTTAGAATCTATGTCTTTTTCTATGTACTTTATTGTTTCAGGTCTTATATTTAGGTCTTTGATCCATTTTGAATTAATTTTAATACAAGGGGACAAACTGTAGTCGAATTTCAATATTTTATAATTTTAAAAACAAAAATTTAAGTTACTATTGAATACAATGCAATTACAGTCAGCTATGATTTAACAAAAAATATAAGTCAATAAATTGATTAGCTTTTTGTTTTATGATATACTTGTTTTAGTGGAAATTCTCTCTTCTGTTTACTGCTTCTAACATTTAATTTATTCACATCAATATGAGTCTTAGGTAAAAAAGAATTTTTCATTTATGGTATGTACCTCCCAAATCTTATAAATGTATTATGAGAAGTCTTTAGATAAGAATTAAAGTACACATTCATTTAGCACCAATACAATGGTTCTAATTGCAGTTCTAATAAACATTGAACCATATTTTCCACAATATTGAAGTAACTTTCTAGTACAAAACTCAGAAATACAGAAACTCATTCATTTTTTTGATCTATGTAGAACATGTCTTTATTATCACTGCCTTGGCCTTGCCCAAGCACAGTTCATCAAATTGTATCTACTGAATCAAAAATCAGCTTGAACACCGATGAAAAATAAATGTTTCCCAAAGAAAAATGTTTGACCTCTCACTTGGACAATTGCTGAAGACTCCAAACTCCACCTCAGCTTTCCTATGTTTTTTCTTCAATGCATTGTCCTCAAAGCAGAGAGTTTTTCTTAAAACATAAATTGTGACATGTTATCCACTTGTCTAAAACTTACTGAACTTGGAAAAGAACTACCATTTTTTATCATTACCAATGAGGACCTGTATCTTCTGGACCTTGCAAAGCACTCTAACCTGATCTGTAGCATAATGCATCAGACATACTAGCTACTTTCAGACTTAATATTATTCTAAGCTCCCTGTAATATATAAGGCTTTGTACATTTTCTTTTTTTTTTTTCTTAGGTGAGACATAGGGAGGCAGAGTGACAGACTCCCAGTTGTGCCCTGACTGGGATCCACCCAGCAAGTCCCCTACTGCAATGCTCTGCCATTGCTTGGCAACTGAGCTATTTCAGCATCTGAAGTGGAGGTCATGGAGCCATCCTCAGCTCCCAGGGCCAACTTGCTCCAATCAAACTAGGGCTATGAAAGTGGAAAGGAGAGATAGAAGAGAAAGGGTGAGGGGTGGAGAAGCAGATGGTTGCCCTGACTGGGAATCAAACCCGGGATGTCCACATACTGGGCTGATGCTCTAAAACTGACTCACTTGGCCAGGGTCTACTATGTATATTTTCCTTCTGCCCCCAAAAGTCTCTCTTTTCTAGTCTTTTATGCTTTTATTCCAACAGGTCTCTGAATTAATAATGGTCTTCCCTGAAAACTTTCTCCAGAGTTCATTGGTTTCTATTATTGTCTAGTTTTGATGTGCAATTTCTTCCTTTACTCATGGCCCCTGCTATACTTTTTATTATTTTTTATGTGGCTGATTAACTGTACTTTTCTCTTGTCTTCCATATTGTAAACTCCTAAGGACAGGTTCTGTATTTGTTTGTCTTTGTCCATTTGGCACTCAGCACGATGTTGGCACAAAGCAGGTGCACAGTAAATATTTTAGCATATAAATCACTTTCACTAAATTTCTGGATGAGTAATTGCTTTATAAAGCTCTACTCCTGGTAATATTGGTATTTTATTGATAGAAAAAAAAGTCACCTTGTTCTTCTAATAGCTTTGGTGAATATAAAAGGAGTTTGTTCTTACCCTTATGCCTTATTCCTTCTCGATTAATAGCATTCATTAGCAAGTTGGTTTTTAAAACTCATGAGTACATTTGGAGTTTATATAAGAACCAAATTTATGTCATTAATATAATTCCTTCTAATAGCCCCTTGGTCAGAAACTCTGGAAGGTCATTGTGGAGGGATAAATACATTTGTGCAAGCCCGGGGATCTTCTAAGAGTTCAAGTGTAGCCATCACTTTTTCCCTTTATATTTTAATGTTACTAGGATATGTATGATAAAAAAAAAGTTTATACCAACTAAGAGACATTGGGACTGTAGCATAGAAATGACCATAGAGGAAAATGGAATCTGGGCAGGTAATCCAGACTTAGCACCAGGGCCAAAGGAAAGTAGAAAGGGCTGGTTCTGTATAACATGTGGCTACTCTCAAATACCCTGCTGAGACAATCACCCTGGCATAGAAAGAACACATTGGAAATATGGTTGTTTATGGAAGTGTAAACTAAATAGCCACCATCTTTTTGAAAGAAACTATCTGGAATAATTCAGAAGGTGTGATATTATCTTCTTTTGAAAGGTCATAATGACTTCTTAGAAAATCAGCACAGTAGTGAGCAAGGTTGTCTTGAATTGTGGAGGACTAGTTTTCTATAGGAGTCATAAAAAAAGTCTGGCTTACTAGAGAATTACTCGTTATAGATCAACTGAGCCCAGGAGTTCTAGGGAGTCTGGAGGACAAATACCTGCATAAAGATGGTCCATATAATTTAAATGTGAATAAACTACATAGATGTATTTTAATATCTCTAGCAGACACTGTTAATACTCAGTCTACATCCTATTAGTTCTCACTATTTCCAAGAACAGAAGCTCTAGTTCCATCTGCCAATTGTTGTGTGATCTTGCCTGAGAACTCTGACCACCAAAACGGGCTCTGCTCAAGTGCTTGGCAGGTCCATAGTGTTGGGGAATAAAAGAACCTTCAGGAAATAGTATTCAACAAATGGAAAGCGATAGATATTTACCCCAACTTCTGTACTTTTCAAAAGAAATAGCTGAGGAGTATATTCTACAAGATACATAGAATTTCTAGGTGGAATTAAATTGCAGTGGCCCCAAGCTTGGTAACACACCTCTATTTGTTTGCTTTTTTCCCCTTCTTGTATTATTTCCTAAGGTTTCTTTAACAAAAAAACAGTCTAGATGACTTAAAATTACAGAAATTTATTCGCACACAGTTCTGGAGGCTAGAATTACAATAGAAAGGTGTAGTCAGGAACATCCTCTCTCTGAAGGCTCTAGAGAAGAATGTTTCTTTTTGTCTTCCTTGTTTCTGATGGGTGTCAGAAATATTAAGCATTCCTTATATTACAGTTACAACACTTAACTTTCTGCTTCCCTCATCACATTACCTTCTCTGTGTCTTCTTTTTATTGAAATCTCTCTTCCCTTTCTTGAGTAAAAAACCAGTTATGGTATTTAGGATCATCCAACTTAAGCCAGTATAACCTCATCTAATTACACACAAAGGCTTAAATTTCAAAGAAGGTTACATTCCAGGTGGACATGAATTGTAGGGGGACATTAGTCAACCCAGTATAATTTCTAATTTTGTCTCCCACATCCTGTTTTTCTTAAGATTACCTCTCAAAGAAACAGCTTGCACTTCAATTCTCATTTACTTATGCCACTCAGTATCATGTTATCAAAGTAAACTGGAAAAAAAAACTGTATAATTTCACACATAGGTGGGATACAAAGTTGAGACTCATGAACATAGATAAGAGTACAGTGATTACCAGGGCCAAGGGGATATGAAGGAGGGGGAGGGGGAAAAGATGTGGGAGAGGGGAGAGGATATAAAGAGAAACAAATATAAAGTGATGGGATTGGTGGTAGAAAGGCTGCTGTTCAACTTACTAATATGTTAGTGAGAAAGAAAGGATTACAATAGAACAGAGGCCATGTTTCAGCATCTAACCATCAGAAACAAGGAGAGCATAATTGTGCCAATGGTAGCAAGGTTGAAATGACACTTGTGACATCCAGGGATTGGTGGATGGCTATAGACCAGCGGTTCTCAACCTGTGGGTCGCGACTCACAGGTTGAGAACCGCTGCTATAGACTATTCTATTCTTATGTCAAGGTAAATGAATAACCATTGAGTATATTTTTTGACTCTTCTACAAGTATTGATTGACTTACAACCTATGCAACTTACGACCATTCAACTTACGACCACAGTTGCTAGCCACGCCTGCTCCACATCTGGAAGCATAAGCGTTGCCCAGCTGGGCATACAACAGTGTGGACCAGCTTCTGGCAGCACTACCATCTCCGCATGCACCATTTCAACTGTTATCTCAGACTCGGTACATTCACTAAAATGTTTGTATAGTGGAGAAAGAATACTCAAATGTTTCAAGAAGTTTTAAATATAATTTAAGCTGTCATTGATACTACGGGCGATTAGTTAGAGGAGAAATTTCAAGTTTCAGTCTATAAAATGAGTCTTAATGCCATATTCTGCATTAGCAAGAAAACAACTAATCTAATCCAACATTAGAATATACTCTAAACTATATATCTAACACCCTGCCAATGATATTCTTGTGGTGAGGATATTGTTCTTCAAAATGAAATATATACTAAGGCCCAACATGCAGTGCATGCTGATTTATCCCATGTGTAAAAATAAATTGGTTTGGGATCCAAAGCTTAGAAGTTGAATGAAACTTTTACCATCATTTTCTTTTTCTTTTTTTAAAATTTTTATTTATTTATTTATTCATTTTAGGGGGGGAGAGAGAGAGAAAGAGAGAGAGACAGAGAAGGGGGAGGAGCAGGAAGCATCAACTCCCATATGTGCCTTGACCAGGCAAGCCAGGGTTTTGAACCGGCAACCTCAGTGTTTCCAGGTTGACGCTTTACCCACTGCGCCACCACAGGTCAGGCTTACCATCATTCTCAATGAGTCACATGAAATTTCTGCTTTCATGTCTCTATCAACTGTAGACCTTGTTTGACTTTTAAAAGGTGCTGGTCTCTGAAGGCATTTTTCTTATAGGTTACACAGTAGGCTAAAACTGTTATATTGCTTAGATACACTGATATTTCTATGCCAGGAAACTGGAGGGCAAAAATCACTATACCAGCAGAATCATTCTACCATATAAAGCATAGATAGAGAAAACAATGGCGTTCATGGGACTGGTGTTTCCCTGCCTAGTGCAACAGTAATGGTCAAGGTCACTACAAGCTTAAATCCGACCATACAGGTAGCTGAGACCAGCAAAACTTCTGGTTGTGAATGAGGGGAATCTAGCAAGGACATGTTAAATATTGTCATTCGTAGACCCGTTGAAGCGATGGATATTGTGGACATCCCAGTAACCCTACTTTACTATAAAGTTTTGTTTTAAAATATTTGACCAGCCTATTTTTTAAAATGTGAGATTACAAAATAAAATTGATTTGGTATATGAGTAGATGGGTGATGCATTTCTCATTTTTTCTTATTTGCACATTTCCTAAGGTATAAAAATCTGCTCTTATAATATTGTAAATAGAATGTGAAGAGGAAAAACTCACTACAGTTTTACCATTATCTACTAGAGTTTGGAAGCATATGTAGGTAAAGAAACTTATGCCACATGTTTGAATAGTTCTGAAAACAAGAGGTTTTTAAATTTTTTTTTATTAATTTTAATTTACTGTATTCCCCTAAATATAACACTCTCACCCCCACACTGCTGGTCCCTATTTATATCCCCTTTGCCCCCCTACCCTTAACTCCATCCCCCCTTCCTTCTGTAATTTGCTGTCCTGTCATCTATCTCGGTGTTATGTATATATAATTTCACTAATCCCTTTACCTTCTCTAATCCCATCCCCTCATCCCTCTTCCCCCTGACTGCTGACCCTCTGCTCCCTGTGACCCTGCCTCTGCCTTTATTCTCTTCCTCAGTTCACTTTGTTCATTAGATTCCACATATAAGTGAGATCATATGATACTTGTCTTTCTCTGCTTGGCTTATTTCACTTAGCATAATAATTTCTAGGTCCATCCATGCTGTTGTAAAAGGTAAGATTCCTTCTTTTTCATGGCCACATAGTATTCCATTGTGTAAATGTATCACTGCATTTTAATCTACTCATCCATCGATGAACACTTGGGCTAATTCTAGATTTTGGCTATTGTAAACAATGCTGCAATAAACATGGGAATGCATATGTTCTTTTGAATCAGTGATTTGGAATTCTTAGGATATATTCCTAAAAGTGGGATAGCTGGGTCAAAAGGCAGTTCCATTTTTAATTTTTTGAGGAAATGCCATACCATTTTCCACAGTGGCTGCACAAGTCTGCATTGCCACCAGCAGTACAGGAGGGTTCTCTTTTCTCCACACACTCACCGGCACTTATTGTGTGTTGATTTGTTTTTTTTTGTTGTTTGTTTGTTTGGTTTTTTTTTTTTCATTTTTCCGAGGCTGGAAACGGGGAGGCAGTCAGACAGACTCCCGCATGCTCCCGACTGGGATCCACCCGTCATGCCCACCAGGGGGAAATGCTGTTGCATCCAGAGCCATTCTAGCACCTGAGGCAGAGGCCACAGAGCCATCCTCAGTGCCCAGGCCATCTTTGCTCCAATGGAGCCTCGGCTGTGGGAGGGGAAAAGAGAGACAGAGAGGAAAGAGAGGGGGGAGGGGTGGAGAAGCAGATGGGCACCTCTCCTGTGTGCCCTGGCTGGGAATCGAATCTGGAACTCCTGCACGCCAGGCCGACGCTCTACCTCTGAGCCAACCAGCCAGGGTTGTGTGTTGATTTGTTAATGAGCACCATTCTGACAGGTGTGAGGTGGTATCTCATTGTGGTTTTAATTTGCATTTCTCTGATGATTAGTGATGTTGAACATTTTTTTATGTTTATTGGCCATCTGTATGTCCTCTTTGAAGAAGTGTCTATCCAGCTCCTTTGCCATTTTTTAATTGGATTGTTCACCTTCCTGGTGTTGAGTTTTAGAAGTTCTTTATAAATTTTTGTTATTAACCCCTTATCAGATGTATTGGCAAATGTTTTCCTATTGTCTGAGTTGTCTTTTTATTTTGCAATGGTGTCTTTTGCTGTGAAAAAGCTTTTTAGTTTGATATAGTTCCATTTGTTCATCCTGTCCTTTATTTCACTTGCCCGTCAAGATAAACTGGCAAAAATATTGTTATGAGAGATATCAGAGATTTTACTGCCTATGTTTTCTTCCTGGATGTTTATGGTTTCATGACTTACATTTAAGTCTTTTATCTTCTTTGAGTTTTTTTATGAATGGTATAAGTTGGTGGTCTAGTTTTATTTTTTTGCATGTACCTGTTCAATTTTCCCAACACCATTTATTAAAGAGACTGTCTTTACTCCATTGTACACTCTTAGTTCCTTTGTTAAATATCAATTGACCATAAGGTATGAGTTTATTTCTGTCAGAAGGCTTTTTAGACAAGTTTATAAACATACAAGAAATAGGGACTATGGCATGATTTTTTAGAAAAAAAAAATGAGAAAAATACTTTTCAAGTTCCCACACTTTTCTGAGTTTTGAGGGAAAAAAATAAAAAGAGTTTTTTAAGAATAGCAGCAGCAAAAGAGGCTTAATGACCTTAAACACTGATCCTCATCTCTTCAAAATATCATTTAGGAGTATTTATGAGCAACAAAGAAGGCTAAACCAAGTAAGAGCTACACCTGAGTCATTCTACCACTGATATGTTCTTATATTTTAAGGAGATCCCAATAATGTCCTTTTTATCCTTCTCAGCCCACAATATCAGAGGAGATAGACCCAGAAAAGAAAGAGAGCAGAATACCAGAAAAGACATAGCTCCAGTTTGACAAGGCGGTGGCGCAGTGGATAGGGAGTCAGACTGGGATGCAGAGGACCCAGGTTCAAGACCCCAATGTTGCTAGCTTGAGTGTGGGCTCATCTGGTTTGAGCAAAACTCACCAGCTTGGACCCAAGGTTGCTGGGTCGAGCAAAGGGTTACTCGGTCTGCTGTAGCCCCATGGTCAAGGCACATATAAGAAAGCAATCAATGAACAACTAAGGTGTCTCAACAAAAAACTAATGATTGATGCTTCTCATCTCTCTCCGTTCCTATCTGTCTGTCCCTATCTATCCCTCTCTCTGACTCTCAATCTGTCTCTGAAAAAAAAAAAGACATAGCTCCAGTGAGCTCCAACACACTCCTCTCCATTTCAAAGATGTGACAAAATGAAAGAATGGGCCGTGCCTCTTCCCCACCCCAAATACCTGGGACTGAAACAACCATTCAGGCATTAGTTGGAGAAAGAATATGATAGATGACTTGAATTGAAATTTAATTGGAGGTGAAAACACAGGGCTATATGAAGATTAATAACAGAATTTATATAGAAGGGGTCATATAATCTTATAAGTAATAAATTTATTAATCATTATAAAATTGAAGAATTTACTAATCATATTATCCAGTTGAGATAAATTAAAAAATAAACAAATAAAAAATATAGTACTTTCAAACTTACATTTACAACCACTGAATTTGCAATATTTAATAAACCAGTTGCATATCTAAAAAAACAAAGTTCAGTACAACAGATTTAAAAAGACACTAAATCTTTTATTTTACAACTAAAAGCAGTGATAAACAAGAATATGACCTTTATCACTAGTTGAAGGATTCTCTCAAGACAGTAATTCAAATGCAAAGTAACTTATTTGAGAGTTAATTCTATTAAACCTTTATTGTTGAGTTGAAAAGTAGGCAGCTAAGAAATCTCATTCTCTCATCTAATTCCTTCTCCTTTACTGATTATACAAAAAATTTGGGGTTAGTTATTTATCAACCTGAGAGCTCTCTCTATTTTACAATTTCCCTATTTATCTTTTTTTTTAAAGTACAGATACAAAGAATGCTAAAGTTGGGCCTGGAAGGTTGGCTCAGTGGTAGAGCGTCGGCTTGGCATGCAAGAGTCCCAGGTTCGATTCCCAGCCAGGGCACACAGGAGAGGCGCCCATCTGCTTCTCTACCCCTCCCGCTCTCCTTCCTCTCTCTCTCTTCCCCTCGCACAGCCGAGGCTCCATTGGAGCAAAGATGGCCTGGGCACTGAGGATGGCTCTGTGGCCTCTGCCTCAGGCACTAGAATGGCTCTGGATGCAACAGAGCGATGCCCCCGAGGGGCAGAGCATCGCCCCCTGGTGGGTATGCCGGGTGGATCCCGGTCTGGTGCATGCGGGAGTCTGTCTGACTGCCTCCCCGTTTCCAGCTTCGGAAAAATGCAAAAAAGAAAAAAAAGAAAAAGAAATGCTAAAGTTATGGTAGGGGTAGTAGAAATACAGCCAGTTAGGCTACCTCCTAACAAGGTTCATAATAAGAAAAATTATTCCTCTTGTTCACATATCTAGAATTTGATCAGGGCATTAGAGAAATTTTGTCACTGTTCTATGTGGTCTTGGCTAGAGTGCCTAGACTGGGGCTAGAAGATCCACTTCCAAAGATAGCTCAATCGACATGACTAAAATATTGGTGCTGGTTACAAGCCAGACGCTTAGCTAGAGCACAGGCAAGAGTTCCATGGCCCATAAGCCTTTCCATGGACCTACTTAAGTTCTTCAGAGCGTAGCAGCTTCAGCCCAGTAACTGGCACTTTCTTCATAGTTTATGAGTCAAAATAATAACACAGCTCTACTGTTACAGGGACAAAGAACAACTTTTCTTTGGAAGGAGCATGGAGAACCTTGATACCACATAAACAGACCCTAATCCTCATTAGTCCTCAGTAGTGTGACACATCAGAAACCCTAAAAAAATCTTACTTTTCAACCATTCTGTTGTAGTACTATAACATTATAGTAATTAAATATATAGAAATATAAAAAACAAAAATATGAAAGATATATAAAAGTAATTAAAATATAATATTAAAAATAATTAAGGAAATTAAATAAAGTTTTGACGTCTGGATAGGAATTAATATAGTGGGTGCAGATGTGATAAAGAGACTCTACTTTCGAGCAGGGCCCAGTTAGTGTGTGTGTGAAGTTATACATAGATAAGAAGTGGCTTGGCATCATAACTTTGTAAATTAACATAAATAAGAACATCTTAAAAAGTGGTTTCATGTAAACATTTCAGTAGATTGGCATAAAGGGGTTCCCTGCTAGGAACTCCCAAAAAGGTGGTTTGAGGTGATAATCCTATAGATTGACACCTGTTAGGCGGTGTTGGCCAGAAAAGGTACTGAAGCTGAGGGGCCCCCTGCTGCAGTAGTCGCCCAGACTCCAACGTGAACATGGACTGTCTCCACGCCACTCTGAGCTCTGATCAAAGACAGCCGAGAGGAGCACACCAACGTGGCCCCCTTAAGCTGCACCCAGGCATGCCAAAAGGATTTGTGAGTAATAAATTGCCTGTGTGATTCTTGCAACTAACTCTGTGTCAGTCCGGTGCTTTTCCTCCGGTGGCAGTTAGTGTCGGTACTTATCAGTAGCATCCTCATAGCCACCTCAAGAGTAGTCTCGAAGAGGCTGCCAGCCCTGCTGATAAACAGGAGTGTCCCACTGCACGGGGAAGTCGAATCAGGGACGCCTAATCGAGGTAGAGTCTGGGCTCTACTGGACACATTTAAATTTATTTGTCTTAAATAAGGCGAGGGAGCCATTTCATTAGCTGTGTTGAGAGTACTTTGAATTTCATTTATATGTTTTTATACCTTACAAATTCTTTGTGCCTATTGTTTTGAGAAATGAATGATCTTTAGAGTCCTCTTATTTAAAGAAAAAATGAAAGTAGAAAAGGACATATCTTGTAGCTAAGTCCTCAGTACACCTCTTGAACAAATAAAGGTAGTGTAAATGATGCAGTGATCGGTTAAAGCAGGCCTGCCAGGTTGAATTTATTCATGACTCATTCTTTTTTGCTTGCTTCCCCTGCCATAGTGTGTTTTCAAGTCACTGCTTATCCCTTCCACTTTCCTGACTATTTTGTTTCATCACTAGTAAGGCTTGAATATGGCACCGAACATAGGTTAAGAGGGATACACTCAAAGTTTGTTGGTACAAAAATCACCCTGAATAAAAATTTTCTTGCCTATAAGCTTAAAAATCTGTTGAATCAGATGGTTTTCCCTCAACAAACCTGCCTTCTTTCTAGGGAGAGAAACAGATTTATGAAAGCAAGACTTTGTGTCTGAATAAAAATAGAATTAGCTGTAAGGTAAATTATTTGTGTGTTAAAATGAATTCTTCTCTCCGGCTTTATTTTGAACTATATTACTAATATTCCTCACAGATACACAATTGGACAGACGAATTTCATATCATTTTGATGAAATGAATAAATTCAGTGGGGACAACTACTGGTGCTGAGGATCTCCAGGGCCTGAGAGAGGAGCTTATTTTGAAGAGTGAGTTATCTATCATAAGAGAAAAAAAGACAGTAGAGCTCCAAACAGGCAAGCTGATTTCATGTTTGCCTCAGGCAAACCAACTGCTCACTGGTGATTTACTGTTGAATTGTAAAAGCAAAGGCTATAAAAATGAAAACAAACTTTGTTGTTTTTTGTTTCTCCCATTGTGGTTCCTTGATGCCCTGAAGTAATGTGATTTGCTATGGATGATGAGGAGAAGGGTTCTTTATACTTATGGTTCTGGAAGCTTTCAATAGTTTTAACAATGTGGGCACAAGTGTCAAAAATCAAACGATTGCTGTGACAAAGGATAGAAATAGTGTTACAAAGATAAGGAAATTGAATTTCAGTGACTCTTTCCATCTCAATATCATTGTAAAAGCTGTGAAATTAAGGTAAAACAATAACACCATATGTTATTTCTAGTGCCCTGCATTCCTTTGGAAGAGCATAGGTTTATGATACATTAACTATGAGGATGAAAGAGGTCAATACTCAAATGCTATCACCCATGTGAACAAGAATTTTTGTTGTTGGAAAATACTTTGTTGGGTATGAAGCATCATTTCTCACTTGGGTGAGATTATACCACTCAATTCACATAAATTGTGATAAATTAAATACTGTAACAGCATTTCCCCCTCAACAATAAGAATAAAAGTGTTTACTTTCCTAACTTTCTTTATTGAAAAAAAATGGAAAGATAAATCATAATATCATGATACTTTCATAGAAATCTTACTAACCTGATGTAAGTTATCTTGTCAACAGCATTATGAGACATGAGGGACAGGGACAGAAATACATAGTATTTACCTAAATAAGCAGAGCTAAAAAAAGGCAAATATGAATTCACACTTTACTTTTATTGACCTCAAAATCTCTGATCCATCCTTTACATGTTATGTAGCTCCTACATGTTCTATGAGCTATCAGGATCACTTGGTAGAGATTCTAATCATAAGGAAAAAAAGTTTTAGAATATACCCTTCCCACTAGGTAAAAATGAGAAATCCTTAATATTTTAACATTATGTTAAAAATGTAACACCTAAATTTTTAAGTAAGTTATATGATAAAACTGGTCCTTTAAATTGTACTAGAGTTAACTGCAATAACCATGGAGTTCTCTGGAATTTTCATACGTCCAGGGTCATATATTGTCTTAGTTTTCAGGGCTGTTGTAATAAGTACCACTAAATCGGTGACTTAAAACAAGAGAAATGCATTTTCTCACAGTTTGGATAGACAGAAGTGTGAAATCAGTCAATCAGCAGGATTAGTTTTTTCTGAGGTGTCTCATGGAAAATCTGTGTCCTGATCTCTTTCTAGCTTCCAGTGACAGCTGACAGTCCTCGTCATTCCTGGGCACATAGATGCATCACTCCAATATCTGCCTTGGTCTTCACATAGCATTCTCCTTGTGTGTCTCTTTCTTTTCTTATGAGGATACTAGTCATATTTGATTAAAGGTTTACCATACTCCAGTATGAACTTATCTTAAATCTTTATCTTAATTACACTTGCAAAGATCCCATCTCCAAATAAAGTCACATACACATAACTTCGGGGGGGGGCACATTTTAATCTGTAAAATGTAGAACTCATGCATCTAAGATCAGTTAAAAACAATCAAGTAGAATTATAAAGATAGACAGAGTTGAGTAGAAGTGGAAATATTGGTATCTACACGTTTGTATGTGTCTGTGTATATACTGATATATTTAAATTAACATGTGGTATCCAATTAATGCACTGCTCTTAGATTAGTTTATATTTTTGGTGTGGGTATGAAGCTGTGGAAAATAGGGAATTTTAACAGACTATTTCAGTGATATGGTATGCATTTCCTCCCTGTGTCTACAAATAATATACCAATTTTAAGACTTCTTAGCTGAAAATTGATCTTCAAAAAATCTTTTTGAACCTTGCATTTTAGACTTGTAAATTTTATTTTTAAATATGTTTCACATAATAGTCCAGTCTTTTAATTAAAAAAAATTCTGTTGAGAGGATTTAGAAACATATTATATTTTTTATATAAGTACAAATTTATCAATACATTCTTGTATTGGAATTTTTATCATGCATAGTCAATATATCTTTGGTCCCATATTTTAATTTTCTAGTGTTTAGACATTTTCTTATAAATATTTCCTCAAATAACTAATATTACATTTAGTAATTATGAATGTTCAGTTAATATAGAATATAAAATACAGAATATAATTCTGAAAGTAACTTTATAGAACATTAAAGACTCTTAATTTACAGTTTTATGGCACAGAGGGTTTAGAAGCTATTCATCTCCAAAACAAATAAAAATTTTTAGGTCAATACTAATTTGTTTTTTACAAAATGAAACACTTCTTTAGTCTTACGCAAAAAGTAGCAGTCCACTTGGAGCAACATATGTTCATTAAGCTACTTTAGAATTGAAGTCTTCCTGTTTTGTACATGCTCATTTAGTCATGTCTTCTCTGTTCACTTTTTATGGGTCTGACCTATACTTATAGAATTCAATGGTCTTTTAAAACCTGATACACTTTATTTTCTCTCTCTCTCTCTCTCTCTCTCTCTCTCTATATATATATATATATATATATATATATATATATATATATATATTTTCTTTAGTAGTAAAGAAGTCCTAAAAATGTGTTATTTGCTTTTGGTTTAGAAACTAAATTGCACTAGTGAAAAATAACCATAGTATCTCTCTTACTTTAAATGTACTGGTTTTGGCTTTTATGTGACAGACTCCAGAGCAAGCATAGCAGTACACAACACTTATTAAATTTTATATTCCCCTTCCAGCTCAGTAAGTTTGAAGAAAAGAATATTATTACTGTAATTCAGATTCTCCCCCTAATCTCTTGAAACAGGCTTATTGGCAAACAAACTAGTCAACATAGAGGCAGCCGTGGAGCACACTTGGCTGATCACTGATATGAAGGGTGGAAACTGCAATCATATAGCTCTTCTCCAAACCCAGGTTCTGCTCAGGAGGTCTAGCGTTTCAAAGATGCAATAAACCTTCAAGGCATTCAATTTATGAAGAGTGTCATATGAAGAGAAGGCTACAAAAATTCTAATGTATAGTCCATAGTTAAGATTTCTGTAAGATATGAGAAGTAAAGGGGATAAAAGTATTTCAGGCGCAAATAATTTAGGTAGATGATAAGTTAAACAGAGTTAAATAGGCTTACCTAATTCAGAACTTTTTAGAAACCTGAATATAATAAAATACATTGTGAACAAACAAAAATAGGAATATACTATTGATATGTTCTGCACCTAATTTCTAGGTTTTCTCCACACCTACCTAGAGATACCATCAGATTCAAAAGATAAAGGGTCAGTCCCAAAAGACTGTCCTCGACTCTTCATGCCAATCACAAGGCCAGGTTGCCTATGTTTCTGACTGACCACCTACAGATTGGAGGTTCCAAGAACTTCTGCTAATTTAGGATGTTAATTATATGATAACTGTTACCTGTACTTCTGATCAATTGGTTATAAATCAGAAGTTCTCATGACTCCATCCTTGGATTAAATTAATTTGCTAGAGAAACTCAGAGAACTCTGAGAGACATTTTACCTATTAGATTAACAGTTCATTATAAAAAGGATATAACCTGACCAGGTGGTGGTACAGTAGGTAGAGCATCATACTGAGACATGGAGGACCCACGTTCAAAGCCCTGAGGTCACTGGCTTCAGCACAGGATCGCTGGCTTGAGCGTGGGATCATAGACATGACCCCATGGTCATTGGCTTGAGCCCAAAGGTAGCTGCCCTGAGCAAGAGGTCACTCATTCTGCTGCAGCCCCCTGGTCAAGGCATATCTGAGAAAGCAGTCAATGAACAACTAAAGAAGCCACAACAAAGAATTGATGCTTTTCATCTCTCTCCATTCCTGCCTGTCAGTCCCTATCTGTTTCTCTCTCTTTCTCTGTCTCTGTCACAAAAAAAAAATGACAAAAAAATAAAAAGAAAACAAAAGAATATAACTCAGGAACAATCAGATGGAAGAGAGGCACAGGGCAAGGTATGTGGGAGTTTGTAGGCCTTCCATAATCTTTGAGCATGCTGTGCTCCCCAAATCTCTACTTGTTCACCATCCCTGAAGCTCCTTTTCCCCATCCATTTTATGAAGGTTTCACTATATAGGAATGATGGATTAAATAATCGGCCACTGGTGATTGATTTGAATAAACTCCAGCCCCTCTCTTGTCCCTCAGTATCAGGAAGTAGGACTGAAAATTCAAACTCTCTATGTATGGCTGATTGCACTGGCAACCTTCCCCCATTCTTGGTTGCTTTCCAGAGGTCACCTAATTAACATAATAAACCTAGTTGTGGTACAAAGGGTGTCATGTTATTCTAGTTGTTTCACCTTTATACTTTTGAAGTGATTTTAGGAAATAAGGACAAAAGACCAAATATATGACAAAAGATGCTCCAATTATTCTTAGTGCACAGGAAATTCAAAGGTTTGGGAACAGGTGAGCCAGGAACCTTGGATAAAGACTCAATATATGTGAGACATATACTTTAGTTATTTGAATGACCAAATATACTTATTATAAATCATAATATTGCAGTTCATTATATGATCTTTGAACACAGATAACTTACCATAAAAAGATGGTTCTTGTCCTAGCATTTGAATTTGATATAACATTTATAGTACACATATAGAAATAGTACCTACACAAAAAGCATTTGTAGTAACTACTGTGGGATATGGATAAATTTAAAGAAGCAACTCACTTGTCCTATAAAGCCATCACATTTTTTATATTCTTATATTAGTTTATTCTCCCTCCCCTCCCCTTTAACCTACTGCTACTTAGAGTAGAAGAAGCCTGAAAAATAGAAATCAAAAGATACAGTCACATTACTATAATTCCATTTAGTCACTAACTCTCCGTCTAGTTTATCAATCTATCTTGTGATCAGAATGTCTCCCAGAGAGACTTCACTCAGGTAGTGTGGACTGCTATTGAGACTTGTCAGGTTCTGAAAGCCGCAGGGGTCTCAGAAGTATATGGCATCACCATTTCTACATCTTCATCTCATTACATAACTTATTCATGTATTCCTTTACTCATAGTTCCTATTTTCTTCTATCTATACCCAAACTTTTCCGTCTTTTCTTAGAGGCATTAGATTCACCACTGTGCTTGTCTAGATTGGAGACAGAAACACTAGTCCAAGTTCTCCCCTCAGTTCACTTCTATTCAGATAGGATAAGGCCACACAGGTGTCAAACTAGTGAGCAATCTTCACTATTAGCCCAAATATTACCAGGTGAGATGAAGGCATATCCTGCCCGATTTGGTCTTTATAGATTCTGAACAGTTACAGTTTTCTACTTAGCAGTCATTCCTTCTTTTAGCCTATCTGGTTGCAGCCATGATCCTATGACCATTAAATCAAGTAGAAAAAAAAAAAGCAGACAAACAAACAAAACACTGAGGTGATGTGGTAAAGAGAGAATATCACCATCCTTGCTCACCCTTTCTTCCCCAGATTCACTAGAACAATAAGAAAATCTACCCAGTGAGGATGTTCCTTTAGCTCCAATTTTATTCTCAATTAAAACTGTTTTATTTCTCTATTTTTTTCTTCTTTTCCAAGAGAGAGGAGTGGAGACGGAGAGACAGACACTCACATGTGCCCCAACCAGGATCCACCTGGCAAATCCCATCTGTGGCCAATACTCTGCCCATCTAGGACTATGCTCACAACTGAGCTATTTTTAGTGCCTGAGGCTGAGGCTCCATGGAGCTGTCATCAATACCTCGGGCTGATGTACTTGAACCATTGGAGTCATGGTTGTGGGAGGGGAGGAGAGAGAGTGAGAAGTCAGAGGGGGAGTGGTGGAGGAACAGATGGTTGTTTCTCCTGTATACCCTCAGTGCCCTTACCAGAAATCAAACACAGAACATTCACATGCTGGACTGATGCTCTACCACTGAGCAAACCAGCCAGAGACTTATTTCTCTATTAAAAAGATTAATCTGAGGATGATCTCTCTCTGTCCATTGTTGTACAGTATGGGCTGTAAAGTGTGCCACCCAAATTGATAGAGTATCTTCTGTTCTAGTTCTTTCACAATATTCTGAATGTTTGCATCTACCACTGGGTAAGCCAAGCCCAGTACAAATTCAGTGTCTTCCTGTCAGAACCCATTCATAGCCCCCCAGGGCTGCCAGCATCAGTCTCACTTGCCAGCTATGATCGAGGCCTTCTCAAAAGAGATCTGCCATGTACTCATCTGCAATCTCTGCCTTCTTGCAACACAGAAGAGTTCCATTGGCATTTGTGCTTCAGAGGATACAAAAAGGATATGGGTAGATTCAGCTATAACTGTATTGCGGCAATACAGCATGTTCACTCATTTCATGGACCCAGACAGTCACCTAAGAGAGTGCACCAGGATAGCTGCTTATAGATTCCAATCACCTTCTGAACCTGAAAGAGGATTCTTCTGATGGGCAGCCAGATACCCTACTTTAATAAACCCCTCAAACTCCCAAATTGATTTTCATAGGGCTGTGCCCTATTTGGCATCCCTTTAATAGGTGACCATGTCATTGGCCACTATCCATCTATCAATAAACACCCAATCATAAAAGATTTTACCACAGTTTCATTTTTCATTACTACTAAGAAGGCAACATGCAATTCAGTCTACCAGGCTGATGTGTTTTTACCCATTTTAGTCAGAGTGGTGCCTTCCAAATAGAATGTTGTCCATTCACCTTGGAACCATCATCCAAACCAAGCAACTCTTAGTGTTTCAATTGAGAGCTATTCATGAGACATGGTCCATGTGACAATAGAATCCAGTAGCTCTACAAGCAGTTCCAGAGTCAGTCCTAGAGGAAAAGAGGTTCTCTGCTTTTTTGTATCTCTTACTTTCATCCCTCAGGCAGCATAAATCTGTATAAACAATCTTCACTTTACTATGGAACTCTTCTGGGCACTGCCATCCACATTTAAAATGTTTTTCTGTTATGAGTATTTAGGAATTATCTTTTAAGATTTAATTTATTGATTTTAGAGAGAAGGGTGAGAGAAAGAAAAAGAAAGAAAGGTGGTGGGGGAGGAGAAAGAAGCATCCACCTGTAGCTATTGTTTCTCATGTGTGTTTTGACCAGGCAAGCCCGGGATTTCGAACTGGAAACCTCACAGCATTCCAGGTTGACATTTTATCTACTGCACCACCACAGGTCAGGTGAATATTTCAGATTTTAAGATTAATTTATGTCTTTAGCCACAAAGGTAGCTTCAATTAATGATGTCTCCTTATAGGTAGTAAATGCCCCAGAAATGGAAATGAAATGCTCTAGTCAAAGGTCCCAGTAGTCATGGATGGGTGGCACTGACAGGTTTTTGCTGTAAGCCCCAGTCTATGGCCACACAGAGAATTTGTCCCTACCAGCACTCGGCTTCTATTGTACACTGTGGGGGCTCAGGCAATCTCATTGGTTTCCAATTGGAATTTCCTGTTAATATTGCCTGAAGGGCAGATTTACATGCCTTCTGTTTTACAGTATAGTAAGTCCCTGCTTAACATTGTTGACAGATTCTGCAACTTTAAGTAAAATGACATCAAACCAATTTTACCATTGGCTGATTGATATAAAAAAGGTTAAGTTCTTAAGCACCTCATCAATGTTGTAGCAAAACAATGTTAAACAAAACATTATTCAAGGACCCGTTGTATTAGGTAATAGAAATGTTCTCCAGTGAGATACAATCTCTATCTCTATAAAACAGCTATCTATGTTAACTAAGTGCAACCACTTCCCTGAAAAGCCTTTTCAAATATACCAATTACCTTACACACTTTTACCTTAATTCCATCAACTTTTAACCTTGTATCAACTCTTCTGTTTCCTAACTGTAAATTCTATCAGAGTTTCATCCACAGGTTTGGGTTTTATAATTCTAGATAGAAAAAAGTATTCCCCAGCCAAATATAATTCATTCCAGAATTATATTTATTCAGTTAAAGGAGACACAACTTCTTTATATAAAGCTTGTTTAAACTTTTCAATTTTCATAATGTTATCAACCTTTATACTTTTGTATTTTCTCAATCTACTCATGCTACAATTATAGCATGAGTCGAGACTTTAACAACAGACTTTGGTACCGCAGTACACAAGATCTAATATCAAAGAGTCCTGGGAACTTCTCCTTCACTTCTCCTTGAGCAAAAGGCTTTGGGTCCCCAGCCAGGGTTCAAGACCAGCAGTCCTGTCCCTTTTGTCAATCTTTGTCTTGATTAATCAGTCTAATCACTGTCCCAAGTGATTGCTAGTCATGTTTCCATAGCAATCTCTATACCTTATGACTTAAAATTGGTAATTCTACATTAAAACTTTTGTTTTAACCTCATCAATACTATTTTATTTATCCCCCCCCCTTTGTGTGTGTGTGTGTGTGTGTGACAGAGACAGAGAGAGAGACAGATAGGGACAGATAGACAGGAAGGGAGATGAGAAGCATCAATTCTTTATTGTGGCACCTTAGTTGTTCAATGATTGCTTTTTCATATGTGCCTTGACCAGGGGGTTGCTAAAGAATGAGTGACTCCTTGCTCAAGCCAGTAACCTTGGGCTCAAGCCAATGACCTTGGGCTTCAAGTCAAAGACCTTTGGGCTCAAGCCAGTGACCATAAGGTTATATCTATGATCCCACACTCAAACCGGTGACCCTGCACTCAAGCTGGAGACCATGGGGTTTCAAACCTGTGTCCTTACTGTCCCAGTCCGATGCTGTCTTCACTGTGCCACCACCTGGTCAGGCTATTCCATTTCTTAATAACTATGTAAATATTCCAACCTACTGGTGAGTCCCATAACTCTTTCTTTTCTATTTCCTCTTTGTTTCACCTCTATAGATAGTTGCTTTGTTCACCTTATTTCTTAACAACTTTTAAAAACTTTCCACCTTGTTCAGAAGAGTCCCTTGTCTCTCTCTTTGGCTTCTTTCCATTCTCTTATTAACAATATTTTTATTAACATCTATAAGACCCACCAAGAAAAGCTGAGGTAGCAAATTCCATAAGGCTTCCTGAATTGTTCCACATTGGCAAAAATAAGGTTGTATAAATGCCCAGGTGAAAGGGGCCCACTTAACCAAAGACTTTAACATGACTTGGGTAACTGGCATATTCATTGGGTGAATATCCTGGTCATCAAAAAGTCAGTCCCACACGGCTTGCATATGAAGCATACTAGTAGTACATCTGGAATCTTCCACTTGGCATTTTTAGGGGAGATGGACATTTCCCCTTCTCATGGTAAACAGATCTCACAATAGCTTTTATCCAATCTACTAGACTTGTTCAATTACATATAGCTATCTGTCACATACTGAGCTGTGGGTCCTTTATCAACCCAAACATTCTCCTCCATTTTGCAATATTCAAAATTAAAGATACAGCTCCTAAGTCAGTTACACTCATAATCTATTTAAGTAAAGGCTCATTAGGAAATTGGTGATACCAACCCACAAAATAAAATAATTTCTTTACACTATATCCCCTGGTTTTAATAGTATTTTTGTTTTGCCCTTCCTTCACATTTACTACCTGCTGGTTGGTAAGTTTGTTATAAAAGGATATAACTTAGGAATAGCCAGATGAAAGAGACACAAAGGGCAAGGGAAGGGAAGGGTGTGTAGCTTTTGTGCCCCCTCTGAGCACGGCCATTCTCCCCAAATCTCCACATGTTCATCAAACCAAAAGCTCTCTAAATTTTACCATTTGGGTTTCATTACATAGGTATGATTGACTAAATTATTGGCCAATAGTGATTTAAATCAAATTCCAGCCCCTTTTTACTCCCTGAAGATCTAGAGATGGGAGTAAAAGCTTCAAACTTTTAATCTCATGATTGATTTTCTTCCAGGACAACCAGTCCTTATCCTTAGGTGCCTCACAAAACTTATCTCTTTATTATAACAAATGTTACCATTTTTGCTCTCATCACAGAAAATTCCAAGGGCTCTAGGAGCTCTGTGCCAGCAACCCGAATGAACACCTAATATATATTTCTTATTATACATCATAATTTCAAGCACTCTTCAAACTTCACAGAATCTACTTTAGCTGAACACATCATGGGACTTAGTGTCAAAAGACTTCCATTTAAGTATGAAAGTTGACATTAGTGGAGTCATTTAAAAATATAGCCAGAACAGCCTTTCTAGAGGAACTGCTTGAATGTCTTGACCCTTGAACTTCTGTGCTGTTTGGACTGGGCCAGATCTTTGAACTGGGCTAACCCAACACTGTCTTACAAACAATTGTAAAACCTCAGAACAGCAGACATTCTGACCACAAGGACTGATGACTGTAGACTCTATCTGAACATAAAATCAGTAACCAATCATGTATAGCCAAGAGTAGCTCAGCTTACCAGCACCTATAAAAATTCTTTCTCCCCTTTAAGTAATCATTTCTTTCCTGTTCTCATAAAAACCCCATACCTTCACTTTATATTTGGGGCACTATTTGGGTTTCTGCCTAAATCTGTGCTTCCAGAATTGTAATTCTATGGTGCCAGATAAAATGATTGTTGCCTCTCATTTTAGCTTTTTTGTTTTAGGTTAACATAAGAAACCATGACCTATAAAAATGCTCTTTATTCTTTGTGACTGTGGAATGAAAACTAAAGTATAGTCGTTTATATTTGGGACAAAATAGAGTTGATCAACACAGACTCATTCAAAGAAAACAAAATGTTCCCTTTTGTTATGTTAACATTAACTCATATATATTGCAGAAATTAATAGCTCTCCTCAGAAACCAGCAAAGGTTACCAGCCAATTCCCAATACCATGTCTATTCATGCCATATTTGGATTTCCATTTTCTCCTGATTCAGCTACCCTGCTCAAATAAGAAAGATCACTAAGTAATCAATCAATGGAAAAAGCTAAATACCTTCCCCATTTACCCCATAAAGATCCTTAAGTCTTCAAGTAACTTGGAATTCATTGCTCTCATAGCCATGAGTTTCCTGGTTTGAAAGTTAAAACCTTTGCAATAAATTCATTTTTCTGCCTTTTTTTTTTAACTCAGTGTGTAAAGTTTGGTCTTTGTATGACAATGACATTTAAAATTGCCATGAAAAAAGAAAGAAAGAAAGCTACACACATAGGATCTTGTCTTTGGAATTTAGTATAATTTTTTATTCTTTTCCAAGTAAGAGGAGGGGTGAGAGAAAGACAGTCTCCCACATGTGCCCTGACTGGGAACCACCCAGTAACCCCCATATGAGGCCATAAGCCCATCTGGAGCCACAGTGGCAATTAAGCTATTTTTAGCACCTGAAGCCAAGGTTCCATGGAGCCATCCTCAGTTCCTGGGGCCGATACACTTGAACCAATCGAGCTATGGCTGCAGGAGAAGAGAGAGAGAGAAGGGGGAGGATGGAGAAGCAGATGGTCGCTTCTCTGTGTGCCCTGACTGGGTATCAAAACAGGGATATTCACACCTCAAGCCAACGCTCTACCAATGAGCCAACCAGCCAGGCTCAAAATTTAGTATAATTTAAATGAGAAAACAGTAAAGAAAAAAATCTTCTACATATTTCAAACTTTCAAGAAGAAAATGCTATTAATCTGAAAAATAAAATTTTTTTTTTGAAAATTGAGAATATTAGCCTGTAAAATAACACTTTTAACTGAGTTTAAATGAGCATTAAATCTACTTTATTTTGACATTAAATTCTTTGTAAAGTATGTTTTCCCCCTTATAAATAAAAGCCTTTTCTAAATTACTTTGAAATAATTAATTTTAAATTAAGAATTTATAGACCTTTTTTTATAAATAAATTGCTCTAAGTACATTTATATGTAAAATGTTTTATTTCCATTATACCATTTTTATGAATTTTTTTTGAACTTTCAAAGTCTCCCTTCATAATTCTTACATTTTCTTAAGAATTAGCAGTGGCAAAACTAATTTATTTCAAAGTGAAATTCTCATAATATCCTTAAAGATTTTAGACTTCAAAACATGCTTTATCTTTGAAAAACCAAGTATCACTGTTGTTACTCAGAAGCAATGACTGGCAGAGTTAAACACCTAAAAATTGTTAAAATCTAACTCATTTATAAAGTTCTTTATTTTAGTCTTCTAGTTCAAAACACTAATTGACTGACCAAAGCTATATTAAGTGGCAAATTTTGAGAGATGAACACCATTTATACAGCTAATTAAGTTTTCTTTCTCATCTTGTAACATTTAAATTATCCTTCTAACCACAATCTACTCAGGAAAATATTCCCATGCTTACCTTGTCTCCTGTTGCCTCCTTCAGTTACTTGGTTGTTCTCACTGTGCATTTTTTAGTTCTGGGGTTTGCTTATTCAGCCTTAGTCCAAATGTTTCTCCCTTAGAAAACAATAAAACAGAAACTTTCTTAGTGGTCCTTCTGTTCTTATTGTGTTCAAGGCCCAGCTCTCCTCCTAATTTCCTATGTTGGTGGTTTACCCTTGATATCCATACATAATCAAGTATCTCCCTTTTATCATTAATTTTATAGATCATAACATAAATAGATAGTGGTATTTCTTCCTAACATGCATTATCCCTGCCCACTATGGCAACAATGCAGTTTAAATTTTAGAGTTTGCTCTGTAATCTCAGTCTACTTGCCTTGGTGATTAATTCAAACCTTGCTATTCAGTTAACACAAAGCAAGACAGGAGATCTAGGGTTGGCTGAATAATAGCCTCCCAAAGATGCCCATGGCCAAATTCTCTGAATTTGTGAATGTTACCTTATATGGCAAAAGGTATTTTGTATATGTGATTGAATTCAGGAGTTGAAGTGCAGAGATTATCCTGGATTATTCCTCTGGGCCCTAAATGTAATCACATGGCTGTTTATCAGAAAGACTCGGGGGGAGTCAGAAAGTGAGGAGAAGATCATATGATGAAAGAAGCAGAGACTGGAGTAATCCATTTTGGAGATGCAGAAAGGGCCCACAGGTCAAGACATGCAGCCACTGGAAGGAGCCACTGAGCACTGAAAAAGTAAAGGACCTAGATTCTCTCCTCAGATCCTCCAAAAGGCACCAGTGTTGCAGACACCTGGACTTTAGCCCAGGAAACTGATTTCATTCTTCTGATCTTCAGAAGAATGTTATTTTAAGCCACTTCTGTATGGTAATTTGTCACAGTAGCAAAAGAATATTTAATATAAGATTAGGATCCAATCAATGGTCTTTTCTTGTGTAATTGGTTACAGAAAAAAAACCTTTTTGTGTGTGTGTGTGGTTTATATAAAAGATGTGAGGTAGGAAAGTATTTTAGCCATTAACCACTATAATTAAGGTTGGCTTTAATTTGACAAATGTAGGAAAGAAAAACCAAAAAAAAATTATAGAGAAGCAAAAGCATAGCCCTCCTCACAGCATGCTTGAAATTGGCAATAATTCAGGATTGTGACAGCTACATAAGCTTATAGATTCAGCCATTATTGAGAAGAATTTTCAATTATTTGTAATTGGAAATAACCTAATTGTTATAGTACTTTTGTACAAAATCTGAATTTTAAAATAAAACATCTAATATGTTTTCATAGTTGGCTGGAGCAAGGAGGCTGTCCTGATTTGGGCCAGAGTTATTGAATAGTAACAACTGTGAAAATAGGCATGGTATTTTATGGTGCTTGTCTTATTCTGCACCATTACCTCCCCAACAAACATATATAAAGAGGTTCTTAAGAAATAGTTTTGGAATGGGCTGATAATTGAATATAAAAAATATGAAGTGCAGCTACAATACTTTTATCAGCTAATCTTGACTTAAATATACATTTTGAGCTATGAGAGACTGAATATACTAACACACAATGGCCACATAGTAAATGACAACAGAATTCTGACCAACAACATCTGTAGCAACCAGTCAGAAAGGCAACCTCAATCTCTGCAGCAATTGGCTCAAAATAGTTAGAACTTGGCCAGTGCCTACCAGCTTGCCTATTATTTCCCCCTATGATTTCAATACAGAATGAACTAAATAAAGCCTAATATGCTCCCAAAACAATCACATAAGTGCCTGGCTTTTAGTTAGCCTGCCTCTAGCTTTCCCCTGGCAATGACTTCCAATCAGAACATACCTGAACATTTTTCCTTTTTCTACTATAAAGCTTTTCCATTCTCCTGCTTTTGAGTCTCTGCCAAGCACAAGCTATGGTGGCTAATTTCTTTGCTATAGCAAACTCTGAATATGGCTCTATTTCTTCTCATTTGAATTGTCTTTATTTATTTCCATTGTTATACAAATGAAGCTGATAATGTTTCCTCAGGTTATCCCCTTAGTCATTTATGTCCAAGAATGAGTCTGTAGAGAGGCATCTTCTCAGTAAAATTTTATTAAATAAATAGCTCAAATAATTTTTTAAGTGTAAAGTATATAGCTAGCCATTAAATTATTTCTATCCAAAAATAATCTCCTACTGGTCTAGACCTTGCTCAAAGTTTGAGCATTGAGGTTTCAATTAATTATTTTATTAATTAAAAAACATGTATGCCAAAATTAAAATGCTCCAGGAATGGAGCTAAGCATGGTACAGGCTTGGACAGAAAGAGATCCTGATTCTGATCCTGATCTCAGGGTGTTTGCATTCCAGATAAATAGGGAATAAAGACACTAAGTGACATGTTTACATGATTATATATTTAATTATGATGTTAATATGAGTCAAGGGAAGAATTGCAAGAAAAAGAAGGGATATGAGACAAGGGTTTCGGCCCTTTACTCCAGAAACCAAGAAAGGCTTTTATGAAGTTGTGGTAAAGGATTAAATTGCGCATCCTTCCAATTATCTTCTAAAACTTTAGAGATTAATCATAATTCCAGGAAGGGTTTGAAATCCAGATGAATGTAACTGAATTCCTGTCAATATGGCGGAATGAGTCATAAGAAAAAAAATGTTTTGGCTTCTTGGAACATGAAGTTACATTTCATACCTTTTGAGCTTTTGGCCTCTGATTCATAGTCACTATACTTATATACCCTAAGGTGTTAGAAATGATTATGTTGATTCATTTATTTCTCTGGTAGAAATATCTGTGTTTTTATACGGAACTAACGACTTAAAAACAATGAGTAACAACTGCTTAAATACCCTTTGGCTTTTATTTCCTACAGAATATAGGGCAGACTCATCAAGCAGAGTCCTAGTTATACTCTTCATAATTTACCGCAAACCTGTCTTCCCCTACTTTCCCTGACCTATCCAGCACACCTTTTGACATCCTTAGTACTTTCAGCATGCCAAGTTTCCATCCCTTATACATGACACCTGTTTTTATAGCTCCATTTTTCTATTCATGTGGTGTTTCAGTCAACTCAAAATGCATTGCGTGCTTATTTTTCTCTTGTATGTTCATTATATCCAACCAAGCTAACCATGATCCCCGCTTTGAGGCTTTTCCCACTCAAGATACTTCAAAGAAATGCTTTAAACTTCCTGCATTACTGTTATAATGTAACACATTTACTTATCACTCACAGTGTTTGGACACAAAAATCATACACTTTAATTGTCTTCATTAACATTTGTATATTATTGTTCAAATTTCTATTTGACTTTCTGTAACCTAGATCTAATTTACTATAAAACTATTTAACTTAAAACAATTATTCATATAACTTAGAGTGTGGTCTCAGAGATATAGATTATTATTTGAATTATATTTATAATTTTGGAAAACCATTTATTTGAAGCAGTTAATAGAGTAGTTATGACCAGTAATTTACAGTGGTTAAGAGACCAAACTCGGCCCTGGCCGGTTGGCTCAGTGGTAGAGCGTCGGCCTGGCGTGCAGAAGTCCCGGGTTCGATTCCCGGCCAGGGCACACAGAAGAAGCGCCCATCTGCTTCTCCACCCCTCACCCTCTCCTTCCTCTCTGTCTCTCTCTTGCCCTCCCGCAGCCGAGGCTCCACTGGAGCAAAGATGGCCCGGGCGCTGGGGATGGCTCTTCGGCCTCTGCCCCAGGTGCTAGAGTGGCTCTGGTCACAACAGAGCATCGCCCCCTGGTGGGCAGAGCGTCGCCCCCTGGTGGGCGTGCCGGGTGGATCCCTGTCGGGCGCATGCGGGAGTCTGTCTGTTTCTCCCCGTTTCCGGCTTCAGAAAAATACGGGGAAAAAAAAAAAAAAAAAAAAAAAAAAAAGAGGCCAAACTCTGAGAATAGACATTGTCAA
Source organism: Saccopteryx bilineata (assembly GCF_036850765.1). Lineage (NCBI taxonomy): Eukaryota > Metazoa > Chordata > Mammalia > Chiroptera > Emballonuridae > Saccopteryx > Saccopteryx bilineata. The sequence continues at coordinate 81,923,927 of NC_089495.1, forward strand.
CATGATGTTTGGATCTACCACTTATTAGTTGTGTGACTATCAGCCAATGACTTCAATGTTTTGTGTCTCTGTTTTCTGATCTGTCAAATGGGGACATTCATAAGACTTGAGATAGAGTATTTTAGTGAGGTACAAATGAATGAAAATAGCTTAGAATACTATCTGGCCCATGGAAACCTCAGCACATTTTACCTACTAATTCTATGAGTAGTCCTGACTATAGTAGTAGGAAGAAGAGGTGAGGGAATCACATCCAAGACAGTATGTGCCAGACAGCATGCTAGTTAGCTTTTCCATCAGGATTTATAGTCTACAGAGGGGACAAAAACAACATAAACAAATCAATGCACAATGCTGTGTTTGGTTTTACATAGGAGATGGGGACCATTGTGAGAGAAGTACGAGAGAAAGAAAACATCTGGGGTGAGGTATGGAGTTCTGAGAAGATAGCAGCAAAGCAATAAAAAATCAGTGTCCCAGGCACATGCACATGTATGCATACAGACACACATGAATGCAGGGGGTCTGGGAGATCATGGCACATTGATACCCTACCTGTAGCTATCAATGGTAGTCAATTCTGTGGTCAACAGAGAAAAATAGATTTTAGATTGTGAAATGAATTGTGTTCTATGAGAAGATGTTTCCAGTTCCCATAGAAGGCATTGGGAAAAAAAGTAACCATGGGAACTTTATTATTGGGTAACTAATGTGATAAAATGAACACTATTACTTGCCATTTGTGTGGACAATGGTTTAAGAGGTACTGATGTAAGAGCAGGTAAGTCAAGTAGAAAATTATTGCAATAATTCAGAAATAACCAGTGAAGCCCTGGGCAGAAGTAGGAGCAGCATATAGTGAGATAATTGTTTGTAAAATTCTAAGAGTGTTTAGAAGAGTAAAAAGCTATCAGTAGAAATGGGAGATTATGAAGTTTGAGAATGTTGCATAAAAATAACCATAGTTCGCCTGACCTGTGGTGGCGCAGTGGATAAAGCGTCGACCTGGAAATGCTGAGGTCGCCAGTTCAAAATCCTGGGCTTGCCTGGTCAAGGCACATATGGGAGTTGATGCTTCCAGCTCCTCCCCTCTCTCTCTGTCTCTCTCTCCTCTCTCTCCCTCTCTGTCTCTCTCTCTCTCCTCTCTAAAAATAAAAAATAAAAAATAACCATAGTTAAGGGGAAGCTTAAATTGAGGAAATATAAGAGGAAATATGTAATTGGTTCCATGGCACTGATGTTAAGTGTTTTCTGGCTAAAAGTGGTTTAGTTTAGTCCATTTGAGCCCTGAACTTGGGAGACAACATACATGAATATAATAAAAGCTAAATAAATATTTGTCACTGTCATTATGAGGACACTATATGACTTATTTGAGAAAATAAAATAGAAGGTGAACACAGTAAACTCATTTTGTTTCTGGCATTGTGTTATATGACATACACATTACAACACAAGGCCATTCTTATGAAATGGGTATCAACATCTCATTTTATACATGAGAAAAATAAAGTTAAAAAACACTTAAATCATTTATTTAAAGTCAGATAAGAATTAGAAGATCTGGGATTAAAATTCTAATCAATTAAACTGCATATTTTACAAAATAAAATATAAAAACTAAATGAAAAAATCAGATACGCAACAAATCTATTTTTGTCTAGGAAGGCTACATGTCTTCTAAGAGGGGAAAAGCTCCTTTATTACTAACACATGAATATTGTGTTCCTAATAATGTGCTGATACTGTAATAAGAATCAGATGTTAAAATATGAGAAGTGTTGTCATTGCATATAAGAAACATAGTCTTTTGAGGCTTGAATATCAAAGAGCGTTTAGAGAAGTGAAAATGGTGAAGAGATACTTAACCAAGAACACAATTTTGCATAGTCTGAACTTATTTTATCTGCTTAAGGATAAATAGAATCTAACTCCGTTTTCTGCTTTTGGAGAATTAGCTTATAATGAAGAAATCAAAGACACTTAACAGCTTTCTCCCTTGATGCCCTTTATATAAAAAAATTCTCCCCCGCAAGAAACCACTTTTCTTTTGTTTCAGTGAGAAGGCAATAACATCAGACATTACCTGGACCTCACACCTAAGCTCCTGCCACACCCAGAACATTGAGTGAAAGAGGGACAGGGCCCAGACTTTCATAAAGCCTGCCCTTTCCCAACCCTACCCCCCCAAGTGGACAAAGGTCTCACTGCAGCTAGAAAAAGAGGGGAAGATGTGAATGAGGGAAAACAATTCCCTCTCATATACAAAGAAGCCTCTCTCCAAACAGAGAATCTGCCCTGCTGCCTTGGGGGAAAGGTAGCAGTTCGATATGAGGCAGGGAGAAGAGAGGAGACTTAAAATCTTTTCCCATTAACCACACACACACACACACACACACACACACACACACACAATTTTTAGCACGCAAGAGAGAGGGAGAGAGAGAGACAAGAAAGGAGAGAGATGAGAAGCATCAACTCATAATTGTGGCACCTTAGTTGTTCATTGATTGCTTGATTGCTTCTCAAACGTGCCTTGACCTGGGGGGCTCGAGCCAGTGACCATGGAGTCATGTCTATGATCCCACACTCAAGCTGGTGAGCCCACATTCAAGCTGGATGAGCCTGCGCTCAGGATGGTGTCCTTGGGGTTTTGAACCTGGGTTCTCAGTGTCCCGGGTTGACACTCGATCTACTGTGCCACCATCTGTTGAGGCCAACCGGATATATTTATAGATTTGGTTATAAGGGAGGGAAGAAAATTTGGAATAACATTAGCTTTCCACAGGCAGAAAGTGAAAGCCAAACAGTACCTCTCTTTGGTCACATGTTCCTGCCTCCAAGCCCTTAAAACTTTCAGTGGGAAAAGGGGAAATAGATGGTAGGGGCTGGAGGGAGGAGTTGTTTGAGGGTCTTGAGCCCACAGCTCTTTCGAAAGAAGGTGAGGCAGAGACTCAATCCCAGGTCTCTCACATAGCAGGTGAGAATTCTACCACCCTGGTTTCTGAGAAGTAAAAATTACTAGTTACAAAATAATATCAGGGATAGTAATACTGGTGGCCGAGGCCTGGAAGGTCATCATTGGATACGGGCAGATGGTAGAGAATCTCAGAATCAGAACCTCAGAATCAGAAAGCGTTGGGCCATTACCATTTAATAGAGTCTCACAACGGGCAGATGAGCAAACAGGCAGGCGAAAACCTCTTCTCCAGCAAACAAACAGCAAAAATGGCCCCTCACAGTGATGGGCAGGCAGCCCACCATCCACAACACGCCTTTCACAATCCCCCTGAGTGCAAGCACCCGTAGCCTTATTTATACAGGCTATGCACATGTGCCTTTGCTAGGTGCTCACGCACTAATCAAGCAAAGTGCTTGCAGCCAGTCTACCAGCGAGCAAGCCTGACACAGGTGCCCCACAGGGATGTAAAGTACAGGATAGGAAATACAGACAAAAATATTGCTATCATTGTGTATGGTGTTAGATGGTGTTGGGCAAACAAGTGTGTTAAGCTTTCTCACTAGCACTTTGCCTGATTGGTGCATGAGCACGGGGCAGCACCATGTGCATATAGTCCTTGTAAGGCTGCAGGTGCTTGCCCTCAGGGCGGCACATTGTAGATTGTGGATTGCTTGCTGCCTTTTGGAGGGGATATTTTTGCTATTGTTTGCCACAGAAAGGGTTTTCCCCTCCTGCCTATTTGCCCTGAGAGAGGGAAGCAGTTTTCCCTACCTGCTTGCTCGTCCACCTTTGGGAAACTCTAATAAACAGAATGGTCCCGCATCCTCTGGCTCCACAGTCCCTTTATCATCTTTATGGCCATGGCCACTGGCCTTACAGGTGGGTACAGGAAATATTAAGGGAACACTTTGTAAAGTATATGGTTGTCTATCCACTGTATGTACACCTGAAACCGATACAAAATAATATTGACAGTAAACTATAATTAAAAAAATATTTTTTAAAAAAAGGCAAGGTAGCAATGGGGAGCAGCTGGACCCCACCAGGAAGAGGGCCCTTCAGGTGCATGAGAGAAGCAGCCCACCTCTTGCTCTGCCTGCCACTCCAGCAGCTTCCACATCTCCCCCTGGCCCAAGGCCAGGACCGCACCAGATTTGCTTCAAGCTGTGACTCATCCTCTAGCTTCAGCAGGTCCACCAGCTGGAGAAAGAAACTTAACACACTGTTCTTGGAGGTGTCCTAGCCATCACTCCTCCATCAAAGACTCATCCAGGATTAAGTAGACCTTCTAAGAGTTGAAGATGATGTCCAGCTCTCACATGCTGTCCCAGCATTTGTCAGGATTGCCATATATCATTGTATCAGCTCAGCATGATGAGCTCATTGGGCCCTGGCTGACTCAGCATAAGTAGACAGACATAAGCAAGACAGAATGACATACTTAAGCACCGGAATGTTCTTTTTCGGCCACTTGTCAGAAGAGGCCAGGGACCATTTTTCCTGCAGTAACTTCTCCTGCCTGCTGAACAGTGGCATGAATTGTGTCATGAAGCAGCTGCTGGATTTGTGCCTCCATCTTCAGCCACCTCAGGCGCGAACTGCAGTCCCTTCTTCTTTTCCACCTTCTTGCCCTCTTCCTTGAAGCCTACCTTGCCCCCAAAAACTTCTTGAAAAGATCTAACTCAAGGTAATGAAAGGTCAGAAGGATTTCTCCTTATTGTGAGCACCTTTGGGGCCAATAGTCTTTTGACAAAGCTAACAGCTCCCTGCTGCCTTTATGAAGAGTGCACAGGTCAGACTTGCTTGGGGCTTTGACATTCTGGGATCAGTGCTTACTGTGGAGAGCTGACATTTCAATTTTGTCCATGAGGTGAACTTTGGTGCACTTGAGACATAATTTTTATTCTGATATATATATTCAGAGCAGCAACCATTTATTGTATATGTAAACATCTTGTGAATAAACAAATATATCTTTTACCTACTTTTCCTAAACATTTATAGAAGTGACTTAAAATAAGGTTAATTTAACATGAATTGTTTTTGAATGCAAAACAAAGTCATTCTTTCCTCATGATTGCTTGACTCTAAAATTCAAATTTGTTTTTGTATATAATTATAATCTCTCAAGTTTATTTTTCTTTTTTGGCAAATGAAATATGAGGTTGATTTTGTAAAGCCTATGTAATATATAATTGAGTAGTTTACACTATCAAATATCTATTCTTCCTGTTAATTAGAGTTTGAAATAGAGATCAAACTGATATTTCAGTGGTAAACAAAATGGTGTGTTATCTGTAGAAGTTTGGAAAATATGTAATAATAACAAGTTCAACATGTGAGCTTTGGCAGGGTTGAAATGCTGGCTTCACATTTTAAAAGCTGTAGGACTTGGGAAAGCATTATACTTAATTGCATCTCAGTTTCTTTATTTATAAAAATGTACTTTCAACCTAGAATTGTTGTAGGTTTTGATATTAAGTGATTTACAGAGATATTACATCAAAAGCAGTTAATATATTACTTGGCACATATTTGACATGTAATAAACACTATTATTTATTCCATTCCCATAGAAAAATTTTGGGAGGAGATAGTCTACATGGTGCATTGAGTTTTCTAGTTTTATTTTATTTTCTGCTTTTCTGTTTTTCCAATGCTAAAAAATAACAGGATAGGCCAGTGGGGTACTAAAGATGACTTCTGGAAAAACCGGTTGTGAAATTTTCAGAAATTTTGGGAGTTGGTTGATATTATGCTGGTAGTTTGAAATAGGCTATGATGGTAGTATTCATACCAATCAGCCCCGAAATGCAGTTGTTAAATATGTACTGAGTTAATACTAATCTAGCTTTATTTCCCAGTCAGTAGTTTTCTACTGCTGTGGCCTGAAAGGAGATTCAGACTGATAATTGAAAAAAAGTATATATATATTTTTTTACCTGGAAGTTTGACAATTTCTTATACTGTTATATGTTTACTTACAACATGATCCAGGCATTCTACTCCAAGGTATTTATGTAGGCAAAATGAAAAGGCATATGTCCACAAAAACTTGTTCAAGAATTCTCTTGCAACATTATTCATATTAGCCCAAAACAGAGTATTCTCAACAGAATAGTGTATGTATTGTGTTATATTCATACAAATCAATACTACGCAATAATTAAATGAATCGTTAACACATAAAACAAAGTAAAAAATCTCATAGATATAGAATTGATTAGAAGCAGCCACACCAAAAAACAATCATATAATCATGTAGAATACAATTCTGCATATACATTAAGACCATATAAAAGTAATCTGTGGTGAGAGAGATTAGAACAGTTGTTACCTTTGGTGGGGATGGGATTGTACTAGTTGACTAGAATACAGCATGACAAAAACTTCTCTAGTGATGGAAATATTTTCTATCTAGAAATGAGCGTTGGTTATATGGATCATATTTAGCATGTATTAAACACTATTATATGCTAATAGCATTACATCTATCATATCTAATTAAACTACAGTAAAGCTATGTACAACTTACATATATTATATTTCTATAAAGAAAAAGCAATATATGTCAATAGAAATATTTATTAACAATGATAGAGTGATGATTAAATTTGATAATTAGAAAATAAAGGTGAGGGTGAAAATACATATAAAAGAAAAAAAGAAACATAGTAAAAATAGGTGTACACATATCTATATTTCAGCCACTACAATTATTCAAATTGTGTGACCTTGTACAACTTAGCCTTATTAATATTCTAATTTATAATCTCCTTAAGTACTTTGAATATGGTATTTATCTCAAAAAAATATTTGGCTGAATTAAATGAATAATTCATTAAAAAATTTTAGGGTGGTCCTGGCTAGGTGATTCAGTGGATAAGGTGTCAATGGTGTGACAGAAGTTGGGGTTTCCACGTGGGTCAAGGCACATATGAGAAGCAACCAATGAGTACATAACTAAATGGAACAATTGACTAAAACAATGAGTTAATGCTTCTGTCTCTCTCTCTTTTCTCTTATCTCTTTTTACCTCTCTCTGTCTCAAATCAATGGAGAAAAAAAAGAATTTTGGGTACTTGACATTTAGTAAATGCTCAATAAGTATGAACTATTTCATAGCTATTTTTATTATTAGGAGAAAAATATAAAGAGAAAACCAAAACTTAAAGAGAGTATGTCCTGCATGTTCAGTTCTAGCTTATGAAATTGTCAGAATTGCCATCGTTAGTCTAACCAGAAATAATTCACATTTTAGTACACAATGGATTCATGTCTTCTAATGCACATGGTAAGTAATTTTAAACCTAATTTTAAGGTAAAGAATAGAATAAAAATATACAATCATGTAAGTACTCAGAAATTAACTTTTGACATATTTTACTTTTTTAGAAAAGACAAAATCTGTACTTTTTTATGTTTAGTGTTAGTAAATAGCCAACGAAGATGAGAATGGCATTAGTCTGGGGGAGAGAGAGTTAATGTATTTCACTGTATACTATTCTATATTTCTAAAAATATTTTTATTATTACATATAACTTTTATAATTTGGAATTGACAGATATTCAGATAGGTTGAATGAAGGCATCAAATGTTATAAGTGTCATTTCTTTTCACAGTTTTCTAAATAAATGTAATATCATAATTTATCTCTGATGCCTTGAGGCACATCCATCATGGTTAGTGCTACTGATACATTCTATATTCACATTTTAATAAAGGTTAAAATTAATATTAAATATGTATTGATCTTAGGTAGTCAGTTTTATATTTATTTACATTATAGCTATAATTACACTGTAGCTATCATATAAAACAAATTATGGGAAATTTCTGTTGCCCTTCTAAATTTCTTTCTGTGTCCTGTCCTTATATTCCAGCCCTCCACACTTCACTCTTTGCAGATCTCGATCTGATCTCTATCACTCAAACTAGTTTTGCCCGTTACTTAAATTTTAGAAATCTTACGTACAATATTTATTCTTTTGTGTCTGACTTCTTATTGTTTTTTAAATTATTCATGTTCTTTTGTGGTACCAGTACTTTATTTGTTTTTATGTCTAAATAGTAACTCATTGTTTGAATAAACCAAAATTTGTTATTTGTTTCTCTATTAATGTCCATAGGGGTTTTATCAAGCTTTTGGGGAGAGCAAGAAACTTTCCTTTACCCTCACCTATTATTAGTAAGGCTAGACTAAAAATATTTGCATAAGTAATTTTGAGAATATATTTTTATTGCTCTTGAAAAAATGTCTAAGAGTGGAATTTCTGGCTCATTGTATGTATAGCATTGTTATACTGTTAAGAAACGCTGAACAGTTCTCCAAGATATAGGTACCGCTCACCACTACTTATCACTTTTACCAGCATTGTGTAAGTTCCAGTTGCTTCACACCTTCATCAACATTCTGTTATACTGATTTCATGTATTCTAGTAAGTGGGAAATGGTAGAATATTGTTATTTAATTTTAATGATTTTGGTAATCAAAGATACTGAGCACTTTTCATGAGTTTATTGGTCATTTGCACATCTTATTTTGAGAAGTTTTTATTCAATTGGCCCATACATATTGTATTTATTTTTACTTTTTATTGCTGATTTGTAAGATTCTTTTGTATATTAACTTAGATTATAAAGAATTTGACAAATATTTGTAACACAGATAACTATGTTATCTTTTTGTGATTTGTCCCTTCTTTTTAGCAAGTGAGAGAGAGAGAGACAGAGACAGACAAACAGGAAGGGAGAGAGAGACGAGGAACATCAGTTCTTCATTGTGACACCTTAGTTGTTCATTGATTGCTTTATCATATGTGTCTTGACCAAGGGGCTTCAATTAAGCCAGTGAACCCTTGCTCAAGCCAGTAACTTTTGGGCTGAACCAGTAACCATAAGGTCATGTTTATGATCCCATGCTAAGACTGGTGAGCCTGCACTCAAGCCAGATGAGATGTGCTCAAGCCTGCAACATCATTGTTTCAAACCTGGGTTCTCAGAGTCCCAGATCGAACTCTAATTAGTTAACTAAAGTTTTTACTTGTTGAAGTTCAATTTTTAATATTTTTCTATGTCATTGCTTTTTGTAAATTGCCTAAAAAATCCTGAGCAACCAGCAAAGATTTATTTTTAAATCCCTTGTTTTGAAGTAGAAATATTTTAACACTCTAATTATTGCTTATTTCTATCCACACTTACTTTCTGATTCAAAGAATGTGATATGACAAATTAAAATAATAAAAGTACTTCTAGGAGGGAGGCAAAATGGTGATGGAGTAGGCAGATGTACCAACTTCCACCTCCAAAAAACAAAGTGGATTACAACTTAATTTTAAGAACCATCATCTAGAAAAACCAACTTTGGACTAAACTAAAATGACTCTTTAACCAAGAAACGTGAAAGAAGCCACACAGAGACTGGTAAGAAAAGCAGAAATGCGGAGATGGCTGCCCAGCTCCCGGGAGCAAACGGCGGCAGCCAGGAGAGACTCGCATGGTCGGAAGTGAGTTTAGCAGAGAGGGGAGGGTCCTGAGTCCCAGGAACAAAGCCCCAGCCTGCAGCCCCAGAGCCTAGAAGAGGATTATGAACAGCATTTAGCTGCGAAACAAGTCAGGATACTGTTTGTGAGAAAGAGACAGATTTCTCAGACCCAGGATTCTTCTTAAAGGGACCGCACAGAAAACCTCTCTCACAACCATTTACCCGGGGCTCCAAGGGATGGAGAGAGAGGAGAGGACCGAAGTAGCAGGAAGAGAGTGTAATCTAGGAGGCACAGGTGAAAACACTTTGAGGAACAGCCACCCTAACCCCTAGGCTGAGTCACTCTCCAAATCTGAAGTGAATATTTCCCCTGGAACCAGCAATACCAGCAAAGGGAAGCAGGACATCAGCCAAACAAGCTTTCCCACAGCACTCAGAGCAGAGTCGCTTAGAAGGAGAGAGCCTTAAGGAATACAGTTTTGAGTCTAGGGCCTGAGGTGCAGTGCCCCCAACCACACTGCTGAGGGCTACCTGGAGGGCAAGCTGTGGTGTGACGCGAAAGCATGGTCCCATCGGCAGGGACGGAAGCCAGGCCAACCATGACTGAGGCCGGCATGAGCTCAGTCTCACCCGACAGGGGCAGAAGAGACGCACAAAAGCAGTCTGGCCACCTGCAGGCCCTCCTGTAATCCCGCCTGCAGGAGAAAGGTGAAAGCCTGGGATCTGCAGAGACCTTCGGCTAAGCTCAGGCACACAGCCCCACCCTGTCTGCAGAGCCCTGGGCTTTTGGCCCCACTTGCGAGTGCAGCTCTACCCATGGGGGCAGGGTGAAAAGTCAAGACTAGGTAGAAACCCACGGCTGAGAATAGGTGCTCACTCCTGCCCGCAGTGCCGAGGCTTGTGGCCCCGGGCACGGCATGCAGTTTCACCAACAGCGGTGGGAGGAAAGCCAAGGCTTGTAGACCAGGGCACGTGAACACAACCCCTCCCGTGGAGGAGAAGTGAAAACTGCAGTGACAGCAGGGCCAGCACCCATACCCGAATGCCCAAGGCAGTGGCAGAGGGGTTGTGGGCCTGCAGACAGACCACACCTAGGGAACACAGAGGCCACACCCATTGGACTACCGTGGCCACACCCTTCTTATACACAGACAAAATGGGAAGGCAGAGAAATGCAACCCAATTAAATCAAGAGAAATCACCAGAAAAGGACTTGAATAAGTCAGATATAACCAAATTACTAGATGCAGAGTTTAAAATAATGATTGTTAGGATGCTCAAAGATCTTAGAACGAAAATAGATGATTATAACAAGCAACTAAATAAAGAGATGGCAAGTATAAAAAGGACATTGAAATAAAAAAGAATCAGTTAAAATGACAAATAAAATATCAGAAATGAAGACCACAATGGAAGGAATTAAAAGCAGGATGGATGAAGCTGAGGATTGAATCAGTGAGTTAGAGGACAAGATAAACGAAAGCAGAGCAGCAAAAAGAAAGGAGACTCAAAAAGTCTGAGAAAACTCTAAGAGAACTCTGTGACAAAATGGATGAAAGATTTAAATATAAGCTGTGAAACCTTAAGCATCTTAGAAGAAAGCATAGGCAGTAAGCTCTCAGACATCTCTTGCAGCAATATATTTGCTAATTTATCTCTATGGAAAAGTGAAATAAAAGACAGGATAAACAAATGGGACTATATCAAACTAAACTTTTGCCCAGCTAAAGACAATAAGAACAGAATAAAAAGACAAACTACACAATGGGAGAACATATTTGACAATATGTCTGATAAAAGGTTAATAACCAAAATTTATAAAGAACTTGTAAAACTCAACACCAGGAAGATAAACAATCCAATCAAAAACTGGCAAAAGAAATGAATAGACACTTCAAAGAAGACATACAGATGGCTAATAGGCATATGAAAAAATGCTCAACATCACTAATCATTAGAGAAATGCAAATTAAAATCACAGTGAGATATCACCTCACACCAGTCAGAATGGCGCTCATCAACAAAACAACCCAGAATAAGTGCTGGCAAGGATGTGGAGAAAAGGGAATCCTCCTGCACTGCTGGTGGGAATGCAGACTGGTGCAGCCACTGTGGAAAACAGAATGGAGATTCCTCAAAAAATTAAAAATCGAACTGCCTTTTGACCCAGCTATTCCACTTTTAGCAATATACCCCAAGAACACTATAGCACTGTTTCAAAAGGAGAAATGTACCCCCTTGTTTATGGCAGCATTATTCACAATAGCAAAGATCTGGAAACAGCCCAAGTGTCTGTCAGTGGATGAGTGGATTAAAAAGCAGTGGTACATATATAAAATGAAATACTATGGGGCCATGAAAAAGAAGGAAATCTTACCTTTTGCGACAACATGGATGGACATAACTATTATGTTAAGTGAAATAAGCCAGGCAGAAAAATAAAAATATCATATGACCTCACTCATTTGAGGAATCCAATGAACAATGTGAACTGAATAATGGAATTGAGACAGAGGAGGGATCAAAGGGACCAGAGGAAAAGAGAACAGAGGGAAAGGGGATGATAGGATGGGATAAAACTGAAGGGAAGGGGGGAGGGCGCTGTGAGGAGGGGGGTAAGAGAGATGTTGAGGGGAATACGGGGGAGGGAGGATACATTCGGGGCAACACTAGAATCTATGTAAACACAATAAATTAAAATCAATAAAAATAAAAAGTAAAAAAAAAATTCTTCTAATGGAATTTGCTAAATAAGTCTGGTTGCTCCAAAAGATTATTAAAATTCCAAAGCACATTCACAATGTTTTAGTAGGTTATGTTATTGTGGATGAGATTATATTTGAGCTCTTTACCTATAGAGAAGGAGAGGGAAAAAATAACACTTTAAGTTAAATTTTATATAAAACATTTTTAGTGGATATAAAACCCAAAATATATATTAGCAGCTGAAAAACTCAACTTCATAAGCTAATGATGTAATTAAAAGTTACAGGTATTTTATCTATAAAGAGTTTGAAGGCAATGATTATACAAATGCAAACTCATGTCTATTTTGCAGAATATTATATAGATTTGCTACAAATGAATTTAAATCCACACTAAAATATAAAAACACAAACCTTGGGAATTTTTTTTTAAGAACAAAAATTAGTTATGTGTAATCATAAACATTTTGTGTGTGTGTGTGTGTGTGTGTGTGTGTGTGTGACAGAGACAGAGACAGAGACAGAGAGTGGGACAGATAGGGACAGACAGACAGGAAGGAAGATGAGAAGCATCAATTCTTCATTGCAGCACCTTTGTTGTTCATTGATTGCTTTTTCAAATGTGCTTTGACTGGGGGGGCTACAGCAGACCATATGACTCCCTTGCTCAAGCCAGTGACCTTGGGCTCAAGTGGCAAGCTTTGCTCAAACCAGATGAGCCCGTGCTCAAGCTGGCGACCTCGGGGTTTCAAACCTGGGACCTCCACATCCCAGTCCAATGCTCTATCCACTGCTTGATCAGGCTCATAAACATTTTTAAAGGAACAGATCTTAACATTTTCAATGTGATCCTTGATTGTTTAACAATGAAGAAAAACAACATTTGAATTTCAAAGTAAAAGAGGCATTGCTCTCTTCAGCATATATTGATACTTTTAACATGGTTACATCATGCAAAAAAACAAACAACAAAAAAGAAAAACAAAGATAGAGTTTTAAAGAGTAATTAGTTTTCCAATATTTAAGAAAATCTTTATTCAAATGGTGTGAATATTTCTTACAATTGAAAAGTCTGAAAGAAAAATACCATTCTTTCACTCATCATATGTATTTTTCTAATGTATAAACCTACATTCTGCATATATGTTTTCTATATTTAAAATGTATATGAAAAAAATACTAATGGATAATTTTACTTTATTTTTCTGCTCCTAATTACTAAAAAGCAATCAAGTAACATGTCATTCCAAGGTCGTTAATGTTTCCCCAAAATGAAAGGTATAACATACCTGAAGTTGACTCAAAATGATCTCAAAGGGAATGTGTGGTCCTTTGTGTCTGTTTCTTTTTAGATCATTGAAATTTAGAGCCTTAATTTTTTTCTTTCCACATGTATTAATTGTTTTTTACAGATACATATTGAAAATTTCAATACATATTGAAAATTTCCAATATTTAGGAATCTAAGCAGATTCAAGGATTGATATGTATTCAGTAAAGTATTTTATATTTTCCAAAGTTTGTTTTTGAATTTATGTTAGAAACGTAGACAAAATATTAATTGTATATTATTAGATAATACATAAGTAGGGATGATATAGCAAGGTTTAATTTTATTTGCCAGGTTCAAAAAATGTAGTGTGTGTATCCAGATTTTAGTTACTTATTTCTTTACATATATATATATATATATCTTTACACATATATATTCTATATATATATATCTTAGAATATAAAGTAGAAATAGCACACACTGTATAAAGTGAACACACATGCAGGATAGAACAGACTGCCTAGGGATATTAGGGAAGACTTCAGAGAGCCTTGAATTATGACAAGAGAGAGAGTAAGCTTTTTCTGGATAGGCAAACTATCATTATTCTTTATATTCTTACCCTAGCTTTTTTGTTTGTGAATTTTGTTTAACTTATTGGTTCTTATACTTGTGATGTTTATTTCTTCCCCACATACTGTGCATTTGGAGAAATGGTTACTGCAATAATTCTACAGATTCCCAAATGGTGCAAGGGTAAAGAATTTATGAAGGATTTTCTTTCAACCCTGCCATAGGAAAATTTGTCTCTATCAACATTTTCAAATCCCAGTGAGCATTTATTATACACACAAGGATGTAAGAAAGAAACCCTTTTTTAATGTTTGATCTAGTTTATCTTGTGCCTAAAAGATATACTATAACAACTATAATTAGACAGAAAAAAATCTATAAAATAGACATTTAACAAAATTTCCCAGAGGCTGAGTAACAAGTAGCAGAATTAACACCCTACCACTTTTGTACACTTACTCAGTTCCCATTATAATCTGATTTACTTCTTCAGCCTTAATTGCTGTTTTTCCTTTTTAAAATTAAAAAAATAGATATTTATAAATTTTTAGAGATAGGGAGAAAAGGAACAAGAGAGACATTGATTTCTTGTTCCACTTATTTATGCATTTATTGGTTGATTCTTGTATGTGCCCTGACTGGGCATGAAACCTGCAACCTTTTCATGTTGGGATGACATTCTAACCAACTCAGCTACTAGGCCAGGGCCTGTCATCTCTTTTTTCAATGGTTAAGTTTTATACAAAGATTTGTGCAATTTCTAATAAAAACCATAAAGAGAAAGCTGTTATATATTAAAAAATAACATTCTTTAAGACTTAATAGGAAAAAACCAAGCATATTAAATACTTGTTTTAATGTGTATTAAATAAAACTTCCTATAAGATGTAAGTGACTCAATTTCACCAAATCATGAGCATACAAAAGTAATATGAGATTTATTTATTTATTTATTTATTTATTTTTAATTCAGTGAGAGGAGGGGAGGCAGAGAGATACATTCCTGCATGCACTGCAACTGAAATCCACCCGGCAAGCCTACTAGAGCAGTGGTCCCCAACGTTTTTTGAACCACGGACCAGTTTAATGTCAGAAAATATTTTCACCGACCGGCCTTTAGGTAGAATGGACAAATGTATCACGTGACGGAGATAAGCATTAAGAGTGAGTCTTAGATGGATGTAACAGAGGGAATCTGGTCATTTTAAAAAAATAAAACATTGTTCAGACTTAAATATAAATATAACGAAAATAATGTAAGTTATTTATTCTTTCTCTGTGGACCGGTACCAAATGGCCCATGGACTGGTGCCGGTCCACTGCGTGGGGGTTGGGGACCACTGCACTAGAGAACAATGCTCTGCCCATCTGGGGCATTGCTCCGTTGCTCAGCAACTAAGCTATTCTTAGTACCTGAGGCAGAGGCCATGGAGACATTCTCCGTGCTTGAGATCAACTTGCTCTAATCGAGCCATGGTTTCAGGAGAAGAAAGAGAGAGGGAGAAAAACCAGAGGGGGAAAGGTGGAGAAGCAGGTGGTTACTTCTGCTTCTGCCCTGACTGAAAATCAAACATGGGGTATTCACATGCTGGGCCAACACTATACCACTTAGCCAATTGGCCAGGGCCAGATATATGAGATTTAAAACATTAAACAGGATTGTTAAATTTCAAATCATTTATGAGCTATGTCCTGTGTACTTTTTTTGTGAGCAGTTTAATCACAGAGCATCTAAATTATTTCTAACCAATTAACAATCTAAAATTTAAAGTAGAAGAAAGGATCTTTACTTAATGGATTTGCAATTAAGATTGTTGTGATTCCTAAGGAGGAATTATACGTAATCATCTGATTTATATGCTAATTTTTCAGACAAGATGCATACTTTTCCAAACTGTCTGTAGAAAGAAAATTAAACTAAGAAGGTATTCTATTTTTAATCTTATGATAAGTATTCAAAAAGTACTTGGACATTGAGAGCACGGAATACAGTTCTCCTGAAGTATGTGACAGTTTAAGCATGCAGCGACCAAGTGTCTTGTTAAGAGTAAAACTTAACCTATTTTGGGTTATTAGTTGACTTTCTATTTTGATTGGCTTGGCTGTCCCCTGACAATGTTGAACATTACCTGTGGCCTGTGCTCCTGGACAGCAACAGTTAAGAAACCCCACCCCCTGCCCATTATGTATTTTAGAAAATGGCCTACTGCCAAGAGCTATCTCCATATAATCTAGACCAATAGTTTTCAATCCTTTTACACTTGGGTACCAGTGGAAATAAAATTATTTTGGAGACTGCTAAGGCAGAAATCACCCTCAGCATAAGCAAATTTGTCTAAGATCATTGGGTTGAAAATCTTTATACAACACCACAACATGGTGGTCAACTCTTTTGCAGACCACACAAAAGGCTGTTGTGTCCAATGGCTCTGCTGGTTGAAAAACACTGACCTAGATAAGATTCATTAAATATCTTTGACAAGGCTAGACACAGACCTTCCAAATTCCCATTCCTTGTCTCATAGTGATTAGCTGAACTCTTTGTGCCACTAACCAATATGGATAAAATGGCAGGTCACCTGACTTGATATAAATTTAGTTAGTTTTCCCTATCCCTCACTTCTGGATCCCTGGTGAGAATCAGCTGAAAACCATTTCTGATTAGCTTCCTGGTCACAGTCTTGCTCATCACACTCCCTCTGCTTGGCTCTCATGGGTTTTGTTTAGTCCTCACTATGAACAAAACTCACTTCTGTTTAACCTTTGAGATATTTATATATAGTTCTCATATGTATGGAGTAGTTTCCCTGTTGTCATAGTCTCCTTCCCCCTAGTGCAATAAGTCGTTTTACTTTATTTATTTATTTATTTATTTATTTATTTATTTATTTCAGAAACAGCAAGAGTCAGAGAGAGAGATAGATAGGGACAAACAGAAACGGAAAGAGATGAGAAGCATCAATCATCAATTTTTCGTTGCAACACCTTAATTGTTCATTGATTGCTTTCTCATATGTGCCTTGACCGTGGGGTTACAGCAGACCGAGTAACCCCTTGCTTGAGTCAGCGACCTTGGGTCCAAGCTAGTGAGCTTTTTGCTCAAAATGATGAGCCCGCACTCAAGCTGGCGACCTTGGGGTCTCGAACCTGGGTCTTTCCGCATCCCAGTCCGACGCTCTATCCACTGCGCCACCGCCTGGTCAGGCTGCAAATAAGTCTTTTTGAATATAATCCCTCCTTACCTATGTCTGAATTTTTTTTTGAGAGAAAGATGGAAAGACAGACAGGGACAGACAGACAGGAAGGGAGATGAGAAGCATCAACTTGCAATTGTGGTACCTTAATGTTTCATTAATTGCTTTCTCATATGTGTCTTGACTGAGGGGGTCCAGCAAAGCCAGTGACCCCCTTGTTCAAGCCACCAACCTCTGGGCTGAAGCCAGTGACCATGGGGTCATGACTAGAATCCCATACTCAAACCGGTGATCCCCTCACTCAAGCTAGTAAGCCTGCATTCAAGACGGTTGAGTCTGTGCTCAAGTTGGCGACCTCTGAGTTTCAAACCTGGGTCCTCAGCATCCCAGGCAGACTCCCTATCCACTGAGCCATTACTTGGTCAGACCTTAATTTTTTAAAATTAATAATTCCTTTTTAAATTATTATCAATTTCTGACTTAAGAAATACTTAATACAACTTATAATAATTTATGCAAACCCATCTTACAAATAGAATTAGGAATATTTTCAAATTTTGAGAGTTTAAAGTACATACTTTTAGAAAGAAGGAGAATCAGAGTAATTTAGTCTTCATTTGAATACTGGCTTAGGTTTTCAAACAATTATATCTAATTTACTATTATAATTATATTAAAAAGCTAATCAAGTGTCATATAATTGAAGTAGAAAATGAAGCAAGCCCCAGACATTCACTTTGCAGATTAGATAGACTTCTTACTTAAAAGTGTACCTTGGGAAAGGTAATGTGCTTTACTTATTAAAAGGAAAGTTTTAGCTGTAATCAAAGGCCCATCTGTTTACCGGAAAAGTTAGGGTTAAACACAGGAAGCACACAGCACAATCAATAGTTCAAATGCCATGGAGATGTTTACCTGAAACCTATGAACTCTTACTGATCAATGTCACCCCATTAATTTTAATTTTCTAAATAAAATTGAAAAGAAACCAGGAAGCCATCAAGAATACCTGGAGAGTTTATTAAATATTATATCTCAAGCACCTATCCCATGCCTGGCACCTAGTGTATATTGACTCGGTATTTATAGGATTAATTTATAGTATCTTTTTTGACATAAACAGACCTCACTTATTATTTTACTTCATTCAAAAGTAATGGTGTCAGTTCTTAGAGTATACTAACAAAAGGGATTATGTACACATTTAGTTGTTAAAGAAAAGAAAGAAATGCTGGAGAAATGAGAAAGTGACAGGTATATGTCTTTCTCATTTATTTTTTCTTTTATTTCTATAAATTTTTCTTAAGTGAGAAGTGGGGAAGCAGAGAGACAGACTCCCACATGCATCCTGACTGAGATCTACCGAGCAAGGCCCCTATGGGGTGATACTCTGCCCATCTGAAGCCATTGCTCCATTGCTCAACAACTGCATTATTTTAATGCCTGAGTAGAGAAGTAATCCTAAACCCCAAGGGCCAACTTGCTACAATCGAACCATGGCTGCAGGAGGAGAAGAGAGAGATAGAGAAAGATAGAAGGGAGAGGGGATGGGGTGGAGAAGCAGATGGTCACTTCTCCTGTGTCCTGACCAGGAATTGAACCCAGGACATCCACATGCAGGGCTGATGTTCTACCTCTGAGCCAATGGGCTGGGGCCTTTCATTCATTTTCAAGTTTAATAAGCAATTATAAATTTCATGGCTAGTCATTTTGAGAAGAAGATTTGCCTGGAATTATATATTTTCTGGTCCTTTCTATTTTATTTTCAATTTATAAATTTAAATTGTTTATAATTAAATAAATATTTAAACTAATATCATAATAGTGTTTTTTTATAAATAAATTTTTATTTTAATGGGGTGACATCAATAAATCAGGGTACATATATTCAAAGAAAACATTTCCAGGTTATCTTGTCATTTAGTTCTGTTGCATAACCATCACCCAAAGAGAGATCGTCCTCCGTCACCCTCTATCCAGTTTTCTTTGTACCCCTCCCCCTCCCCCTCTCCCTCCTTCCCTCCCCTCACCCCCCATAACCACCACACTCCTGTCCATGTCTCTTAGTCTCACTTTTATGTCCCACCAATGTATGGAATCCTGCAGTTCTTGTTTTTTTTTCTGATTTGCTTATTTCACTCCGCATAATGTTATCAAGATTCCACCAATCTGCTGTAAGTGATCCGATGTCATCATTTCTTCTAGCTGACTAGTATACCATGGTGTATATGTGCCCCATCTTCTTTATCCAGCCTTCTATTTTTTTTTTTTACAGTGATTAAAAGCCTTTAAGCAAACTCTTGGCCAATACAGCAATAATCCATAAAAGAGTAGTGTCCTTAACATGTTCACCAAGTCCAAGTTGGCCCCATCACCATGCCAAATCCCTGAAAAATGCAACCCAACCACAGTTCAGTCTGTTAGGAGCTGTCACAGGGAGCAGGAGTCCAGGAAAAGTCCACATCCAGGAAAAGTCCGCATGGCACTGGAATTGTTGTCACCATTCTATACCTTGCAGCTCATGTTCAAGTCCCAATGACTGCTGCTTCTAGCTGGTAATGATTCAGGTAGACTGGAGAAGCCATTTGCAGCATGTGTGGATATGGAGCTTCTGTTCTCCTTTGCCTGGAGAGATGAGACCAGGTAGCTTTTCCCTGGAGCTCTGCGATTGTGGCATGGTAAAGAGAACCTTGGAATACACTAAGCTGGGTGGCAAAGGTAGATTCATAATAGAAGTTGGCAAAAGGGGGAAAGAGAGCTCTAAATTAGGAGTAGGTCCCAGCCTGAAATATGAGTGGGGCATTGAGGTAGGAGGGATAAAAGAAACACTATATATTAAGCAAAGCAGCAGAAAATAGGACTATCAACACCCACAACAGAGATCTTTGAGGGAAGAATAAAAAATCTGACTATTCAGGCCAAACATAGTTAAGTGGCCCTTGTGCAAGTGAGATCAGTTTACCTACTTCTTGGAAGAAATACCCTAAGCTTGTCCACAGTGTTGTAGATGGGGCCAACGGCCCTGGGCACCTTCAGCCTTCAGTGGCAAACCCCAGCTTTCTGGGTTAGGTCATAGGTGGCTGGAGCAGGGCTGGAAGAGACTGAACCCTCCCTTAGAGGAGCGAGTGGGAAGCCTAACTTCCAGTGTCCCTGTTTCCTCACAGTAGAGGCATGTAAGCCTGGCAGGCTTTAGCTCAATGACTTTCCTTTCCACTATTGAAGCAGGACCCAGATGGCATCCTATGAGACCCTTTGGGGCATTGGAGCCTTTAAAGGCATATCCTAAAAGCTAGTAGTTCCCCTGATCTCTATTGGGCTTTTTTTGCCTCCAGGTATCTTAAAAGCCATGCTCAGAAGATCTTGCTGAGGGGTTTGAGGATCCCCATCCGCCTATATAAATCTTTTCCATATATCTAGAGCTATTTGGAAAAAGACAAAACAGTGTTATTAGCTGGATCTAATAAAGAAGGTAGTAGTTTGCAGGCAAAAAAGATTTGGTGTCTCCTGTTCATCAGCATTCAAAAGAAATGTATTTTTTTTAAGTAAAAAGCATGATATGGAGAGACAAAAGATGGCAGCGGAGTAGGCGGACGCACAGACGTCCAGCTCTCAACACCAAACTGGAATACAAATCAATTTAGGAAAAATCAGCATGAAAAACCAACACTGAACTGCAAGAACAGCTCTCAAAAACCAAGGAGCAAAGAGGAAGACACAATAATCCTGGTAAGGAGTGCCTGAATCTCCTCTGCTTACAGGAACGGAAGGTGGGGGGGGGTGAGGCTGAGAGCCCAGAGAGGATTTCACGGAGGAAAAAGAGCAGAAAAAACTGCTCACAGCCACTTACCTGGCGACTAGGGAGCAAGGTGGGTTGAAAAGACCAGCTTATCTCCCAAGTGGAAAGGACAGGGAGAGGGACAGACTGTGAGGGGCTAAGGTATGCAAGAAACAAAATAAAAAAGCTGATTCATTCGTGCTGGAGGTGGCCATAGCTGGGGGAGGGACTGAACCTTTCACAAAACAGAGCTAAAGTGCTTCCGGATCAGAGATCTCCGGACATCTCTCCAGCTCCAATCAGCGCAACAAGACACAGCTGAAAACAAGAAGTGGGGAGGAGGGGCAGTAACTCAGGTCTCCATGGAGATCTGAGATACACCTCCCCCTACTGAAGCTGAGAAAAAACCCTGCCCTCAGTGAGATTAGTTGGTGGAAGAGACCTTTAGCGTCTCAGGTTACACCGACAGCATTCCTGGTTACAGTTTCAAGGAAGCCCCCTGCTGAGATCAGTTAACAAGACTATCACCTGTTAAGAAAACAAACAAATCAAGACTTCAAAGCTGCCCAAATCTGAAAGTGGATTACAAATAATAGCTGATACCAACCCAAGAAGACCTAGAAATAACACAACTGAAAACTAGAGGCAGACTAAAACACCATGATGAGAAGACAAAGGAGTGCAACCCAAATGAAACCACAAGAGACACCTTTGAGAGATGAGCTGAGTGATATGAAAATAATCAAACTTCTAGATGCGGAGTTCAAAATAATGATTGTAAGGATGCTTAGGGATCTTAGAACAACAATGGAGGGGCAGTTTGAAAATAAAGAAATAGCAAGTATAAAAAAGAACCAGTCGGAGATGACAAATACAATATCAGAAATAAAGACCACAATGGAAGGAATTAAAAACAACATAGATAGAGCAGAGGATCGAATTAGAGGACAACTGGAATGAAGGTATGAAAGCAGTGAAGAAAAGAGAAAAGAGACTAAAAAAGTCAGAGGAAACTCTTAGAGAGCTCTGTGACAACATGAACAGAAATAACATCGCATCATAGGGGTTCCTGAAGAAGAAGAAAAGGAACAAGGAATAGAGATGTTGTTCAATCATATCATAGCTGAAAATTTCCCTAAATTAATGCAAGAGAAACTCTCACAAGTCCAAGAAGCACAGAGGACTCCATTAAAGGGAAAACCAAAGAAACCTACACCAAGACACATCATAATTAAAATACCAAAGCTAAACGATAAAGAGAAAATATTAAAAGCTGCAAGAGAAAAAAAAGTTATCACCTACAAAGGAGCTCCCATAAGGATGACATCCGACTTCTCAACAGAAACACTTGAGGCCAGAAGGGAATGGCAAGAAATATTCAAAGTAATGCAGAACAAGAACCTACAACCAAGACTACTTTATCCAGCAAGGCTATTGTTTAAAATCGAAGGAGAAATAAAAAGCTTCCCAGACAAAAAACAACTCAAGGAATTCATTACAACCAAACCAATGCTGCAGGAAATATTAAGGGGCCTGTTGTAAACAGATCAAAGTGGGAAAAGAATATAGCAAAAAAAGGAATACACCATTAAAGAAGAAAATGGCATTAAACAACTACATATCAATAATAACCTTAAATGTAAATGGATTAAATGATCCAATCAAAAGACATAGGGTAGCTGTGTGGATAAGAAAACAGGACCCATACATATGTTGTCTACAAGAGACACACCTTAGAACAAAAGACACACATAGATTGAAGGTAAAAGGTTGGAAAAAAACATTTCATGCAAACGGAAATGAAAAAAAAGCTGGGGTAGCAATACTTATATCAGACAAATTGGACTTTAAAACAAAGGATATAGTAAGAGATAAAGAAGGCCACTACATAATGATAAAGGGAGTAATCCAACAGGAAGATATAACTATTATAAATATCTATGCACCTAATATAGGAGCACCCAAATATATAAAACAGACTTTGATGGACTTAAAGGGCTAGATCAACAGCAATACTATCATAGTAGGGGATTTCAATACCCCACTAACATCACTAGATAGATCCTCAAGAAAGAAAATTAACAAAGAAACAGCAGACTTTTGGAAACACTAGATCAACTCGATTTAATAGATACCTTCAGAACCTTTCACCCTAAAGCAGCAGATTATACATTCTTTTCAAGTGCTCATGGTACATTCTCTAGGATAGACCACATGTTAGGGCACAAAAGTGCTCTCAACAAATTTAAGAAGACTGAAATCATATCAAGCACTTTCTCTGATCACAACGGCATGAAACTAGAAATGAATCACAGCAGAAAAACTAAAAAATTCTCAAACACATGGAAACTAAATAACAGGGTGGCAGGGTGTTAAATAATGAATGGATTAAGAATGAAATCAAAGAAGAAATAAAAAAATTCCTAGAAACGAATGACAATGAGCATACAAGAACTCAAAATTTTTGGGACACAGCGAAAGCAGTGCTGAGAGGGAAGTTCATAGCACTACAGGCACACTTTCAGAAGCTAAAAAAAGCTCAAATAAACAACTTAACCCTGCATCTAAAAGAATTAGAAAAAGAACAGCAAGTAAAGCCCAAATGTAGTAGAAGGAAGGAAATAATAAAGATCAGAGCAGAAATGAATGACATAGAGGCTAAAGAAACATTACAGAGGATCAATGAAACTAGGAGCTGGTTCTTTGAAAAGGTAAACAAGATTGATGAACCTTTAAGTAGACTCACCAAGAAAAAGAGAGAGAGGACTCAAATAAATAAAATTATAAATGAGAAAGGAGAAATAACAACTGACACAACAGAAATACAAAATATTGTAAGAAAATACTATGAAGAACTGTATGCCAAAAAACTAGACAACCTAGATGAAATGGACAAATTCCTTGAAACATACAATCTTCCAAAAATCAATCTGGAAGAATCAGAAAACCTAAACAGATCAATTACAACAAATGAGATCGAAACAGTTATCAAAAAACTCCCAACAAAGAAAAGTCCGGGGCCCGATGGCTTCACAACGGAATTCTACCAAATATTCAAAGAAAAACTAACTCCTATCCTTCTCAAACTATTTCAAAAAATTCAAGAGGAAGGAAGACTTCCAAGCTCCTTTTATGAGGCGAGCATAATTCTGATTCCAAAACCAGGCAAAGACAACACAAAGAAAGAAAATTATAGGCCAATATCTCTGATGAATATAGATGCTAAAATCCTCAACAAAATATTAGCAAACCGGATCCAACAATATATGGAAAAAATCATACACCATGATCAAATGGGATTTATTCTGGGGAGGTAAGGCTGGTACAATATTCGTAAATCAATCAATGTGATTCATCACATAAACAAAAAGAAGGAGAAAAACCATATGATAATTTCAATAGATGCAGAAAAAGCATTTGATAAAATCCAGCACCCATTCATGATCAAAACTCTCAGCAAAGTGGGAATACAGGGAACATACCTCAACATGATAAAAGCCATCTATGAGAAACCCACAGCCAACATCATACTCAATGGGAAAAAATTAAAGCAATACCCTTAAGATCAGGAACAAGGCAGGGGTGCCCCCTTTCACCACTCTTATTTAACATAGTCGTGGAAGTCCTAGCCACAGCAATCAGGCAAGAAGAAGAAATAAAAGGCATTCAAGTTGGAAAAGAAGAAGTAAAACTATCATTATTTGCAGATGATATGATATTGTATATAGAAAACCCTAAAGTCTCAGTCAAAAAACTACTGGACCTGATAAATAAGTTCAGCAAAGTGGCAGGATATAAAATCAATACTCAGAAATCAGAAGCATTTTTATACACCAACAATGAACAGTCAGAAAGAGAAATTAAGAAAACAATCCCCTTCACAATTACAACCAAAAAAATAAAGTACCTAGGAGTAAACTTAACCAAGGAGACTAAAGACTTGTACTCGGAAAATTACAAAACATTGATAAAAGAAATCAAGGAAGATACAAACAAGTGGAAGCATATACAGTGCTCATGGTTAGGAAGAATAAACATCATTAAAATGTCTATATTACCCAAAGCAATCTATAAATTCAATGCAATACCAATTAAAATACCAATGACATACTTCAAAGATATAGAACACATATTCCAAAAATTTATATGGAACCAAAAGGGACACGAATAGCCTCAGCAGTCTTAAAAAAGAAGAATAAAGTGGGAGGTATCACACTTCCTGATATCAAGTTATACTACAAGGCCGTTGTACTCAAAACAGCCTGGTACTGGCATAAGAACAGGCATATAGATCAATGGAACAGAACAGAGAACCCAGAAATAAACCCACAGTTCTATGGACAACTGATATTTGACAAAGGAGGCAAGGAAATACAATGGAGTAAAGACAGCCTCTTTAACAAATGGTGTTGGGAAAATTGGACAGCTACCTGCAAAAAAATGAAACTAGATCACCAGCTTACACCACTCACAAAAATAAACTCAAAATGGATAAAATACTTAAATGTAGGCCGTGATACCATAAGCATCTTAGAAGAAAACATAGGCAGTAACCTCTCGGACATCTCTCGCAGCAATATATTTGCTGATTTATCTCCACGGGGAAGTGAAATAAAAGACTGGATAAACAAATGGGACTATATCAAACTAAAAAGCTTTTGCACAGCTAAAGACAACAAGAACAGAATAAAAAGACGAACTACACAATGGGAGAACATATTTGACAATACATCTGATAAGGGGTAAATAACCAAAATTTATAAAGAACTTGTAAAACTCAACACCAGGAAGACAAACAACCCAATCCAAAAATGGGCAAAAGAGATGAATAGACACTTCTCCAAAGAGGACATACAGATGGCCAATAGGCATATGAAAAAATGCTCAACATCACTAATCATTAGAGAAATGTAAATTAAAACCACAATGAGTTATCACCTCACACCAGTCAGAATGGCGCTCATCAACAAAACAACCCAGAATAAGTGCTGGCGAGGATGTGGAGAAAAGGGAACCCTCCTGCACTGCTGGTGGGAATGCAGACTGGTGCAGCCACTGTGGAAAACAGTATGAAGATTCCTCAAAAAACTGAAAATCAAACTGCCTTTTGACCCAGCTATCCCACTTTTAGGAATATACCCCAAGGACACCATAGAACGGCTCGAAAAAGAGAAATGTACCCGCATGTTTGTGGCAGCATTGTTCACAATAGCGAAGATCTGGAAACAGCCCAACTGTCCGTCAGAGGACGAGTGGATTAAAAAGCTTTGGTACATATATACTATGGAATACTACTCAGCCATAAGAAATGATGACATCGGATCATTTACAATAACATGGATGGACCTTGACAACATTATACGGAGTGAAATAAGTAAATCAGAAAAAAACTAAGATGAATCCATACATAGAAGGGACATAAAAATGAGACTCAGAGACATGAACAAGAATGTGATGGCAACAGGGGCGGGGGGTTGGGGGAGGGGGGATGGGGTGAAGAGGGAGAGAGGGGTTAGGGGAGGGGAGGGGCACAAAGAAAACCAGATAGAAGGTGACAGAAGACAATTTAACTTTGGGGGAGGGGTATACAGCACAATCAAATGTCAAAATAATCTAGAGATATTTTCTCTCAACATATGTACCCTGATTTATCAATGTCACTGCATTAAATTTAATAATAAAAATTTTTTTTTTTAAAAAAGCATGATATGGTAGACCCATAGGAGTTCCAGGATATGACTACCCCCTTTTAATTTTTTTTTTTAAATTGACCTTAAAATGTTTGCTGAGTACACTTTAATAATACCTTAACTTTAAAGATTGTAAGCATGACAAAATACAGTAAATGCTTTTGCTCCATATGCAGGAGCATTTTCAGTTAAGCTAGTTTAGGAAATCCAATAATAGAACAATGCATACAGACCATGAGCTATAACATGCTTAGCAGCCTCTCCTGTTCTGACAGAGGTTAGTATAGATCTGGAATATGTATCCACTGTAATGTGGACATACGACTGTTTGCCAAATGAAGGTATATGAGTAACATCCATCTGTCAAAGTTGTCCTGGTAGGGGTCCTTGAGGGTTAACTCCAAATGAGGGGGCAGTATAGGACCCCTTGGACAGGATTTCCCAATCTGCCGTGTTGCTTCCCGAGAAAGTTGAAACTGTTTACACCGGGCTGCAGCATACTGGTGACAAATAGTATGAGACTGACTTGCTCGGTCTGTCATGGTTACTCCATATAATTTTCTTTTGGGTAGCTTGATCAACAGAAGCATTCCTAGGCCCTGGCCAGTTGGCTCAGTGGTAGAGCATTGGCCTGGTGTGCAGGATTCCCGGATTCGATTTCCGGCCAGAGCACACAGGAGAAGCGCCCATCTACTTCTCACCCCTCCCCCACTCTCTCCTCTCCATCTCTCTCCTCCCCTCCCGCAGCCAAGTCTCCGCCAGAGCAAAGCCACTCTGGGCACTAAGGATGGCCCCATGGCCTCTGCCTCAGTCACTAGAATGGCTCTGGTTGCAACAGATCAACACCCCAGATGGGCAGAGCATTCCCCCCTGGTAGGTATGCCAGGTGGATCCCGGTCAGGCGCATGCGGAAGTCTGTCTGACTGCCTCCCCATTTTCATCTTCAGAAAAATACAAAAAATAAATAAATAAAAGAAAAAATACAACAAAAAAGAAAAGAGTAAAAAAAAAAGGGCATTCCCTTGTGTTAAAGCTCCAGGGAACATGGAGTGAGCTTGAGTATGTCCTATGAAACATGGAGCTCTATGTTGACATGTAAGTCTTTGAAGAAGGAGGAACTGCTGAAATAGTTCATCAGCATTTGTCCCTAAGACAGCAGTCTTTATAGTGGAAACACCATAAGTAAATATTTGCTGTCTGTCTATAGATTAAAGGAGGAATATGGCAAATGCTGAAAAGCCATGATCTTTGTGCCCCTCCCCTCCCCCAACCCCCTCCCTCTCCTCCCCCCACCCTGTAACCCAACACTGTTGTCCATGTCTCTGAGTCTCATCTTTATGTCCTACCTATGTATGGAATCATATAGTTCTTCGTTTTTTCTGATTTACTTCTTTTGCTCAGTATAACGTTATCAAGGCCCATCCATGTTGTTGTAAAAGATCCTATGTCATCATTTCTATTTTTTTTTTTCTTTTCCATTTTTCTGAAGCTGGAAACAGGGAGAGACAGTCAGACAGACTCCCGCATGCGCCCGACTGGGATCCACCCGGCACGCCCACCAGGGGCGATGCTTTGCCCACCAGGGGGGCGTTGCTCTGCCCATCCTGGGCGTCGCCATCTTGCGACCAGAGCCACTCTAGCGCCTGAGGCAGAGGCCACAGAGCCATCCCCAGCGCCCGGGTCATCTTTGCTCCAATGGAGCCTTGGCTGCGGGAGGGGAAGAGAGAGACAGAGAGGAAAGTGCGGCGGAGGGGTGGAGAAGCAAATGGATGCTTCTCCTGTGTGCCCTGGCCGGGAATCGAACCCAGGTCCTCCGCACGCTAGGCCGACGCTCTACCGCTGAGCCAACCGGCCAGGGCCTGTCATCATTTCATATGGCTGAGTAGTATTCCACAGTATATATATACCAAAGCTTTTTAATCCACTCGTCCTCTGACGGACAGTTGGGCTGTTTCCAGATCTTCGCTATTGTGAACAATGCTGCCATAAACATGGGGGTGCATTTCTTCTTTTCAAACAATGCTATGGTGTTCTTGGGGTATATTCCTAAAAGTGGGATAGCTGGGTCAAAAGGCAGTTCGATTTTTAATTTCTTGAGGAGTCTCCATACTGTTTTCCACAGTGGCTGCACCAGTTTGCATTCCCACCAGCAGTGCAGGAGGGTTCCTTTTTCTCCACATCCTCGCCAGCACTTATTCTGTATTGTTTTATTGATGAGCGCCATTCTGACTGGTGTGAGGTGACATCTCATTGTGGTTTTAATTTGCATTTCTCTAATCATTAGTGATGTAGAACATTTTTTCATATGCCTATTGGCCATCTATGTGTCCTCTTTGGAGAGGTGCCTATTCATTTCTTTTGCCCATTTTTGGATTGGATTGTTTGTCTTCCTGGTATTAAGTTTTACAAGTTCTTTATAAATGTTGGTTATTAACCCCTTATCAGACGCAATGTCAAATATATTCTCCCATTGTGTAGTTTATCTTTTTATTCTGTTCTTATTGTCTTTAGCTGTGCAGAAGCTTCTTAGTTTGATACAGTCCCATTTGTTTATCCTGTCTTTAATTTCACTTACCTGTGGAGACAAATCAGCAAATATATTGCTGCGAGAGATGTCCGAGAGCTTATTGCCTATGTTTTCTTCTAAGATGCTTATGGTTTCACGGCTTACATTTAAGTCTTTTATCCATTTTGAGTTTATTTTTGTGAGTGGTGTAAGTTGATGGTCTAGTTTCATTTTTTTGCAGGTAGCTGTCCAATTTTCCCAACACCATTTGTTGAAGGGGCTATCTTTACTCCATTGTATTTCCTTACCTCCTTTGTCAAATATCAGTTGTCCATAGAACTGTGGGTTTATTTCTGGGTTCTCTGTTCTGTTCCATTGATCTATGTGCCTGTTCTTATGCCAGTACCATGCTGTTTTGAGTACAATGGCCTTATAATATAACTTGATATCCGGAAGTTTGATCCCTTCTGCTTTATTCTTCCTTTTCAAGATTGCTGAGGCTATTCGTGTTCTCTTTTGGTTCCATATAAATTTTTGGAATATGTGTTCTATATCTTTGAAGTAAGTCATTGGTATTTTAATTGGTATTGCATTGAATTTATAGATTGCTTTGGGTAATATAGACATTTTAATGATGTTTATTCTTCCTAACCATGAGCACGGTATATGCCTCCACTTATTCGTATCTTCCCTGATTTCTTTTATCAATGTTTTATAATTTTCTGAGTACAAGTCTTTAATCTCCTTGGTTAGATTTATTCCTAGGTACTTCATTTTTTTGGTTGCAATGGTAAAGGGGATTGATTCCTCGATTTCTCTTTCTGACCATTCATTATTAGTGTATAAAAATGCCTCTGATTTCTGAGTATTGATTTTATATCCTGCCACCTTGCTGAATTCGTTTATCAGGTCTAGTAGTTTTTTGACTGAGACTTTAGGGTTTTCTATATACAATATCATATCATCTGCAAATAATGATAGTTTTACTTCTTCTTTTCCAATTTGGATGCCTTTTATTTCTTTTTCTTGTCTGATTGCTGTGGCTAGGACTTCCAGAACTATGTTGAATAAGAGTGGTAAAAGAGGGCACCCATACCTTGTTCCTGATCTTAAGGGGATTGCCTTTAATTTTTGCTCATTGAGTATGATGTTGGCTGAGGGTTTGTCATAGATGGCCTTTATCATGTTGAGGTATGTTCCCTGTATTCCCACTTTGCTGAGAGGTTTGATCATAAATGGGTGCTGAATTTTATCAAATGCTTTTTCTGCATCTATTGAAATTATCATGTGGTTTTTCTCCTTTCTTTTGTTTATGTGTTGAATCACATTGATTGATTTATGAATATTGTACCAGCCTTGCCTTCCAAGAATAAATCCCTCTTGATCATTGTGTATGATTTTTTTCATATATTGTTGGATCCGGTTTGCTAATATTTTGTTGAGGATTTTTGCATCTAAGTTCATCAGGGATATTGGCCAAAAATTTTTCTTTCTTTGTGTTGTCTTTGCCTGGTTTTGGAATCAGAATTATGCTCGCCTCATAAAAGGAGCTTGGAAGTCTTCCTTCCTCTTGAATTTTTTGAAATAGCTTGAGAAGGATAAGAGTTAGTTCTTCTTTGAATATTTGGTAGAATTCACTTGTGAAGCTATCAGGCCCAGGACTTTTCTTTTTTGGGAGTTTTTTGATAGCTATTTCAATCTCGTTGTAATTGATCTGTTTAGGTTTTCTGATTCTTCCAGATTGATTTTTGGAAGATTATATGATTCGAGGAATTTGTCCATTTCATCTAGGTTGTCTAGTTTTTTGGCGTACAGTTCTTCATAGTATTTCCTTACAATATTTTGTATTTCTGTTGTGTCAGTTGTTATTTCTCAACTCTCGTTTCTAATTTTATTTATTTTAGTCTTCTCTCTTTTTTCTTGGTGAGTCTCGTTAAAGGTTCCTCGATCTTGTTTACCTTTTCAAAGAACCATCTCCTGGTTTAATTGATCCTCTGTATTGTTTCTTTAGCCTCTATGTCATTTATTTCTGCTCTGATCTTTATTATTTCCTTCCTTATACTAGCTCTGGGCTTTACTTGCTGTTCTTTTTCTAGTTCTTTTAGATGCAGGGTTAAGTTGTTTATTTAAGCTTTTTCTAGCTTCTTGAGGTATGCCTGTAATGCTATAAACTTCCCTCTCGGGACTGCTTTTGCTGTGTCCTATAAATTTTGAGTTGATGTATGCTCATTATCATTTGTTTCTAGAAATTTTTAAATTTCTTCTTTGATCTCAATGGTAACCCATTCATTATTTAATAACATGCTATTTAGTTTCCAAGTGTTTAAATGTTTTTCAATTTTTCTATTGTGGTTGATTTCTAGTTTAATGCCATCATGATCAGAGAAAGTGCTCGATATGATTTCAATCTTCTTAAATTTGTTGAGACCACTTTTGTGCCCTAACATGTGGTCTATTCTAGAGAATGTACCATAAGCACTTGAAAAGAATGTATATTCTGATGTTTTAGGGTGAAAGGTTCTGAAGATATCTATTAAATCGAGTTGATCTAATATGTCCTTTAAGTCTGCTGTTTCTTTGTTAATTTTCTTTCTTGAGGATCTATCTAATGATGTTAATGGGGTATTGAAATCCCCTACTATTATAGTATTGCTGTTGATCTCGCCCTTTAAGTCCATCAAAGTCTGCTTTATATATTTAGGTGCTCCTATATTAGGTGCATAGATATTTATAATGGTTATATCTTCCTTTTGGATTGCTCCCTTTGTCATTATGTAGTGACCTTCTTTATCTCTAACTATGGTCTTTGTTTTAAAGTCTATTTTGTTTGATATAAGTATTGCTACCCAGCTTTTTTTTCATTTCCATTTGCATGAAATATTTTTTTCCATCCTTTTATCTTCATTCTGTGTGCATCTTTTGATTTAAGGTGTGTCTCTTGTAGACAGCATATGTATGAGTCCTGTTTTCTTATCCACTCAGCTACCCTATGTCTCTTGATCAGATCATTTAATCCATTAACATTTAAGGTTGTTACTGATATGTAATTGTTTATTGTCATTTTTTTTCTTTAAAACTGTATTCCTCTTTTGCTATATTCTTTTTTTTTCTTTGATCTGTTTACAACAGGTCCCTTAGCATTTCTTGCAGCCTTGGTTTGGTTGCAGTGAATTCCTTGAGGTTTTTTTTGTCTGTAAAACTTTTTATTTCTCTTTCAATTTTAAATGATAGCCTTGCTGGATAAAGTAGTCTTGGTTGTAGGCTCTTGTTCTGCATTACTTTGAATATTTCTTGCCATTCCCTTCTGGCCTCAAGTATTTTTGTTGAGAAATCAGAAGTCATCCTTATGGGGGCTCCTTTGTAAGTGATAGTCTTTTTTTCTCTAGCAGCTTTTAATATTTTCTCTTTATCATTTAGCTTTGGTATTTTAATTATGATGTGTCTTGGTGTAGGTTTCTTTGGGTTTCTCCTTAATGGAGTTCTCTGTGTTTCCTGAACATGTGAAATGTTTTCCTGCCTTAATTGGGGGAAGTTTTCTGCTATGATTTGTTTGAACAAAGTCTCTATCCCTTGTTCTTTCTCTTATTCTTCAGGAACCCCTATGATGCAGATGTTATTTCTCTTCATGTTGTCACAGAGCTCTCTTAGCGTTTCCTCAGACTTTTTGAGTCTCTTTTCTTTTTTCTGCTCTGCTTCTGTGTCTTTATTTATCATGTCCTCTAACTCACTGATTTGATTGTCTGCTTCATTTATCCTGCTTTTAATTCCTTCCATTGTATTCTTTATTTCAGATATTGTATTTGTCATTTCTGACTGATTCTTTTTTATTATTTCAATGTCCTTTTTTATATTTGTTATCTCTTTATTTAGGTTTTCATAATGACCATCTATGGTTGTTCTTATATCTTTGAGCATCCTAACAATCGTTATTTTAAACTGCATCTGGTAATTTGGTTATATCTGATTCACTTAGGTTCTTTTCTGGGGATTTCTCTTGGTTTATTTGTGTTGTATTTCTCTGCCTCTGCATTTTCTCTTCACGGGAGTGACTGTGATCACACGCTCGGGTGCACAAGCGTTGGTGGCCTTGGTCTTTGCCCCGCCCCTGTGTGTGACGTTATGCTCGGTCCTGAGGGCATTGGCGAGCACCTTTGCTCAGCTGCGGTTCTCTGCCTGTTTCCAGGCTTTCGCCCTGCCCTTGCAGGAGGAGCCTACTCGAGGAATGGCTGCTAGCCTTGGCTCTACCACCAGGCAGGACTGCGTGCCCAAGCTCAGCTCAGTAGCGGAACTCCGCCTCTTCTGGGCTTTTGGCTCCACCCCCGCGGGAGGAGCCGGCTACCAAGTCAGACCACAAGCCTGGGTTGCACGGGTGAGTGGTTGTGAGAGAGATGTTCTGCATGGTCCCTTTAAGAAGGATCCTGGGTCTGAGAAATCAGACTCTTTCTCACAAATAGTATCCTGACTTGTTTCCAGCTAAATACTGTCCTTACGCTTCTTCTGGGCTCTGGGGCTGCAGGCTGGGGCTTTGTTCCTGGGGCTCAGGACCCTTTCCCCTCTGCTAAACTCAGTTCCTGCCACACGAGTCTCTCCCTGCTGCCATTCACTCTGGGGAGCTGGGCAGCCCTCTCCGCGTTTCCGCTTTTTCTACCAGTCTTGGTGTGGCTTCTTCAGTGTTCCTTGGTTGAAGAGTCCTCTTAGTTTAGTCAAAGTTGGTTTTTCCAGATGATAGTTCTTAAAATTAGTTTGTATTCCACTTTGGTTCTGGGAGGTAGATGTTGGTATGTCCGCCTACTCCAGGGCCATCTTGTCTCTCCATAATAGTGTTTTGAGAGTTAATAAGTATGTCTGATTCCAAAATTCTAACCCAATATGAATAAAAATTTCTAAATTAAGTTGTTGAGAACCATAATCTTGACCCTGAAAAAGTGCCCCCAAATGTAATATGAAAAAGTCATTGTTAGCTCTAGTACCAATTACTCTTTTTTTCTTTCTTTTTTTTTTTTTTTTACAGAGACAGAGAGAGAGTCAGAGAGAGGGATAGATAGAGACAGACAGACAGGAATGGAGAGAGATGAGAAGTATCAATCATTAGATTTTCATTGCAACACTTTAGTTGTTCATTGATTGCTTTCTCATATGTGCCTTGACTGTGGTGAGCTTTGCTCAAACCAGATGAGTCCGTGCTCAAGCTGGCGACCTCGGTGTCTCAGACCTGAGTCCTCCACATCTCAGTCTGATGCTCTAGCCACTGCGCTACCACCTGATCAGGCGTACCAATCACTCTTATTGCCTTCCCCATCTCAGTGTGTATACTTCATTTACATTTCTAAATTATAGAAAATAGACCTCTTTGATGATGTTATTCATGTATGGAAATTTATTCTGTCACATGTATACTATTTCTAGCAAAGACCTCCCCCTCTATTCTTTTTCTTATTCCCTCTCATCCTATACTGGGTTGATAGTATTGCCTCAAAATTCATATTCATTAAGAAACTCAGAATGTGACCTCCTTTGGAAACAAGGTCTTTGCAGTTATAATCAACTTAGATGAGCTCATTCTGAATTACGTGGGCTCTAGATCCAATCTGACTGTTTTTATTGTAAGAAAATGGAAACTTGGACACAGAAACACAGACATTCATCAAAAAAAAAAAATCACAAATTGCCAGCAACCAACAGAACCTAGAAAAGGCAAGGAAGGATTCTTCTCTTGAGACTTAAGAGGGACTGACATTTTGATTTTGACTTTAAGCCTCCAGAACAGTGAGAGAACGATTTGCACTTTTATGCCACCCAGGTAGGTTGTCATACCTTGCTAAAGCAGCCATAAGAAACTAATATACACCTCATTTCCTAAAAATCCTTATAGGAGATGTTCGGGAAAAGGATTTTATAAAGGAGAGTAAAAGAGGAGGGCTCTAGGAAGTATCATCACTCACAGAATGCCGTATGTTCCTAAGAATTGTTTTTTTAGCTCAGAAGGATGACATCATTGTTTCCTTATATTAAAGAGAAACAAAATTTTTTGATAGGGTCTGATTTAAAATAAGGTAACAGTAGTTGCTATAACATATCCAAAAATATTAATGACAATAATGATAAATAATATTTCTCATTCATGTAACTGTCCAAAGCAGGTGTTCCTCATTAGAAGCAAATTCTCCATCAAATATAGACTGGAGAACCCAAGGTCCTTCTTTTGTTTTACTCCAACATCTCCAGCATACGGTTCAAAAACCACCATGGCAGGGGAAAGAATGACAGTGTGGAAAGCTTTTAGTGGATCATCTATAAAAGCAATCCACATTTGTGTAACTATATTCCATAGTTAGAACTCAGATGCATTACTACAACTAGGGGTTTAGTAAGGGACCCAGAGAACCCAGGAAACAGAGAAAGTAGGTTTGGTGAAGGATTAAATAATTTCTGCAACGGGGTCAATTTACCTCAATGAATAATTAATGAGTAATTATGATCAACCAGAAACCAGTGCTGTCAGTCTATAACTAAGTAGTTATTATGGGATTGTCTAGAATTCAGAATACAGTCGTCCCTTGTCATATGACGGTTCACTTTTTGCAGTCTCATTATATTGCGTATTTTTAAATTGTATATATCTAATTTTGTATCATGGATTTTTTTGGTATATCATGGGATTTTGCAATACATAGGTATTTTTATATATTTATTATTTTAATTATTTAGAACGTGTTTAGGAGCATAGGAAGTGTTTATAAGATTATAAGAAAGGTTTGTAAGAGTGTGGGGAGGGTTTGTAAAGCCTCAAAATATATATAAATAATAAAATAAATATAAGATTGCTACTTTGTGGATTCTCACCTATCATGGGGGTTCTGGAACCTAATCCCCATAATAAATGAGGGACTACTGTACATAATAATGTAAAAACAAAGCATAAATGACTCATTGTATTACATATTAAATGTAATTATTGACATGACATTCCATTTTCTAAAAAAGATTTTATTTATTCATTTTAGAGAGGGAGGAGAGAGAGAAGGGGAGAGGTACATCAACTCCCATATGTTCCTTGACCAGGCAAGTCTGGGGTTTCAAACCGGCAACCTCAGCATCACACGACAATACTTTATTGCACCACCACAGGTCAGGCAACATGACATTATATTTTGTACTAGTATTTCGGTTTTAAGTTTTAATTTAGCATCCCTGGTACATTCTTGATATATAAAGTTATTCTACTTTTATTATTTATAAACACTTTTCAAGTTTATCTCTATAAACTTTCTAAAATTCTTAAAATTAAAATTACCCTAACATTGATACAGGAGAGAGATGAAAAGGTGTTTACATGTGTAATGACTTCCAATCTATAATTGCACCAGAAATATTAAAGTACAGCCCCGGATGGTTGGCTCAGTGGTAGAGCGTCGGCCTGGCATGCAAGAGTCCTGGGTTCGATTCCCGGCCAGGGCACACAGAAGAGGTGCCCATCTGCTTCTCCACCCCTCCCTCTCTCCTTCCTCTCTGTCTCTCTCTTCCCCTCCTGCAGCTCTATTGGAGCAAAGTTGGCCCAGGCACTGGGGATGGGTCTGTTGCCTCTGCCTCAGGTGCTAGAATGGCTCTGATTGTGACAGAGTGACACCCCAGATGGGCAGAGCATCGCCCCCTGGTGGGCATGCCCGGTGGATCCCGGTCGGGTGCATGCGGGAGTCTGTCTGACTGCCTCCCGGTTTCCAGCTTCAGAAAAATACAAAAAAATAAAAAAATTAAAAAATAAAAAGAAATATTAAAGTGGTAAAATTGGAAAGACAGAGGTAAAGGGAATAGAAAATGTTAGGTCTTTGGGAGAGCTAATTGAAAGAACCTCAATGTCAGTTGTAACATTTGAAAGCATTGTTTACAATAGTTACTGTAGATATCATTACAAGAAAAGTAGCCTTGTGCAATTTTTTTTTTTTAGAAAATACTTTTTGTTCAAATGATGTACATTGTGTTTGTAGACAGAATCATATCTTGATTTAGTAAAGTTAAAGCTGTTGACAATGTTCTTAGGAATTTGTACTCTTCTGCTTTAGCACAGGGGAACTCAGATAGGTGCCTTCACTCTTCAGCTGAGCCAGGAACAGCAGGTGCCAAGAACACAGCTTCCTCAATATTTGGACATAAAGTTTGGAGTCAAAATTGAACTCAAAAGAGCCTTAAAACACACTGACACTACTATCGTTTCAATCTCTTCCACTTAAATTAAGAGTTAAATAAAAATAGTTTAGTTTCACAGTGATTGATCAATGGACTTAATATTATTATTTTTTGGTTGTCCTGAGACAGAAATGCCTGAAACAAAATGTTTCTCTCTCTCTCCCTCACCCTTTTCATCATCTTTTTTACCCTCCTTCCCTCTTGTTCACTCTAGAAATTGTCTTTCCAACCCTTTGTTTTTAGAAAATGTTATATTTTATATGAAAGTGAAAAGGTGAAGAGTTTATCATATATTAGTAGCATATTTATAATAGAAAGTAACACATCTTTTACTAAAACTGTAATTTAAGGCTGAGTTAAATTTGTGATTGACAGGAAACAGTCCTCAAGTTAATGGTAGTTATATACACATAACAAAATTTAAAAAAGAGCATGTCTAAAAATATGTGGTATGGTGGACAAAAAAAAACCCAAAATAAAACTGTACTGCCCTTCCATTTCAGGCTAATTTATTAGCTGTCAATATGTATGCAAAGTGTTGCTGAAATGTAGTATCATAATATGATCTTACACATGGCAGAGACTAAACATGAAATTGCCAGACGAAGTAGTTTGAAAAACAATGGGAATCACAATATTTCTAAGGGGATTTTCAATTCTTGTTATCTGTTACCAGATGGACAAAATGCCATTTGTTGTACTTTGCAATATAAGCCATGTATCTGACATTATAGTACATTATGAGATTTGATAGGATTTTAGAATGTGTTAGCTTTTTCCCTTCTGATACATTCAGTAATATCCTGTTATAAACATACAGACTTGGGTTAAAACTGACTCATCAGAATGAAAAAGCATACTTTTGCCTCTGGCCTACCTCCAAGGATGGTTAAGAGTGTAATAACCTGGAGCCTTGTTGGAATGAAAAGACTAAATTACTAACAAAAAGCTTGTTAGTGTTAGCAGTTAAGGGAGCCAGCACAAAAATTGGCAATAAGATTGAGACATGGGAGAAGCCTTATTCCCATGGGCCATTTCCATGAATCCTCTGTTATATCCTACCAAACAAATAGGACAATTATTTTTATGGTGTAAGTGTGGATAGCAGGAACAAGTACAGAATAACTATGCTTCTCAATTCTGAGAGCCATTGTCTCAAATTGTCCAAAGCTGCTACCTCAGTGGAGGTCATTAAATAAGGGCTAGGGACATAAGCATATAACTGAAAATTGTTGCTAGGAAACAGATACTCCAAATTCCAGCTCTGGCATCAGGAAATATAGCTTAGCACAGTATCTGGCTTTAAGGGAGTTGCTTTCACATGTCTGGAATTAAGAAATTGGTGTTCCATTTAGCATTTTCAATACCCCATTCACATGCACTCTCCTCACACACATATGAAGAACACATAAACCTACAGGAAGTGAGTTGATAAGAGAAAGAGCACACAGAATATGCATCCTCTTTAATTACTATCTCAGATATAGTTATAGTAATACTCAATTTAAGACTCCGCTCAAAGGCCAGAACCAAGAGGTGGAGAGGGGTAGGATAGTAGTAACGGACAGAGAAGCTCCTTTTACCAAAATATCTAGAAATCATTCCACTACCAGGAAAAAAGCTTCATATTACTCTTTTGACCAGGCTATTAAGCTATGAAGTAATGATGACTCTGCTTTGTTTCCAGTTAATTCTTTTCCCCAATGATTTTTTTTTTACTCCTCTATTTTGTATCATACTAATTGAGGGTAATTAACATTTGTTCAAAGGTCTTCAGATCAAAGGGAGACATATTCTAAGTTGACTTGAAAAGATCCTATCATACCTGGAGAAGGAAATAGATACAGTTACAGCAGGGGTTGTGAACCTTTTTGGCTGAGAGAGCCATGAATGCCACATATTTTAAAAAGTAATTCTGTGAGAGCCATACAACAAACTGTGTACATTACGCATTATCCAATAAAAATTTGGTGTTGTCCTGGAGGACAGCTGTGATTGGCTCCAGCCACCCACAACCATGAACATGAGCGATAGGAAATGAATGGATTGTAATTGATGAGAATGTTTTATATTTTAATGTTATTATTATTTTTTTTATTAAAGATTTGTCTGTGAGCCAGATGCAGCCATCAAAAGAGCCACATCTGGCTAGCCAGCCATAGGTTCCTGACCCCTGAGTTATAGGATGAAAGTTTAAAAATGGGATTAATGCTTTTTACATCATCAGGAATATTTTTAGAAACACATGTACAGAGAAAAAATGTGTGAGAATATTGTCTCTAAACTATAAATTTTTAAAAATGTTAAGTATACCTCTCCTATACATATATATAAATATTTCAGTCCCAGGTCTGTTGACTCAGTGGTAGAGCGTCAGCCCTGCCTTTGGAAGTCCTGGATTGGATTCCCAGTCAGGGCACACAGGAGAAGTGACCATCTATTTATCACCCCCCAACCCCCTGTCTTGCAGCCAAGGCTCTAGTGGTTCAAGCAATTTAGCCCTAGGCACTGAGGATAGCTCCATGGCCTTCCTTCAGTTGCTGAAATAGCTCAATTGCTGAGCAATGAAGCAGTGGCCTCAGATGGGCAAACCATTGCCCTTTAGAGAGCTTGCAGAGTGGATCTCAGTCAGGGCACATGTGGGTGTCTGTCTTTCTGCCTCCCTGCCTTTCATTTAATAATAATAATAAAAATATTTCAAAAGATTTTTTTCTTCACATCAATTAATAAGGGAAACAGTAAGATATTAAGAGTATAAAGAACAGTTCTGATATTTATAGACAAAGAAATATTAG
This sequence comes from Saccopteryx bilineata, assembly GCF_036850765.1. Lineage (NCBI taxonomy): Eukaryota > Metazoa > Chordata > Mammalia > Chiroptera > Emballonuridae > Saccopteryx > Saccopteryx bilineata. Next base: position 81,964,070 of record NC_089495.1, read on the forward strand.
TATAAGATTGCTGAGTTTGATATGAAGCTGATCAATGTCCTGGGGAATCATAAACCATTATCTTTACTTTTGCAGATAAGAGTTATTTATATTTTTATTGAGAAAAATCTAAAACTTATGAAATTTTACTAAGTTTGGGACCATAATGAGTAGTAAACACTAAGTTGAAATTTAAGTATCTTACAATTTTATTTATCAATTATGTGGGGGTGGGAAGAAAAAATATACTCCCACTAGGCTTAGGTTGAGATTCCTGTATGATGTTAAAAGAACAGAACACCTTTTTTAATTTTTACTTTCAGATAATATTATAATTATTAGGTGGATAAAAATATTTTTGATCAGCTAATTTTAGCCAAATTATATTATTCTAACTTTGCTGTAATAATATTCTTATTTTTTTAATGGTAATTAACTCTCACTCACTTTATATTCATACAAGTTTAGAGACTGAGCCAACAATGAAGACCAGGATGAATATAAAACTAAGAGAAAAAGAGTATCACTTCTTTAGACAAGTGACTTTTTCAGGGTAAGAAAACTAACAAAGCTCAATTGTCCTTCAAGAAGGGTATATTGTTGTTTTTGTTATCATTATTATATCTTGGAATTTTGAATTTTGAGAATTTCTGCAAGCTACCAAGGATATAAACCTAGCTTAATAACAGAGTCATCTCAAGAAGTGGATCTGAGCATTAGATGACTAAAATTTGTCTGTGGTGATATTGTAGACTTGTGGCAAACAATGCCTAAATCCAAAAAATTTCAACTTTGCAGTTATGCAAAATAAAATATATTTTTATGTTCAGTCAAGGAAAACTGGCTCTAACTGATATTAAGTATTCCCTTAGAATGAATACATGGAAAGTCTATTTTCTGATCTTTGTACAATATCTTTGTTTTGTCTTTTAAATGAATTGAGAGTTGAGTAATATCCTCTGAAAAAAATTGGTATTTCTGAGTTTTAAAAAAATCTATACTCAGTTTGAAAATTCAGAAATATATTTTATTCAAATTTAATCGTTCTAGCATAGAGGATCTGCTTTAAGAAATCTAGAACAATTCTGCATCTTATTTTTCCTTCTTAAAATTCTAAAGGAAAGTTCACAGTTATGAATTGTTTACCCTCATCCTACACCACCTTCTATATGCCATTTTAAATTAAAGTTTCCTGTTTCCCTTAACTTTAGAGAATTTTTTTTTCACTCAGTGAGAGGAAGGAAGGCAGAGATAGACTCCCACATGCATCCTGACTGGGATCCACCTGGCAAGCCCACTGAGGGGTGATGCTCTACTTGTCTGGGGCATTGCTCCATTGTTCAACAACAGAGCTCTTCTTAGCACCTGAGGTGGATTTCGTGGAGTCATCCTTAGCACCTGGGGCCAACTTGCTCCAATTGAGCTATCACTGCAAGAGGGAGGGAGAGAGAGAGAGAGAAATGAGAACAGGAGGGTTGGAGAAACAGACGGGCACTTCTCCTGTGTGCCCTGACCAGGAATTGAACCCATGACATTCATACCCCTGGCCAACACTCTAAGCATGTGCATTTGCTAATTCTATATTTATCTTTTGCTATATTGTGCGTTTCATTTAAGCCTTTGAGCAATGAGAAAGCTGAAATTCACAGAATTTTATTTAGCGAATGTCTCACTATCCCTCAGTTATAAGTGACTGAGGTACCTACCCATGCAAGTCTCTTTAGTATGGAAATCTATTTTAAAATAAAAATTTGCCTGTGTCACTCACTTCTTTGCTTAAATTATACAATTGTTCCCTACCTAAAAGATTACTTCTAAATTCTTAAGTGTGGTACATAAACCCTTCCATGAATTGGCTCTTTTTTATAGACCCTGCTTCAGTTTTTGCCATTTTGCACCACAAATTTATTATAAGTTGCTCACATAATATATCACTTCAGTTCTATTCTTTTATTTATACAGTTTCTTTTGAGATAAATGCTAGCTCCACATTTTTTTTACATTTATAGGTCTTTTTCTCAAATGTCGACATATTTCTGCTCTTCATGCTTTCTAAGAATAACTGAGTTAGTTGAAGTGTTTTGTTCCCTTCAGTACTCTGTATTTGCTGTCTTGTGTATACTGTATCATATAAAAACCAGAGATATTTTGTCTTTGTCTCTTGCACCAGGATATAAACTCTTCAAGGGTTACACCTTTATTTTTATTTAATCATAACTGTTTCACTACATCTATATGTAATTGATATAAAATAAATATATCAAACTATATTTTTAAATAAGATCAGAATAAATGGAAGGTGGATTGGATCTGTATAAGGACCAGATTGTATTTAGTATGAATATAGTTGGTTTTATAGGTTAATTCTATGTGGATGGCACCTGCAGAAGGAGATCTTATTTTCAAAATTTTCAAGAAAACCATGAATTTTAAAGTGACAATATACTGATGGTGATGGTACCTTTTACTAAACATTTGTTCTAGGCTAAGTTCGATAGTATGTTGAATAATATATTATTTAAAACAGCTATGTAACAGAGGGACAACTTTCTAATTTTCAATTAAGAAAGTTGAGAATTGATCTGTTAAGAAAATTGCCAATGAACATTTAATCAATGATGAAAATGGAGACCAGAGTACTGCAATCTGACCCCGCTGTCCATGAACACAACCACACTATTACCACTGTAGTGTGCTAGTTTACATAGAATTAACTTTAACAGACACTTATAGTATGACAATAACTTGAAGAAGAAAAGAATAGTGCTTCCAATGATGAGAGCAAAACTGATGTGAATACTATATGCTTTCAAATATTAAGAGACTTACAACGAATGTAACCACAAGAGGGCATTTTCTTAATACAATGGACTTCTTGTTGAAGATTTAATTTTAGAAGTCAATAAATAATGTATTAAAAATGAAAAGGAGATTTTGAAATAGACCTAGAATTCATAACACAGAAAAGAGTTATCAGCACTAGGGCTGGAAAAACAAAAGGAAGGTGTTAGGGATTTTAAAACCTACATGTTTACAGTAGGAACCCCTGCAAAAAAATGATCTCTAACCTCTGAACAGGAGCTGCTGCTTTGTGAGTGCTGGGGCCCCTGGAAGCCAGAAGACAGTCTCTTTGAAGTTGAGCCTCAGAAATTTGAAAAGTTTGTCTGTGATTATTATCTTTTAGGAGACAAAATAAAATTAATTCTGGGAGAGCAGAAAAAAAACTTGAAAAAAATGCAGCTACCAGATGAAAAACCATACCATGAAGATGAAACTGATAGGAAGGAACCAATCGGTTCAACTACTGCCTTCTCTTTTTTGGTCTCGCTACCACCCCTGCTGGTGAAAGCTACCATGGAATCAGTAGGCTGGAAAAAAAGTATTACGTATTTGTGTTTCCAGTGCCACAAAGCAGAGGATAGACAGGTGAATGTGGAACTGGGAGAAGATAGCTGATAAGTGGGTTTATATGATGATTTATGTTAATTTATTTTGTCAGATCTTGTATGTGAAAATTAATCGATTAGTAAAGAATGAAGATTTAAGGCCTAGAATGTCAAAAATTTGATGTATACATTTCTATAATTTTACTTTTTGCACCACATATCATTCTAGCTCAGGAGAAAAGGGGAATATTTCAAAGAAGCAATATATTTTTTCCTATATCATTACAGAGTCACAAATTTTTCTTTAGTTTAGATTTAATTTGAATTGTCAATAAAGATATTACTATCTTTGGAAAAATGTATGTTATATACCTCAATACCACTTTAATGTTGTCTCTTTATATTACATATACTTCACATTTACCTGTTTTGCTTAAATATATTAATTTTGAACTTACAAAATGTTCAATAATAGCTATTAAATTGTTTTTTTGCATATGTTTCATTCTTTATTTCTAACTGAAGTTCCTCTAGAAGTGTTTGTGCAGCATTCTCCTTATTAGCTGAGGCCATATTTAGCTTGTCTTATTACTTTGTATCAAGTCAGATGTTTATATACTTTAATAAATTTTCAATTCTATAACTGCTAACAAATGTTTTAAAAATCTATTTAAAATACAATTAGAATTAAGGTATAACAACTCCAGGTGGATTACCAGGAGTAAGACTGGAAGTTTTCTTGGTTTGTTTATTCATTTATTTATTCAACACATATTTATTAGACAGCTAGTATGAGGCCAATGTGCTGTCCTAAACACTGGGTATACAGAATTGAGCAAAACAGATAAAATCTGACACGTCTTCGTGGAGATTGCCACACATTTTGAATCTGTACACTTTGAGAGAAGTATGCAATGCTAGTGCAATACAACTGTGCAGGAAGAAATAATTTCTGACATGGTTTTATGGATTATAGTCTCCATAGATCTACTTTATACACTCATATGAAAAAAATTGACCTGTTTGAAAAAAAAAAAAGGATATTTATATACATTTAAAACACAAGGAATTATTTTCATGGAAATCAATTCTCGACTAAAAATCAGATTTTGCTTTAGATTAGGGTGACTTTTCAGGTCAAAACAGTACTTAGAAATGATAGAATTATCACGGATTCAACTAGTTCTGATGGTCTGTTTATTCTGGAAAGGAGAACATAGGCTTGTTGCTTTTCTGCTTGAAATATTCATCTTAGTCTTCGTAACGCAATGCATTCTTATTACATTTTTAAAACACAAATCTAATATAAAATCTTATATGCACCCTATTGATTTGCTATATTATATTGAGGGAAGTAACAATCTCTTTAAGGTGCTATAATTTTACCATGTGGTCACCTTGTGGTTTGACTTTAGTTGATGAGCACACACAGAATAAATAGTTCAAGTGCTATGGAAATATACACCTGAAACTTATATGTCCATAAATACCAGTGTCACCCATTAAATTTAATTTCTAATTAAAAACTTTATCTAACATATGATGTACATTTATTGATTTATTTATTTACTCATTTTGATAGGCTGGATACCTAAAATGTGAAGTTTGTTAAACATTTGCCCATTTTTATTTCCAGAAATCACAAGGTATAATGTTGGGCACATTTTACATTTATCATATAGTTAGTGTTTTATTTAAAAAATTAATACATAGTTGTCATACAAAATGTTAGAAGTCAAAAGACTTTACCTCTCTGACTTAAAGTGATACTATGAATTATTTTATGTGTTATTAAAATGTTTCTTTAATAGATGGTATAATTTTATCCTATAATGTAAAATAGTTGTGTGGTTTTTTTTAGAAAAGGCCTTTGTATAGAGCTGAATGTCTGCCAGAATGTTACAATTATATAATCCTTCTACTAAAAAGGACTTGTGTCTTATTACAAGGAGCGAGAATTGAATAAATGTGTCTTAGATGGATTATAATAAAGGCTGTTTCTCTTGGTAGATTTCAAATGTCTAAGATTTTCATGAATGATAGATACCAAAGAGGAAAGGAGGTAAGAAGTGAAAGATGCAGGCTAGGATATTTTATTTAAACTTGGTCTTGTAAGAGATACAAACATATGTTAACTGTGGTGCACAAACTGGGCTTTAAAATCCAGCTTTACATCATTTCCTTGGTGATGGGTATTATTATTATTTTTTTAGTAAAGCTTTTCTGAAAATTCTTCTTTCTCCAACTCTTCCAGGAGAAAGAAAAAGTTTTTATCCAAGCTTGATTCTCTGTACACTGGTATTAGAGTGGTGTTGGCGCAGAATTAGAGATTCCTAATGACACATTCAGAAAATGATGGTCAGGTCCTGTGGACCAGAAGCCCCTGTTAATCATTTCCCAGGGTGAGTTTGGAGTTTCTGTTGTTTCTCCAATTCAAGTATGTGAAAGCTCTTGAACTCCTGGTTTATAATCCCACTCACACCCAGACATTTTAAAAATTGAGTTCTTGTCTCCAAAATACAGAGTTGAACATAGTGATGAGTATCATTGCTTCGAGAAAAATTTTCAGAGCATATAATTAGCCCATCAAGAATTGCACACATAGCAATGAGTGGACGGAGAAACAGAATTGACAAGCTTTGTTTATTATCATAACTTATTATCAATTAACAGTGTGGGTGAGTAGAATTCACCATGACAGGCAATATGGCTAAATGCAAAAGTATTACTAAAATATTTCTTTAGAATAACCTGGGAATTTCTAAATGATACTAATGTATAGCTATATAGCTGACATTTTCAAATATTGAAATTTTTATTTTTGAAATAATATTTTTTCCATTTTATCAGTGTATTTCCTGTTAAACTACCAAACAAATGTATGGTTATGTTTAAATTTATTTTTCTAATAATGTTGTAAATGTTTTAGAACTAAAAAAAAAATAGACTCTTTTTGCTTGATATCCATTGTCATATGTTATTAAAGCTCTCTTTTTTACTGTACATTAGAGCTTGTGTTTTACAACAGACACTTGATTACAGTAGCTCAAGCAAATAAGCATTTATTTGCCTAATGCAAAAATAAATCTACAGGTGGTACACTAAGACTGACATTCTGCCTCCCTAATAATGGGGAATGATCCCCTATCTTTTGTTACATTTTTCTTAGCATTACTATTGCACTCCCAGTTATCACCAGCATTCCATAAAGGAAGAAAGAAAAGCCATCAAGGTAATGACAGTTGACCTCTGTTTTTATTTTACTGGCTGGAAGTGAATGGCATGAACATGCCCAGGTTCAAAGGGGTTTTAAAATGGTAGGGTATTTTAAATTTTTTTTCAGCCTCTATTTTAGAGGCAGGGTAAAAGCAATTTGCTGTTGAATGAGCCAATCTACAGTATCTGCCACATTTCTTCTGAAATGCAACTAAAAACTATTTTTATCCAAAGCCTGTGGCTGACTTTACTTACTCTGTATTTACTGATTTTTCTGTAATTTTAAGAGATTCAAAATTCATTTAAATGCTACTACTTTGTAGATGCAATTGTAATGCCTATCACTAAAATTCCCAATTAAAGCCCATGGAGTTAAACAAAAAACTTTTAAAAAGTGAGTATTGAGAATATTTTGTAGTTTTAAATATATAACCTGGCATTTTTCTTTAAAAATTTAAAAATTTATATATTTATATACACACACACATATATATTATAAATTTTAATGTCTTTGGAATTGAATTTTTAAAGATATATATAGAATTACAATTAACTTGTGTGTATTCCTCTTTAATCTATCAACCTTGCTAAACTTGTTTATTACTCCTAATTTTCTGGTAGATTTCTTATTTAAGGTCATGTGATATCTGAAAAGATAGTTTACTTCTTCCTTTTTAATTTGAGTGCATTTTATTTTTCTTGCTTAATTGCTGTCAAGTATATTGTAGATTAGAAGTAGCCAGAGTTGACACTGTTTTTTTTTTTTTTATCTTGTTTCTGATCTTAAGGGGAAGAAATTCTGTCTTTATCCATTATGTATGATACTTTGTTATGGGTTTCACTACAGTTTCTTTATCAAGCTAAACTGTTGGACATTTAACAAAAAAGCTGTTAAATTTTGTCAAATTCTCTGAGATAAAATCTTTGTTGAGATGATGATGCAATTAGTGTGTGTGTGTGTGTGTGTGTGAGAGAGAGAGAGAGAGAGAGAAAGAGAGATAGGACAATGGGTTCAATTTTTTCATTTAAAAATTTTCAGTGGCTCTGGATTTGGCTCAGTGGTAGAGTGTAGACCTGGTCTGTGGAAGTCCTGGGTTTGATGCTCAGTCAGGTCACAAGGAGAGGCGACCATTGCCTCTCTCCTCCACTTCCTCTCCCTTCTCACTCTCTCACTCCCTCTCCTGCAGTCATGGCTCGATTGATTAAAGTGTGCTGACCCTGGGCACTAAGGATGGCGCCATGCAGCCTCTACTTTAGGTGCTAAAAATAGCTCAGTTGTGAGCACGGCCCCAGATGAGCACAGTATTGGCCCCAGATGGGGGTTGTCAGGTGAATCCCCATCAGGGCACATGTAGGAGTCTATCAGCCCTCCTCTTACTTAAAAAACAAAACAAAACATTATTCATCTACTATATTTTTATTGGGGTAAAGGTGGTATATGACGTCATAAAATTTTAGGTATTCAGCATTATAAATTGATATTTGTATATACTACAGAGTAATCAGCATCATGTCTATTACCATTCATCACCATAAAATTGAGCCTCTTTACTCATTTTTTCCATCCACCAACCTCCTTCCACATTGGTTACCACCAATCTGTTCTCTGTATCTATGAGTTCGTTTTTGCTTTGTTTTGTTTGTTCATATTATTTCATTCCACATATAAGTTAAATTTTATGGTATTTGTCTTTCTCTATCTGATTTATTTCACTTAGCATAATTTCCTCAACGTTCATGTCATAAATGACAATATTTCCTTCTTTTTTTATGGCTAAGTAGTAATCCATTATCTAGATATAGCCTGTGTTATTTATTTATTTATTTACCAGTAAACAGGTTGTTTTCACAGATTATATATTGTAAATAATGTTGCAATAACATAGGGGTACATCATATATCTTTTTTTAATTAGTGTTTTCATATTCTACAGATAATTATCTAGAAGTGAGCAGCTAGGTCATATGGAAGCTCTAATTTTTATTTTTTTAAAGAATCTCTATATTGTTTTAAATAGTGGCTGCCTCAATTTACATTTCCATCAATGGTGTATAAGAATTCCCTGTGGTTTTTTTTTTTTAATTTTTTAATTAATTTATTTATTTTTAGAGGGGAGAGAGAGAGGGCGAGAGACAGAGAGGGGGAGAGAGGTGAGAGAGACAGAGAGAGAGAAGGGGGGAGGAGCTAGAAGCATCAACTCCCATATGTGCCTTGACTAGGCAAGCCCAGGGTTTCGAACCAGCGACCTCAGCATTTCCAGATCGACACTTTATCCACTGCGCCACCACAGGTCAGGCTTCCCTGTGGTTTTTGATGTGTTCTTTTAATATGGTATTTTATTACATTGATTAATTTTAGTATGTTTTGCCACTTTGCATTCCTTGGCTAAATCCCATTCAGTTATGCTATATAATCCTTTTCATATGTTTGTGTATTTGCTTCGTTAGTAATTTGTTGAGAATTTTTATTTTTATACAGTGTGTCCATAAAGTCATGGTGCACATTTGACCAGTCACAGGAAAGCAACAAAAGATGATAGTAATGTGAAATCTGCACCAAATAAAAGGAAAACCCTCCCAGTTTCTGCACAATGATGTGGGAGCATGTGCGCATGCGCAGATGATGACGTAATACCGTGTATACAGCGGAGCAGCCCACGGCCATGCCAGTCGAGATGTGGATGGTACAGAGGAAAGTTCAGTGTGTGCAGTGGCGCGCTAAATTCAAATCCGTGACCTAAGTGCAACGTAAATATCGGCGTGTTTATAATGAAGCACCACCACATAAGAATAGCATTACTGGGTGGGATAACCAGTTGAAGGAAACCGGCAGTTTGGTGGAGAAACCCGTTCTGGTAGGCCATCAGTCAGTGACGAGTCTGTAGAGGCCATACGGGATAGCTAATTAAGGAGCCCTAAAAAATCTGTGTGTGAGCCCACATCAAACTGCACTGAATAGGTGTGAAACTGGGAGAGTTTTCCTTTTATTTGGTACAGACTTCACATTTCTATTGTCTTTTGTTGCTTTCCTGTGACCGGTCAAAAGTGCACCATGACTTTATGGACACACTGTATTTACTAAGAATATTGATCTGTAATAGTTTTTTTCTTTTTCTTTTCCATGTGATGCCTAGATTTTCTTTTCCATGTGTCTAGATTTAGCATCAAGATAAAACTGGCTTCTGGAATAATGTAGGTTTTCTTCCAACATTTATTTTTGGAATAGTTTATAAAAGATTTGTAGTAATTTTATTTTAAATGTTGGTATTTTTCATGAATTAAGCTACTTAGGCTAAGGATTTTCTTTGTTAAAAGTTTTAAAATTTCTATTTTAATTTTTCTGCTTGCTATAAACCTATTTATATCATTTATTTCTCCTTTATCCATTACAATAGTTTATATTTTTCTTTAATTAGTCTTTATTTCTTTAAGTTTCTAAATTTTTGATGTATAGTTTTTCATATTATTCATATTTATATACATATATATATATACACACACACATACACATGTATACATACATATATAGCCTGTAATGAATTCTCTTGTCTCATACTTGATTTTACTAATTTTTGTTTTCTGAAGATAATTTTGTTTAGGTTACTAAATTTTAAAAAATTTTGTTGATCTTTTCAAAGAATTCTGCTTTTAGTTTTGTTGATTTTTATTTATTGTTTTTCTACTCTATAATTCATTTATTTCAGCATTATTTTATTTTTTCTTCTGCTTGCTTTGGGTTTAGTTTGCTCTTTTATTCCTAGTTTCTTAAAGTAGATGTTTAAATTATTGATTTGTGATGCTTTGAGATACTTTATTTATTTATTTATTTATTTATTTATTTATTTATTTAACAGAGACAGAGAGAGAGTCAGAAAGAGGGATAGATAGGGACAGACAGACAGGAATGGAGAGAGATGAGAAGCATCAATCATCAGTTTTTCATTGCAACACCTTAGTTGTTCATTGATTGCTTTCTCATATGTGCCTTGACCGTGGGCCCTCAGCAGATCGAGTAACCCCTTGCTCAAGCCAGCGACCTTGGGTCCAAGCTGGTGAGCTTTGCTCAAAGCAGATGAGCCCGCGTTTAAGTTGGCAACCATGGGGTCTCAAACCTGGGTCATCTGCATACCAGTCCAATGCTCTATCCACTGCGCCACCACCTGGTCAGGCTTGATTTATTTTAATATATGCATTTGTAGGTATGAATTACCATCTGAGCACTGCTTTAACTGCATACCATAAGTTTGGCTAAATTTTCCTCCAGTTTTCATTCATTTGAAAGTATTTTCTATTTTTCTTATGAATACTTAATAGACTCATTAGTTATTTAAAGATGCATTGTTTGATATTCAAATATTTGTGGAATTCTCACATTTTATTTTGTTGATTTCTAATTTAACTCTATTATAGTGGGAGAACATGTTCTGTATAATTTCAATCTTTCAAAGATTTTTGAAGCTTGCTTATTAGCCCAGTAAATGATCTTGATGAATTTGCCATGTGCATTTGAGAATGATTTTTTGTTTTGTCATTGTTGATTAGAGTGTTCTATAAATACATGAGGCATATTGATTTGTGGCATTGTTAAAATTTTTCTATTCCCATGTTTACTTCTGCCTAGTTTCTCTATTCACTATTGAAAGTGAATTATTGAAGCCTCAACAATAATTTTCACATTGCCTATACTCCCCTTAATTTCTGTTAGTTTTTGTTTCATGTATTTTGAAATTCAATATTTAGGTATATTTATGTTTATAACTTTCTAATATTTGATCCATTTTTCATTAAGGAGGTTTTATATAGGTCTCTAGGAACAATTTTTTTTTGTCTTCAAGTCCATTTTATCTGATAGTACTATAGCTACTCTACTTTTCTTGGTTAACTTTTTGCATCCTTTTACTTTCAACCTATTTATGTCTTTAAAAAATGTGTTGTATAAGTCGCTGACATTTGATTGGGTATTTTAACATGTTTACAGTCAATATGATTTCTAATAAGATAGAATGACATCTGAAATTTAAATATCATTTTCTATATGTCTAATGTCCTTTTTGTGCCAAATTCAGGCTGGATATTATCTACTGTTGCTTGATTTTGGGTTATATGCAATAATTGATGGACTACTAAAGTTCTTGTTGTTCACATACTTTAATTTAATTTAGACAAAGAGATTAAAGAAAAAACTCTAATAGGAATAATAAGAAAATGTATTATGGTATAAGTAGACTTCAGATATATTTTAGAGTCACTCACTATTGAACACATGTGAAAAAAAATACACTTTAAAATTAATTATAACCTTAAAATTTTAATTTGCAAGTTGCCATGCATGCTTACAGCATATTTTTGTTTTGAAAGTAAAAAGAATTTCAATTTTTTTTTGTAGGTGGTAATAATTATTGGAGGTATAATCAAATCAGTTTTAAAAAGAACAAGTTTTTGTTACATTCATTGTAATGAATTATAAAGCAGGAAAGAAAGGTGCAATTCTAATTCAGCTTCTCAAGGTTGAGCATTTTTTAATCAACATAGCTACAGGGTGTCTAATTTTTTCCTTTTGGTATGATTCTGTATCCTTATCAATTGCAGTAAGTAACGGTTATGATGAGAAAAGCTACACTTATTAAATTTGTACTCTGATCCAATCCCTCAGCCAGCAATTTTATATCTTTTTCATTTCAGGACACACATAAACTAATTACTGAAATTCTGCCACACACCGAAAAATGTGTATATTTATATATATTTTGCTGATCTGACAAAAAATAGGTAAAATTTTGATTCATTCACACTGGATGGCTATTGCGTTGGCTGTTGTCTTTTTTTTTATAATTGACAATCTAAGGGAAAAGTCAGGTATTGCATGTTTTAAAAATTCTTGCTGCACAATAGTTGAAAAATTAATGCTGTAAACTGTTAGTATCAAAGTCTCAGGTTTGTATGCTTACTTTTCTTAGTCTTTCTCTTTCTTTTTTCCTCTTTCTCTCTGTTTCTTTATTAGTGTGTTTTTCTCTCTTTCTGTCTCCCTAAACTCAGCTTGTTCACTCAATATTAAGAGCTGATGATTTATTGTAAATGTAATTCAATCATCAATAAGATTTGTTTGTGGTGGGAAAAGCTAGCAGTCATTAAATAGTGTGTGTGAAGTTTGAGATTCATGATCAACTCTGGAAGTAAACTGGATTGTGTTCCACCAAAATGGATGCATTAGTTGCTGATCTTCAAAAAAACAGAACCGATAGTATGTGTGTGTGTTTTTATATCCAAAAGCATCTTTACAGAAGCATCACATAGAATAATGGGTCATCACATATTTGGACATCATTATCCAGCATGCCCTGTCAACTTTGTACCAACTACATCTTCTTAAACCATACTTAATCTGCAACTGAAAACAATAACAAAGTCACACTAACACTTAACATGATACAGCTATTTGACATACAACAGAAAACATACTTTTTACTCAGAAGGGAGTGAAAATTCCTTGAATAATGTTTACTCTTTTCAATATCCTATAACTTAAATACCAAGTAGTAAAGTTAACAGTACTTTAATATTATGATATAAAGTATATATATATTATGTTACATGATAGGAGAATAAAAGTGGTAACAAACAGCCTTGGTTGGTTGGCTCAGTGGTAGAATGTTGGCCTGGTGTGTGGATGTCCTGCGTTTGATTGCTGGTCAGGGCACACACAAAGAAGAAATGTCCATCTGCTTCTCTACTTCTCCCACTCTCATTTTTGTATTTCTCTCTCTTCCCCTCCTGCAGCCATGGCTCAACTGGAGCGAGTTGGCTCCCGGCAATGAGAATGACTCCATGGCCTCTGCCTCAGACACTAGGAGGAGCTCGGTTGCTGAGCAATGGAGCAATGCCCCAGATGGGCAGAGCATCACCCCCTAGTGGATTTGCTGGGTGGATCCCAGTTGGGGTGCTTGCAGGAGTGTCTCTCTCTACCTCCCCTCCTCTCACTGAAAAATAAATAAATAGTAGTAACAAAGATAGTTTTAGATATATATATATGCAAATATATGATATATATCTGATATATATCACATGCAAAGAAACATATATGTACATATCAATCACATAAACATATTAATAACAAAATAAAGAAGAAACACAGTTCTTGTTTCTGATATCTTTTATATGGTGTTTATAACAATCTTTTCCGCTAGCATTCTGTATTCCCTTTGCATTCAGCAAGCACCTCAGCTAGTCATGGTTTTTGACTGGATGAGGTGACACAAACAATTATTCCTATGGGCCTGGGCTATTTTCCTGCATTGGATTGCTGTAGTTTTTCCATAGAGTTTAATCATGAGACATAAAAATACTAAGAAACACCCTAAGGCAGTGGTCCCCAACCCCCGGGCCGCGAACCGGTACCGGTCTGTGGGCCATTTGGTACCAGTCCGCAGAGAAAGAATAAATAACTTATATTATTTCTGTTTTATTTATATTTAAGTCTGAACGATGTTTTGTTTTTAAAAAAATGACCAGATTCCCTCTGTTACATCCGTCTAAGACTCACTCCTTATGCTTGTCTCAGTGATGTGATACGTTGCCGCTAAAATTAAACCCATAAACTAGCAAAATGAGTGAAAAACAAAATTCCATCAAAAGTTATTTGCAAAGTGGAAAAGGGCCAGTGAGGAGACAGAAAAAGAACCTACGACCTTGAAGAAAATGAAGGCTTTATTTAACAGACAATACCAGGAGTCCTACTTGAAGTATGGATTTATCATAACTGGTGATTCTCGCGCACCAAGGCCACTCTGCATGTGTGGTGACCAGCTAAGTAATGAGGCAATAAAGCCTTCAAAACTGCTTTGCCACTTGAAGATCAAGCACCCTACTTTAAAAGACAAGCCTTCTGAGTATTTAGAAAGAAAAAAGCATGAACAAGAAGGACAGAAACAATTACTGGTGGCCATTACATCGATAAATGCGAGTGCACTGAGAGCATCATACTTGGTGGCTAATCATATTGCTAAGGCTAAGAAGTATTCACCATTGGTGAAGAATTGATCCTTCCAGCCACTAAAGACATTTGTCGTGAACTTCTAGGAGAGGTTGTGGTTAAAAAGATAGCACAGATGCCTCTTTCAGCTACCACCGTCACACGGTGCATTGAGGAAATAGCAGAGGACATTGAATCACAATTGTTGGAAAGGATTAATAAATCACTGTGGTACACTCTCCAGGTTGACAAATCTATAGATATTGACAACAAGGCAATGCTACTTGTTTATGTGCATTATCTTTATCAAGAGGATGTGCATGAGGATATGTTATGTGCACTATCATTGCCAACCAAAACCACAGCCGCAGAACTATTTAAATCTCTAGATGACTATATATCAGAAAAACTGAAATGGTCTTTTCATGTTGGCATATGCACAGATGGAGCTGCTGCCATGACCGGAAGGATGTCTGGTTTAACTACTTGGATTAAGGAGGTTGCACCTGAATGCGAGTCTACGCGTTGTGTCATTCAGAAGGAAATGCTGGCTAGCAGAAATATACCACCAGAACTTAACAGCATATTGAATGATGTCGTTAAAGTTATTAACCACATCAAAGCACACGCCCTGCACTGGCGCCTATTCAAGAAGCTTTGTGAGGAAATGAATGCGGAGCACAGACACCTTCTCTTATACACAGAAATAAGATGCTTATCCCAAGGGAGGTCCCTGGCCAGAGTGTTTGAATTACTAGAGCTGCTGCAGAGATTTCTCTCAGAAAAAAATCACTGCTAGCAGCACATTTCAGTGACGAGGAATGGGTCGCAAAACTCGCTTACTTGTGCGATATATTTAACCTCCTCAATGAACTCAATTGGTCACTTCAGGGGAAAATGACAACTGTCTTCAAGTTGGCAGATAAAGTAGCTGCATTTAAAGCCAAACTGAATTTGTGGGGATGAAGCATGAACAGGGGTATATTTGACATGTTTCAAACATTCGTGGGAATTTTGGAAG
Organism: Saccopteryx bilineata; assembly: GCF_036850765.1. Classification (NCBI taxonomy): domain Eukaryota; kingdom Metazoa; phylum Chordata; class Mammalia; order Chiroptera; family Emballonuridae; genus Saccopteryx; species Saccopteryx bilineata. The sequence goes on from NC_089495.1 coordinate 81,979,640, forward strand.
AGACGGAGCCCAAGCCTTCATTGTCCTAGCTGGCGCACGATCACCTGTATTTGCTTTTACAAGAGTTTGAACACTACTTCCCAACCAGAAAAGACCCACGAATTGCCAAGGAATGGATCCGTGATCCATTTGTCAACAAACCAGGTGATTCCAGCGTGTCTATGCAAGAAGAGGATCAACTACCGGAGATTGCAAATGACGGCCGCCTTAAAAATATGTTCGAGACTACAATTCTGCCGGTGTTCTGGATTAAAGTCATGGCAGAATACCCTGAAATCGCCACAAAAGCACTAAAAACCCTGTTGCCATTTCTGACATCCTATTTGTGTGAAGCGGGATTTTCTGCAGTGACAGCAACCAAAACAAAATGAAATAGACTGGACATAAGCAACACACTTCGGGTGGCATTGTCTCCCATTACCCTTAGATGGGACCATCTCGTTGCAGTGAAACAAGCTCAGGGTTCCCACTGATTTAGCCGTTATGGTTGTTGGGAGATAGGCTACTATCTCTCATTCTATATAAACATTATAATAAATAACCCTTAACTTACAATATTCATAACAATGATGAGTTGTATTTTTCATGCACTTTATATTTGTTTTTGTGTTGTATCTTATTTTTAAGGCATTTTTAAATGTTACCATAGCGACTGGAAAGTGTTTGGAGGCAGAGGGGATGTTACTCATGTTATGTTGTTGGTGCGATGTTAAGAGGACGCTTCTAATAAAGTTGCATACGAGTACACAGTGGATTCATGTTTATTTTTATTGTTGTAGGTTCATGATTGGTAGCGAGCCTAAACTTATCATGTTACATATTGATGTCAGACATAAAACGTTGTCAGAATAACAAATTTAAATACAGCCTGAATAATGAGGACATGCTCATTCCTCCTTTAACTTAGCCCAATAAATATCGTAAGTTTGACAATTATATTTAAAAACACCACAGTTTTTATGCTAGTCGCATAATTTTATTTTGTGCATTTATCCATCCCACCTTAAAGGCTGGTCCGTGAAAATATTTTTTGACATTAAACCAGTCCGTAACCCAAAAATGGTTGGGTACCACTGCCCTAAGGGACCTCTACGATATACTCTTCCTTATCTCTACTGTAGAGAAGCAGTCTAATTACCCTTTTATAGTCAGGATCAAAACAGTAACTCTCTTTTTGCCTGTGCATTGAGAATCATGAAGAGTCCAAAATGATCAGGTGGCAGTTTTAATTTTTAGTTCAATGGGTGCATTGTTGTATCTCCTCATGGAAACATTCCTTCCTCTGAAAATAAGACCCCTAGCCCACCAGAGTACATGACTGCAAAGACAAGAAGCAAACCTTTTGCTAATGGTCACGAGGTAATAGTAAGTTGTGTAGCTCACATTTCCACTCTTTTATTCCTGTACCTGTGAATCCTGGCTGTTTAGGAAACAGCACCATATACTGGACAGTGCTTCAGAGCATATGAAGCTTCTTGGAGAAACTTGCACCAGTCCTGCCAGGTATTGTCTCCTAGCTGGCACCAAACTGAGTCTTAAAAAGGTTATTCCACTGATATGATATTAATGTCATCCAAAAATACCATCACAGAAACATCCAGAATGATATTCAAGAACATTGTGTGGTCTCTGTGCTCCAGCCATATAGACTAACACAATTTATCATCACAATTAATATATTTCTTTCAGATCTTAAACTGAATGAAGAGTAATCTTCTATCATTAAGATGATTGTGATGTGCAGAGGAGAGAGTGTACTATCCACCATCACACACTGAAATTGGTAATTTAGACATCAGTACCTATTTACTGTATTTAGACATTTATTTTGATTGGCCTAAATCATTATGTCTTGGAGCTGTTTGTAACTCCTCCAGTATATTTAAAATCACAAATTTCCACTATCCCTTAACTTTCCTTGACACCAAATTTTGAACCAATTATAAATTCCATCTTGTGAAAACTTCCTTTCTCTTCTGTGAACAGATTATCACATATCTGCAGCAAACTGTTCTTCAGGAAACTTGCATTCTGCAAAGGACCAATCTCACACCTCATATGTCCTTCAGCATTTTAGTTCTGTGTGGCATTAGCTGCTTCAGAGCCTGTTGCTCTCAAATATATTCAACTTATTAAATGTGCTTAAATAAAAAAATGTCTCTCATATCCCCACATTTGTTTCAAATAGAGAATCACTTTCCACTGATCTAAGCAATAAAGCAATTATTATAACATTGGAAAAGACTAAGTATTAGACTGAATTAAATGAAAACATTTTGTGTAGAAAAAACAAAAGTGAAAAATATACATAACACTCTACCTTTTGAAAATTTATATAGTCTATAATGTCATCAAACTGCAAAAATGAAATTATATATAATGTAATAAGCCTCAGTTTAAAATAAACAAAATAAGAATTTAAAACTGAGTATAAACATTTCACCCAGTTCTAGATTTAAAGTATAAATTTCCTTTGTTAAAGTCACAAGCAAATAGAAATTAGCTTTGAAGGTTTTTAAAGTACCCAAAATCACTTTAGTCATTAATTTAGCTTAATTATGCTGAAAATAATGTTTTCTCACATTATAAGCTGCTTTGTGACAATATCCCCCTGAGCCTCATTACATATTTTGGTGTGAGTGATTCAATTTGCAAACTGTCTTTCTGGTGTGTTAGCAATAAATTTTATCAATTACAACTTCAATGATTCATTCACTTTACTTCGGCTTTGTCTGAACCTTGGACAACTTAGTAATCAATAAAATTTAAATTAGAATAGCAATATATTAGATTAAGCATCTAATGAGAGTAGCCAAAATTAAGAAATTTTAAAATATAAATTAATGACATTATGGAATAAGAAAAATGTATGTGTTGCTAAGGGGTAATTTGTTTTAAACACTTTGAAAAATAATTTGGTATTATCTTTCACATTTCAATACATACATCTTTCAAATCAAATAATTCCATTTTTAGATAGAAAATATTTTTTATATGGACATGAAAAAAATATACAAAAACACTCATAAACAAAATTATTCCTAATGGTAAAGAAATCTGGAAATAATATTCATTAACAGAACAATACATAAATAAAACACAAAATGGAACATTACAAAGATTGATAATAAATGAGTTGGATTTATAAGGATGACATGAATTTTAGAAGCAAAATTTAGTTAAAAACAAGTCATACAATGGTACTTTCCGTGTGACCCTATATCATAAGGGTTTAAAACAAAGATATCCATGATGTATTAACTAGATGTGCATGCATATGTACATAGCCACATATACTATGAAATATTGAAAGAAGGCAATGACATAATATGTACAATTCACTTAGATGAGATTAAGGCAGTGCACACATTTACTGTTATTATTATTTTTTTGGATAATGGTGTTCTTAAGTGTGTGGTGAATTTAAAGGTGTTCATTTTAAAACCACATGTCCATAGCTTACATGTACAACACATGTGCTTTTTTTTTGTGGTCCGTGTATTACATAACAAAGTGTTCTATGGAAAAACATTAAAAACATAATGAAAAGAAATAAAACTAAAAGGAGGTGTTCTAATGGTGCTTACTTTCGTCTAGTATTAAGAATATAAAGGCTGGCCTAGGCCGGTTGGATCAGTGGTAGAGAGACGGCCCGGCTTGGCTTGTGGATGTCCCTGGTTTAATTTCTATTCATGGCACACAGGAGAAGTGAACATATGCTTCTCCACCCCTCCCCCTCTCACTTCTCTCTCTCTTTCCCTCTCTTCCCCTCCTGCAATCATGGCTCGCTTGTAACAAGTTGGCTGCAACCACTGAGGATGGCTCCATGGCCTCTGCCTCAGTTGCCAAAAAGAGTTTGAGCAATGAAGCAATACCCCAGATGGGCAGAGCATCGCCCCATAGTGGGCTTACTTGGTGGATCCTGGTGGGGGCGCATGAGGGAGTCTGTTTCTGCCTCCCTCCCTTTCACTAAATTAAAAAATAAATTAAATTAAATTAAAAAATAATATTAAGGCCTAAACAAGATGTAAGAATGTTTTGTAGGCTCTGGCCAGTTGGCTCAGCGGTAGAGGGTCCGCCTGGTGTGTGGAAGTCCCGGGTTCTATTCCCAATCAGGGCACATAGGAGAAGCGCCCATCTGCTTCTCCACCCTTCCCCCTCTCTAACTCTTTCTTCCCCTATTGTAGCTAAGGCTCCATTGGAGCAAAATTGGCCGGGGCACTGAGGATGGCTCCACGCCCTCTGCCTCAGGCACTAGAATGGCTTTTTTGCAGCGAAGCAACACCTCACAGGAGCCCCCTGGTGGGCATGCCTCGTGGATCCCAGTCCGGCTCATGCGGGAGTCTGACTGCCTTCCTGCATCTAACTTCAGAAAAATCCAAAAAAAGAAAAAAAAATAAATAAATAAAAGAAAGAATATTTTGTAGCCTATACTGTCTTTAGCACCTTTGTGGTTTTACCCAAGACTGTTGTCTGGCCTGAAAAAAAAAAAAAGTAAAAATTGTTCAACCCAACCAATGTCTGAAATTCCCATACAATGAAACTCAGTCACTTTTGAAGTAAGCCCTGCCTTGCTCAAGTCTAATCATCAAAATGCTTTCTTCTCCCATACCTGCAGTACCAGCTGTGGCCAAGTGCTGAAGTGTGTTGTACACGGAGGTCTGCACAGTCTGTTCACCCAACCCATGCAGCTTGCATTGCTCAGATCTGCACCTGTTAACACATTCACCTGCCCACACACACCTGCTGTCACAGCTGCATCGAGGCTAGTTTGCACCATAGAGTATTTGGGTCCCAAAATATCACTCTTTTTGCCAATTTCTCAAGGGTGTTTTTTTTTTTGCCAACTCCTCATATGTAAGACTGTGAAAGTAATAATTTTCCATATAATCCTAAAAACTATCTTTTGAAACAATTAGAAAATATAAACTGAGGTAGAGATAAAAATCTATGTGATATATTGTGTTGTGTTGTATTACTTTGGACATTGCAACTTGTGCCTGAGACCCAAATGATCTGTTTGATACTTCTTTCCTTATCACCCTATGTCTTGGACCATTGAATGGGATGGGCAGTTCCTCACAGAGCTTGACAAATGATTGCACTCTTACTTGGCTAGAGCTGTTAAAGCTGTGGCATATAAGTCAGCCCTATATTTTATTAATAACAGTGTAAACTGTTAGATTATTTTTAGACATCATTATCTTATATAAACTTAAATATGCACACCCTCTGTATTATGTAAGAATGTTCATAGCAAAATTATTATATAGAAATATACATGCAAGCACAAATATGTAAATACTCATCTAGAACCCAACTATAAATGTGTTTACCAAAAATATGGTATATACATATAAAAGTAAAATTTTGGGTAGTTATGTGGACAAGGTTGACAATGATATTTTCTAAATTATCGTTTATTTATAATATGTACTGGCTTATTAAAACTTTGGATAAAACTATATAGTTATATTAGTTTATGTGCATAAAGTATTTTCCCAGTCTAGTATGATTTACTTTTAATATGAGTTGTAATTCAAGTTGTAAATGTAATTTGAATAGAGTCAAGAACTATAAGATTTTCTCCTGAACTGACTGGTGTGGAAATGATTTTTCAGGAAGCATACCACAAGAATCAAAGACTCAAGAAAATTTAAATAATCAAAATCCCTGAAAGCTATATTTCTGAAAAGACAAAAGTATTTTACTTCACAGATATCTTTAAAGAAAGAACAGAATAATTCACATTTCTTCCATATCAAAGAAAATAGCATGAGATAAAAAAAAAGTAGCTTTATTTGGAATTTACATTAAAAAGGTTTTCAATGTTAAATCTTATATATTAATAGCAAATGAAAATTCATTCAATCACTGTCTTTATGAATGTTCAAATGTTAGAAAATTTTATTATGGCTGTAAGAAAAATCTCATAACATTGTACAGTGCATGAGTTCTGTCACACTTCATTTTATTTTATTTTATTTTTTTCATCACCACAGAAAATTTTACTAGTATTTTTATATTTACAACAAAAATCCTGAGTTCTAGTTATAAGTAAGTAGAAACAAACTGTGTATAAGGTTATATTAGTACGTCCAGAGCCTTAACATTGGCACTTAGAAATTAATACCATTATTGAGTTTTTTCTTTCTGGATTTTTCCTCAAATTTAATTTGTATTGTGGTAAAAATATACTAAAACTTTGTTTTGTTTTGTTTTAAATCATAAAATGAAGTTAACTATATCAACAGATTTTACTGCACTGGTCAATAGTGTTAAGTATCAATATATAGTCTTGCTGTTATACAATAAATCTTTAAAACTTTTCCATTTTGCATGCAATCCCTGCATTGTTTACACAGCAGGTCCCTATTTTCTACTACATGGGTAGTAGTATACATTTCTACTCTGTTTTCTACAAATTTGACCACTTTACATAGTGCATAGATGTGGAATACTAAGGTAATATTTTATATGACTGGCTTATTTCACTTGCATGTTATCCTCAAATTTCATCTGTTTTTCTATGTGACAAGACTGCCTTCCTTTTAAGGACCAAATAATATTCCATTATGTGTTTCTACCATATTTTATTCATCCAAAGGTTAAAATTTTCACTGTTCCTCCTCTTAGCTTTGTTGGTGAGGATGTGACATCCAAGTCGGTGCACTGTTGCAGCTATTATAAAATTGATCAACCACTGTGAAAAACAATGTAGAAGATCATCAAAAATTAAAAATAGAACTACCATATGACCAAATAATCTAAATTCTAGATCCATATAAAAATAATTGAAAGCAGAATCTTGAAAAGATAGTTACAAACTCATGTTCACAGCAGTACTTTAGTTACCCTTTATTTTAATCTTCAAAGCCATTTTGAATTTTATGCATTCTCACTACAAGTGTTCCTCATTAGTAGAAAATGTTTTTCTTGATATTAGTGCATAATATCACTACTGAGGAAGACAGCACTCTGCAATGAAATTTTTAGTGTTTAGCATATCTACCCAGCCCCCGAAGCTAACGTTATTTTTTGGAACAATAATGTAAAATATGATTATTTAATTATTATCTATATAGTAACAGTTTTAGGATAAAACAGCAAACAATCTATACTTTCTAGATGAGTGTGAGAACAAACATTCCATTTTATATACAACAATACAATTTATGTAATGAAATATTTAACAAGTTCAAACACAAAATAAATATAATATAGAGAAAAATAATACAATCTTTGAGCAGAAAGGGGAATAGGTGTCACAAAAGATCACATACATTACTCAGTAGTGATTCTTTTTCATCTAGCAGCTTGTGTAATATTTATAAAACAGACTGAGAAAATTTGAATTTCTGGCTTCCATTTGTATCAAATGGTTTATCTCTGGATAAAAATTACCAGTCAAGATGGAGGGTTAGTAGTGAGAAGTGAACAGCCTTACTGAAAAGAAATATTCGCTTTAAAAATATAACCAAGTTATAGTAAAGAAAATTGCAGTCGTTGCATTAATTATAACAATCCTAAAACATGAGTATTTGAATTGTGTTAAATATTTCATGTTTACTAAACCAACAGTTTAAGAAAGCACTCTGCTTCATTAACTTATTTTTCAAATTGTAATCAAAATAATCTTCTCAAAGATGAATTATGTTATGTTACTGCTTCAATTTTTTCAAAAACTTCCTTTTGCTCTCTTAGGAGTTAATCTACCACATTTATGTGTGTTTGTGTGTGTGTATGTGTGTGTGTGTGTGTAAATATATGTATATATATATATATTTAATTGCTGAAACATTCTAATTTTATGTAGTAAATCATAGTATATCACTTCCCCAAGGATATCTTCCTCAACCTTTATAGACAGGAGATTTCTTCCTATCATAAAATATCTGATTACTTTTTGTTCCGTTTTGAAATATTTATTAATTATAGATACTTGTCCAATGACTCTCTTCTTACCAAGACTATAAACTCCATGAGATCAAATAGAATGGTTGTTTTATAGAATGATTGTTTTGATGAAGTTGCTGTTAAATGAATGAATTGGCACCTAAATCATGAGATAAACAATTTTTATACCTTTGACTTAAAATATCATCAAACTAGAAAACCTGAAATGTCTTTAGCAACATGAAAAGAAAAACAAATGATTACTATAAAGTCCACAGTGAAAGCTGAACTATAAAACAAAACAGGCCCTGGCTGGTGGCTCAGTTGATAGAGCACTGGCCCAGTATATGGATGTCCCAGGTTTGATTCTAATAGGGTACACAGGAGAAGTGACCATCTGTTTTCCCCCCTTGTCTTTCACTCTTCCCCTCCTTCCCTTTTTCTCACTCACAATCAGTGGCTCAGTTGGTTCCAGCGTGGCCCCTGGGGTGCTGAGGATAGCTCAGTTGGTTGAGTGAGTCTGCTCAGGCATTAAAAATAGCTAGATACTCAACTATTGGCCTCAGACAAGTTTGCTGGGTGGATCCTGGTCAGGGTGCATGTGGGAGCCTGTCTCACCATCTTCCTTCCTCTCACCTAGGAAAAAAAGAAAGACAAAGCAACTTTGAAGTAGTGACAGTTAAATAGTTGCTAAACTCAGAACAATTTTCATTAACTATCAGATTAATGGAACTTTTTTATTTTAATTTTTTTAGATTTTATTTATTCATTTTAGAGAGGAGGGGAAAGAGAAAGAGAAAGGGAGGAGGAGCAGGAATCATTAACTCCTATATGTGCCTTGATCAGGCAGGCCCAGGGTTTTGAAACAGTGATCTCTACATTCCAGATCAACACTTTATCCACTGTGCCACCACAGGTCAGGCCATGAGTAACTTTTAATGAAAGATTCAACTTTTTGCTAGCACTTCGGTCCAAAGTGAAACATTTGTATGCATATACTGACATCTGGTGGAAATCCAGTTTATGATCTGGTGGATATTTAGATAGTATTTCTAATGTAAAGTGAAACAAATAAAATGTACCATAATAAGAACAAAGTTCTAGATAAATTTGGAAAGATTGTAAAAATTTATTTTGTCTTTATTTTTTTGGGGCATATAAATATAAGAACAAATGTAAAGTGTTTTGTTCAAGTTCTAATAAACGTATTCTGAACTGTGTTTGTATTTTGTAGCGTGTGTAGAAAATTATTTATAACTTATTGTATCCTAATACATTGTGTTTTGCACACTGTATATGCTTTGCATCTATGGTATTTACATACATAGTATTCTGTATGTCAGGATAGCCAAACTTGTTACTGGTTCAAAACATCTTTTGATAGAAGAATTGACTGAAAAAATGAAGATTCTACATGTTTAGCAGTTAAATTCATATAATCTTGAGAAGTGGGAAGAAAATAAACATATAATTTTTCTAAAGTACAGTATTCCAGAAATAAGAGTATATTTCAATTTTTTTTAACTTTGAAGAAGTAGACTATTAAAACAAAGCACTTCAGTTTTGGATGACTAGCCTTGCATGGACATCTCAGGAGCTGTCCCAGGAGCTGCTGAACCCGATACACTGAAAACCGCACACGACTCAGTTCTGGCAAGAATTCATCTGTCTCAAAGCTGGAACTCATGATTTAACTACATCTTTTTATAATAATAATCCAGACACTTAAATGCTGAATGACTCCTCTCCACCACACAAAGAAATAATTCTAAGGTTTTAGATTCCTCTGATCTTTTGCTTTTTCCAAGGATAATGAGATTGCAGACCTTGTAGTAGAGCCATACATTTTTTTTTTTTTTTAAGAGAGGTAGGGAGAGAGAGAAAGAATCAGGAACATCAAGCTGCTCTTGCATGTGTCCTGACTGGGGATTGAACCGGCATCCTCCATACTCAGGGTTTTTGCTCTAACCAAGCTATTTAGCCAGGGCTAAATTTTTACTGACATTTAAAGAGATAGAGAGGGGAAGGGAGACAAAGGGTTGGGGTAACCGAAGCATTCATTTGTTGTTCCACTCAGTCCTGCATTCCTTGGTTGCTTCCTGTGTGTGCCCTGACCAGGAATCGAACCCACAACCTTGTGGTTTCCAGATGACACTTTTAATAGACTGAGCTAACCACCCAGGGCCAATATCCATTCAATCTTATTTCTTGATTTTGTATGTTTGTCACAATAGGTGTTTGTGAACTTTGAAAAAAAAAATCTTCAAATTTAAGCTATAATTATTTCCTACCTTCAAATATGAACTGATAGGCTCTGATAGGCTCTGGCCTACCTGAAAAATTTGATTCTGAGTATTAAATGTATTAACTTGACTAGGCCCAAGATTGATTAGTCTGAATATAAAGGAAAATTCAAGAATCATTTGTGTAAACCTACCTATACATTATTTTTTGGTTTCATTCTATCTAGGATGACGTGCAGAACCAATATAGTAATTCATCTATCTTTTAATATCTATTTCTGATTTCTCAATTTAAATTAATTTCTTACTCTTTAAAAGTCTTCTAAAGAATATTTTTGTTAGTTTAGCTTACTTTATATTTTCAATAAGTTATATTTTTTGTTGTTGTTTCTTATCCCTTTTCACACCTATTTCTGATTTTGTACCTTCTCTTTCTCCTTTTTCCAACATTGCTTTATATGGCAGGCAGTGAAATTAAGAAAGATGCTATTTAGTTTATTGGACATAGTTGAAATTTTAAAATTATTTACTTTAGCACTAAAAATCACCATAAAGTTTATCTATACAAATATATATATTTATATATATAAATATATATATATAATTTATTAAAATTATTTGCAAAAGACTAAGTAATTGGAACAAGGTCATTTGGAAAGTTGTTCACAGAACAAGATTTATCACCTAATTTTTTCAGCAACATTTCTCATTTTTCACCCCTATTTCCAAGTTAATCCAGCCTAGTAATTCTATAAATTAATCATTTTTATGCCTCTGAAAATTATTTACATTTACAATTGAAAGTGAAGTGTTTCATGGTGGCTTCCTATTTTTAGAATGGTGAATTTAAGCTTCTCTCCTTAACAGTTTCTTTGATTTTACTTTTATTTTTTAAGGTTTTATTTATTGATTTTTAAATTTTATTTCATCTCACAGACCTGTCATTATTCATCCTAAAACTTGGTTCCTTGAACACTTCTTCTCTTTCTTCATATAGTACCTTTGGGTGATTTAATTGACTCTCATTTAAAGTACTAATTATGTGCCTCTTTTTACCACGTTTATTTGTCTTACTAGACCTTTCTTTGCAGTCTAGGGTTAATTAATCAAACTGTTTGCTTGCTAGCTTCAAAAATGTCAAAATTGAATAAATAGTCTTCCTCTAAGGGCCTATTTCTTTTCTATTTTCTCTCTCTGCTGGCAGCTCTGTTTGATCTGCTAACACAACCTAGGACCTAGAAGTCATTTCTGACTTCTTATTTTTTCCCTAAATTCTTTCTGGAATTAATCACAAATTTCCCTGATTTTATTCTCCATGTATTTTTGCAATCAATTCATCTCCTCTATCTTTATTACTTTTGCCCTCTTTCTGATCCCAAGTCTTTCATAACTAAAAATCTCTTTGTAACTTTTACCTTTTTTCCTTGTTCTCTTCACATCTTCACATTTTTTCTGTCCCTCTCACACATGTCAGAGTAACACATCAAATGCAATTTTAAGTGATTATGTACATACTTTAATGGTTCCATGATTTTATTGAATTAATCTCAATCTCCTTAAATACATACACACACACACACACATCATAAACTAATGCCTTACATTTTACACTCTAATAAAGATAAATTGCTTTTGGCATCAATATTAGCATCTTCATCACATGTCCAAATCTAAAAGCCTCCAAGTGTTCTCTATTTATTTACCTCACTCTTATTTATAAATTAAGACATTAAACAGCAAGCCCAAATTCATATTCCATGTTTGGATGAGTTCTATTTTTGTAATTTCCAAGTACTGCCTGTTTATTGCTATTTTTGACCTTCCATTATGCATCATAGTCAGCTTTTATCTATGTACTGGTGACCAACTTCTCCCCATATCCATTCCTAGTAGACTGGAAAATCTGTGAGGATAGAGATGTCCAGTACACAAATACTGTATAGTGCTCTATACAAGAGAGGCAGTCAACTGTTCCACTGCATTAAAATTGGTAATGATTTGTTATGTATATATTTAAAATATCTAATTATGCCACTTTCCTGCTTAAAATTCTCCACTAGCACTTTTCTGTACTTAACTGTGTGCCTTAAGAAACTTCTTGCTCCAATTTTTAAGTTTTTTTTGCTTTTATGCATATAATATTGTTCTCTCAGATCTATATAACTTGCTCCATCACTTCCTTCTGACCTTTGTTCAAATTTTACCTTATCAAAAAAATCTGTATCAACCTTGGACATATTCTACCTTTTTTACTTGCTTTATTTTGTTTATAATTTAATGCCACTTGATATATATATTAAGTAGTTTATTTTTCTAATTTATGTATTTCCCTGAGTTTATCAGACTTTAAGTTCCATAAAAACTAGAATTTTATAGATTTTCTCTACTGCTACTATATTCACAGTACCCAAAGTATTATGGATTTATTGTAATAAATGTATGAAAAAATATTATTTAGTTTCTCTTCCACATTAAATATATATATATATATATATATATATATATATATATATAACTTCTGAAAACTGTTTCAAGAAAATATATGAACCCAATGAATTCATCTTGATGTCGGATTTAAAATTCTGTTTTATCCACTTAAGGAAGAGTGATTTGAAACATCTGGGCCAATATGGTTGTCCCTAAAATTATCTGTATTACTTGGTCTATATTCTAAAATTATATATAGAATGTTTTCTACCTAAAGAATAACAATATTATGTGGAGCTTTGTGTATAAAACTGAAGCTATTAATAAAATCAAGAACTACTGAAGATTTTGTATACAGAATAAGAAATATTCCATGTCTTATTAGACATTTTAGACTTAAATAACAAAAAAGGCAGGCTGTATATAGACATTGATATCAGAAAGAAATTAAAAGAAACTAATATTAACTAAATTCTCAGTATATAATTGGAATTGACATAATTTATTAGTATTATTTTCTTAATTCTTGCTACTATTACTATATTAGGTATCATTATACTTGTCCTAACATTGAATATCAAACCAAGATTCAGAGACACTTAAAAACTTAAATTAAGACTTCATAGCTCATATTCAGTAAATCCAGGTCAAAATTGAAACATATACAAGGTGGAGCAAATGTAGGTTTGATTTACAGTTGTGAATACACAAAGCAGAGTTTATTCTTGTTATTTTTTTCCAATTTTCTTTTTATTTTCCATACAAAGAACTGCAACTTACTTTTGCCCACCCTGTACTGTAAAATCACTAAATACATTGCTTAGCATGTAGGATATTTGGGATTTACTTAATTTTGAGGAGCTTAGATTCAAAACACTAAGTTGAAGCAATATCATCGGCCACTATTTTTACTACTAATTATTATTTATGTAGAGCTACTTAGTTACCACCATAAAAACTGGAATTGTATGAAATCTTCTAATTCCAACTCATAAATCCTTTTTTTCCATTGATGTCAAATTCTTTTTTTATTAATTTTAATTTATTGTTTTTACATGGATTCAAGTGTCCAACTGAATATAACTCCCTCACCCCCCCACCCTGAGTCCCTTTTATACCTACTTTGCCTTCCTTTCCCTAATTCCCTCCCCCTTTCCTTTCTAGGAATTGCTGTCCTGTTATCTATATCTTTGTGTTATGTATTTATAATTTCACTAATCCCTTTAGAAAATTTATGTCCAAGGACATGTATAAATAATCTTAATTAAAACTATGTTAAACATGTTATATATATATATATATATCATGTTCAAAAATACAAAATACATACATATATATGTATGTATCATACATCATATATATATGTATATATTCAGAGAAATAAGATATAAGTGTGTATCAAACCTCTTTGGTCATTAAGCACAGGTTATTTGCCATAAGCAACATAGGTATAATGCCATTTAAGAAAAATTATGATACTGATTTTCTATTTGATGTAGGGAAACTCTGAAATAATTCACACAGTTTGGAAGTTTCATAGCTATATTAATGAGCTATGTAATTAGATAGCAATTTAGATCATTTAACTATTATTTAAAGATTAATATTAACATCAATGTACTGATTCTCAGATATAGTATACCAACAACAGTATTGTCCCTATAAGTAACCTTTCTTTATCCAAGGTAGTTGGGGCTTACTTCAGTTAAATTGTCTAGCAACACTTTACATTAAAATGGTCACTGAAGAAACTTGTTTTAGCCCCAAAGAACAGTTTCTTTTTAGCAGCCTAAAATTAAAAATTAAACATTTTTATAGTCTTGCAAGCACAGATTATTAGAATCTCTTCTGTTAAGAGTTTTACAACCTAATTCAAAGTTGATAATATTAAACAATAAGATTTAAATGAGTATTTTAAAGCATGTTTGTGTTTTTTTATTCAGTGATTCTAGAATTGGTCAATATTCAGTCTAGCAGATAAAAAGGAGTTCTGAGGAGCTGTACAAAATGAAAGACTTGTATAGGCAAAAAGGAGCAAGAACAAGGAAGTTATGCTAGGCAATAATAATAATAATAATAATAATAATAATAATAATAATAAAGCACTGGTTATTACAAAGTTACATTCTTTTAGGGAAGGGAAAATGTTTATCAGGCAGATCACCTAACCAGTACTGATCAGTTGAGACAGCCACAACTGTAATTAAGTTAGGTCTCGATTTGGTGACACAGGGATTAGTATAAGCAACACCATGTGGGGCCAGTTGTCTTGTTTTTTAAAACACATAAGGATCGCTTAGATATTTATAATGTAATGCCTCATTAGAGAAAGACTATTTGAATTAATTCACTCACTTAAGGTTAGGATTAAAATCAAATCAAAGTGGGATTTTATTTCTGCTGCTGCTGCTGCTGCTGCTGCCGCCACAGGGATGTGAAATTGTAAACTGAGACATTCAATGAAGGGCAGACAAACAACGTTCACAGAAGATGAATGCAATAATAGAGAGGCAAAAACAAATTCCCAAAACTTCTATTGTGATTCCAAAGAGGAAGGTAGTTTTGAACTACTCAGGTCTGTATGCTATATAATAGAATTATAAATTCAAGGAAGGTGGCAAAGAATAAAATGGGTTAGAGAAATATGCCGTCCTTGATGTCCATGACCAAGTGGTTTAGTGATTCATGTGGGAACAACATTTCAGCTTGTTAAGAGTACAATATGTCTTATTCTGCATATGTTTGCATTTTGGAATAGATTGAAATTCTGAATCTCTCAGAAACATTCTTTTTTTCAAATTCTCCCCTAATTAATCTCTGTTCAAGAATTCTAAAGTAGTTATTATTGGGATTAATGCAGTTCTGCTCTGGTCAGTCACCCTTCCCACGTCCAGCTGCTTCAACAGAATGATCAATTTTCTAGGAAAGCTACATAATAATAATAAAAAAAAAGCTCAGTTATTTCTGGCTCTTTGAAATGTAATGCAGGCAAACTTGATCAATTGCAGAAAAAGAAATTGTTAACATGACCCCGTAATCCAAACTGTTGCAGCTTTGGCTATGTCAGCATGAGAGATAAGTATTGGCTTCTGCACAGAAAGCTAAGTGACCATTTTAATATTGTATTTACAATGGAAAAAAAATAGGCTCAATTATCACTGATTATTCATTTCTTTTCAGTGAGGTCAGTGTAATATAAGATCTAAAATATTTTCAATAAACTAATAATCCTAATGCTTTACAAGGAAAAGAGCATTGTAAATGCTTTTTGTTAGAAATATTTTATAATTCATTAAAGAAATCTGCTTGTATATGTGAAATTAAAATATATCAATACATAATTACAGGTAAGGTTAAAAAATTGAGTTTTGTTCTCATTCTCTTTTTCCATTCCTCTAGTCTCTTAATTATCTAAATCTCTAATTTTTTTTCAGATACTGGCAAAATTCATATCCTTTTTATTGTTCTCTCAGCTCTGCTGATGTTTCAGGTCATGTCTTATTATCATTTCTCTAGGATTCAATGTTTTCTGTTCATAATTGACATTATACTCAAATCTGATGATGTTTATTCACTAAAAATGTAACAACAAAACTCAAATTGTCCTTTACTAGTTAAATGAATAAAAAGAGAAGGCAAAATTTTTTATGAAGCCCTCAACAAATTTCCTTATTTATCCTGTTCTATCATTTAAACCTATTCCCCCTTTTCATTTAACACTGTAGATCTTCTTATTATGTACCAGGTACTTCTGTAAATGTAAGAGCTACATCAATGAATACAACAGACAAAAACTTAATATGAATCTTCTAGTTTAGTTCTGCCAATGAGTTCTTTTCCATGACTCTTTCAGAGAGTTAGCAGTCAACTTTGCTTTTATGTATTGTATATTTTAGAACTGTTTGAAGTCCTCTTCTCTTTCTTCTCTTCTGAACAAACTTTTTCTTGAGTTTCAAACTCCAGAGCATATGGTATCATTCTTTAGGAATCTTCCTTAATTTTCTTATAAAGAGTCAGTATTACAGTTTTTTTTTGTTTACATTGATATTTAAAAATATCAAGTATTAAATAATGGGTAATTTTTTGCTTATTTCATCTGATGGGTCTTAAACATTGGGGCTCAATGCCATTTTTGAAAACCTGATGAAAACTATAAACTCTACTTCCTGAAAACTGAACGTATGAACAAAAATAAGTGAATATGATTTTAAGAGATTCCAAATTTGTTGAAGATTTTTAATGTAACGCAATGCTAGAACCATGCCGTGCAGTTTCTGAGAGCACTAGGTTTTATTTGTTTTGAATTGTCATTGAATAATGAGTATTTCTTGAAAAATGAAGAAACTTATTAACTAAATACTACTGGGAATTCTAGAACAATAATTTAATATGCTTTATAAAAACAGTAGTGTCAACCAAACTTTTTGTGTATGTTTTTCTGAATTTTATAACAGCAAATCTAATGAATAAAGTAGAATAATAAATATGTGATAGTAACACAATTAAATATTGCAAAATATTATTGGTCATTTTTTTAAGTTTCTAGGTATTTATGAATTTTGTTTATATATATTTCTCACATCTGCTTTTTAGTTGCCAATCAGATTTGCAAATTGCAGATGGAAATGAAGTTCTGAAAGGTTATTTAATGGCGTTTACATCTCACTTCTATTTGAAGGTGCGTAGGTGAGCCTGCATTTGGAAGTCTGCATGCCTGCCTGAGTTCACTCTCTTTTGTCAATGACAGCATTTGCAATTTAAGTCCATCTGGAACACCTCAAGCATTCAGTTCATTTATTAACTTATTACCAAGCTTGGCAAATGAATCCTCAGACTGTCAGTGAGGCAGAAAACTTAAATGAAATTAGATAAACAGACTTTAATAGAACAGTATGTGTATTAGAGATATTGAAAAGAACTTCCTGTTTTTCATTTTTAGTAATGTCCATTTATTTATCTCTTTGATGCCAGATTAGTATAAATTAGCCTTGCTTATACTTCGCAGCAAATTTTAGCCACTGTGGATAAAAAGAAATAAAATAACTGCTGTGGCCAGAAGAGGGAGATATTGTAAAATTATTTGTAGCACAAGGTTAAAAGAACTTGAGAGTTGTACTTAGATCAGTAAAACATTGATAAAAACTTCACAAGTTAATCCTTTCTATGATGAGATAATTTCCTTTTGCAAAATACTTTTTTTTGGAGAGGGAAATGAGGCATTATATATTATCCTGAGTTTTACATATAAAGTATTATTTATATTAGTAATGATAAAAACTTAAAATATTAAAAATAAAACAGAATATTATAGTAGCCCCCATTTCTCTGCAGGGACTACATTCCAAGGTCCCCAGTGGATGCCTGAAATGCAGATTGTATCAAAATTTATGTATGCTATATCTTTTTTCTATACATATGTACCTGTAATAAAGTTCAATTTATAAATTAGGCACAATAACAGATTAAAATTACTAGTAATAAAATAGAACTATGCTAACAGCCCTGGCCAGTTGGCTCAATGGATAAAGTGTAAGCCCAGTGTGCAGACATCCCAGGTTTGATCCCCGGGTTAATCCAGGTTTGATTCCTGATCAAGGCACACAGGAGAAGCGAGCATATGCTTCTCTCTCCCTCCTTCTCCCTCCCTTCCCCCTTTTCTCCTTCTTCTCTCTTTCTTTTCCTCTCTCAGTCAGTGGCTGGATTGGTATGAGCATCAGCCCCAGACGGGGTTGCCAGGTGAATCCTAGTCAGGGTGCATGCTGGAGTCTGTCTCTCTATCTTTCCTCCTCTCACTTAAAATAATAATATCAATAATAATAATAATAATAAACTACTATGCTAAGAATATACTATACTGAAAGTTTTCTGAATATGGTCAATCTTTCTCAAAACAGCCTAGTGAACTGTACTTACTCTTCTTGTGATAATTTGACATGATAAAATGCAGATGTGATGAGATGAAATAAATTAGACGTTATCATATAAAATAAGGGTTACTTGGACACAAGTACTGTGATACCTCAGCAGCTGACTTGATAACTGATAATGGGATGGGGCAATATGCAGTGTAGCGACGCTGGACTAAGGGGTGACTCACATCCTGGGCAAAGCGGAATGGCATGATGTGAGATTTCATCGAGCCATTCAGAACAGTGTGAAATTTAATGTTTATGAATTGTTTATTTATCAGATTTTTCATTTAATATTTTGGATATTAGTTGACTATCATGGCTGACTGAAGGTTACTGAAACCATAGAAAGCAAAACTGCAGAAAAGGGGTACTTCTGTACCAATAAGTAGTATTAGTCTTATCTATAGAGCTTTGTTTTTATTTCTTTTAATTAGTTTATTCAAATTTAATTCATTATTATTTCTTTGTAAAAACAAATATATAACCAATACAATGGCATTAAAAGAGGAGTGATTTTAATATTGATTATTTATCAATATAAATAAATCAAATATAATAATCTTAATATATATATACACATATCCTTACTTGTTTTAGCTCCTCTACACATTCTCTTTCTGTCTCTGTCTCTGTCTGTCTCTCTCACACACACATACACATGTTTATACATATATGCATATATATTTTTATTATAATGTGAAATCATATGTCTTTGCTTCTCTTAGTATTTTTAAAATATTTGAAAACAATCACATATGAAGCATTGCTTGAACACCTGGAGGACTTCAGTTGATCACTTTATAATACAATATGAAAAGTTTGTCACTGATTACCATTAATCTTTTTTCACAATATATACCTAGAGATTGGCATTTTTGTTTGAATACCACCAGTAACACTTTGAAAGTTCTATGGATACTACCAAAATCTTTGCTTTTCTGTTTCATAAAGGTTCCAATGTAAAAGAATATTGATATTGTGATCAAATGTAAATTCATTTGTTGTCTCATGTATTTAAGTACTTTTAGAAAGCTTAAAGATATATATTGCCTGAATTTTAGATCATGTCTTTAGTGGCTCTGTATTCCAGAACCAGTATGCTGCATTCCTCTTAATCCTAAATTAACAATAACCTGGTACTTAGATTAAGATCACTAATACTTATTGTCATGGCCAAGCTTGTTTATACCAACCCACTAGAAAAAACTGCAAATACTGTTTGCTTGTGGAATCCTCTGAGTCTTCAGTGCAGAAAGACATTTTCAAATTCAGTAAAAGAAATGCTAGTTAATATCTATGTAGTTCTGAAATTCATATGGCCTTGTCTTCCACCTATTAAATCTCTCCCCTTTCAACAGAGAAATCTTCTCTTTTGAAATCTTCCTCATGGTGCTCTTAGAGTGTGACAATAAACATTTTTTTATATATACAGTTTAGTCCTCACTGAATTATCCTACAATTTGCATCTATATTCATTAAACATTATAAAAATTTCCTCTAAAAATTATGTATGATTTTCTCATTGAATATCATTGAATGTGAAAGACTCCTTATTTTCAATGTCATGCATTTGTTTCTGAAGGTAAAGCAATAAGTATTTATTTCTGTAGAAAAAATCACCAGGATGCAGATCAGGAATAGAAAATACAAAAATGAATACTTTTGATACAAAATGTGAGTAATCTAAAGTCTATTTTTTTTCTCTATGGAAAGGCAAATGAAACAGCAGGAACATGCAGGAGAATGTCATTGATATATTGTAACCATATGTAAAACATACTGTATATTGAGTCAAGATAGAGATGTATGTAATCAAAGCATGAAAACATAAATGAGGTAGATGAACCACATATTCAGCATACCATTCATCTTGTGAGAAGTAGAGAATTCCAAATTCACTTGTAACATTTAAATGATAAGCTAGAAGGTGGATTCAGAGGTATTCAGAATGTTTTACATTTGTTTGGGTCTTCAAAGGTTCATAATAAATATAACAAATACTATTATCTGTAATTTGGTGATAATTTTTCCTCTATATTTTTGCAGTTGCTCTAAAATTGCATGCATAATTTACATTTACATTTTCAAGATCCATTCAAATGGGTCTCTAGTTTAAAGTAATGGGAATTGAATCTTCTTGTCCAGCTTTTCTTTAAAAATAAGGAAAACAAACAATACAAAGAAAAAAGAAGAGTAGTATTAATCATTCCATTTTGGAAGAAAAGACACAGAGGCTACTTTTACAAAATTAGATTTTGTGGGCATGTTAAAGATGTTTATATAAAAAAATAAATTATTCTGGTCCTGGCCGGTTTGCTCAGTGGTAGACTGTCAGCCCAGCATGGGGATGTCCCAGGTATGATTCCAGTCAGGGCACACAAGAGAAGTGACCATCTGCTTCTCCACTGCTCCCCCTCCCCTTCTTTCTTTCTCTCTCTTCACCTCCCACAGCCATGGCTTGATTGTTTCCAGTAAGTTGGCCACAGTCACTTAGGATGGCTCCCTAGCCTCCTCCTGAAGTGCTAAAAGAAATGGCTCAGTTGCTGAGCAGCAGAGCAATGGCCCCAAATGGGCAGAGCATCATCCCATAGTGGACTTGCTGGGTGGATTCTGGGGCACATGTAGGAGTCTGTTTCTGTGCCTCTTCTCACTTAAAAAAATATATATATATTATTGAATATTAATATATTCAATAATCCCGAGACATCTGTATCAAAATCTCTGTTTAGCGCTGCTAGAATAAAATGAACCAACCCATTCTTTTAAAAAACATAAGCTCTGAGGAATTTAAAAATATATATTATCATGGAATTCCTCAGGATTTATTGAAAGTTCTAATGACCATTGTTTTCTATCTAAGAAATATTTTTTAGATATTATTTATTTTGGTCATGTTATGATTCTAAAGATCAGCCATTTCTTCTGGTTAAAAAAACATATGTATTCAATAGATCAGTTTTAGAATCTGCTTACTTATAAGCTTTGTGTGTGCTTCAGTGTGTGTATGCATTGGTGTGTGCATGCATGTATGTGTATTAATCTTGTTTTATAATTTTTGAAGTAAATTCTGTTTTCTAAATGGCTATTGCTCCTTCCCTTTGGCTAGTTTTGGAAGACATTGTCATTTTTGTCCTCTGTAACTGCAGATTTGAGAGATGACTGTAAAGGTCAGCTGAATTCAAGGCAGCATCAGTAATGGAATAAATCATTTATTATTTATAATTATAACCCACTATTACAATCAGGTGGGGAAGAGGTGTATCTAATTAACTGTACAAGTATAGAGCAATAAATAACATGTAACACTCTATTTATCTCACATATCATTTGAAAATCAAAACTGCTGTTTTTCTTGCATAAGACGAACTTCTGAGACAGACTTTTGTGTGTGTGTGTGTGTGTGTGTGTGTGTGTGTGTGTGTGTGTGAAAGAGAGAGAGAGAGAGAGACCCTGAGGTTGGCTTATCTGTTAACTGGGTAGTTTTCTAAGATAAAATAGCAAGAGATTAAAAGTATATCAAGTAAGAGGAAAGGAAAGTATATTTCATTTATAAATTCTTTTCAGTAATATTTTGGTTAAAAATATCTTAATTGATCACTCCCAGTTTATAGCAACTTGATTCAAAAAATAACTTTAATTTCAGTCTTACAATTGATTGTTTTATTGCTCAAAC
Organism: Saccopteryx bilineata; assembly: GCF_036850765.1. NCBI lineage: Eukaryota > Metazoa > Chordata > Mammalia > Chiroptera > Emballonuridae > Saccopteryx > Saccopteryx bilineata. Next base: position 82,001,791 of record NC_089495.1, read on the forward strand.
TCATTTTTTTTAGCATGTAACTTACTAGCATTTCCAAGTAGTATTTTTCTCAAGATTATGTGGCTCTACTAGCTCTAGGCTTCTCATTAATAAAAGAGGCTATGTTCAGTGGAAGAAGATATAGTCTCAGTGAAAAGACTCCTGCTTTACTCTGATTTAGTACCTAGCAGTCATCAGACTTTGAAGGAGTCCATTTATCTTTGTATTACTGGTCCATTTGTGTAAAATTAACCAGAACAAGCTGCTTAATTTGACCATAGTTTCCATTTATTTATTTATTTACTTATTTATTTACTTACTTATTTACTTATTTTTGTATTTTTCCAAAGTGAGAAGCGGCGGGGCAAACAGATAGACTCCCGCATGTGCCTGACCAGGATCCACGTGGCATGTCCACTAGGGGGCAAAACTCTGCCCATTTTAGGCATTGCTCCATTGCAGCGAGAGCCATTCTAGCCTCTGAGACGAAGGTCATGAAGCCATCCTGAGCATCTGGGCCAACTTTGCTCCGATGGAGCCTTGGCTGTGGTAGGGGAAAAGAAATAGAGAGAAAGGAGAGGGGGAAGGGTGGAGAAGCAGATGGGCGCTTCTCCAGTGTGCCTGGACCGGGAATCAAACCCAAGACTTCCACATGCCAGGTGAACACTCTACCACTGAGGCAACTAGCCAGGGCCAGTCATAATTTCTATTTTTAAAATTAAACATCAAAATATGCATTAAAATAATGATAAACTATGCAGCAGATGGTACAAAACAATGCTCAAGTATTTTAATAAACAACTTTTACAACTCCAAAGTAAGAGATTCTACCTAAAGATATAAACATCTACTCATCACTTATAGCACTGAAAATAAAGAGAAAAAAAGTAAAAGCCAATAACTTTCTAAATAAATTCAATAAACTGAATGAAGTTAAAGAAAATTCACAGTAAAATTGATTCAGGATGTGTATAACAGCTTCCCAGTTTCATGACTATTTTCTATACTTTTTTCTTCCTTTTTCATTTGTGTGCTGTTATTTGAATTGTTTCTTTTCTTTTTTTAAATTTCTTTTTTTTTTTTTTTTTTGACAGAGACAGAGTCAGAGAGAGGGACAGATAGGGACAGACAGGAAGGGAGATGAGAAGCATCAATTCTTTGTTGTGGCATCTTAGTTTGTCATTGATTGCTTTCTCATATGTGCCTTGACCAGGGGACTACAGCAGAGCAAGAGATCCCTGGCTCAAGCCAGAAACTTTGGGATCAAGCCAGTGACCATAAGGTCATGTCTATAATCCCATGCTCAAGCCAGCAACCTCTGGATTTTGAACTAGGTCCACTGAATCCCATTTTGGTACTCTATCCACTGTCCCACTGTCTGGTCAGGCTGAATAGTTTTATTCTTAATCTTAATCTTCATCAGAACTACATCAATTCTTTCCTTTCCCTCAGTGCAGGCAATAAAAGATACAATTTTTTAACCTCTTTATTTATATTTTAAAATATTTCTTGTTATTGGTATTATAATTTATTTTATATTTATTAAATAATAGTGACAACTATAAAACAGTCAACCATTTGACTTGATGTCTAAATCTATACCTATCATATAATGGAACTTCATTCTTTAAATAGCACTACAGATTGTTCTTATGTGTATGTTTCCTAGACAAGACCATACATACTACTTATGACAGTCATAAGGAAATAAGTTATTATATTATTCACAGATATACATTCACACCTAATGGATTCATTTTATTCTCATAACAATACATCTTCAAGTTGATTATTACTAGCCTACATTTTATACATAGGCAAATGGAGAATGCATTTTAAGAATATGCCTGCAATCACAAACTTGAAAATGGCTGATCTTGAACTCCAAATAATATCAGTTTAACTTCAAATTTGATAGTTTTTAAACTACCTTATGTACTGTGTGTGTGTGTGTGTGTGTATAGACAAATAGAAACATTTCATTAAAAAAACAAAAATCAGTTGATCGACTTGGCATTTCAATAGTAACAATATAACAACAGTAAGTTATTAGAGCTATATGTACATACGTATTGTGTTTTACAGAGAAAAATTTGAATAAAAAATTTATTTAAGCTCTTAAAAAATTAAAAAGAGTTTAGGAAAGTATGACAAGGTTGACCAAGCTAAAGGAGGAAGAATTTAGATGACATTGCTTCATCATTATCCATTTATTTGTGCTTTGTTGAGTCTCTATAAAACCATAATTACTAATATTTAGTAATATGTTTTGAGATTTTTTGAATTTCTTGACTTTATTCAAAATTTTATTATTTATTATATATTTTGTATTTAGGCCCTCAGTTTTAAATGTTATAATTTCTTATCTGCTAAATAAATACCTGAAAGTTAATGTGCCATGATGTTTACCCATAAAATCAAGTATTAACAAGATGTAGGTACACACTGTACACATAACAGAATGATGATAAACATGATTATCAATTTATTTAATTTAATGACTATAAGCTCAAAAACAACCTGTTCATATATTTCAATTGTATTTTGGAGCCTAGAGTGTTTTAGTGTTCTCATTGGAATAGAGAGAGGGGAAAGATAATATATACATATATATAGAAAATCCTGGATTTCTCTATGAAAAGTGAACTATTTTTTATTTCTTATAATTAGTAAGTAGTGTATGATAATATAAAATTGAATGAATTTTACTTTATAATTTAAGGTATGTTTATGAAAGCTACAAGAATCATAATAATTATGTTTATAGATGAATGTTATATTATAAACATTTTAAAATAATAAAAATTTTCTTATAAAAACAGCAAATTATAGTAATATTACCTCCGTTTTGAAATTTATAAAACAAAACAAAGCCAGAAGAATACAAAGTACTATCTTTTGCATTATTTTTAAAACTAAATTTATTTTGGTGACATTGGTAAAAAAATTTGTTTCTAGTGTACAATTCTGTGATACATCATTTGTATATTACATTTTATTTGCCTTTATTTACAGTTCCACTGTCTCTAAATTTCTAAATGCATCAATGTGTCTCTCAACATTGTTCATTTTTCATTCTTCAAATTTGTCTCTTATTATTTATAATATGTTTTCTTGTGCATTTATTTCTTCTTTTATGTCTTTTTTATTGATTTTAATTTGTTGTGTTTATATAGTTACAAGTGTACCCCCGAATATATCTCCCTCCTTCCCTCCTTGTTCTCCATGATATCCCCTTTGCCCCCTCCCCCACTGTCTTTCCCCTTTTCTTCCATGATTTACTATCCTGCCCTCTATCTCTCTGTGTTATGTTTATATACTTTCACTAATGTCTTTCCTTTCTTTGATCCCCTCCTTTCATCCCCTTTCCCTCTGCCTGCCTTCCTTCTGGACTCTTTGACCCCTTCTCTGCCTCTCTTCCATCCCTCAGTTCACATTGTTCATTGGATTCCTCATATGAGTGAAGTCATATGGTATTTTTTTTCCTCTGCCTTGCTTATTTTGCTTAGCAAAATAGACTCCAGGTCCATCCATGTTGTCGCAAAGGGTAAGATTTCCTTCCTTTTCATGGCTACATAATATTCCATTATGTATATGTACCACAGCTTTTTAATTCACTCATCTACTGATGGAAGAAGTAAAACTTTCATTATTTGCTGATGACTCGATACTGCACAGAGAAAACCCTAACACTAATAGAGTCTGACCAGGCAGTGGTGCAGTGGATAGAGCATTGGACTGGGAAGCGGAGGACCCAGGTTTGAGACCTCGAGGTTGCCAGCTTGAATGCGGGCTCATCTGGTTTGAGCAAGGCTCGCCAGCTTGAACCCAAGGTCCCTGGCTTGAGCAAGGGGTCACTCAGTCTGCTGTAGCCCCCTGGTCAAGGCACATATGAGAAATAATCAATGAACAACTAAGACGCCACAACAAAGAATTGATGCTTCTCATCTCTCTCCCTTACTGTCTGTCTGCCCCTATCTGTTCCTCTCTCTGACTCTCTCTCTGACACACACACACACAAAAAAACAAACTACTGAAACTGATAAATGAATTCAGCAAGGTGGCAGAATATAAAATCAAAAGTCAGAAATCAGTGGCATTTATATACACCAACAATGATCTGTCAGAGAAATTAAGTAAACAATCCCCTTCACTATTACAACCCAAAAAATAAAGTACCTAGGAGTAAATTTAATCAAGGAGGTTAAAGACCTGTTCTCTGAAAACTATAAAAATATTAATAAAAGAAATCAAGGAAGATACAAACAAGCGGAAGCACATACCGTGTTCATGGATAGGAAGAATAAATATCATTAAAATGTCTATACTACCCAAAGCAATCTATAAATTTAATGCAATTCCTATTAAATTACCAATGTCATACTTCAAAAATATAGAACAAATATTCTAAAAATTTATATGGAACTAAAAAAGAACATGAATAGCTTCAGCAATCTTAAAAAAGAAAAAAAAAGCAGGGGGTATCACACTTCCTGATATTTCTTTTTTATGTCTTTAGTTTTACACATAGTTTTAAAATTTCCATGCAGTGATGAGGTAACATGATGTCTTAGATTGTCTCATGTTACTTTTGTTTTCTGTCATGTGACTTACTCCCATGGTGGCTTGTTTTTCAGTATTTTTCAATCAACTATGAAATCTGCTTTAATATAAGTTTCTCTGTGACAGCTTGTGAAGTTTTCCCTCCTGGAAAAGTTTACATTCCCTCTCATAAGATTCCTCCTCAGCCTGACCTGTGGTGGCACAGTGGATAAAGCGTTGACCTGAAAATGCTGAGGTCACCGGTTTGAAACCCTGGGCTTGCCTGGTCAAGGCACATATGGGAGTTGATGCTTCCAGCTCCTCCCCCCCTTCTGTCTCTCCTCTGTCTCTCCCTTTCCTCTCTAAAATGAATAAAAAGAAAAAGATTCGTCCTCAGTTGTATCTTCTATCAACTGGACCAAATTTCTGTATTAATTATTTTATTGAATTTTTTCAGTCCTAAGGCAATTGAAATCCATTTATATGTATAAGGCATATTGTTAGGATTTGGCTATAGAGTGGTGACCAATCTGGTTGAGTTCAATAAGCCACATATAACCTTCTTCCAATCTTTCTAACTTTTCTTATTAAATTCTTTTTTATTATAGTTACAGAAAATACTATGTACAATTTTTTAGTCAGTTTAAATGTGGTTTTTTTTTTACATCATCTTATAAAACTAACACTAACTTGGAGGGCTCTAATATCTCAAAAGATTCAGTAACTTCTTGATATATTGATAGTTTTGATTCCTAAAGCTATGTAAGATAGGATATTTAATACAATTTTCATTACTATTAATGGTAATATTAATAAATGTTGACAATTTCTTTTTCAGGATCTTCAGTATGCCAACTTTATATATTTTGAAAAATGTTTGTTAAAATGATAAAAACAATTTTAAGAATTTTTCTCATATTTTAGTATTTCTATAAATGAAAAAAATATATATTAAAATTCCAAATCTTTTCTTCCAAACTTGACTTTGTGGTGTAGGGTCTATATTACTTGACAAACTATGTTTCCTTTGTTGTCCTATTTTCTATTAGGCTCTTCCTATAGAGTATTAGAGAAGGAGAGAGGGAAAGGTTTATGCTGTTATTGTTTTTTCCTGTTTGCTTTCTCTTCCTGTCAACCTTGTTATTTTTCTCATTGTCAAGCCAGTGGGCAGGGCTACCATCACAGCAGCTCGGCCCGTGCAGGTTCGCATTGGGTTCCGACAGTCGGTAAAGAGACAACGGAGCCAAAAACTGGTGGGTGTAAAGCCAGTAGCCACGGCCAGGGCCACTATCACAGCAGCCTGGCCCATGCAGGTTCGCATTGGGTTCAGACAGTTGGTAAAGAAACAACGGAGCCAAAAACTAGTGGGCCATAGTCTTTAATCCTAGCTTGCACCCGGCGGGCAAGTAAAACACACACTGGGCTCCAAAACCCATTCACATTCAGTGCTCACAAAGCTACTGACTTATCCGAGTTTCCTAGAATCAAAGGTTTCTAGCTCACCAGACTTTATTCACCTCTGTTCCCCATCTCCTTCCTTCACTCTGCACTAACTGGCTTCTCACTCAACACTCCACCATTTTGGCTGCTTCTTCTGGCCTCCTCCACGTGGCCTTTCTCTGCTCTCTGCTCTCTCATGCTAATCTCAGGAACCAAGAGAGCAAGCTCCTATTCTGCCCCTATTTTATAGTGTAGAAATCCAAACCTTTAATCCAATATACAAAATAGGGAAGTCTCTAATACAAAGTCACTTCTCTGAGGCATGAGTGGATTGTACCACCCCACATCAAAAAGGGTGGGAAAGGCTTAGTCCTAAAACCAAGCCCCAGGCTACAATGATCCTGCCTGCCCACAGCCCACAGAGACACACATTAATATCTCCTGGGCAATGGCCTCCACCTGGGCAGCTCCATCTTTTACAAAGTGAGCATAATACATTTTATCTGCCCAACACTCATGAACACCAGTCGATTGTACACTCAGAAATAGTCTCATCGTGGTCCCTCAGCCATATTAGTTTCAGGTGGTTAGAGTTTTTCTCAGAGGTTTGGTCCAACTCCATGCGGCCCTCCTCTCAACTCAGAGAGAAGAGCACAGTCAAGCAACCACCTCAAATATGTATATATGAGTTTCAGCTCCGCATGATTCCTTCTACCCATCTCTAAATTCTATAATCAGACTCTCTACCCTCTGTCCCCCAACCATAGGAGATGGGGGGAGGGTGTAGCCACTTCTTTCATTTCCTACTTCTGTTATGACAGTGGTCCTTCTGCCTTTGCAGTTCTTCAAGATCTAGTATCCTTTATAATGAATTCTCTTTAATGCAAGTTTCTATCTCTAAAGTACATTCTGAATTTTTATCAATATTGTTTGTCTTAAAATAAGACTTTGGTGAGATAAGAGAATAATTATTTAGGCTTCAGCTTTCACAAGATGCTAGTCATTGCCAGTTGTTTGAAATTTACGGTCCATTGAAGAGAAATCATCCATCAAAATATTAGTTGCAATATCTTGCTTAAAAAGTCACACATCTCTAACCATTTTCTCTCTCAGCATTTAAATGGTTCTGCTTCTTTTCCCAGAATGGTTCTACTTTTTTTTTTTTTTTTTTTTTGCAAGGGAAACTGTTCTTATCTCCACTGCTTCTTTGAGATTCCTTCATTGCCTTGGTTTTCACTTCATACATTTACAAGCATGTACTTCTAAGTTGTTCTTTACATCCTGAATTCAAAGCATAGCATAGTTGAAATAAACATGAGGATTCAGTTGGGAAACACACTGTATTTAATTCTACTACATAGATGCCCAATATGAACCATAACACTCTAGCAGTCCTCAGAGACCCGATGCCCTCTGCTACCCAAGTTTTTCTGCATTTCCTTCTCTAGAAAGATCTTTAGTTTTATCTTCTTGTTAGCTAATCTGTTGCAGATTTCTAAAGGATCATTATCAGTTATGATTCTTGCTTCTAATGATATTTTCTCTGTGATCTTATAATTTCTGTTTGATATTTACCTTCAACATTATTTCCAATTAAACCTACTCAGCTGTAGAAGCTTGAGGAAGCAAGGGTCTAATGTGATTGTTTATATACCTTGCTATCATGTGCACAATGAAATCTTGTTTCTTCTGTTTCCTTTTTTAATTTTGCAAGAGTTGAATAATTTGAGCTATTTCATAGATTTCAAAAAACATTCCTAGCTATTACTTTCTGTACTGTTGTTATAGGTTAAATTGTTTCCTCTTAAAACATGTTTGACACTCTAACTCCTAGTATTTGTGAAGGTGGCCTTATCTGGAAACAATCTTTTCATGAAGTTCCAGGTTAAGGTGAGGTCATTTGTATGGTGTCTAATAGATATGTATGGTGTCCTTATAAAAAGGGGACATTTGGAAATGCGCTGGATATGCATAAATAAAAGATTATATGCAGGTACAAGGAGAATGCCATTCAAAAGCCACAATAACCTAAGGCTACCAGAAGATAGGAGGGAGATATATGGAGAAGATTTTTCCTCGCAGGCCTCAGAAGAAACCAACTTTGCTGACACCTTAATTTTAGACATCTAGTAGCTGCCACACCATAAGACAATCAATTTGTGTTGTATAAGCCACTGAGTTTGCGGTACTTTGTTATGGCATTTCAGGAAAGTAGTACACCTGTGAATTTATACTTTGTGTGTTCAATCTACTCCTATTAGATACCCTTCAAGCAATATGTGACAAAACTATTTTTTTTAATTTTTTTTTATTGATTTTTTAATTGATTTTTAGAGAGAGGGGAGAGAGAGAGAAGGGGGAGGAGCAGGAAGCATCAACTCCCATATGTGCCTTGACCAGGCAAGCCCAGGGTTTCGAACCGGCAACCTCAGTGTTCTAGGTCGACGCTTTATCCCACTGCGCCACCACAGGTCAGGCCTATTTTTTTTAATTTTAACTTGCTTTTAACCTTAGCTCCATTTCTTCTCTACCTGCTGCAGAAAAAACACTAGTTACTATCAAAGGATCACCTTTTCTTGCTTTTTCACTTTGTTTTGGGTCTAGATATTTGTTTTACTAATATAGTCTTTCAGATTCTGCTTTATAAGTCTCATGGCATGAGTGATACAATTTTTAAATTTTGTGTGTGAAACAATATCTACTTTAAAAATTATTCTTTACTTTCAGGGTAATTCCACTTAGAGGGTCCTAAACTACTTGTCTAGATTTCCAAAATAACTGGATTAATTCACTGTTTCCTGTTTTGTTTAACTTTCACATCTCATCAGCTAGCAAGTACCTTAAAGTCTGGTGTTCTCTTACAGTGCAAGGATTATCTGCATTCCCACTTAGGATTCTATTTCATTTTTAACTATTTGTTATTCTGTTTTTTAATTTTATAAAACGTCAAAAATACTTCAGTATCATACTGATATTCTCAAACTCTTTTTCTGAAATACAACCAAATCTTAATAAGCTAGTGCAATTGTTTCAATAAATAAAGGACACTGTTAAAAAATAAAATTGTATCATTTTCTACTTTCTCCCTTTCTCATAGAATCTTTCCAATTAAGAAAAAAAATTGTTAACATATTGACTCTGTTTTTGACTCTGTCCTATTATATGAAATGTTTTTGAATACTGATCCAGAAAGAAAAGTAGCTTCAACTTTGCTGGTTTTGATTTTGTGTATGGCACATTATCTTTCTTCTTCCCTTTTTTGTAGATTTCTATTTAAGACCTTCACATTTATCTAAGCAAGTTTCTTCTCTTCTTATGCTAAATCAACATGCTTTGCTTTTATTTCACTTTCAACCAAGTTGCAATTCTGACATTAAAACAAAACAAAACACTGCTTTTTAATTTTTTTGTTAAATTTATTAGGGTGGCATTGGTTAATACAATTATATAGGTTTCAGGTATACAATTCTATAACACATCATCTTTATATTGTATAGTGTGTTCATCATCTCAAGTCAAGTTTCCTTCCATCACTATTTATCACCTTTTACCTTCTTCTATCCCCTCACCCCCTTTTCCCTCTTGTAACCTCCAAGCTGTTATCTGTGTCTATGAGTTCTTTTCCTTTGCTTAATTTCTTCAAAACATTGCTTTTTAATCTCTTTCATTTTTTACTGTGTCTCTGTGCAAGCTTAAGTCCAGCTGACAAAGTATTATATTTATGAGAACAGTATTTTAAACTTATAATTTAGTCCTTGGACTTAAAATAATAACAACAATTTTTTCTTTCTCTCAGTTTAATGTTATGGTATCTTATGATATTCAATCTCTGTTTTACATTATCTGTTCACTGAACAAATTCACCCCACTGTGATACTGATTTATCCACAGACTGTGGGATTCTGAAATCCACAACTGTAATCTGTGTGAATGTCAGAACTAGTTTGAAAACTTCCGGGATGAGAGGTGACTATAGGAGCTTCTGGGAGTGCTACAGGTTTTTAAGAGGTTATTTCTATGCCAATTCTTGCCTTGGCCTTAAAATTTGTGGAGCAGGCCAATGCCCTCTCTATTCCTCGTCATCACCTGAAACTTTATATACCCCCAGTTACACAGCACTAAGCACTCTTTACTTTTTTCTTTTTTGTTTTTTCATTTTAAAGTTTCATTTTGCATACCTGGGTGAGAAAGATAAAAAGAGTTACCAAAACATAATTTTATTAACCAGTGTTACAGGATCTGCCTGTATTTGCCTCTCCTGAGATAAGCCTTCTGAATGAAAATATTTTTGCTGATAACTTACCACCAAACTGGTTTATGTCACCATCTGTGCCACACCAAAACTGCCAGTCTCATCTTACAACACCTTGCTTCAAATTAAATTTATTTTAAAATATACTCACATAGTCCCAAACCAACCCCTGACAGGTAAATAGTTAAAATGGTGCATAATATCCTCATTTACCTTAATTTTCTTTCTCCTCTGTCAAGGGGAAAATAAAGTGTGACTTTTTTTAGGGCGTTAAAAACTTTTTGACCCTTTAACTCCCATGTCACCCTGCCCCCAATTTCAGAATTTCACTGGTCTGAGTTGGCCATTGGCCAGCAGGAAGCTTCTTATTTTTACTCTTACATTCTTGAAATTTTAACTTCTCAAACTAAAGTTAAATTTATATCACTGCAATAATTTAAAAGTCCAATCTTACATAAAGGCTCAGTAATAAAGCATATAACAAGGAAGGCACATCTCCCTCACTTTGGGAGTTAGGTTGTGCTAGGTAGCCTACTCCCAGCTTTTAAGCATAGTGTACTTATCTCGGAACTTGACTAACTAAGTGTAATATTAATAAAAGGAAACTATAGAAGCAAGAAAATGCTTAGAACATGATAAAAATAGTTGTGAAAATATAAGGTTACTTGTTTGGTTTAATAGACTTGAAAACAGGAAAGTTAAAGTGCATTGAGGAATATTAGCATGTCTCTAAGGCACCATAATTATGCCTGCTGTTTTAGCTTCTGAATGTGGACAAAAATTATTGTATTACAAGACAGTAAAAGCCGAAAAATGTCTGGGTAGCAAAGTTTGTTCTTTCCTATAAAGAGAGAGGACAAAAGTGACAACCTTATTCTTCTAAAAATCTATTCTTACAAACCAAAAAGTACTCCAAACATATTAGTGCAATTAATATTATTAAATTTATCAGTGGAATTTGTTACATACTAGGAAAAATGGAGACAAACACCTGTGTGATTCTTAATCAAAAACACAAAAACAATTTATTTAATAAAATTCCACCTTTATTCTTGGTAATGTGTACTAAAAGTAGGTTCTGTCTGAAGTATAGTGGAAAAATCATTGATGTTCAGAGTATGAAATAATTGTGGTTGCATTCAAGTTTAATAACTTTCAACTCTAGTACCTTGTATAAATTTTTGAATTTTTCTAATTCTTAATTTCTTCATTGGTAAAATGAGAATAATAAAATTACCTATTTCATATAATCATCAACAAAATAAAAGCTTACTTCAAAGTCTATTTAGTACTTTGTGTATATTTGGTGTTCTATGGATATTATATAGTGTTATATTGTATTAAATTCAGAGTAGCAGTGGTGAAAAATGTAATCATAATATTTAAAAGCATACTCTTCCCATGCGTCAGGTTCTTTGTTACTATTAACCTACATGTCCATAGTTCCTTTCACCTCATATTCCTTAAACTTTATCGTCCCAATAAAGCCAAAGAAAGAAGTCAGAAGTAGTTTATTTTTAGGCATACATAAATACATTGTTTCCCTAGTATAGTGTCTTGTTAGCAAAAACTAGGAAGACTGATGAATAGGATATGAGTTGGTAAATGTTTAATGTCAAGAAAATAAAAAGTTAATATGTAGTATTTGGCCATTGCCATTGTACAAAAGCCCTTTCATTGACCAGTTTTGGTATACTAAAATATGTTACTGAACCCAGAATTGACAAGCAATGTAAAAAATCAGCTCCCATGTACAAATAAATTCAATATACCACTGCACAAAATTTCGAATAAAGAGATGAATTCCCCTTCAGCATACTAGTCTCTCAGTATATCTTTTCTCTAGACATTGCACAATGTTTTAAGAGCATGCAACCCTACATCTAACTTTAGCTGTAGCCTGTAACTCCTGCTCTCTGAACAGGAGCTACTCTGAGTGCTCAACCTGGGATGCCTGTGAGAACAGCTAGTTCTTTGTGTATGCATTAACTGGATCGTGAGTTTCAAACATGCATTGGGTCAACTTTGACCGATGGGCAATGAGTAAGGCAGAATAATGATCCTCTTTCCCTTCCTCAAGCAGATAATTTTGAATTACAGTTCGCATGGATCGTTCTGTATTGGGGTTGGGGATGCTTTGTGTGCTCCCACCAGGGTAAGTGATTGCTGTCGACAGTGTTTCCTTGCTCCATAATGCAATCTCATATTAACTGTCACTACATTTCTGTTTCAGTCTTATTTAAATTCACAACCTGTAAAAAAAAGTTTTATCAGGATCTGCCTTCTGGGAAAATTAGCCTAGGACACCCTAATATCTTCTTGCAATTCAGTTATTAAAGTTTATGAAGGTAAACTGAGATGACAGTGAACAAAATTGAGCCAGAACCTGTGAACTACTAATTTACTTTCTGTCTCCATGGATTTACATGTTTAGAATATTTCATATAAGTAGTATCATATAATCCAGGGGTTCCCAAACTACGGCCCGCGGGCCACATGCGGCCCCCTTAGGCCATTTATCCGGCCCCTGCCGCACTTCTGGAAGGGCACCTCTTTCATTGGTGGTCAGTGAGAGGAGCATAGTTCCCATTGAAATATTGGTCAGTTTGTTGATTTAAATTTACTTGTTCTTTATTCTAAATATTGTATTTGTTCCCGTTTTGTTTTTTTACTTTAAAATAAGATATGTGCAGTGTGCATAGGAATTTGTTCATAGTTTTTTTTTATAATCTGGCCCTCCAACGGTCTGAGGGACAGTGAACTGGCCCCCTTTGTAAAATGTTTGGGGACCCCTGATATAATCTGTAGCATTTTTTGACAGGCTTTATTCATTTAGCACTATGTTTTCAAGGTTCATCCATGTTGTAACATGTTTTGGTACTTCATTTCTTTTTATGACTGAACAATATTCAATTTTATAAATATATCACAATTTTTCATTGAATTTATTAGGTTGAGATTGGTTAATAAAATTATATAGGTTTCAGATGTACAATGCTATAATACATTGCCTATATATTGTATTGTGCGTTCACCACTTCTAGTTGTTTCCTTTCATCTCCGTTTATTTCCCCCCAACCCCTTGGGTGATTGTCGTCTGATAATCACCACACTGATGTTTGTGTCTATAAATTTTTCTTTTTTTTCTCTTAATTCTTTCGCCTTTTTTACTCAGCCATCCAACTCCTTTTCTCTCTGACAGCTGTCAGTCTGTTCTCTATATTTATGAATCTGTTTCTACTTTGTTCATTTCTTTTGTTCATTAGATTTCACACGTCAGTTGAAATCAGATGCTACTTGTCTTCCTCTGACTGGCTTATTTCACTTTGCATTATGTGCTCCAGGTCTATTCATTTCTTGAGATGGTTCTTACAAGCAATAAAAAAAGTGGAATATTTCAGTAAAAAGCTTATGATCAAGACAGGCAGAAAGTTGTCACTATTGATCTCTCAATGTGACATGGTCCAGTCTGTGTTGTCTCTGTTTAGTTTTGTGTGTCACATTCCCTTCCTGCGACCTGAAACATGTCCCTTAGCATGAGTAACACAGGTGATGTGGTAAATAGAGAAAACAGCATGGTTTTTATATCATGAGAATGGTTATGGGTTAAAGGATGTACCCAAATACAACAGTCAACATTTCAGCATTCTTGTATCTATCCTGATAAACGTATTGCGCTGTACCTACTGGGTTATAATGACACTATCTTAGGTTGATATTTCCAGACCCTATATTAGGTTAAATTGTGAAATTTTTAATATTTGCCAATTTTTTTTTAAAAAAACAGTTTTATATGTTTTAATTTAGTACCACTTTACCTAGGAGTTAATTAAAACATATTTGTTTATCCATTTATTAGTTGAGGGATATTTGGATTGTTTCTATCTTACAATTAGTATGAATAATGCTGGGATGAACATCTGTGTGTGTGTTTTTATATGAACATATGTTTTCAGTGTTTTGGAATATGTTATTTGTAATGATTGAATTGCTTTATAATTTTATTATCAATGTATGAGGGTTCTAGTTTTCCAATACTTTTACCAATTTTTGTCATTTTCCATATTTTTTATTTTAGCAATCCTAGTGGATGTGAAATAAAATCTCATGTGGTTTTGATTTCCATTTCCTTAGTTGCTAGTGGCATTGAGGATTATTTCATACACATGTTGCTCATTTGTGTACCTTCTTTGGACAAACTGGATGTGTCTATTTTTTCTTTTGCTCCTTGTGTATGTATAAGAGAAGATATCTTTCCCATAATTTTTACTGTTACAGTAGTGGAGAAAGTTTGTTTTTTTTTTTTTACATTGGGTTTTCCAAAGCTTTTGGTAATTTATATTGTTCAAAACAGCAGGAAGACCAAGTGCAATTATGCAATAATAATAATATTAATTCTAGCTCTTTATTATTTAAATATGTTTTCCATATTAAAAAGGATGATGAGACAAATTTATTACTGGCTTCTGAGAGCTCATATTCAGGACCTATGGCTCTGCTCTTTTACAGAGGAGGCAATTAGCTAAAGATATGTGGCTTGCTTAAGATCACCCAGCAAGTTATTGGCGTAGTAGGAATGTGAACACATGGACTCTCATTTTCCCATCTGTTGCCTAGTTAATTTGGCTGCTTTATTAAGAATGAGTGTATATATATGTTTATGTAGTTTTTCAGGAATGAGCAAAAGAAAGTGGAATGGTTTGTGCATTGTTTCAGATGCATACAGATAAATGGGATGTTAACGATTTTCTTTTTTATTCCCTTATAAATTTATCAAAGGTGGTTCTAACACTCTAGGAGAGATGAGAGATAGCATTGTAAATTATTACACCCTATTTCAAACATTTGCATATGTAATTACATGTTATTTAAAATTACTTAATAAAATAGTGAATCTGATTTTATTTTTTTAACTGTAATTATGATAAATATTACACACATGTAGGTATTTGAAGGTGAAGATTATAAACTAAACAATGAACCCTATTTTTTATAACATGCTAATTTTAATTTAAAGTCTTGTTATATGCTAAAATATATTATGTTGTGTTACACATTATTATGAAAGTACTAGCTCTACTATAAGGTAGTAAAATAGTGTTATATCTAGAAAGAAGAGAAAAAAAGTCTCTTTTATGGATGAGAAAAAGATTGAAAATAGAATCCTATTCAACATCTACAGAAAGCATTGTACTAAACAAAGCTGAATATACAATGAAGAGACCTGTGTTAAGTAGGAAAACTATCATATAAGAAAGAGTTACAATTTAAGAGAAGAAGAGAAAGAAGACACAAAGATTATGGAGAATAAACCAAAGAGAGAGAGAAAATAGGCACGGAAAAGGAGCAAAGAACAGTATGTTAGCATGTCTTTATTTCGTTCATGTACAAACAGTATCCAGGCCCTGTTGGTTGGCTCAGCGGTAGAGCATCGGCCTGGAGTGTGAAAGTCCTGGTTGGATTCTGGTCAGGGCGCACAGGAAAAGTAACCATCTGCTTCTCCCTCTTTCTCTCTCTCTCTCTCTCTCTCTCTCTCTCTCTCTCTCTCACTCTTTCTCTCTCTCTCTCTCTCTCCTCTCTTTTTTTTCTTCCCTTCTCACAGCCATGGCTCAAACAGTCTGATCAAGTTGGCCCTGGGCTGTTGAGGATGGCCCCATGGCCTCACCTCAGGTGCTAAAATGGCTCGGTTGCCATTTTAGCAAACTACAGAACATAAGCCCCACATGGGCAGAACATTGCTCCTAATGGGCTTGTTGGGTGGATCCCAGTCAAGGCACATGCAGGAATCTGTCTCCACCTCCCCACCTCTCACTTAAAAAAAATAATTCAATGTTTTGTTTTGTTCTTTTCCTTAACTTTTCTTGAAAAGAGAACCTTATACAGTAACATATAATAAGAGAACTAAGTTAAATGAGTATTGATGATGTTGTCTGTAATTGTACCTTCAAGAGAATGATCAGCATACATGTATGTATGGATTATGAGTATGTCACCCCTACCTCCTCATCACCTATCAAAAAATAGGTACACAAGTAAGAAAAAAGGAGATTATGATAACCTTATCAATACAGTGGTCACAGCATATTTTCCTATCACTCCAAGTGGTACTTCTCTTCCTCCAGCAACATGAAAATCACAAGAAGAAGAATAACAATCATATTAATCATATGTACAAATGTCATAGAATACAAACTAAAACCGTAGAACCTAAAGAAATAAATTATAAATGATGCCATTTTTGTTTTAAAAAAAATCAGTACATTCATTTTCTATTGTAGTTTTTATTAATGTATCACTTTATTTCAACTGTGCTGATTATTTTTATTAAAAGTGTTTTATTTAAGAAGTGAACTGAAAAGTTCAGCTGTGTAAGTCAAATTAGAGTTTATTGGGAATTTATTAGATTTGTAACATTCATTTCATCAATAATAAATTTAGTAATTTTTATTAATAAAAAGTTGCTAATGATGAGATATAAAGTTAGAAATGTCTAAATAAATCTATAATTTTGACTTTTAAATTTGAAAATTAGAATTAAAGAATAGTTTTGATAGTTGTACATTATATACTACATCTTGATATAGTCTAAAACTAAATCCTTCTCTATAAAAAAAATCTCATAATTATCAGGAAATTGGATTTTTAAATCGGTGTAGTTATATAGCCATCATGTGAATCTTTTTTATTTTTTAATAAAAACACAATTAAAAAGTTAGCATTACATCTTAATTATCCTAATTCATTAATAAATAAACTGTTGCACTAATAAGCAAAGTATAAGAATGTTTAAACTTATTTCATAACTTGCTCCTGGCTGGTTGGCTCAGCAGTACAATGGGATCCACTGATGTGTGGAAGTCCTGGGTTCAATTCCCTGTCAGGGCACACAGAGAAGTGACGATCTGCTTTCTTACCCTCCCCCTTCCTCTTTCTCTTTTTTCTCTTTTTCTCTCTCACTATCTCTCTTCACCTTTTGCAGCCAAGGTTCAAATTGTTCCAGCAGGTTGGCCCCCCACACTGAGGATGGCTCCATGGCCTCACCTCAGTGGAACAATGCCCCACCCCACCTCCCACTTACTAGAGCAAACAAACAAAAAACTTATCACACAACTTGGGGAAATATATTATACAAACAAGATGTAAAGAAACAGGAGTAATTCAAGACAGTAACACAACTCAAAACTTGATATTTGCTACTAAACTCTAGATGATATTACTTTATGTAAAAAACTATATTTATTTGAAACAGAAACCCAGACTAATTTATTAGAGGTCTTCAACATGTCTCCTACGTTATTTTCTGAACCAATTATGTCACTGATAATTATCCTTCAGAGAATGCCAACTACCTAATGTATTCCTTAGCAATCTCCTTGTTATATTATGTAGTTCCTATTTTTACAATGCATGAGTCAAGTTCAAAGATTTTAAGGTGATTCACAAACTTTAAATTAACAGGGTGAGTATGAACTCCAAAAACATGTCAAAGGATAGAATTGAACACCTACTTCTGTTAAGTTGTAGCATCGTGTACCAAAAAGTGCTTTGGCAGCAGTGACAAAGGAGTTAGCGTATGACACTTCGAGGACAAACAGCTTCCAGTGACAGTTAAGATTCCTTTTTTTTTTTTTTTTTTTTGTTCAGATTGGGGACTATGGTGCCTCAGATAAGTGACTTTCAAGCCTCAGGCAGCTAAATCTCAAGGAAACAAGAAGATAAGTAGGGATGGCAATGATGCTAGATAAAAGAGTACAGTTGAACTTATGGTAGCCTATTTTTATCTCTCCCACTGTCTGCTTTTCCTCCCTAGAGATTTGCTTTCTTTTTCTCTACCTTTTCCTAGACAAGGGAGTCACTGGAATATACAACATCAATAACACAACTAATCTGTGAAGTAGACAGGAAAAGTCTTTTCTAACAGAGGTCTAGAATTAAAGCACTGTAAGATAGAAATCAAGAGTGTAGATAGATACCAGTCTCAACTATTTTTTTTCCAGGGAAAGTCACTGAATATCAATTTTTTAAATGGGAGAATTGTTGTATTTGATACATAACTTTTATTACTACAATTTTATTAATCTATTTCCATTAAACTTATTATAGTGTCTACAGTTATTATCATTATTTTTTACCATTTGTTTCATCTTTCTTTGCCACCAACATCTGTCATCCTTACATTAGTTTTCTTAGATAAAACATTCCTAAATTACACTTTGCATCTTTGCATATACTGGCACTATAGAGTTATTTCCAAATAACATACCTGATATTTTTATTAAAGTAGGCAGTCTAATTTTCTAGTTAGTTATATGTAAGATTCATTATATGATATACTTCCTAGGATTATGTTGGTCAAATAAGTTTGCAAATATGATATATCTGTTTTCTCGCTTATATTGATAGTTTGCATTGTGTATGGGGGACAGGCTGTAAGCAGGTAGGGTCCATATAGCCTAAGGCTTAGTTTTAAGACTAAGCTTTTCCCCACACCCTTGACTGTTGCATGATAGGGGGTGGTGTACTCTTATGAGGAATCCCATTATGCCTCAGATAAGTGACTTTGTATCAGAGACTTCCTTGTTTGTATATTGGATTAAAGGTTTTGATTTCTACACTATAAAACAGGGCAAATGTGGAGCCTATTCTCTCTCAGTTCCTGAGATTAGCATTAGAGAGCATGGCAGAGAAAGGCCATGTGGAGGAGAGGAGAAGCAGCCAAGATGGCGGAGTGCTGAAGGAGAAGCCAGTTTGTGCAGAGAGAAGGAGAGGGGGAACAGAGGTGAATAAGGCTGGTGAGGTAGAAAACTTTGATTCTAGGAAACTCGAATAAGTCAATGGCTTTGGGAGCCCTGAATGGAAAGGGAAGTGTTTTCCCACTGTGTGTATTTCTTGCCCGCCGGGTGCAACCTAGGATAAAGATGATGGCCCACCAGTTCTTGACTCCGTTGTTTCATTACCATCTGTCTGAATCAAATGCGAACCTGCATGGGCCAGGCGGCTGTGATGGTGGCCATGGCTACTAGCTTTACAGATTACAATAAATATTTTACATAATCATATGCAACCGGGTGATCCACATCAAATGTGAAAACTAGTAGTTATGAAATTTCTGAAGGGTATTTAATGAGTTTATAGAAAAAAACGTTTTTGTAAAATCTTAACAGCTCATGGAACAAAATGTCTTGCTAAATAAATTTTCATCTTTCTGCTTTTTCTAATCCTGACACTCCAGTGTCCCCTAGAATAGAACTGCTACAGAATTTTATGATAAACTACTTGGCATTAATACCTACCAAAACAAAAAGAAAAAAACCAAACAAACAAACAAAAAAATCAACATTATCCTTGTTTTTTCTAAATTTCAAAATGTTATTTTTTGCTTACATTAATAATACAGTTACTGTTATTTTATAAATGTTATCAAAGTATTAGTTAAGCAATTATTTTAAATTCAACAACTAATCATCAGTGATGCTTCTATTACAAACTTTCACATTGTTTTGATGTGTTATAGTGTCTCTCAATTTGTATCTAAAATTATCTTTATACTTCAGTTTTCAAAATCCACTTCATTTTACTTTTATTACTTATAGAAATTAAGTTAATATTTTTAATATTTTTATTTTCAGTTATATAGTACTTTTCTAGAATTCTTCAAAAACTTTTATTTTTAAAGAAAGGTAGGTATAGTAAAACCATAGTCTCCTCAAGTGTTTATAATACAAATAACTGCAGAAATTTTTAAGAGAATATTACTTAACTTATGTCTATAAATAGTTAATATAGATTTTAGCTATATAATAATATAGATAATAATACATATTATTAACTAAATAATATAATTTACTAATATTATATTAGTATAGATTAACAGTGCTCTTTTTCATTTGTAAAATGCTAATATATGCAGTGGGAAAAATATAAACCTTGAAAAGAAGAATAAGCCTATAAAATGTTAGAAAACATATTTTTCTGTAACTCCTCCAAATTCCAGGCTTTTATATTGAGTTTTATTATACTTTGAACAAAGAGATATCTTTATTTATAGAAATATTTAAATACAGGAAGAGAAAGCTTTGTAACATATTTTACCAAAATAAGATATACTCAAACCAAGAATATCTAAATGCAGTAACTTGAACTAATGGTAAATTAAAACTAATTGGCTATGATCAAAATAGCCAAATTTACCCCCAAAATGCAAAATTATTTTATGATAAAAAATTTTATGCATATTATTTTTTAAAAAACATACAAATTGGCCCTAGCCGGTTGGCTCGGCGGTAGAGCATCAGCTTGGCATGCAGGAGTCCCGGGTTCGATTCCCGGCCAGGGCACACAGGAGAAGCGCCCATTTGCTTCTCCACCCCTCCCCCTCTCCTTCCTCTCTGTCTCTCTCTTCCCCTCCCGCAGCCGAGGCTCCACTGGAGCAAAGATGGCTCGGGCGCTGGGGATGGCTCTGTGGCCTCTGCCTCAGGCGCTAGAATGGCTCTGGATGCAACAGAGCGACGCCCCAGAGGGGCAGAACATAGCTCCCTGGTGGGCATGCCGGGTGGATCCCAGTTGGGTGCATGCGGGAGTCTGTCTGACTGCCTCCTTGTTTCCAGCTTCGGAAAAATGAAAAACAAAACAAAAACAAAAACAAAAAAAAACCATACAAATTAATATCATGTAGGCAAGAATAAATGTCAAAGTAACACACTGACTAGACAAGTTCAAACATCATTTAATAATATTACCTTAGATTTTATTTCATAAGCTATTAGAACTTATGAAAGAAAAAGCTGTAGCAGGTGCATGGTTTCTCTTTATCTATAGTGCACAATGTCTCTAATGAAGCTGGATATAATGTTGCAGGAGAGAAACTTTAATGCTTGGGGTATAAGGCTTTTAGGAGGCATGTTTGAGCCGGAGAAATTGCAGCCTCAAGGTTAACCAAAATTTATTGCTTTAACGTTTGACTGTAGTTGTTTTCCTAGATTCTTGAGGAGGGCAAAACCGTTATGTGGAGGTCAGCATGCCATGAATTGCTGTGAGTGGGTTAATATCTACCTTTACCATAAAAATTGTTTTGATAAATTTTAACAATTTATTAGTATTTATTAAATAATAAGCTCTATCTTTTATTACAATTTTAGGTTTATAGTAAAATTGAGCAGAAGGTACATAGATTTTTCATATACCCCCTGCCCTTACCTTATACATTATCAGCATTCCCACCAGAGTGGTACATATGTTACAATTACTGAACCTAATTTAACACAGCATTGTCACCCACGTCGCATAATTTGCCTTTGGGTTCACTCTTGGTGTTGTACATTCTATGAAATTAACAAATAGTATATAAGGACATATATCTGCCATGATAGTATCCTACAGAAAAGTTTTACTGCCTTCAAAATTCTCTGTGATTCACTTGTTTATTTCCCTAAACCCTGGAAACTATTGATCTTTTTACCATCTACATAGTTTTGCCTTTTATATTATAGAATGTTACATAGTTGGGATAATACAGTATATAGCCTTTCTCTACTGGCTTATTTTATTTAGAAATGTGCTTAAGGTCCTTTCATCGCTTGATAGCTCATTTATTTTTAGTATTAAATAATATTTCATTATTAGGATGTAGTACCCAGTTTATTTACCTGTTTACTTGTTGAAGGGCATCTTGGTTGCTTCCATGTTTTGGTATAATGAATATACTTATTATAAATATCCATGGGAAGAATTTTTTGTTTTAAACTCATTTGGGTAAATGCCAAGGAGCACAATTGGCAATGTGGTAAGAGTATGTTTAGTTTTGTAAGAAACTGTCCAATTGTCTTTTAAAGTGACTGTATCATATTGCATTTCCACCAAAAATGAATGGTAGTGCTGTTACTCTCTATGCCTGCCAGCATTTCCATGTTATCAGTGTTCTGGATTTTGGCCATTCCAATAAGTATGAAGTAGTATCTCTTTGTTTTAATTTGCATATACCTGATGACCTGTACCTTCTCTTTTTATTCTCTTGAAAGTGACTTAGCCCTGGCCGGTTGGCTCAGTGGTAGAGTGTTGGCCTGGCATGCAGGAGTCCCGGGTTCTATTTCCAGCATGGGCACACAGGAGAAGCACCCATCTGCTTCTCCACCCCTTCCCCTCTCCTTCCTCTCTGTCTCTCTCTTCCCCTCCTGCAGCCAAGGCTCCATTGGAGCAAAGATGGCCCGGGCGCTGGGGATGGCTCTGTGGCCTCTGCCTCAGGCGCTAGAATGGCTCTGGACGCAACAGAGCGACGCCCCAGAGGGGCAAAGCATCGCCCCCTGGTGGGCATGTCAGGTGGATCCCGGTCGGGCACATGCAAGAGTCTGTCTGACTGCCTCCCTGTTTCCAGCTTTGGAGAAACACGCACAAAAAATAAAAAATAAAAAAAAAAAAAAAGAAAGTGACTTAAAGAGCATAAAATTTTAACAGTAATGAAGTCCAGCTTATTGGTATGTTTTCATATTTTGATGTATTTAAAAAGTCATCACAAAACTCAAATTCACCTAGTTATTCTCTCTTCCAGAAGTTTTATGGTTTTACCTTTTACACTTAGGTTATGATATATCAAGTTAAATTTTGTGAAAGGTGTAAGGTCTGTGTCTACAATTTTTTTTTTTTTTTGCAAGTGGATATCCAGCTGTTCCCCCTACTATTTCTTAAAAAGAGAATTTTTGTTTCATTACACAGTTTTTACTTCTTTGTCAAAGACCAGTTGACTCTATCTAGTTTGTGTCTTCTATTTCTGATTTATTTTAGTTATTGACATATTAAATACTTTTGTCAATACCTCACATTCTTAATTAGTATAGCTTTGTAGTAAGTTTGAAATCATGTAACATCATTCTTCCAACTTGATTATTTATCTGTGTTGTTTCGTGGTTATTTGGGGTATTTTCCTTCTTCATATAAACTTTAGAGTAAGCTTGTTGATATCCAACATACTACTTACTGAGATATTAATTGGATTGCATTGCATCTATAGAACAAGTTAGGAAGAACAGATCTCAACAAGATTGAGTCTTCAAATCCATAATCATGGTATATCTTTCCATTTATTTAGTTCTTTGATTTTTTTTATCAGAGCTTTGTAGTTTTCTTTACATAGATCTTATGTGTATTTTGTTAGAATTATAAGAAAATATTTATTATATTTTTGGTTTGCTAATGTAAATAACAATGTATTTTTAATTTAAAATTCCATTTGTTCATTACTGATTTATAAGACAGCAATTGAATTTTGTATATTAACTTTGTATCTTTCAATTTTGGTATAACAGCTTAATAGTTATAAGACTTTCTTTTTTTTTTTGATTCTTTTAGAATTTTTGCATATACAATTATGTCATCTGGAAATAAAAGTTAGTACAATTGTCCCTCGCCATATAGTGGTTCACCTTTCACGGTCTTTCTGTATTGAAGATTTTTAAATTGTATATGTCTAATTTTGTATCATGGATTTTTCACTACATTGTGGGATTTTGCGGTATATAGGTATTTTATATATGTATTATTTTAATTATTTTTTAAGTAAAATAAAAATAAGTGTATGAATGATTATTAACAGTGTAGAAAGGTTTATAAGTGTATGGGTAGGGTTTATAAAGCCTTAAAATATATATAAATAATAAAATCTGCTACTTCACAGATTTTCTCTTATTGTGGGGTGTTCTGAACCTAACCACTGTGATATATGAGGGATGGACCACTGTATTATTTCTTTCATCACAATCTATATACCTTTTATTTCTTCTCTTTTCTTGTTTTATTAGCTAGTATTTCTAGTACAATTTTGAAAAAGATTAGTGAGAAATAATATTCTTACTTTGTTTCTGATCTTGGCAAGACAGATTATAGTTTGTCATCATTAGATGTGTTCTTAGCTATAGATTTTTAAAATATGATCTTTATTATGTTAAGTACATTCCCCTTCTATTTCTGGTTTGCTGAGTTTTTATTACAAATAAGTATAGGTTGTCTCAAATGCTTTTTCTACATTTATTTATATAATCATGTGATTTTTTTTTTTTTTTACCTCTAGCCATAAATGTGATGGATTACATTCATTTATTATTGAATATTGAATTGGTCTTGCGTATCTGGGATAAATTCTGTTCGGTCATGATTTATGATACTTTTTAAACATTTTTTGGATTGGATTTGTTAATATTTTGTTGAAAATTTTTGCCATTTTTGTTTACCAGAGATATGAGGCTCCATTTTTCTGTAATATATATTTCTGTTTTGGTATTAGAAAAATGCTGGCCTCACAGAATCAGTATGGAAATATTTCCTCCTATCCTTTCAAGAGATTGTATAGAATTGCTATAATATTTTTTTAAATGCCTGGTAAAGTTCACTAGGGCATCTAAAATGCTCCTGGTGCTTTCTTTTTTTAAAGATATCAATTATTGATTAAGTTTTGTATTACATATAGGCCTATTCAAAGTTATTTATTTATTTATTTATTTTATATAGTTATTGGTAGATTGTAAAGTTAAAGAAATAGATCCATTTTATCTAGGTTATCAAATTTATGGGCATAGAGTTGTTGATATTATTTTATTATTTTTTAATGAATGTGGGAACTGTAGTGATGTCTTCTCTTTCATTGTTTAAACTAATTATTTGTGTGTTCTCTCTTTTTTTCTTAATTACCCTAGTCATCCTAATAAAATATTAAACAGCTTTTTTTAAACTCATTAAACTAATGCTAGAAAGTAATATTCTAATAATGTAATAAATAATAATTACAAAATCTACTTTAATATATTTAGTGAATCCATGTAGATGCTTTCAAGTTATGGTCACGGATGAGACAAAATTTTCTCTATTATCAGCACTGTCTTTATTTTAATGGCTGTCTTAGCTAATGAAATATGATAAAATGAGTGGCATAAAAATTGGAAGAAGAGACAAAATTTTTCTAATGTAGAGGTGGTTTGATAATTGACACCAAAGCAGTTTAAAACTATTATAACTAAGATAAAAGTTCACTTACCAAACATGAAATGAATTTAACTAGTGTTTGGTAATTAGTAGTATTTATTATATCAACAATAAACAACTATAAATGTAAAAGAAATATATTTATACCAAAATAATAAAAATATTGTCCAAGAATTACACTAATAACGTATAAGATCTTATTGTTCAAAATGTTGATACTTTATTAATAATTGGGAAAGGCATATTAGCAATAGGAAGGAAAATGAACTACTCTTTTTGATTAAACATAATAATCACACCTCTTGGTATTTTTTTATAGAAAGATAATTGAGAGTCTAAACTATGATATTTTAGTAAGATTATGGGACATGGCTTTCAGGCACACATCCCATGAAATTATGGGATTATAAAAGGACAATATTTCACAACTGAAGATCTCACATTATGCAATTTATGTGCTGATTAAATAATTCTTGAAACTTCACATGTAAAGTCTAAATCATGGTGCATTCTAGAATATGAGGAAAGAAGTCAGGAAGTGCCATGGACCAGCACGATTGGTAATTGTCCACGTCCTGAGTGAGAACAGTGCAAAATGAAGAAATAAACTCAGAGAAAAAAGTATGGGATCAGGAGGTCTCTGCAAGGTGATAGCTAGCCAGAACAAAGCAAAACCCCCGGTTTGCTTTATTATATAGTGCAGAGCCATATGCAAAATAAAAAAGTCTCTGATACAAAGTCTAATACCTGAGGCATAAACAGGAATTTACCCAAGGTATACACAGGAATTCTCTTAAGGCATAAACAGGAATCCCCCCACCATGCAAAACTAAAATCAACCAAAGGCAGAACAAACAAAGGGAGAGAGGAACTGCATGTAAATTGCCTCTGGTAACTTAATCAAGTGAGGTGGGGGAATGGGCAGCAAGGAGTCTGTCAGCTTACTGACAGTTCCTCACAACTCTGTCCCTCACAAATCTAAACTACAAGGACTCTGTCTTTCTGCAGCCTCCCAGAAGGAAGCTGGAGAATTCTCATACACATACAAGGTGCCCCGGGTTATGACAGTCTCGATATATGTTTCAAGGTTAATGTAAAGCCAGTAGCCATGGCCAAAATCAAAGCCGCATGACCCATGCAGGTTTACACTTAATTTGAACAGATGGTAATGAAACAATGAAGCCAAGAACTGGTGGGCCATTACCTTTAATCCTAGCTTGCACCTGGTAGGCAAGAATACACACAGTGAGAAAACACTTCCGTTTCCATTCAGGGCTCCCAAAGCCACTGACTTAACCGAGTTTCCTAGAATCAAAGGTTTCTAGCTCACCAGCCTTATTCACCTTTGTTCCCTATCTCCTTCTCTCTGCACAAACTCTGCACAAACTGGCTTCTCCTTCAGTACTACACCATTTTGGCTGCTTCTCCTCTCCTCCACGTGATCTTTCTCTGCTCTCTTTTCTCTGCTCTCTTTTCTAATGCTAATCTCAGGAACCGAGAGAGAGTAAACTCCCAGTCTGACCCATTTTATAGTGTAGAAATCAAAACCTTCAATCCAATATACAAACAAGGAAGTCTCTGATACAAGTCACTTATCTGAGGCACAATGGGATTCCTCATAAGAGTGCAACACCCCACATCATACAATTAGTCAAGAGTATGGGGAAAAACTTAGTGTTAACTAAGCCTCAGGCTATAATGCCTGGCCTGCTTACAGCCTGTCCCCCACACCCAATACAAACTATAAGCGAGCAAACATATATATCATATTTATAAAATTATTTGACCAACATCTTAGCACTTTTGCTCAATTTATAATCTAAAGCACAGGTATACCTGGACAAGGAAATTAGGCACATTACACAAATTACAACATGACAAATCATAGAATTTTAGCAATTACAAAGGTACATTTCACCAGTCTCTGAGCACTTTGCCAAAAGCGCAAAATGTCTTTAGACTTTTTTATAGCCATGAGAAAAACTTCCTGGAGCAGGGTGATGGCCTCCAGTTAAGCTACCCCCCCCCCATCAAGGTATTTCACATTGTCCAAAATTCGTAAGTCCATCCAACAAAGGAGCCAATGCCCACTCTGGTCATAGTCCAGGAATCAGTCCAAGCACAAGGGACCTCAGCCAACCCCCTCATCCCTGCCATCCTGGCAGGTCTTACACTGTCCCAAAGAGGAGCATGTGGCAATGGCAATTAGCATTTCCATCTCTGCTCCAGAGAACATGATGGCATTCACCCCTATGTCCCAAAATCACAGATCTACCAGGGGCATAGTAAGTGCTCCTTGCTACTG
This sequence comes from Saccopteryx bilineata, assembly GCF_036850765.1. NCBI lineage: Eukaryota > Metazoa > Chordata > Mammalia > Chiroptera > Emballonuridae > Saccopteryx > Saccopteryx bilineata. Next base: position 82,029,276 of record NC_089495.1, read on the forward strand.
GGCTCTTATCTTTTGGAGACTGTGGATTGCAACTCCAGCCTTATTCTCCTCATCTTCCAAAGAAGAACTGAAAACATCAGCTCCTGCTGCCTGCCTTGCAGCACCGGGCACGGCCTTAGACCTGGCTTCAGCTTTGGCCCCCCACCACTGCTGGCTCTTCACAATGTCCAGGGCAATTTGCAACTCATGAACCTGTGATTCCTTCTCCAGTAGCTGCTGCATTTCCAAATGAATCTCATGAACCTGGTTGGCCTCCTCTGGTGCTTCCTCCAACTCCAGGGTTGGCATCTCTTTTTCCCACATTTGCTCCAGCTCCTTCCACTGCTCGATTCACAGGTCCCAGGCAGCCTCTTCCACAGAACTCTTGGTTTTCTCATGCATGGCTGTAAAAGTCAGCCAGCTTACGGTCCCCAAAAGGACAATCATGTGGAATCATAACAGCAGCCAGTTTTCTACTCTACCACTCAAAGGTGGTGGTGGCTCCATACCGAACTGACTCAAATCCTGCCACTGACTTTGACAAATATAAAGCCAGTAGCCACGGTCACCATCACAGCCGCCTGGCCCATGCAGGTTCACACTTGATTCGGACAGACAGTAATGAATAATGAAACAATGGAGCCAAGAACTGGTGGGCCATTACATTTAATCCTAGCTTGCACCTGGTGGGCGAGAAGTACACACATTGGGAAAACACTTCCCTTTCCATTCAGGTCTTCCAAAGCCACTGATTTATTAGAGTTTCCTAGAATCAAAGGTTTGTACCTCACCATCCTTATACACCTCTGTTCCCCGTCTCCTTCTCTTTGCACAAACTGGCTTCTCCTTCAGTACTCCGCCATCTTGGCTGCTTCTCCTCTCCTCCACATGGCCTTTCTCTGCTCTTCTTTCTCTGCTCTCTCCTCTAATGCTAATCTCAGGAACTGAGAGAGAGAGCAGGCTCCCCCCGTCTGCCCTATTTTATAGTGTATAAATCAAAACCTTTAATTCAATATACAAACAAGGAAGTCTCTGACACAAAGTCACTCATCTGAGGCATAATGGGATTCCTCATGAGAGTGCAACACCCCACATCATACAATCAGTCAAGGGTGTGGGGAAAAGCTTAGTCTTAAAACTAAGCCTTAGGCTATAATGACCCTGCCTGCTTACAGCCTGTCCCCCACACCCAATGCAAACTATAAGCAAGCAAACATATACATCATATTTACAAACTTATTTGACCAACAATTACCATGCTCACTCTCTTAAAAACTTTAAAAATTAAGATATGAGTATTTCTTATATCAGGTATACCCAAACTTTTTACACAGGGGGCCAGTTCACTGTCCCTCAGACCATTGGAGGGCCGGACTATAAAGAAAAACTATGAACAAATCCCTATGCACACTGCACATATCTTATTTTAAAGTAAAAAAACAAACAAACAAAAAAAAAAACGGGAACAAATACAATATTTAAAATAAAGAACAAGTAAATTTAAATCAACAAACTAACCATTATTTCAATGGGAACTATGCTCCTCTCACTGACCACCAATGAAAGAGGTGTCCCTTCTGGAAGTGCAGCAGGGGCTGGATAAATGGCCTCAGGGGGCCGTATGTGGCCCATGGGCCGTAGTTTGGGGACCCCTGTCTTATACCATTAGAATCATACTTATGGACTACATGGACGAACTACTTTGGTTGTGTGCAGTGGAAGAATACGTAATACAGTGTACAGTAAGTATATTTATGTCCTTTTCCTTTTTCTGTTGCTGAGTTGGGTTTTTATTTTCTAGATCAGTGGTCACCAACCCCCGAGGCACGGACCAGTACCGGTTCGTAGGCCATTTGGTACCAGTCCGCAGAGAAAGAATAAATAACTTACATTATTTCCGTTTTATTTATATTTAAGTCTGAACAATGTTTTATTTTTAAAAAATGACCAGATTTCCTCTGTTACATCTGTCTAAGACTCACTCTTGACTCTTGTCTTGGTCACGAGATACATTTATCTGTTCCACCTTAAAGGCTGGTCCATGAAAATATTTTCTTGACATTAAACTGGTCCATGGCCCAAAAAAGGCTGGGGACCACTTTTCTAGATTATGATTTTACAACTGTGTTGGGATACATAAATGACTTAGGCTAGGGTGTAATATGACTTACACCAAAATTCAGGTTATCTCACTGTCATATGAATAGAACTGTGCCGTAACCTGATAACTTCCTGTGTGTGTATGTATGTGTGTGTGTGTGTATATATATATATATATATATATATATATATATATATATATATATATATATATCAGAAAAATTAGAGGATATTTCAAAATGAATATCAAGCAAAAATAAAAAAACATTTATTTAATTTCTTTTGTTAAACAAGAATATCAGAAAAGCAAAAGATAAGTCAAAGAAAGTTGTTCAATTATGCAAATGAGATGCAAAACTAACCTTTATTTCATTGTTGAAAATGCACTATACAAAAGGCTGAAAGTACTGGAGTATCTGCACTTTCCCTGATCCCCTAATTTTTGTGAGCAGTATACTTATATTACTACTAGAAAGCCCGGCGGTCATACGAAATGACCACTGTTCTAGATATTATAAATTGTAATTAAAATGATTTGTGCAAAGGTGTCTGCTAATTCAAACTGAATTACCCAGGGCAGGCGGCGAGGACGCCCCTTTGCTTAGTGCCCCATGGGGTTTCCCCCTTCTACTTGCTTAATTGCTTAAAGTAGAGTGCAATGAAGGAAACCACTGGCGGTACATTTCTTAAGAGCCACCGCTAGCTCAATAAATAAAGGTGATTTAAATATGTTTTAATCCTTTTTGCGTTTCAGTCGGTATTACTCTTTCGTTTTTTTGCATTTCTCTTCTGCCTTTGTCCAAGGGACTCATTTTGTCAAGACAGGCTTTTTTTTCTTGCATCTGAGGCAAGCCTTGTTTCTCTATGCTCATCAGTCTCATTTTGCCAAGAAAGATGCATTTGCTCTGCGACTGAAGCAAGTCTTGTCTTTCTCTGCTCAGTGGTTTCTTTTTGTCAAGAAAGCCGTTTTTGTGCAGCTTTAGCTCCTTTTCTCTCCTCTTCAGTGCTGTATTTTCTAGGAGGCATTCTTAAAAGAAATTACATTAAGACGTAGTTTTTATGTAAAACAGATGATTGCCAATGCAAACAAATGTTCACCTTCCCCCTGACACGCTCAATTTGTGTTCAGCCGTGGCAACTTCACCCCATTGGCTAGTACAGTTACGCAAGCAACCAATAAGCTATTGGCAACAGACACTTAAGCCACATATAATAAAGATTTATATATCACTATTAGACATTAAGACCCTTAACAAAGGTAAAGTAATAAAAAATGTGATCATGTAGCTTTTGTACGTGATCTGACAAATAGACCAGAGAGAAACTTGAAACAGATTCAATAACATATGGTTTCTTTAATTTAATGAGAAGTATTATATTGAGGTTGGAAAAATTCTACAGTTTTTACTAGATTATCTGTAGAGATCTGTGTTGGTATCTAGACTTTTTAAGTTGGATAAAATATTGCTTCACATAAAGTAGATACCCAAATCCATTAGTAAAACTAAAGTCAATAACATTTAAAACACAGCCTATTTCAGTAAGCATTAGAGTTAGAAATATTTTTAAATTAAAATTTATAAGTATCCTGGCTGGTTGGCTCAGTGGTAGAGCACCGACCTGGTATATGGATGTATTGGGTTAGATTTCCTGTCAGAACACACAGGAAAGGCAACCATCTGCTTCTCCACCTCTCTTTCTTCTTCTTCTCTTTCTCTTTCCCTTCTGCAGCCATGGCTAAATTGGTTAGAGTGAGAGTTGACCTCCAGTTCTGAGAATGGATCTGTGGCCTCCACCTCAGGTGCTAAAGAAATGGCTCAGTTGTCAAGAAACAGAGCAGTGGCTCCCAATGGGCAGAGCATTGCCCCCTAGTGGGTTTTTTAGATGGTGTTGGTCAAATAAGTTTGTAAATATGATATATAGGTTTGCTTGCTTATAGTTTGCATTGGGTGTGGGGGACAGGCTGTAAGCAGGCAGGGTTGTTATAGCCTAAGGCCTAGTTTTAAGACTAAGCCTTTCCCACCCTAAGTGACTTTGTATCAGAGATTTCCTTGTTTGTATATTGGATTAAAGGTTTTGATTTCTACACTATAAATTGGGTCAGACTGAGAGCTTGCTCTCTCTCAGTTCCTGAGATTAGTATTAGAGAGAGAGCAGAGAAAGGAGAGCAGAGAAGGCCACGTGGAGGAAAGGAGAAGCAGTAAAAAAGGCAGGGTGCTGAAGGAGAAGCCAGTTTGTGCAGAGAGAAAGAGATGGAGAACAGAGGTGAATAAGGCTGGTTTGTTAGAAACCAATGATTCTAGGAAACTCAGATAAATCAGTGATTTTGGGAGCCCTAAATGGAAAGGGAACTGTTTTCCCACTGTGTGTATTTCTGCCTGCCAGGCGCAAGCTAGGATTAAAGGTAATGACCCACCAGGTCTTGGCTTTGTTGTTTCATTACCATCTGTCCGAATCAAAGGCAAACCTGCATTGGCCAGGTGGCTGTGATGGAGGCTGTGACTACTGGCTTTACATTTGGCGTAGTCTGTGGCAGGATTCGGAATTTGTTATGGAGCCACCACCACCTTTGGATGGTGGAGTAGAGGACTGGCTGCTGTTATGGTTCCCCATTTCTGTCCTTTTGGGGACCATTGGCTAGCTGACTTTTACAGCCATGCATGAGGAAACAGAGAGTTCTGTGGAAGAGGCTGCCTGGAACCTGCAAACTGAGCAGTAGAAGAAGCTGAGCAAATGTGGGAGAAACAGATGCTGACCCTGGAAGCAAGAGGAAGAGCTGGAGGAGGAGGCCAACCAGGTTTGCAAGGTTCGCCAGGAAATGCAGCAGCCACTGGAGAAGGAATCACAGGTTCGTGAGTTTCAGCTTGCCCTGGACACTGTGGAGAGCCAGCAGTGGCAGGAGGCCAGGGCTAAGGCTGAGGCTGGGGCTGCAAGCTCTGTGGAGCAGAAGGCAGCGGCAGCCCAGGGCTCGAGCCCAGCAGCTTGAGCTGGTATTTTCAGTTCCTCTTTGGAGGATGAGGAGAATCAAGCTGGAGTTGCAATCTGCAGTCTCCAGAAGATGAGAGCCCAGCAGCAAGAAAAAGATGAGAGCCTAGCCTACACCCCTGGTAGGTCTGTAATTTTGAGACATAGAGGTGAATGTCATGCTCTCTGGAGCAGAGATGGAAATGCTGAATGCCATTGCCACGTGCTCCTCATTGAGACAGTGTAAGACCTGCCAGGATGGCAGAGATGAGGGGGGTGGCTGAGGCTCCATGTGCATGGACTGATTACTGAACTATGACCGGAATGGGCACTGGCTCCTTTGTTGGAGGCCCTTCCCCTGCCCCAGAAAGCTTTGCCCATGACTAGAAAGAAGGCCGAGGACATTTTGCGCTTTTGCAAAGTGCTCAGAGACTGGTGAAGTGTATGTTTGTAATTGTTGAAATTGTATGATTTGTCACGTTATTGCAATTTGTGTAATGTGACTAATTTTCTTGTGCAGGTATACCTGTGCTTAAGATTGTGAAGTGAGCAAAAGGGTGGAATGTTGGTCAAATAAGTTTTAAAATATGATATATATGTTTTCTCACTTATAGTTTGCATTGGGTGTGAGAGACAGGCTGAAAGCAGGCAGGATTGTTATACCCTAAGGATTAGTTTTAAAACCAAGCCTTTTCCACCCTAAGTGACTTTGTATCAGAGAGTTCCTTGTTTGTATATTGAATTAAAGGTTTTGATTTCTACACTATAAAATAGGTCAGACTGGGAGCTTGCTCTCTGTCTCAGTTCCTGAGATTATCATTAGAGGAGAGAGCAGAGAAAAGAGAGCAGAGAAATGCCACATGGAAGAGATGAGAAGCAGCCAAGATAGTGGAGTGCTGAAGGAGAAGCCAGTATGTGCAGAGTTTGTGCAGAGAGAAGGTGTAAAGCCAATACCCATGGCCACCATCACAGCCTCCTGGCCCATGCAGGTTCGCATTTGATTTGAACAGATGGTAATGAAACAATGGAGCCAAGAACTGGTGGGCCATTATCTTTCCTCTTAGTTTGTACCCGTGAGCAAGTAAAAACACACACTGAGCTCCAAAACCCACTCATTCAGCGCTCACAAAGCTACTGACTTATCCGAGTTTCCTAGAATCAAAGGTTTCTAGCTCACCAGCCTTATTCACCTCTGTTCCCCATCTCCTTCTCTCTGCACCAACTCTGCACTAACTGGCTTCTCCTTCAGCACTCCGCCATCTTGGCTGCCTCTCCTCTCCTCCACATGGCCTTTCTCTGCTCTCCTCTAATGCTAATCTCAAGAACCAAAAGTGAATAAGCTCCTGGTCTGCCCGACTTTATAGTGTAGAAATCCAAATCTTTAATCCAATATACAAACAAGATGTCTCTGATACAAAGTCACTTATCTGGGGCATAATGGGATTTCTCATGAGAGTGCACCACCCCACATCATGCAATCAGTCAAGGGTGTGAGGAAAAGCTTAGTCTTAAAACTAAGCCTTAGGCTATAACGACCCTGCCTGCTTACAGCCTGTCCCCCACAACCAATTCAAACTATAAGCGAGGAAACATATATATTATACTAGAAAGCCTGGCAGTCATACGAAATGACTGCTGTTCTAGATATTATAAATTGTAATTAAAATGATTTGTGCAAAGGTGTCTGCTAATTCAAACTGAATTACCCAGGGAGGATGATGAGGACACCCCTTTGTTTAGTGCCCCACGGGGTTTCCCCCTTCTACTTGCTTATATTTGGATGCTGATTAGTCAATAATTTATTCAAGAGTGGTGGATAATTCTCAATTAATGGAACTACAATGTTTCCGTACTTGCAACATTGAGAAAATCCTTTCTTGCCACGGTCAAATCGATTAGTTTCTAACTTGAAGTTTAAGGACTGACAGTGTTCACATTTAATATTCATGTCACCAGAGGAATGCTCAAAAATTAAAGTTTCTTCGTTTGAAACTGTTTTAATCCTTTTTGCATTTCGGTCAGCATTACTCTGTCGTTTTTTTGCATTTCTCTCCTGCCTTTGTTCAAGGGACTCATTTTGTCAAGACAGGCTTTTTTGTCTTGCATCTGAGGCAAGCCTTGTTTCTCTATACTCATTAGTTTCATTTTGCCAAGAAAGACGCATTTGCTCTGCGACTGAAGCAAGTCTTGTCTTTCTCTGCTCAGTGGTTTCTTTTTGTCAAGAAAGCCGTTTTTGTGCAGCTTTAGCTCCTTTTCTCTCCTCTTCAGTGCTGTATTTTCTAGAAGGCATTCTTAAAAGAAATTACGTTAAGACGTAGTTTTTATATAAAACAGATGATTGCCAATGCAAACAAATGTTCACCTTCCCCCTGACATGCTCAATTTGCGTTCAGCCTTAAATTGTTTCAAAAGCAGATGATTGCCAATGCAAACAAATGTTCACCTTCCCCCTGACCCGCTCATTTTGCGTTCAGCCGTGGCAACTTCACCCCATTGGCTAGTACAGTTATGCAAGCAACCAATAAGCTATCGGTGACAAACAGACACTTAAGCCGCATATAATAAAGATTTACAAACTTATTTGAGCACAAAATGAGGTGGGGAACAGAGGTGAATAAGGCTGGTGAGTTAGAAACCTTTGATTCTAGAAAACTCAGATAAGGCAGTGGTTTTGGGAGCCCTGAATGGAAAAGGAAGTGTTTACCCACTGTGTGTATTTCTTGCCCACCAGGTGCAAGCTAGGATTAAAGGTAATGGCCCACCAGTTCTTGGCTCTGTTGTTTCATTACTGTCTGTCCAAATTAAATGAGAATCTGCAATGGTCAGGTGGCTCTGATGGTGACTACTGGCTTTAAAGGTGGATTCTAGAGGGGGTGCATGCAGGACTCTGTCTCTCTGCCTCCCATCTTCTCACTAAAATAAATTAAAACATAAATTAATTAATTAATTAAACATATTGTGTAAGAATCATGTAAAGCAATTGTTACTTCAATTAGTTTAAAATGAAAGATCTTTAAAACCTTTACAATAAGCAAAGTTAACCAATATTTGACAGACAGGAAGATTATGCATGCAATGTTAAACACAAGCAAATGATTATTGTTATTTTTTTCTCTTTAGTAAGAGACAGAGAAACAGAGAGAGAGAGAGGCAGACAAGAACAGGAATCCAGGAAGAGAGAGAGATAAGAAGCATCAATTTTCCAATTTGGCATCTTATTGTTCATTGATTGCTTTCTCATATGTGACTTGACCAGGGAGCTACAGTAAAGTTAGTGACTTCTTGCTCAACCTAGTGATTTTGGGCTCAAGCCAGCTATCATGCGGTCATGTCCTTGATCCCACCCTCAGCTGGTGGCCCAGAGCTCAAGATGGTTGGCCTCTACTCAAGCTAGATACCTTGGGGTTTTTAACCTTGGTCCTCAGTATCATCCCAGGTTGATACTCCATCCACTGTGCTACCACCTGGTCAGGCAATTAATGTCACTATTATAAAGAAACTCATTCAATTTAGCAAGCAAAAGAAATATTCACAAAAATGGGCTCTAGAGATGACTAAAAATAATATCACTTATATAGCAATTACTGTTTATTAGATACTGTGTTAAGTATATTATACATATTAAATTATTATTTTATATAGGGAATCACCTTTCTGATCTTGGACCCTCTATAAGTTGGATTGGGAAACTAGTTAAAACGCCCTGAGTGTGAATGTTGATGTAAATGTGATCCTTGCTGCAGACACAGGGAAGCAGGTTTCTTGGATGCAAACACCAAGATACCATGTGAGTGAGTGGCATTCGAGCAGACAGGAAGGTATGCATGTGAACAGGCTTTAGGAAATTAGTTTATAGATTGTCCTTCTCTTTGTATTTGTTAATCCCCTTATCACCTTATCTCCTTCTCCGGAAATCCTGTTACCTTTGTTCTATTTCTGATCAATAAAAGCTCTGGGAGCAGGGAAGTCTGAAGGTTAGTCTCTCTTGACTGCCTCTCCCTTTTTTCTTGACAACAGTTTGTGTCTTGAGCAGTTTTTCCACGCTACACGTTTCCCAGTGGGCTGGAGGACTACAATTTTACACTCACAAAATTATTAAGTAGATATGGTTATCCTCATTACAGATAAATAGAGCCAGACATAAAGATTTAAATAATATACCTTTTTATTTTTTATCTAAGTGTTGTAAGCAGAAGTTGACCCTAAACTATCCTGTCTACAATTTGTATTCTTTATTAGTTTGTTATATTATTGCCTTTGAGAAAATATTCATATAGTTAATATGTGCCTGATCAGTCTCACCAGTAAATGCAGAAATAAATATTAAAACAAAAAAATAACATATTCTCTTGCAAATAGCAGTATGGCAAAAATGTAAAGGCAATACTCTGAAATATCAGACTATGGGAATAGAAACTAAGCATTGCTGATGGGAATGTAAACTGGGTGTAGGCATTCTGGAGGCTGGTGAAAACATATGTGCAAATATCTGACATCCAACAGTCCCACAGATTGTATATTTTTTAAAAAAGTGTTTTCCACAAGTCTACAAAGAATATTAGTAAAGACATATATCACAATGTTGTTGTTTTGGGTAGTATAGAAGTGTAGGCAAAATTACAAGTCTATTATGGGAGGGATAGATTTATAACTGATATACACCTATCTATTTGTAGATATACATATCATATATGTATACAATGAATACATTAAAAATGAGTTATATTTATTATAAGAATACTGATATATCTCCGAAGCCTAATGTTGAATAGAAAAAGTCAGAACACAATACAGTATACAAAAAAATACTGCTAAGGTAAATAAAAACATATTTCAAACAAATTTATGTAATTTTTAAAAGATACATATGTACATAATTTAGCATAATTTAGATAGGTTGGAAATATATGCATTAAATACAGTAGAGAAAGTGCCATGAGTGTGTGTATAATATGAGGTAGATTGTGAAAATTAGTGTTATGTGGAAATACACTTAAAATAAGAAAACAGTAAAAAATGCAACAAATCTTAACTTACACAAGATTTTATGTTTTATTTAGAGCATTAATATTAATATTGTATTGAAAATAAAATCATGTGGACATCTGATATATAAATATCAAATTTATTTTGTTATAAATCAAAATATTCAATATTTTAAAAAACAATTATATTTAAGTCAGTAGCAGATATTTTTCAACAATTCAAAATTTATATTATATATTTATTTATGCACATATATATGTATGTATATTACAGCTTCATCCTTTAACCTACCTCAACTTAATATTTTTTCTACCTAAAGCTTTTATACCATGGTCTTCATTTACTAAGAATACTACTAAAGTATACATTATTTTGACATGTGATTAGTAATCAAGAAAAATATTTCCAAAAAGATATATTTAAAATATAAGGGCAGGGCATTTTAGTAAAAAACACTATGAAAATGAGATATTAAAATATTTATAGTCATAATACAATTGATTTTATAACTTATTTTTCATTTAGTGCCACCTAAACATAAACAAAATGAGAGAGTTTAATTCCTAACATTGCCTCGTGAGAGCTTTCCTGGATTTCACATGTGAAGTGAATGCAGAATGACTCATTCAATATGATTCAGTGCCCTTGAGGAAGGTTGAATAGAATAGCTCATATAGGTAAGATGGATTCCCTGTAATATCTCAGAATGTAGCATTTTTAAAAGTTAGAAATATTTTTCACACAATTAGCACAAAATCACATTATCCAGAATTTGCCTTCAGGTCATTAACTAATAAGTTCACTAACAACTTTCATCACATGAATTAAAAAAAAAAAAAGCTTTTTTGTCTGAATCAGAACTGTAACTAATTTGGAATTAAATACTCACTGGAATTCTATCAATAGGCTTTTACTTTCAGGATTTCTATTGTAATGCTACAATGACACCACACACACCCACACACACGCACAAAATGTTATTTTCTACCAAACCTATTTTTTCAATATATAAATACTATTTAAATAAAATTCATTTGATTTTCTCATATTTGATCTTGCTTCTCTTACTATGGAAGTAATGTCATTCATCATAGAAAAGAAAACAATATGTTCTCTTTGTAAAGTTTTACATGTGTTAAAATTGTGGTATTTGTACTTTGTAGAGAAGGATCATATTAAATAATGATATTGTGACAAAAAATAAAATTTTAAAAAATATTGACTTTTATGAAAAGATTTATCTATAATTCATGATAAATTTTTCCTAGGTTGAATTATAGATGAGCAGTATGATTTAGGTGTATTTTTTTTTTTTACTTTTATTATTGCCACAATTTAAGGTACTTACATTTCTTTCTTGCCACATGTAAGCAATTAGTAATTTATATCATTGTATTTAAAGACATATACATTATTCTGAAATTTTATTTACTAATAGCATGATTATTGTTATTCTTACATTTAAATTTAACAGACTACTAAAAATGTTTCAGGTAGTATTATTACTGTAGTTTTTAGATACCAATATTTTGTTAATGATTTAATAAAATATATTTATTTAAGTTAATTTATATCTAAAAGTATATTTATTCTTAAATACTATAAATGTATACAAAAGACATAAAATGTCATCATTTAACTGAAAATATCTTACTTTTTTTTAAATCCTAGAATTTTCAAACAAGTAGAAAACAAAATATTAACATAGAAGAAAAATAAAACTTTTGGTTTATCATATAGTACTTACTTTTTTATTGCCTCAATTATGTTGCATAACAAGTACCACATCAGTGACTGAAATAAGTAAGTATGTATTTGTCTTGCAGAACTATGGGTTGGGGATTTAGACCTGGCTATTCTAGGTTGTTCTTCTGGTTTAGGCTGGACTTATGCACATGCCTTTGGTCAGATGGCTATTGACCTCCAATGGAATGAATGGTGGAAAATGAATCTGTTCAACATGTCTCTAACTTTAAAGCATACTAGCCCAAGAATGCTCTGAGTTTAGTGATAGACGTAGTGCAGAAGTACACTAGACGGTTCTGTTTTTGTTCTGAGATTTTGCTTTAATCAGCTGATCACATCTTCTTGGCCAAAATGAGTCAAGTTAGTGTAACTCAGATTCAGTGTGTGAGTGCATTAGGAGTGAACATATGGAGCAGTGATGAAATAAAATTGTTTTTGCAAACTATTACAATTGGGAAACTGAATCCCCAAATGTTTATAAGAAAGATTTATAGAGTTCCCTTTGGGTTTTATTTATTATGGCTTTATGTGTTGCAATGACTCATGTGTAACCTCAGCTTTATATTCTAATTTCCGTAATTCAATAATGTTGTTAAGGTTTTAAATAAATTGTAAGAAATGTTATCAAGGATACATTTTCTACTATGCAATGGTAATGGTGATTATTTCTAGAACTGTATGGTGCTAAAATTTTTTAGGAGGGTCAGAATACATCTTTATAGATATAATTTTATTTCCTCAAAGGTATATTCAGGGATTTTAGACTTTAAAAATTAAAGGTTAGAGAGGATCATAGATAATACTTGCTATTCTACTTTAATATTGCTAATAAACCTCATCTTTTTTATTAGTTTCCTCATAAATAATACAAACATCAAAATTATATGAATCATAATCATATATGAATTGTGATTATTTGTGGGAGTTTTTAGATTTAGCAAATAAGCAAATACAAACACTTTCCCCTTTGTTGATCCAATTGTATGTATTTTCTGGCTTGCACTCTGAATTTAATTTAGCTTATCACAATTTTTTCATTGCAAAATCCATAATTTCAAACAGCTCTAATATTTTTCTAGCATCCCTAACCATACAGTGATTTCCCTTTGGAGAAGCTCTAATGAGTCATTTTCTCAGGATTACTGTCTGGACTATTACAGTCCCTGAACATAAGGTGTAATATCCTGAAAATAAAATAGCTGGTGATTTATTTTCAATTTCTTTTTGAATTTGTTTAATTTTCCAGTGACTTTCATGCTTTTCATTTCCCGTATACAAAATTATATACTAATTATATTTTAGAAAGAGAAAATTATTAATACATAATTCTTAAATAGTTATGTAATTATTTAAATATATGTTAATAAAATAAAATATGATAATAGTGTTTTTGAGAAAGCAGTTCTTGCTTCATTGTTTCAAGTGTCTTTTTATTTTTCCTGCTTAACATGTGAAACGTGGTCAACAAATTGTAAATCATTAATGTCTTTTGAGAATACTTTGAAAGATAAGTGGCTGATGGTATAAATGTCTGAAATTAATTACACAATATTTTCTTATTTATTTAAAATGCACACATATTGAAGGATTATAAAACATCTATATTTCATTGTCTTTCTTCAAACAATTTTCAAATGCTTTACCTCACTATTGGTTGGTGAATGTTTAATGACCAGCTCTACCAGAAAAAAACAACAACCTTAATTTGGGGTACACAAAGTTCAAGGCACAAACATGATGTCATGAATTCAGTGTTGCGAAGTAATGTGTACAATCATTTCATTGAGTCAATTGTGAGCATGGTGTGTAAGTGGGCTCCAGCACCCCTGACTTCTTGAATAACTTGTCTAATTTTCTTCACATGATATGAATATAAGGTAGATATATCTTATTCTCATAGCTCTTCTGGTAATAAAAAGACCTACAGAGATTGATAATAAAATTATCTCTGTGGGTGTGAGCAAGAACTAAGTAGTGAATATTTTAAAGGCTAGTCCAGTGAACTGGACAACTATTGTTCCATTTAAATGGCACAACATTTAGCTAGTCCTAGCAGACTATCAGGAATAGTTTCAAGATTCACTTTTTGTAAAATAATGTTTATTGGGTATTTCTCCCTTAAAAAGGCATATTGTTTTTAATAGTTCCTATATGAGGTCATGTGTACATAAACCCTAAAGGCAAAAAACACTATATTAGCAAGAAAATTATAATTAGTAGGTCAGTTACCCAACAACTGGGGACTCAGCAAATTATTGTTTCTTCTTAACAAACAGTGATTTTATCATTTTAACTTTTAAAAGAGTGACATTAAAATAAAGATTTGCTGATAACTTCCAGGACAAAATAGAAGTCAATTGGGTTAAAAAGTTGTCTTAAAATATTTGATTGTAGTTTGATGTAGTCCCATTGTTCATCTCCTTTTTTCACTTGCTCGTGGAGATAAATTAGCAAATACATTGCTGCGAGAGATTTTGGAGAGCTTACCGCCTATGTTTTCTTCTAAGATGATTATGATTTCACAAATTACATTTAAGTCTTTTATCCATTTTGAGTTTATTTTTGTGAATGGTATAAGTTGATGGTCTAGTTTCATTTTTTTGCAGGTAGCTGTCCAGTTTTCCTAACACCATTTGTTAAAGAGACTGTCTTTACTCCATTGTATGCTATTACCTCCTTTTCAAATATCAATAGCCAATATAGATGTAGGTTTTATTTTTATTTATTTATTTATTTTTATTTTTTTAAAGATTTTTATTTATTTTTATTCATTATAGAGAGGAGGGAGAAAGAGAGAGAGAGAGAAGGGGGGAGGAGCAGAAAGCATCAACTCCCATATGTGCCTTGACCAGGCAAGCCCAGGGTTTTGAACCAGCAACCTCAGCATTTCCAGGTTGACGCTTTATCCACTGCGCCACCACAGGTCAGGCTAGGTGTAGGTTTATTTCTGGGTTCTCCATTCTTTTCCATTGATCTATATGCTTGTTCTTATGCTAGTACCAAGCTGTTTTGAGAATAATGACCTTGTAGTATAACTTGATATCAGGAAGTGTAATACCTCCCATTTTATTCTTCTTTTTTAAGATTGCTGAGGCTATACATGTTCTCTTTTGGTTCCATATAAATTTTTGTTCTATATCTTTGAAGTAAGTCATTGATATTTTAATTGGTATTGTATTGAATTTATAGACTGCTTTGGGTAATATAGACATTTTAATGATGTTTATTCTTCCTATCTATGAACACAGTATATACTTTTGCTTGTTTGTATCTTCATTGATTTCTTTTATCAATGTTTTATAATTTTTTAAGTACAAGCCCCTTACCTCCTTGGTTAAATTTACTCCTAGGTATTTTATTTTTTTGTTGCAATAGTGAAGGAAATTTTTTCTTAATTTCTCTTTCAGAGAGTTCATTGTTGATGTATAAAAATGCCTCTAATGCATTAATTTTATGTCCTGCCACTTTGCTAATTCATTTAACAGGTCCAGTAGTTTTTTGACTGAGACTTTAGGGTTTTCTATGTACAGTATCATATGATCAGCAAATAATGATAGTTTTACTTCTTCTTTTTCAAATTGGATGCCTTTTATTTCTTTCTCTTATCTGATTGCTGTGGCTAGGACTTCCAGAACTATGTTTAATAAGAGTGGTGAAAGGGGGTACCCCTGCCTTGTTCCTGATCTTAAAAGGATTGCTTTTAATTTTTGCTTATTGATTATGATGTTGGCTCTGGGTTTGTCACAGATGACCTTTATCATGTTGAGGTATGTTCCCTGTATTCCCACTTCGCTGAGAGTTTTTATCATAAATGGGTGCTGGATTTTATCAAATGCTTTTTTCTGCATCTATTGATATTATCATGTGATTTTTCTTCTTACTTTTGTTTATGTGATGAATCACTTTGATTGATTTGCAAATATTATACCAGCCTTGCCTCCACAGAATAAATCCCACCTGGTTATGATGTATGATTTTTTTCATGTATTGCTGGATTCGGTTTGCTAATATTTTGTTGAGAATTTTAGCGTCTAAATTCATCAGAAATATTGGCCTATACTTTTCTTTCTTTGTATTGTCTTTGCCTGGTTTTGGAATGAGAATTATGCTCGCCTCATAAAAGGAGCTTGGAATTCTTCCTTCTTCTTAAATTTTTTGGAATAACCTGAGAAGGATAGGAGTTAATTCTTCTTTGAATATTTGGTAAAAATTGACTTTGAAGCCATCTGGCCCAGATCTTTTGTTTGTTAGGATATTTTGATAACTATTTTGATCTCATTTGTTGTAATTGGTCTGTTTAGGTTTTCTGATTCTTCTAGATTGCTTTTTGAAAAATTATGTGTTTCAAGGAATTTGTCCATATTACCTAAGTTGTCTAATGTTTTGGTATACAGTTCTTCATAGTATTTTCTTACAATCCTTTGTATTTCTGCTGTGTCAATTGTTACTTCTACACTCTCATTTCTAATTTTATTTATTTGAGTCCTCTCTCTTTTTTTCTTGGTGAGTCTGATTAAAGGTTCATCAATCTTATTTACCTTTTCAAAGAACCAGCTCTTGGTTTCATTGATTCTTTGAACAATATTGTTTTTTTAGCCTCTATGTCATTTATTTCCACTCTGATCTTTATTATTTTCTTCCTTCTTCTTTCTCTGGGCTTTACTTGCTCTTCTTTTTCTAGTTCTTTTAGATACAGGGTTAAGTTGTTTATTTGAGCTTTTTCTTGCTTCTTAAAGTGTGCCTGTAATGCTATAAAATTTCCTCTCAGGACTGCTTTTGCTGTGTCCCATAAATTTTGAATTGTTGTATGTTCATTTTCATTTATTTCAAGGAAATTTTTTATTTTTTCCTTAATCTCATTGTTAATCCATTTGATATTTAATAACATGCTATCGATTTTTCAAGTGTTTAAATGTTTTTGTTTTTCTATTGTAGTTGATTTTTTAGTTTCATGCCATTGTGGTCAGAGAAGATGCTTGATATGATTTCAATTTTCTTAAATGTATTGAGACTGCTTTTGTGTCCTAACATGTGGTATATCCTAGAGAATGTACCATGAGCACTTGAAAAGAATGTATATATATTCTGCTACTTTGGGTTGAACGATTCTGAAGATATCTATTATATCCAGTTGATCTAGTTCTTTAAGGCTACTGTTTCTTTGTTAATTTTTTTTCTTGAGAATCTATCCATTGATGTTAGTGGGGTATTAAAATCCCTTACTATTGGCCCTGGTTGGTTAGCTCAGTGGTAGAGTGTTGGCCTGGCGTGCAGTAGTCTGTTTTGATTCCCAGCCAGGGCACACAGGAGAGGCATCCATCTGCTTCTCCACCCCTCCCCCCTCCTTTCTCTCTGTTTTTCTCTTCCCCTCCCGCAGCCGAGGCTCCATTAGAGCAAAGATGGCCCGGCGCTGAGGATGGCTCTGTGGCCTCTGCCTCAAGCGCTAGAATGGCTCTAAATGCGACAGAGCGATGCCCCAGAGGGGCAGAGCATTGCCTCCTGGTGGGCATGCCAGGTGGATCCCGGTCGGGCGCATGCGGGAGTCTGTCTGACTGCCTCCTCATTTCCAGCTTTGGAAAAATGCAAAAAAAAAAAAATCCTTTACTATTATAGTATTGCTGTTGATCTTTCCCTTTATGTCCATCAAAGTCTGCTTTATATATATAGGTGCTCCTACATTAGGTGCATAGATATTTATAATGGTTATATCTTTTTGTTAGATTGCTCCCTTTATCATTATGTAGTGACCTTCTTGCACAGCTAAAGGGAATATGAACAAAATAAAAAGACAAACCACACAATGGGAGAACATATTTGACAATATATCTAATAAGGGGTTAATAACCAAAATTTATAAAGAATTTGTAAAACTCAACACCAGGAAGATAAACAATCCAATCCAAAAATGAGCAAAAGAAATGAATGGACACTTCTCCAAAGAGGGCATATAGACGGCCAATAGGCAGATGAAAAAATGTTCAACATCATTAATCATTAGAGAAATGCAAATTAAAACCTCAATGAGATATCACCTCATATTAGTCAGAATGATGCTCATTAACAAAACAACACATAATAAGTGCTGGAGAGGATGTGAAGAAAAGGGAACCCTCCTGCACTGCTGGTGGAAATGCAGACTTATGTAACCACTGTAGAAACAGTATGAAGATTTCTCAAAAAATTAAAAATGGAACTGCCTTTTGACCCAGCCATTCCATTTTTAGGAATATATCCTAAGAATACCAAATCACTTATACAAAAGAAGATATGCACCCTCATCTTGATTGCAGCATTGTTTACAATAGCAAAGATCTGGAAACAACCCAAGTGTTAGTCAGTAAAGGGTGGATTAAAAATCCACGGTACAAATACACAATGGAATATTATGAGGTCATGATAAAGAAGGAAAATCTTACCTTTTGCGACAACATGATAGACCTGGAAACTATAATGTTAAGTGAAATAAGCCAGGTAGAGAAAGAAAAATATCATATGACCTCAGTCATTTGAGGAATCTGGAATCCAATGAACAATGTGAACTGAGGAACAGAATAGAGGCAGAGGTGGGATCAAAGGGACCAGAGGAAGGGAGGACAGAGGGAAAGAGGATGAGAGGATGAAATCAGAGAAGGGAAAGAGATTAGTAAAATTATATATACATAACACAGCGTTATAGATAGTGGAAAGCAAATCCTGGAGAAAAGGGGGAGGGGTTTTGGGGGACGGGAGTAAAAGAAATGTTGAGGGGAACACGGGGAGTGGGGGATGTATTTAGTGAGACACTTGAATCTATGTAAACACAATAAATTAAAATCAATAAAAAATACTTGATTATAATCTTGTTGCTTACTGTATGAAGGGTTTACTATTAAGCATCATAAAGTTATAAGCAATGAAAAGAAAAAGACAGTGCTATCTACTTGAAAAGTTTAATTTTAACTTAAATGGTATTAAACTATGATTTTAAAACATA
Source organism: Saccopteryx bilineata (assembly GCF_036850765.1). Classification (NCBI taxonomy): domain Eukaryota; kingdom Metazoa; phylum Chordata; class Mammalia; order Chiroptera; family Emballonuridae; genus Saccopteryx; species Saccopteryx bilineata. The sequence goes on from NC_089495.1 coordinate 82,048,024, forward strand.
GTTACTAAACAAGTGAGAAAAAATATAAAAACAATGTTTAAAACCCTTTCACACATTATCATGTATAGTAATTCAAAGAAATCGTTGTGAATTAAACAGGACTATTAATCTCTGACTTCAAATATCTTCCTTGCTACTTTGTAGCCATTTGTTAGTTTTCATACATAGGCAAGTTATTTACCTACTCTAGAGTCTCAATTGCCTTTTGAAAATAAATGTGAATAGTAATTGTATCTAATTTTAAGATATAATTTAAAAGTTAAGTAAAATATTTGCAAGACATTATAAACCTAGCTCAGTAAATGATAGTTATGAATATGCCTACTTTAATGTTGATAAAACTTCAGCTCAATGAACAAAAATACTTATTTTTGGTCACAGTTTATATTTATGCAACAAACACTTGATATCAGAGTCCTGTTGAATGCTCTTAATATGAATCCATATACTGGTATAAAAAGATTTGGTTCAAAATGAGAACACAGCTGCTAATTAAACAGTAGATGTAAATATAACACATCATTAAATAAAAAAATAAATAAATTGATTTAATATTCCAACCTTCTGCTCTTTACATTGCACTGTTGAAATGAAAAAAAAAAGTTCACAAAATAAACTATTTTCAATTCCCATAACTATTAAAGGGCCCATGTCCCAAATATATATATATATATATATATATATATATATATATATATATATATATATACTTCAATTTTAATAAAAGAAGACAATCAAGAAAAAAAAACTGTAACAAATACCTGACAAATATTTTCTTAGGAAATATATCCTAATAGACATAATGCATATGAAAATACATAGCCATCAAGAAAATACAAATTAAAACTCAGTGAACTACTGCTTCATATGCAATAGAATGACTGAAATTCAAATGGCTGGCAATCATTTTTGAGAGTGTTAAATGTTAGAGAATGAAGAAAAAATAAATTTTTTAAGAAGGCAAGACAGGATGAAATTCTGAGCAGGTAACAGAAGAATTAAATTTTGATAAATCTATTTTCCTTATATTAGGAAAGAAAGTAGGCTCTCTGTGCACAGAATAGGTATAATTATATTTGAGGTAGAGTGATAATATCAGAGTTCTTGATATATATACAATATTTTCTCAGGAATCCATGAAGCAGGTTTGTCATTCGCTAGTGAGAGATGTGAGAGGTATTTGACATATTGTAAAAGAGAAGTTTAAAACCCTGTAACATTGGAAAGCTGAAAAAATGTGGATTATTGGAGAATGTTGAGTCTCCACTTAAATTATGAGTGATTTTATAGTGTAAATACCCCATATTTTGTGTAGAGATAAGACAATGTAGGGACTGAGAGGGCAGAGTCTGGAGTCAGATTACATGGGTTCAAATCCCATTCTGAAGTATATCATGATTTATGATCTTGAAAAGAGTCAAATTTTGTTGTGCTCCTGTTTCCTCATCTGTAAAATGGGGATATTCATAGTACTTAGGTGGTATTTAACAATGAAGTGAATTAATATATGTAAATGTTTGTATACTCTTATTATATAGTGTTATCTCTGTGTTAATAATAGCGATACCTCTGGCTATGTTCAGCTACTCTGACGGCAAGTAAATAAACAAGGAAATAGACAAGGTATAGACAAGGAAAAAAAAGCACATAGTTACAGAGATTCAGGTTTGGAAATTTTTTATGTCAAAATACTGAAAAGAGAGTATAAAAAGTAAAGATCATTACTAAGTATATAATTTTGAACCAGAATCTGAACTGAATACCAAAAGAAATGGGAATATGGAGCCAGGGGATAATAGTAGTAAAATAACTATAACACAGTTTATGAGTTGGATTTCTACATGAGTTGGGTAAGTAAGGAAATGAGATAGATAGAGTACAGGAAGTATATTTAGAAAGTGGGACAATACAAAATTTTAAATCATTGTATTTGCAAATTATAAATATCTTAAGCATGACAATGGGGATGTATTCTGAAGTGATGTGGAAGAAATGGTTGGTAATTGGAGACAAGATCCAAGGAGCCACGTGAGACATTTCTGGACTAACCATCTGTATGCATTTTGAAGTCATACACAAGCTTAAAAGCAGGAGGGGTGGGGAAGAGTACTATTATGAGTGAGAATCCAAAGGTTTTAATGTCTAAAAAAGAATTAAAGAGAAGTCTAAATATGAAGTATAACATAGCATAGGAAGTGGTACCTCATACAGTACTATGTGCTACATTGAAACTAAAACTTTCACAAGAGTCAAAGGATAAAAATTTTAGAAATGCACTGAGAAATGAGAAAACCTACACTAGCTCATCTTTGCTGGTGCTTAATAGCCTTTGCCTTGAAAGGCATACTGAAGAGGCAGTATCACTGAAGTCTACCCAGGTTAAGAAAACAAAAGAACTTTAGCAAAAGAAGTTAAAGATATGAGGTTTAATAAAATGTTTCGGCATTACCACATGATGGCGCAGTGGAAAGAGCATCAGACTGGGACATAGAGGACCCAGGTTCGAAACCCCAAGGTCACCAGCTTGAGCATGGGCTCATCTGGCTTGAGCAAGGCTCACCAGCTTGAGCCCAAGGTTGCTGGCTCGAGCAAGGGGTCACTCGGTCTTCTGCAGCCCCCGGGTCAGGGCACATATGAGAAAGCAATCAATGAACAACTAAGGTGCCACAACAAAGAATTGATGCTTCTCATCTCTCTCCCTTCCTGTCTGTCTGTCCCTATCTGTCTTTCTCTCTCTCTCTCTTTCTGTCTCTATCATAAATTTTTTAAAAAAATAATAATAAAATAAAATGTTTCAGGAGGGTAGAGAATGATAAGAGTATTGCTGTATTTCAGAGGCTATAAAGAGCATATAAATCAGAGAGAAGAAGGATGGATCTGGGGGTCTGAGAACTCTGGCATTAAATAAGTAGAGCTTAGCACATGAGGGTAGGTCTCTTAAAGATAAACCATCTGTCATGGTTAAGAATATATTTGGAGCATTCATGCAACTGCTCTCTCCTACAGTTAGTAACCGTTGGCTGACCTGGAGGAAGGGCAATCCCACTGGGAGCATTACATTCACATATACTCTTCATTAGACTGTCTCTTCTGGAAACTGTGAAGCAAGTCTAGAAATGGACAACAAAGAAACAGAGTCTCTTTACAGTAAAGTTCTTGCATTGTGAGCAACACAATACATTCCAAAATATTTCATTTTTAGCACATAATTTTTAATAAAATCAAAGTCTAATAATACATATGAAAACTTTTTAATGTACAGTTAAGTATATCCATCTTATATAAGAAAATATAGTTTCAATACAGTATTTCATCAATATAATGATAAGTAGAAATTTTAGTAGGAAATTTTGATTGGTCTGTGAAGGTGAAATATTATAGACATCCTGATGAGTAATATCAAGAGAAATGGTTCTAACTCATTTTTTAATTATGTAATTTCTCACCTATAGAGTATGTTATAAAAAATAAAAATTTCTTAGTAGAACTGCCAATCCTTAGCTTAGCAGTTGAATTAAAAAATAAGACTGAAACTCTGATCAGTATGTCCTCTTATTTCAGTTTAAGCCAAGTTGCTGCCAAATGAACTATAATGCAATAATGACAGTTCTCTGATAGAGGAATCACTGACCACAACACCCACTCAGTGGCCACAGATTTTACTGACTGCAACACCAGTCAGTAAACACCACAGCAAGGAATTTCCAAAGCAAGGACCCTTTTTTGTGAATAACAACATATAAAAATAAATATGTAGTTAATAAAGCAGCATATCCATAAATCCTTAGAACACAAAGTTGGCCATTCCTCTGCCTACAGACTGCTTCCACATCTTTTCAAGTTGAGAAAATGGTAAAAGCTTTGCATTTCTTCCCTATCAACAGACTACAAGTCAGTTGAGAACGGATCTATAAACTTTGTCTTCTCTAAGGCCAAATCATTTTTATTTAAATGGTAGCTATATACAGGCTGGGACAAACGTAAATTTTATAGTTATGGAAACACAAAACATTTTATTCTTGTATTATTATTTATTAATTTTTACATTATTTTTAATACAAGCCACTGTAAACCTATTTTTGTCCCACCCTGCATGTTCCAAGGAACAGCGGTCAGTATACTCTTCATCAGACAGCTTCACGGAATAAAGTAAAAATGTTTTATCTTTTTTTTTATATGTTGTGCAATTCTAACTCAGGGAAGATGTCTCTTTTTATATTTTATATTATTTGTATTTCTTAGTAGAAAGCTAATTAGAGGTTTCCGATAAATATCCATTGACATTCTGCATATATGGCAGCACCTAAGGAAGAAAAAATGTTTTTTTTTCTATACATTTCTTACACTTCTGTGCTCCTCAAACCACACAAGAATCAAAATGAGATTTTATCTCAGTTTTAGTCAGTAAAGTGCATTAAATGTTTACCCTGTATTAAGTGCTCAACATTTACAGTAATGAAAAATAAGGTTCAGTACCAGACCTCTGGCAGTCTGTAATCTAGTGTTGTGCACAACATGTGCCATTCTAATAGATTCTTGATTCCATGTGACTCTGTTTTTGCAGAATAGTTTTTTAAAAGAGATTCAACTAGACCAGCAATTTTCAACCGGTGTGCCACAAGAATTTTAAAACATGCAATACCTACTTTGTCAAGGGCACTGATTTCTTTTCCCTTAGATTGTCAAATAAAAAATGACAACAGCTAACACAATAGCCATCCGGTGTGAATGAATCAAAATTATATCTATGTTTTTGTCAGATCGGCAATTTATATATTTTGGTGTGCTGCAGAATTTCAGTAATTAGTTTATGTGTGCCATGATATGAAAAACGTTGAACATCGCTGAACTAAATCAATTATCAATGTTAACATTTCTGAAAATTCCATTTCTTTCTTTTGATTGAACATGAACTGAGCCACAAATTCACATTCCAACTCTAAAGCTTCTATTCCAGTTTGGAGACATTTGTTCTCACTCTTTTTTTCTCTTCAATACATTTATTAGATCAAATAGCCACTTTCCTAGTAAGCCAAAGGGGGAGGACAATTACTGAAGGAAAAATAAAAAGAAGGTGTGTGGACACTCATTTAAAACTTTGTACTGTCACATAGTTTTGCAATTCTTATTATTTTCTTGGCCTCCTTATTGATGTCATTGGAATAAGCATAATGAAGCAAAGAGATATTCTTATAAAAATACATCTTTTCTCACAACACATATGAACTAAGTATACAAAACTTTATCTTTCAATATATTCATAATTCAAAAAGCAAGTTTTAAGACAATCATTTCCTCTGGGAAGTTAATTTTTTACCCTATTCCTCCATTAACTCCTTGTTTTTTTAGAGAAAACTTTTCTCTGAATTTTCAGACCACACTCAATTGGTTCACTCAGCATTACATTTGAGCAATACATATTTCACATTCTAAAATAAAATTAACCACTAATATAAGTATAAAATATAAGTAAAGCATATATACATTTATATATATATATAAATTATATATATAAATATATATATATTTAACTTTTAAGGACTTTATTGAGTTTTCAGAATCAAGTTCTGAGTGCTTTACTTTTCCAGGTTTTTACTCTAACCCCAACAATATTTCACTTTCAAAAGTTTTAATTCTTTTTCCAGAACATCAATGATTTTCATGATTTGCTGGTTATATCTTCAAGAAACACTTCCACTCTATTTTCTTATGCATTTTTCCAGTAAGCATGTTTGTTGTCTTGTCCTTGAAGATCTTATTCCACTTCTCAAGGACCTTTGCCTCTTCCAGAGGGCTTTTTCCTCCTCCTGAAGAGCACAGCTTTCTTCTCTGAGATCTGTGTTCTGCTCACGCAGGGCCTGTTCCTCCTTCCATAGAGCCCGCCTGTTCTTCCATTTCCAGCGCTGTTCCCTCTTTCATCAGGGCCAGTTTCTTCATCTCGATTGCTCTTTCCCGATGTTGCAAGACCTTGGTCTTCTCATAGAGAGGCCTTATTTATTCTTGAGGAGCTTTTGACTCATTCTGGAAGTCTATCTCCTGTTCCTGGAGAGCCTTGGTCTCAGCTTCCAGGTCTCAATTCTTTTGCCAAAAAGATTCTTTTTTTTGTGCTCAAGTCATTGATTTTATTTCCCCAGTTGGCTTTTGGTTCTTGCAAATTACATTATACATTTTCATAGGACCTGGATTTGCAATCTCAGGGTCTGATTCTTCTTCTGGATTATCTGATTGTCCATTTGAAAAGCTTTCTTTTCTCTCCAGAAGGACTTGTTCTCCCTTCTAAGAGCCTTGTTCTCATCCTGGGACAACTTATTGTCTCTCTGAAGACTTTTTTCACCTCCGGAGATTCATGTTTGCACTTACTTTGATATTGAATGCAAGAGAAAAAGGAAAAAGATAATAAGCAATTGTGCTTCTGCTATTAATCCACTTTGATTCAGAGACAACCATCATCTCTTTAGTGTTTTACGTAAGCAAACTATATAAACTCTGACTGTGTTGGGTTGAACCAAGGTGAATTAGTGTTATTTGCAATAAAAAAGTACTGAATTAATTGAGAATTTTTAATATTGTGTTGATTTGCACAAGGAGTAGTGTTGCAGGAATTTAAACAAAGCTTAGGCCCACTGCAGGAAAAAAACAGTGAAAATATAAAGAAATATTAGTAAATTAACTATAGATTATATAAAACACTAAATAAGTTTAAGTGATTCTCACCACATATAAACAAATTAATTCTAGATTACAGACTGAATATTGATCAAGGTTAATGCATTGGATAGTTTTTGGTGCTAACAAATTCTGTCCTTAACTATTATTGAACTATTACTTCTAATATCTTTGTTATTTATAATTAAATCACCTGTGACTGATGTGTAAAAAAACCAGGTATTAAAAAAATATATGTCTACTGCTTTGTAAGAACTAGAAAACATTTTTAAAGAGACTATATACACTGTAGTATTTTTTTTCCAAATGTACTTCGAAATTATGTAGTGATATCAGATATTTAAAAGATATTCACACTTACATTTCTGTGGTTGCTGAATTCCCTGCAATGCTGCTTTCTTTTAGTACTAAAAGGAACTAGGCAACATTTTATGTCATCTATAGTGATGTCATATAGCGTTAACTCTATTGAGTGTATACGTGTTTGAGATTTGTTTTTTCAGTTTGTATTTTAGAAAAAAATAAATGTGCTGTGATTTTATTTTATTTTGTGTTGTTGAAATCTTGCCTTTTTTTGTTTCCATTTTCTCTGTCTAGTGTTAAATGTAATCTTTTTATAAATCTTTTTGTATTTATTTATTTTTGAGTTTCAGAAGGTATTTCCCTTTTAAAGTTCTTTTAGTAATAAAATAATTCCCTTCATAGGTCACAAATGCCAAGAAAATCCCTCCCAAACAATATATAGTAGTTATTATGTGAGGTTTTATTATGATAGGGTTACATGTCAGGCACTTGGAGGTATGGATAAGAAAGTAAATATTTCAAAGGGTAAGTTTTATTTATAAGAAAGCTAAATAGTGATTTTGAAACAGCTTTTCCTGCATGATTTAAAAATATGTTTATAGTTGACATTTTTCTCTATTATTAAGTGAATATGTATTCAGTCATTGCTTCCATATATATTATTAAAATTATTTCAAGCATTAATTTCTGCTATTAGCTAAATAATTTCTAATAATTGCATCTTAGGAATTGATAAGTAGAAGTAAACATTGTATGATCAAAAGTGAAAATATTTTAAATGGTTTCAAAATTGCTGCTAAATAATCAGGTAAATTTGTAAATGTAACAGAAACAGCACTGGCAATTTTTAATTCCAGCAGTCTTAAGACAAATTTTATATCATTCAACAAATAACCACTGTCAGAATATAGCACAAAAGATAATTTTTATAACTTTAAAGTATAAACATTTGGTAAGATATTAAAATATTTTATACCATATACATGTCTCAATGTTGTAATAATTTATACTTATTTAATAACATTGATTTATCATCAGTTTAAGGTACAAACTTGAATATTGAATATATGATAGCTTGTATAAACCAGAACCACTCAAACCTAAATAAAGCTTACTTAATTTATTCATCAAACCCAACTCTTTTCAGCACCTATTTACACTAGATCTGCTTAACAAGGTTGAAAAAAGTATTTTTCTGACAGGTTCATAAGTATTAATTACACTTAGTAAAAATAGTAAAAGAAAATCTTCATGGCATGAAAGCTAATGTAAAATTAAAAAGATCCATGTGAAAGTTTTAATTTCTTTGTTTTTATCTTGATGAAAGTGAAATGTTCATTTCATCATCTTTATAATTGTATTGAGAAAGTTTTTCATGTTCTTGTGCATCAACTTCTCCTTTATACTAGTGTTTGTTTGTTTGTTTGTTTATACAACTACGATGGGAGCTAAAGATTCAGAAATAGTTCCAAAACACAAAGAACTCAGAGCATTCTATATTGGAATGTGGTAACTCTTATGGTTTAGGGCAAAGTAGGAAGCAAGAAGAAAATCCTATCACTATTGTTCTAGTTGAAGAAATTTAATTCATAATTTAAACCTTTCCCCAAATAAACTAAAAGCCCAGATGATTTTATTAGTGAATTTTTTCAAATATTTAAGAAAAAACTTATATTAAATTTTCATTAATTATTTCAGATGATAGAAAAATAATGAACTTGTTTTCAAACCACAGTACCTTCCATAGAAAACACACAAAAAATGGAAACGATAGCCTAAACTTATCTCATGAATACAGATGCAAAAATTTTAAACAATACATTAACACATCAAGTTCAGTGGTGAATAAAATAAATAATATATCATCACCAAACTGAGTTTAATCATGAATGCAAGATTGAGTCAACATTGAGAACTCAAATAAGGTAATTTACTACATAAACAGAACAAATGAGAAAACTTTTACAAAAAATATGTTAAATACATATTATTTACATTGACAGAAAAAAGAAAATCTAGAAATAAATCTATGCAAGACCTCTATACAGAAAATTACAAACATTATAGAGAGAAACTAGAGATACAAGTAACAGGGAGAATAAGTCTTAAAAAAATTCAACTTTTTTTTACTGTAGAATGACAATATTTTTATTTTATTTAGTAACATTGAGTAATTTTAACTCAAATGTGTGCAATACTTGACAAATTATATCATTTAGAGTATCTATTTTAATTATACCAAAAATAAATATCTTAAAAACAAGAGAAGATTAACTTTTCAAAATGTTATAGACAATCAAATTGTGTAGTGTTAAGTCAAGGATAAATATGTAAACCAATGTGTTTGAACAGGAAAGTCAGAAACAGGTGTACTTATTTGGAATATTTGCTCTATAGAGCAAAACTTATGAATCTCACAAACAGTAAAGATAAGTGAAATAAACTATGTATATGATATAATTTTATTTCAATAAAATGTGAAATCATGCAATGATATATAATCTTACAAATCAAAGTAGACATTACTTCAGAGATGTAGGGATGTGCTGATGGTGGGATGCTAGTAGTGTTCAAGTTTTAGTTCTACATGAGGATTAAGTTTGTTCTTTTTTTGATAATTTATAGCCCCCTACATAATTTCTACATATATAAATGTATATTTATATATTTTAATAAATATAAATATATATTTATATATATAATTTATTAAAAATATAAAAAGATAACAGGAGAAACTTTTTGTGTGAATTGATGAAATTTTGTGTTTGATTCTTTTTATAGTAGTCTGCTATTTAAAAACAATGTTATCTTGAATACATGAACATTTTTGTTTATGAACAGTATAATGAGGAATAACTGAAATTTCTTATGCCTTCAGATACATGTAAAGAAACTTAGTTCTTCTAAAAAAAAAAAAAGAAAGAAACTTAGTTCTTCTAGACCATAAGTATGAACTACTACCACCACCATCATCATATTTTTTTTGAATTTGCTTAGTGAAAAGAAATTATAGTGTATCTTTTTATTTATATCAAATGCCACTGGTATTGTTGCTCCAGTATATTGCTTCACAGAATTTACTGTTTCAAGATTTTTATTATTGGCAAATACATTATTTTAGATATTTTTAGGTAAATCATAAATGTCAAGGTGGTCTTACCTTTGGTGTCATTTAAACAAATAGAAAAAGAGAGGCAGAGAAAGTTACTCCATGGCTATTTATTAATATTATTAGAAGATGAAGATTCAATTAAAGAAAGACAGATGTCATGTTAATAACAACATTATTTTTAAAAGAGAAGTTTACAAGCTTTCTAAAGTTTTTAATTGTATCTATCAATTTGTACATGAATTAATTGGTTTCAGGCTTTTAATATATTTTAACATGTTGACTCTGCCATCTCCATAAAATAACATAATAATAATGTTCATATAATTTTAGACTGTCAGGTAGAGAGAATATAATAAATATTCTAAATCATGTTTTCAGTAAATTTCCTGTAGCTGGTCAGGAAACTCCACACTATTTTATAATTAACATGATGTTGTTTTTTTAAATTGAAGGCTTTGCACGTATTAACTGAATAAAAATATTTCTTTTTTTTATAAATAATTTTTTATTATAATGGGGTGACATCAATAAATCATGGTACATATATTCAAAGAAAACGTTTCCAGGTTATCTTGTCATTTAGTTCTGTTGCATACCCATCACCCAAAGAGAGATCATCCTCCGTCACCCTCTATCCAGTTTTCTTTGTACCCCTCCCCTCCCCCTCCCCCTCTCCCTTTTTCCCTCCCCTCACCCCCATAACCACCCCACTCCTGTCCATGTCTCTTAGTCTCATTTTTATGTCCCACCAATGTATGGAATCCTGCAGTTCTTGTTTTTTTCTGATTCACTTATTTCACTCCGCATACTGTTATCAAGATTCCACCATTCTGCTGTAAGTGATCCGATGTCAACATTTCTTCTAGCTGAATAGTATACCATGGTGTATATGTGCCCCATCTTCTTTATCCAGTCTTCTTTTTTTTTTTTTTTACAGTGATTAAAAGCCTTTAAGCAAACTCTTGGCCAATACAGCAAGAAACCATAAAAGAGTAGTGTCCTTAACATGTTCACCAACTCCAAGTTGGCCCCATCACCATGCCAAATCCCTGAAAAATGCAACCCAACCACAGTTCAGTCTGTTAGGAGCTGTCACAGAGAGCAGGAGTCCAGAAAAGTCCACATCCAGGAAAAGTCCTCATGGCACTGGAATTGTTGTCACCATTCTATACTTTGCAGCTCATGTCCAAGTCCCAATGACCGCTGCTTCTAGTAAAAATATTTCTTGAATAAAAAAAAAATATGTGTTATTTATAAAATCAGCATTCTAGCATTAAAATGTTTTAACATTTGATCTAGTGCAGTCTGACCCTGGCCCTGTCAATGGTCCAGTTCTATGACCTTAATCCTCTCTTAGAGTGAGATGTTTCTGCTCTAAATGTCACCTTAAGTGACTCTTATCTAAAGTAAAGTCAGGATTTGGGATGATGAACAGTGTCAGGAATTCCAGGACCACAAGTCTTGAGACACTTGGGGAGTAGATGAAAAAATCTTTTTTTCCTTATTTTCCAAGTGAGAGGAGGAGAGATAAAGAGACAGACTCCCACATACACCCTGACTGGGATCCACCAGCAACCTTTGTCTGGGGCCAATGCTCTGCCCATCTGGAACCATGTTCACATCTGAGCTATTTTTAGTGCTTGATGCAGAGGCTCCACAGAGCCATCCTCAGTGCCAGGGGCCAATGTGCTTGAACCAATTGAGCCATAGCTGTGGGAGATGAAGAGAGAGAGAGAGACAGAAGGGGCAAGGGGAAGTTTGGAAAAGCAGATGGTTGCTCCTCCTGTGTGCCCTGACTGGAGATTGAACCTGGGACGTCCACATGCTGGGCCCATGCTCCACCACTGAGCCAACTGACCATGGCCAGAAAAATCTTAAAAGCTAAAATTTCTTAAATTTTAAATATATTCCAAAAGTTATTTGAATTCCAGAAATTGAGAAAAATAGCACAAGGAAAACAAAAGAGAAGTAGGCATCAAGCATGATAAATATGACATTATTAAGGTTTTGAGAAATTAAGTATCATTAATATTATCTGAATTGTGTCTCCTCTTAAAATTCATATTTTATAGTGCTAACCCTCAATTCTTCAGACTGTGAAGGCATTTGGAGATAAGATCTATAAATAGGTAATTGGATTAACATGAGATCATTAGGGTGGGTCCTAATGTAGTATGAGTAGTGTTCTTATAAGATGAGGAAATTTGGACACATATAGACACAGAGAGAAAAACTTCTGAAGACAGAGGTGCAAGACCATCATCTCCAAGCCTCAGAAACAATGAATCCTGATGACACCTTGATGGTGAACTTCTGTTCTCTAGAACTGTGAGAAAATTTGTTCCTGTTGATTAAGCCATCCCGTCCATGGTACTTTGATATGGCAATCCTAGCAAACTAATAAAAACATCACTCTTCTCTACTTAATAAAAATTCACCTGGGAATTTAGATATCATAAGAAGAAACTGACCTTCAACAGGTTGATTCTGCTCAACTCTATAATTTCTATTTTTCTTTGAATCCCTGGTTTCTGACACTCAGTTCTATGTTTAGCTTGTGTTCTAGCTAGCATTAATATTCCATTGTGAACTGTTTACACTTAAGAAATCGGTCTCCTAAGGAGATTTCTTTCTTATATGAAGTTAAACTAATTTAGAACCAATTTAAGGTCTTAGAAAACAGAATATACACACATTTGTGATTTCCTTCTTAATCAGGAATATTAAAAAGATTTGGGGCTGCTGATGTACCCATGCACATTCAGGCTTGGTACTGACAATCTAAAGCTAGAACCTCCTTAATTCTGTGAAGTACCCAAAAATTAAGCAGCTAGCCTTGGCCGGTTGGCTCAGCAGTAGAATATGAGCCTAGCATGTGGATGTCCCAGGTTGATTTCCAGTCAGGGCACACAGAAGAAGCGCCCATCTGCTTCTCCACACCTCCCCCTCTTGCTTCTCTCTCTCTCTTTCTATCTCTCTCTTTCTTTCTCTCTCTCTCTCTCTGCCTCCTGCAACCATGGCACGATTGGAGTGAGTTAGCCCTGGTCACTGAGGATGGCTCCATGGCCTCCACCTCAGGTGCTAAGAGCTCAGTTGCTGAGCAATGGAGCAACACTCCAGATGGGCAGAGCATTGCCCCCTAGTGGGCATGCCGAGTGTATCCTGGTCAGGGTGCATGTGGGAGTCTGTCTGTTTCTCCTCTCCTCTCACTGAATAAAAAAAATATTCAGCTGCTGCATGAAATGAAAATAGTGAATAGAAAAGAATGAAAAGTGCTTTTTTTTTATTTTAAAGATGTAAGATGCTTTATTTTGCCTCAAAGTGAACCTTTGCTTCATCTATGCCTACTTGGGAAAAGCTGAATGTATGGACTAAGGCTAGCAATGAAATAGGCGTGCTGAAGCTACCCACCTGTACCAACTAAAGATATAGTTGTTAGTTGACGGGATCACAAGTAATCTAGCCCTGCAGAGGGTAGCCTTAGGCCCTAAGTTAGGGTCTTTGTGTTTCTTACTTGCTAATTCTTCAGAAGCCAACCTGTATTTACTTGGCCTCAATATATTTTGCTGGCTGATAAGAGCCACGTGGTCTGTCTTACAGAGTACTGCCCCGCCCCAGGTGGTTCTCTGTGAGTTTTCTCTGAGGTCCGAACAACTTTACAAACCAGTCTAGATGTTCAGCACTTCTGAAGTTTAAGCATCTTTCTTTAGGTGTTGTTTTTGCTCAGGACCCTGCAGTCACCACAGAACTGGCTTGACCCTCTGGGCCAGGTTTCCAGAATGAAAAGCCAAATGCTCACCTGTACAAATACTACCTGCATAAACTTAGGTATCTCCCAGTTTTCAAATACTCTACCCACAAACTAAAATCCAAGTCCAATGCTATACATTCAATATATGAGAAACCTTAATTACTTCTTTAAATTATTATTTTTAATTTAATGATTTAGAATATCTAAAAAGTGTAAGTTAAGGTCTCTGAAATCAATTGCTCTAAACTTCAAATGTCCTAGGGTGAGAGAGGAGCTTGTAAAAACAAACTTTATAGGAGATCATTTAAGAATCTACTTTCTGTGAGTAAGTATAGAGATTATCTACACAAATTTGAAGTAAGTCACCTTACCCACCCCCAGCAGGATGAGTAATGTGACATAGAGAAGTTAAAAAAATATAGTCATTAAGAACCTTCTAATGAAAGTAAAAAAGAATTGCCCCTCCTTACTTCCATGATGTAGGAAGTGATTAGATACCCACCGTCGGGAAAAATCTGTTGATGGAATGACGTGAAGGAACAGATATGAGAGTCTCCAGTTCTGTCAGAGTACAGGGTTAAGAATAAGTAATGCAAACCCAAGAAGTTTAGGGCAGTAGCCAGAAAAATCAGAGGACTTGGAAATAAGATTTGAAGTCGCCAGACCAGGCAACAACAGCCTTTCATTTTGTTATATCTGAAGAGGGGAATATTGTCTTCAGTTGTGGACGTTTTTTTTGTGTGTGTTCCAATTTAAATATCACATCCAACCCTAAAACTCCATTTTTGCCTTTAAGAAAATAAAAGGAAAAAAAAAGCAGAAATGATCATCAAAACCAGAAATGACCAAAAACAACTGATTAATTTTAACTTACATTCAAAGAACATTTCTTCAAGCTACAAAAACAAAACACAGTCGCTGCAGTGGTTGGTTTGCATTAAGCATCTATCTAATTACTTTATAGAAAATTACCTTTCTTCCTTAAAACAGGGTGAGGCTTGCCAAATCTACTCCTGTTGTAGTGATGAGCCTCGTGCTTTTTGGCTTCTGGGCTCTATCTGCGTTCGTCTGCATCTGCTTTCATCCTCCTCAAAGTCCTCTTAAAAGGAGCACAGAGAATCTGCAATTCATGTCAGGGCACCCTGCCAGGTTAGAAGCTGCCAAATAGCAACATCAGGTTTTGTGAGAAAAATTAAGTTACTTAGGCCTTCCCTGTAGCACAGCAATGATGTTGGACAAAAGGTTATGCAGTTTGAATCGCTATTCCCATCCTGCTGGGGAAAGATGATTTGGAAGTGAAAATGTGAGGTTATGATGTGATTTGCACATTTCACGGTGACCTAACCTTTTCAACTGCTGTTCTTATTGTGTCTGGTTATCATGTTAGTGATTTTTTTTTCATTGTTTTTCTGCAGTTGTCACACTACAACATAGAGAGTAATGTGAATAACTTTGCATATTACATGTTTTAGAATGTTATGTGGGTCTCAGCTCATCTTCAGTAATTCATTATCCTATGCAGCAAAAGTGGTGTCTTTTGATTATTTTCTTCCTAAGAAATTATTGTGGGCTGAGTTAGGATTTAAAAAAATGTAAATTTCAAAAATGAAAGCAATAGAAATCTTTAATGGCTAGAAATTGAATGGCACATTTTATTCATAGTTTCAGTGTTTTCTCATCAGTAATTGTAATAACAGTACATTTTCATAGGTTTACTTTGAGGTCTAAACAAATTAATGTAAAATTTTAAAAGGATATAGATTATGATGAATAAAATTAGCTGTAATTTCATATTATAGAATATTTTGAATTTCAAGTAAAAGGTATTTTTAATCACAACAGAAATATGTTAAATGATTATAATATTTGGGGGTTTGAAAATCTGTTTTCTTTCTTTTTTTTTTTTTGTATTTTTCTGAAGCTGGAAACTGAGAGAAACAGTCAGACAGACTCCCGCATGCGCCCCACCGGGATCCACCCGGCACGCCCACCAGGGGCGACGTTCTGCCCCTCTGGGGCATAGCTCTGCCACGACCAGAGCCACTCTAGCGCCTGGGGCAGCGACCAAGGAGCCATCCCCAGCGCCCGGGCCATCTTTGCTCCAATGGAACCTTGGCTGCGGGAGGGGAAGAGAGAGACAGAGAGGAAGGAGGGGGGGTGGAGAAGCAGATGGACGCTTCTCCTATGTGCCCTGGCCGGGAATCGAACCCGGGTCCCCCGCATGCCAGGCCAATGCTCTACCGCTGAGCCAACTGGCGAGGGCCTGAAAATCTGTTTTCACATACACCAATTTATTTGACTCTATGGAAACTTCATAAAAATAGTAAAGTTGTTTATAAAGGTTAAGAGAAAAATATTTTTATGACTTATTCAGAGTCATATAGGAGTGCACAACTTTCTCCTTTTCTTATAGGTTCTTTGGCTGGTCTAATAATTAAATTGACATAAGACATTAAGAGGAGAAAAACACATTTAATTTTATATTTATGGGAGCTCCATAAAAAACTTGAGACAAAGAACTGACCAAAGCAGATATTATACTTTTAGACAATGAAATAATAAATTTGTGAAGCATGGCCAATACAAATAATTTGGGATCGGGGTAATAAATTAGTGAGAAAGTAACAAGCTTTGTTTATTCAATCATTTTGTCCCTGAATTTTCTATTTCTGATGAAAAGTGTCCCCTCTATCTTCCTGGTATAAGGAAGGTAACTTTCACATGGAAAATTTATTTTCTGCCTTCACAGGGCAAAAGAAGATCAGAGTGTTCTTTCTTCTTCTTCTTCTTCTTCTCTTTCTCCTCCTCCTCCTCCTCCAACTCCTCCTCCCCCTCCTCCTCCTCCTCCTCTTCCTCCTCCTCCTCCTCCCCCCTCCTCCTCCTCCTCCTCCTCCCCCTCCTCCTCCTCCTCCTCCTCCAACTCCTCCTCCCCCTCCTCTTCCTCCTCCTCCTCCAACTCCTCCTCCCCCTTCCTCCTCCTCCTCCTCCTCCTCCTCCAACTCCTCCTCCTCCTCCTCCAACTCCTCCTCCCCCTTCCTCCTCCTCCTCCTCCTCCTCCAACTCCTCCTCCCCCTCCTCCTCCTCCTCCTCTTCCTCCTCCTCCTCTTCCCCCCTCCTCCTCCTCCTCTTCCTCCTCCTTCTCCTCCTCCTCTTTCTTCTTCTTCTTCTCTTTCTTCTTCTCCTCCTCCTCCTCCTCCTCCTCCTTCTTCTTCTTCTTCATTTTCTTAGTTTTAAATAAATTTATTGGGGTGGCATTGTTTAACAAAATTTTATAGGTTTTATTATCTATTGTATTGTGTGTTTGCCACTCGAAGTCACATCTTCTGTCACCATAAATGGCCCTCCTTTACCCTTTACAACCACAACACCCCAACCCTCACCACCATTCCCCTCTAGTAACCACCATACTGTTATCTATATCTCTGAAGTTGTGTTTGTCTGTCTTATGTGTTCATTTGTTGTTTTCAGTTTTATATCTCACATAGGAGTAAAATCATATGAGTGAAATCATATGGTCCTCAATGTTTTCCATCTGGCTCATCTTAGTGTGGTATACTCAAGATGCATCCATGTTGTCACAAATGGCAGTATTTCATCTTTTGTTATGTAGTAAACTATTAAACAGACGTGAGCAGAGCAAGGACAATCATCCAGGCACAGAAGGTCCATGACCCTGAAAGGACACACCGGGAGAATGATGAGTATTTTATTGAGATCTTCCCCTGAGAGTTCCCCTCAAATCTCCATCCTTAAAAGTTCCTAGCTTGATCAGGCAGTGGCACAGTGGATAGAGCATCAAAGTAGGATGCAGAGGATTCAAGTTCAAAATCCAGAGGTCACTGGCTGAAGCACAGGCTCATGGGCTCACCAGCATGAGCCCAAAGGGTGCTGGCTTATAGACCAAGGTCACTGGCTTGAGCCCAAGGTCACTGACTTAAGCAAGGGGTCACTGGCTCAGCTGTAGCCCCCTCCCTGGTCAAGGCACATATGAGAAAGCAATCAATGTGCAACTAAGGTTCCCCAATGAATAACTGATGCTTCTTATCTCTCTCCTTGTCTGTTTGTCCCTATCAGTCCCTCTCTTTGTTGCTCTTTCTCTTTTTGTCTCTCACATAAAAAAAAAAGCCCTAGGATGGAAGATCCAGCATGGTCTCCCTCCCGTGCAACTTCCTCACCCCCTCACCCTCTTCTTTCCATCAAGTGCATTTTTATTGTCTCTGTTTTTCCTAAGCTCTAAGGGAAGCAATTGGAAGCAGCAGCTCATCCTTTACTAAACCCCTGAACCCGTCTCCAAGGTCAACTTTTCTCTGAATTCCCAGTGAACCCAAGCAACACAGCCTACTCTTATTTCTTCTATAATGTTTAGAGCTAAGGCAAGCCCGCCTAGGTTCTATCCTATTGCTACTTTTATCCTATGCCTTTCTTTGTTTTACTGTCCCAAGCTCTGTAATAACCAGGGCATTCATTCTCTTGAGTGAATTGTCCACTCAGTCCCTTCTGAGTGTATTCCTACACAGCCAATAAATTTTTGCTTTACTTGTTGCACTGTGTCTCTTGGCTGGATCCTTTCCTTCAAGAAGACAAGAATCAAAATTTTATTATTTTGCCAGTAACATTTATGGCTGAGTAGTATTCCATTCTATATTCATTGTGGCCAAGATAGATTATTGTCCTGTGATAGATTATAGAAAAAAGAAAATGTGGTTTATACAAAGAATGTTCTTATTACACAGGCTATTTCTAAATAACTTTAATTCAAAATAAATTTGCCAAAATGACATATTTTGAGATGACATATCTTTTACCTTTGGTCACTTGGATTCAAATCTATGACTATTCTATACTGTGTATTTTTCAGAGATAAAATAGATGCCAGAATTTTAGCATTCTTGGAGAAAATTTTCAGACTATAATGAGTAGAGCATGCTTTTTTTCCCCGCTTGACTCCTAGATATAATTAATTAATAACTTCAAAAATACTTCATTATTATATACCTGATTGTACACAAGTTTTTAAAGATATCACAGAAAAGTACACTGATACACAATTTGAGAGGGAATAAAATCAGAGGATAGATATGCAGACTTGCTGTAAAACAAATGACTTGCTCACTGAATAAAAATAAATAAGCTCAGTTAAAATAATAAATGCTTTATTTTATCAATGAGTATAAGCAATAAATTACAACCAGAGGAATATTAAAGAAGGAGCTGATTTAGAAGCTTTAGCATTCAGGATATATTTTAGGTCCTAAATTGTGTAAGTGTGAACATGTGTTTTCTTTTTCTTTACATATACTGACAAATAGAATTTTCATGCCTCATTTAATTACCTTTTGAAAAATTTTCTGAATATTTACAGCAAGCATCACTTTGGGAAACTTTCATCATTTAATCAGCTTTCTTTAAAACTATGTACCTAGAAAGGGATCTGTTGGGCAGATGAAATATATTATGCTCACTTTGTTGAGGTTGACTGCTGCCCACGTGGGGGCCGTTGCCCAGGTGATATTAATGTGTGTTGGGGGCTGGCTGTGGGCAGGCAGAATCCTTGTGGCCTGGGGCTTGGTTTTGGGATTGAGCCTTTCTCACCCTTTTTGGTGTGGGGTGGTACAATCCAATCATGCCTCAGAGAAGTGACTTTGTATTGGAGACTTCCCTGTTTTGTATATTGGATTGAAGGTTTGGATTTCTACACTATAAAGTGGGGGCAGAACAGGAGCTTGCTCTCTCTTGGTTCCTGAGATTAGCATGAGAGAGCAGAGAGCAGAGAAAGGCCACATGGAGTAGGCCAGGAAAAGCAGCCAAGATGGCGGACTGTTGAGTGAGAAGCCAGTTTATGCAGAGTTTGTGCAGGGAGAAGGAAGGAGATGGGGAACAGAGCTGAATAAGTCTGGTGAGCTAGAAACCTTTGATTCTAGGAAACTCGGATAAGTCAGTAGCTTTGTGAGCACTGAATGTGAATGGGTTTTGGAGCCCAGTGTGTGTTTTTACTTGCCCGCCGGTGCAAGCTAGGATTTGGCACCAGTTTTTGGCTCAGTTGTTTCTTTACCGACTGTCCGAATCCAATGCAAACCTGCATGGGCCAGGCTGCTGTGATGGTGGCCCTGGCTTCTGGCTTTACAGGATCCTAAACTATTTCGTACAAGACAAATTTTCAATATTGATATATATCAACATTTTATTAGCCATAGACCACAAATCTTATGGTCGACAGGATTAGAGGATCTGAAGTTATAGAACGGGATCTCTCAAAGTCTCCACTCAAAAAACGGAGGAAACAAAGTATTTTGAGATAAAATATTACAAGCAATTCAACATATTGTTTCTAAATCATTTCTAGCCACAGATTCATATGATAAAAGAGGCAGAAGCGCAGGTTAATTATTCTAGCTTGTCCAGGTCCCCTGTCTCCACTGGTATTTCATAGTGGGCAACTGCACCAATTGTTTCTGCATTCTGCTTTTAAAGAATCAGATTTTCATATTTACATTTCAATGAAGCTGTAGTCTAAAAGCTAGATGCAACAAAAACTGCTATTCTAAAGCAATTGTTGGGTTAATTTAAATAATAAAGAAAATCAATTATGTAAATGTCCAGATAGTCTCACCATTTAGCCTTAAGAGCTTCAGCAGAGAATAGGAGAATAGTAAAAGTTGTGCATCTTTTTCTTTTTGATTCAGTACCCTCTGAGAATAATATTCATTTGCACCAAACTGATCAGTGAAAATGACACACTCCTAAAAAGAAGTGTGCTGGCATATATCTTATGTAGAAAGGAGCCTAACGTCTGAGCCCAACATATTATACTTCTAGTAACAGCATTGATAGGAAGGGCTGAAAGAATGGAGGTATAATTTTAACAATAGAAGAATAGTTTATAACTCATAGTAATAATAAGGAAGAGCCTTTTTATAGCATCTTCCATAGCTGGAAGGGAATTTAGAGATAATTGAATCTTACATTTTCACTTTGGGTGGACATGCTGGTGTGAAGAAAAGACACACCTTCTTGCCTAAGGCCTTATCTCTGGTTAGCAACAGAGCCAAGGCGTTTGACAGGGAGACCAGGTAACTTTTTTGATATGTCATAGTTGACTTTAGACTGAGTGATAAAATTGTTTTATTCTTTTTTTACATAGTGGAAATTCTAGGAGCTCTTATTTTGTGATTTAAGAAGATATTTTCCTGATTCTTAGTTTTACATGAGCCTAAAAAAGAAAATTCTTCCATGACTTGCTTAAGTAACCCATGAATCTGTTTCTCTATGTGCTGCAGTAGACCTTGAGTCACAAAGCACTTGTTTGTATTTGTAAGATTTCTATAAAAGTCCTTAACTATGACTTACACATTCTTGAATTTGTCTGAGGAAAGTGGAGGAGATGCAGAGGTAATAATTGTGAGCAGACCTACACTTGAGAATGATAGCTAGACGAGATAAGAAGTCTTTATGATATAAGAAAACATTTCTTTCAGGAGAAAATATTCACTGAACAAATAAGTATCAAACATAGATCGAAAGCACACAGGATATTCTTAAAGCGAAATCAGAGGTGATCCTTGCATCCAAGTTATGAGCAATGCATTGAGTGTATCGGGAAAAAACAAGAAGCAATGTTAACTGAGAGCTCTATGAAAAAGAAGACATGACACGTAATTACCGTGGAGTAGATATTCTCAGACGCTAAATTGGAAGGTGATAAACCCTGCAATAAAGCTTGTGGGCTAACAGAAGAAGAAAAAGGCATTTGTGATAGTGCTTGAAAAAATAGATAGGATTCTAACTAATATAATTTGACAAAATGAATACATAAAGGAAGCACTACAAGGAAAATTAGGCAGGTAGAAAAAAATAGCAGGCTCTTCAATAAGCAAGATTAAATATAATTATGAAAAAATCCATCTCTTAATATTGATCATAAACACTTAGGAAAAGGATGTAAGTATGTCATCCTTTGAGATGAATAATAAATTGGCCAAGATTCTGTAACTTGTTTGTTTTTAGTACCTTCATTTCAGAATCTCACTTTTTTGATAAAACAAACCTAATTACACAATAATGGTCTTTTTTATGTACATGGTTTTTGCTTTTCATTCTCATATTTCTTGTTCTTATCATATGTATGTTACTGGCATTTGCATTATTTATATCTTTAGAGACTAGCATGACTTGTAAATTTCCATGTTTGCTTTGTGACAGCCTGCTGAACGATAGTAGATTTATAATGAGGACAGAAATCAACACCATTTTCCAAAAGACAGAGTGCCTTAAGTAGAACAACAGTTATGAATAATTGAAAAAAATAAACCCAGCCTAACAACAGATATTGCTGTTTCTGTCAAATTTTGCTGTGTCTCCAAGCCTCACTTCTAAAAAATTGTGAAAATTAATCAACAGAATATTATTTTATTTACGAAGTTCATAACAATCAACCCTCTAAATGCTTGAAAATTGATTTAAATCATTAATATAGTTTTAAAAATGTCTGGAATTCAAGTTATATGTAACCTTGTCATTTGATGATGAAATTGTTGACAAAGACTTTATTCATTAATTAATTTGGTTACAATATTTTTGTAGTGACTATAGTATTTTTCTTCAGTATTTTTAAAACAGTGTTTTGGCACTGAAGTGTCCCTTTCATAAAAAAAATCTTCAAAGGCCCTACTTAAACCTATCTCTTATTAAATTGTTCACACTATCTATTGTATATACATATAGGTGTTGTTATAGGTAGAGGTATCAATTATTAATATACATACATATTAAATAAAATGTAATTGATATATAGGAATATATATATATATGTATACATATAAGAAATAGTCCCTCATTAGCCATGTTTCATTTACCTACAATCAACAGTGGTACAAAAATATTAAATGGAAAATTCCAGAAATAATTCAACTATCAAGGGTCTTGAACCATCAACACTGCCTGATCCTGAGATCTCACCACTGACCCTGTCATAGCTTCATGATCTAAGATTATTAGAAACAGATGATTCTCCTTCTGATGTATTGTCAGAAGGTCCATAATAGTCCAATGCTACATCACAATTCCTGTGTCATTTACCTCACTTAATCCTATTACATAGGTATTTTAGCATCCCACATAATCACAAAAGAAGGATGAGTACAATACAGTCAGGTATTTTGAGAGACAGAGAGAGAGATCATGTTCACATAACTTTTATTGCAGTATATTATTATAATTGTTCTTTTTTATTATGAGCTATTGTTATTCTCTTAATGTGCCTAATTTATTAATTAAACTGTTAGCTTTTTTATTTAGGCAACATTCCAGGAGCCAATATTTTTGATGGTTTACAATATTCCAGCATTTGGAGATATATTGGAAAATAAACCCAAAACAGTTTTGGCACTTATGGAGCTTTGAAGCTTAAACAGAATGCAGGTAATAAAGAATCAATTAAAATCAATATTAATCAGGAGAATTATTGGAAAAACACTGATTTCAATAAAATATCAAGGTCACATATTCAATTCCAAATGTTGACTTTTTAAAATACTTATGGCCCACTTGGGAAAAAGTATTTTTACAGAATATTTTTAGTGTTTTAAATCTATAGTGTGTGAATGTGTCCTTGTAACGATATAGAATATATTTTTGAACAATTATGAGTTGTCTATTACTTTTTTCAAATCTGATTTTTCTAAATGCCCTTTTATTTTACCAGTTTGATGTGTAAATATATGTGTCACTATTTAGTCTTTTCTCTGTCCCGGAATGTCCCCAGTGCAGGGATGGAATCGGCAAACTGCAGCAGTGAAGGGAAGTAGGTGATGATAAGTGCTCTGCTCTGATGGAAAGGAATCAAATGAGCTCTTCTTTCATTTAAACACAAAACAAAGTGCAAGAAACTGTACAGTTATGTTTTCATCCCAGCAAATCTCCAGAAGGCTTCCAGCACAACTTAATAAAATTCTAAAACGCTGTAGTTATTCCCCAGAAGGCTTAGCAGGGCCCAGGACCCTAACAAATAAGGCTACCAAAAACAATGACTCTTTGAGACTGGTCTAGCATATAAGAATAGATTTTGAAATATGTTTCTACCAACAATGTCTGAGAGCTATAAGGAGCAGCCACTATGAGCTGAGTACGAGGTGCAGGTACCATGATAGGAATAAAACTTTAGTGATTCCACATGTAGCCACCACCTGGCATTACTAAACACCAGGAACTTCTTGTTTAGTGAGTCTGCCATGGAGTCTATCTGCATATCAGACAAAATAAGTCAAACATCAAGTCAAGTGTCTGGGTCACAGAAGATGCTCAATCTCTACAACAAGACTGACACCTGATGTTTCCAGCTCCTCCCCCTGCTCATTCTATTTCCCACCTTCCTACTTGAAATGCTCTTTAACCATTGGTTTTTAGGGTTTTTCTCATCTCGTTAAAATTTCAGTATAAAAATCACCTTCTTAAAAAAAAGGTTCTGTCCTGGCCCCACTAATTTAAATGGCATGCTTATTGATTCTACCTCCTTACCTTGTTTTCTTTGCTTACATGACACCAACAATTACTTAATTTTATTATTATTATATGAAAATATGTAAGTGAATACTAAACATGATGTGATTCAGAGAGTATAAGCTCTATAGGTTAGGGGTGTTTCTCTACTTAAAAAAGTTCCTGATTTATAGAACATATTCATGATATTTGTTTATTGAATTAATAGTATCAATTGCCAGAAATCCAGAAATATCAAAATTAAAATCACCAGATCAGTTAAAACGATTTATTATGTAAGAGTTTATTGTACTCATAAGAACAATGTGTGATTCAGGAGCTTTCAAATTCAAAACTGACAGGAGGCTCAGAAGTATGATATTACAGGGTGGTTTCTAATGTGAAAATGAAGGAACTGTTTAATTTTGACAGTGATTAGTTATTACAATGGGGAGGTCCAGATGGCACAGGACTGGTTAGAAGACATTATCTCTGCCAATTTTAGGAAGATAATCTAAGTTAAGTTTCACTTATGTTCATTATATAAGCTACATTGAGTTTTGCTATGTGGATTAAACAATTGTGTTGGCTCAAAGAATGTTTAAGTTTGGTTTCCATTTTGTATTTAAATTTGCCATTATTTAAGTTATTCTAAGTTGAGTTAGTGATACATACAACAGAATAAACTACTGCAAACACTATAAAGTACAATGGTTGTATTAGTTAAGGCTCTCCAGAGAACAGAAACAATAAGAAATATATATCCTAGAGGAGATTTATTTTAGAAATTTGCTCACATTATTACAGTGGACAAAAAGTCTCATGTCTTCAATCTGAAGAACCACAAAAGCCAGTAGTGTGATTCAATTGGAGCCCAAAGGCCAAAGAACCAGAAGAACTCATGTATAAGGACAGGAGAAGAGGCATATCCCAGCTCACACACAGAGAAGTAAATCCTCACTTCCTCCGCTTTTTGTTCTATTATGGCAGTTAGGGAATGGATTGGTGAGGGTGACCTGCATTGGTGAGGGTGACCATTTTTATTCTACTGTTCCAAATGCTAATCTTTTCTAGGAACACTCTCACAAACACATCCAAGAATAATGTTTAACCAGGTATCTGATCATTCCTTAATACAGTGAAGTGGACACAAAAATACCATTACAATAGCAATATCATAAAGTGTAAAAAATATTATATTTCAATTTCTAAAAATGAGTAGAGAAACCATAGATTTTGAAATAGTCTCAATGTTTTAGGATTATACATTGTTTTATTTTTTTGTTTACCTATTTATTTGATCCCAAATAAAATGGTTAAATTGTTATCATTCTTGTCACTCATTATATCATTTGATTATTGACAATACTCCTAATTTATAAAAAGGAAACAAGTTTTATGTAGCTAAAATATTATGTATTCTTTAAACAGTTTAATCAAAATTAAATTTATGAGCATGTTATTAGTCTGAAAACTGCCTCAATTTTGAAAAGTGCTCTTAAAATAGAACTTTCATCTAATAAATAACACATTTAAATATTTCATGGCTGAAGTACAGATTAAAGTTATTTGTAATTTTTTAGTTTTCTTCCTATTGTGCATTATTTTATTAAATATTATTCTATTAAAATCGTTCTAAATATTCAAGACATTCTATCAATATAGCATTTTCTCTCTCCTATAGCTACAAAACAGTTCATTTTTAAAAGGAATAGAAAACTGGGGTCAAGTCACAAAGGCATTTTACCTGTCACAGACCGGGAGCACACCACAGAGAGCAAAACTGATGGTGCTGTGCATCTGTGCATTCAACATTTCATGGCTCAAAGCTGCTAGACTTTTTTCTGCATGACCAACTGACTAATTGCTGTACTTGGCCTTTTCTATTCTCTTCAATTAATGCAATGCACAATTGCGCATAGCAACAGAGTCACCCATACAGAACAGAATCTGGGCCAGAATTAGGCTCTAAATCCCAGAAGCACCTGTTACAAATATAAAGCGCCCAGATGGTCCAGTCTTTGTGGGGAAGTGTCAAGCATTGACTTATTTATCTTTCTTACTGTTGGTTTAAGGTCAAAAACATGATCTGCTGGAAGCAGGAAGCCAAATAAAAATCAAAAAAATACCTAAGGTTACTATAGAAATTTCCCAATTTGTTTATCTAAATCTTTATTGCCCAGAGGAGCTCATTTTTATCATTTTCTAAGCATGCAAATGGCATTAGTCCAAGATAACAAGGAAGGCTTCAGTATAATTAGATAGGTTTATTTAAACACAGCTGTAAATCATAAAAAAAAGTAAAATAATTGATGATTAAATTCAACAGTTTGCATATTCAAACTTTTGTCTTTAATCCATTTAATTGTTCCGATTTTATTTGGGATTTTAGAAAATGTTAAATATTATCTTAACCTACTCAGCTTTTTATCGTTTTATTTCTTTCTAGCATAGAGCAAAACAATGTTACATTATAATATTATTATGTTTCAAGTGATTCTTATTGTTATAGTGTTTATGTTCTTCCTTTTCTTTCTCATTGACATATTTAAATTGTACGTTTTGTCATATACCTAATCCTTAACAAAAATTAAGACTTAGTGAATAATCCAGTTATTTTATATTACCAAAGAAGTTAATGTGATAATTAAAATTTTGCTCTTCATCTCAAATTCTATTTGGATTATCATAAACTTCTCTTGGAATAACTATTTTATGCATTTATCTGCAAGCAGAGAGGAAAGAGTTATTTTCTAAAAAAAACCACTTGTTCATTTTTGAATAACTGAGTGTATTAAATATTGCAACCAACAGGAAAATGATTTTTTCCCTTTTTATGCTAAAGTTTTAACAAAATTTTCTATTAAAACAATTCAGTGGCTGCCTCTCATTGCAGATTTGGAATGAACATCATACATACATTACATTCTATAGCTTTTATTCAAGGTCACAATTACCAACTGACATCAACTGGTAGTTTTCCCTTTTAGACTTATTATTTTTCATAAAAGGGGATATGTCTTAAAAACATTAAGGTAAGGATCTTTCCTTACTTTCTTACCAATATTAATTAATGATACTAATCACACAATATTCAGATTCTAAATAGATACCCTTTTTTACCATTTGGTTGCATATTCTGCTGAAATACATTCTAACTTTATGCACTTGAATTAGAACATATTTGAATAGTGAATTTTTTAGGTTAATAGATTTTTCACTTTATGAAATTATCATGTAAGAGCTCAAAAGATTGAAAAGTAGTTAACTTAAAATATGTAAAATGCACATATGTGTACATTTGTTAAAATATATGTATATGAACCTATATATACTTTTTCAAGATTTTTCCAACAGCATATCTTTTTTCCGATAGGTTTTTATTTATTTATTTATTTTAGAAATAGGAGAGAGAGAGAGAGAAGCATTGAGTTTTTGTTCCATGTATTTATGATTTCCTTTTTTTTTTTTTTGTATGTACCTTGACCAGGGATTGAACCTAAAACCTCAGTATATCAGAATGACACTCTAACCAACTGAACTATCTGGCCAGGCTTTAAATCTATATATTCTTATAAAAATAAAAATATTGCACTAAGAACTTAATATTCTTGAAGATAAGTTGATATGAGATGTTACAGTTTCTAACTTTTGTTTAGCCTCATTCTTTCTCTAGAAATTGATTTTTAAATAAGCAATAGACTTAAATACTTTAAGTTACTTACACTCACAGTAAGTCTGTATCTTTATTATAGCAAAAATTATAGAGTGTCTATATTGAAAGGTCAGATTAAAATTTCCACTCAATTAAAATCAAGAATGCATTTTCATTTTATTCTGAAGGGCAACGTGCAAATAATTCTCATGAGGTAGATACTTGCTCACCTCAGTTCAAAATAATAGAGATAGATATAGTCTCTTTGTAATATTGCTTTGTACTTGTCACAAATAAAAATTAAATAGTAGAACTTACAAAATAAGACCTATCAAAGAAATAAGGAAACAGCTTAGCAATGACAGTCAATATTCTTTATCCCCAAATTTCTGCTGGAAATATCTATTAAAGCTACACAAATGTTCGCAGAAATCAAAGAGGCCGGTTTTGGATAAATTGCAGGGCAAACTTTGTGAAAAATTGGGGAGCTGTAAAGATGAGTGAGGCATTTAAAGCATATGTCTGTTTCTGAAAACATGCCTGAGTATATGAAAAGCTGAGAATAAATAGTTTTGTTTTGGGAACAAAGGTGTACTATGAACATAAACCAATCTACATATGGAGTTAAGACAAAATTTGACTCATCTTAAGTAGCAGTCTTCTAGCCTACAGTGAAATTCTTTCTGAAGAAAGGTAACAATATCTAATGTTGATATAAAAATGATTATATATAAGATAGAATAAGATTGTATTATGAAAAACAAGAGAAGCAACATGTAGTAGATAGAAGGGAAGTCAGGTGATATCAACATCATTCACAAAACTAAAAAAAAATATGCTTAATATGATTAAGAAAATAAAAGGTAGTATTAAAATTTATGCAGAAATTTGGTAGCTATTGAAAAACTAAGCTAGAGTACTTAATGCTAGGATTTATAGAGGGATTAGATAGCAGTGAATGTATGTTATCACACTGGGATTGCCGCCTATCTTCACTGTTCACAGATTTCATATTTACAAATTCACATACTTGGTAAAATTTATTTGTAACTGTAAAATTATTGCTCATATTGCTTTTACAGTCTTTCATGGTGGTACACATGTAAAGACTGATTTGCTCATGCACACATCCCAACTGAGATCAAACAAGATAGCACTCTCCTTTCTTATATCAGCTATCACATTGTAAACAAATACCCTTTTGTGATCTATTTATTGCCACATTTCTTGCATTGTGCTTTCTATTGATATTTTCACTGTTTAAAATGGCTCCAAAACATAGTTCATAAATGCTGTGTAGTGCTTCTAAATGCAAGAAAGCTGTGATTTGCCATCTGGAGAAAATACATATGTTGAATAGGCTTTATTCAGGCATGAGTTGTATTGCTGTCAGCCATGAGTTTAATGTTAATCAATCAAAATTGTATAGTAACTAAGCTGGTTTTAAGCAGAACCATGCATAAAGCAAGGTCAATTATTGATTTTTTGATGTAAATATTTTCAGGTAACTAGCCCTGAATTTTCCAAGAGAAATGATTAATAATTTGCTAATTTGATGTCCACAACAACCTTATGTAGTACATAACTACTTTGAATAAGAAAAACTGACTGATTATAAAAGAAAATTTAAAACAAAAAATAAAAAATGCTATAATATACAAGAAATAATGTAAAATACAACAGAAAAATTAATCATATATAAAATTTGAAATCTCCATAAGATAGAAATGATAACAATAATCTCAAAAGCAAAGGTATCAATTCAAAATTTTATCAAATACATGACTGATATCAAGCCACCGACAAAAAGAGTTCTCTGAAACTAAACAAAATGAACATAAATATAAAACATCTAGGGTATTAGAATGTACTTGTTTGAAACCAAACAAAAGAGGATATACTTGAAACATTCAGAATTAGAATTTTTTAACTTTTTTAAAAATTTTATTTATTCATTTTAGAGAGGAGAGAGAAAGAGAAGGAGGGAGGAGCAGGAAGCATCAACTCCCATATGTGCCTTGACCAGGCAAACCCCGGGTTTTGAACTGGTGACCTCAGTGTTCCACACTGATGCTTTATCCACTACACCACCACAGGTCAAGCCCAGAATTACAATATTTTTAGAAAAGATTAACTTCAAAGACAATCCTAATTTGTCAGACATTCATTCAAAAAACATGTAGCCATAAAACAATAAAATGTCATTTTAAAGTGCTGAAAGAATATGATATAAAGAATGGAACTACAATTGCCAATATCTGGATAAAAGAAGTAATAATAATCACATTTTTTTTAAGTGAGAGGAGGGGAAATAGTAAGACAGACTCCAGCATATGTTTCAGCTTGGATCCACCTGACAACCCTTGGTCTGAGGCTGATGATCAAATTATCTGAACTATTTTTAGTGCCTGACACTAGCAGGCTGGGACCAACCAACCCAACTATCCTGGCCAAGGTAATGTTGAAATCAGTCAAACCATTGGCTGAGGGGGGGGGAGGGAGAAAGTGAGTAGAGGGAAGGAAAGAGAAGTAGATGGTCACTGCTCTTGTGTGCCCTGACCAGGAGTTGAACCTGGGATTTCCATATACTGGGCCAATGCTTTATCCACCAACTGGCCAGGGTCACAAAAATTTGAAATAATGATAAATTTTCTAAAATTGGGAGAAAGTGAAAATAAAAAGAAATGATAAAAGACATGTATTATCATTAGTCATCTATGCCTGCACAACAATTTGCTTTAGTATCGTTGGTTTTATACAATCATCAGTGGTGATCTCAAAGTTTCTGTGAGTCAAGAATGTGGGTAAAACTTAGCTTGGTGGTTCTTTATCAGATTCTATCCAATAATTACAGTTAAGTCATTGTGAAGGGCTAAATTCATTAATGATGTCACAAGGGGTAGAAGACTGACTTCCAGGGTGGCTTACACATATGGACTTTTGCAGGACTCAATAACTTCCTGCAGGTGGCGTGACTCCTCTAAAAATGGCAATCAATATTCCAAAAATAAACAATCAGTCCAAAAGAGTAGCAAGTAAAGAGGAACCCCATGATGCTTTTCATAACCTAATCTCTACACAAAGTCTCAATGTATTGAAGTGATGGACCGAGTCCAGCCAACCTTAGGAGTAGAAGGTAAGAATCTTTGGACACTTTTGAAATCATGATAAATAAATGGTTAAATATAATAGAATAGGATTATGAGTAATTATTAATACTAGTGAAAACCTGAAGTTGATCGGCCTGGCGTGCAGGAGTCCCAGGTTCGATTCCCAGCCAGGGCATACAGGAGAAGCTCTCATCGGCTTCTGTACCTTTCTCCCTCTCCTTTCTCTCTGTCTCTTTCTTTCCCTCCCGCAGCCAAGGCTTCATTGGAGCAGAGTTGGCCTGGGAGCTGAGGACGGCTCCATTGCTTCCACCTCAGTTGATAGAATGGCTCCGGCAGAAATGAAGCAATGCCCCAGATGGGCAGAGCATTGCCTCCTGGTGGGCATGAGGGTGGATCTCCGTCGGGTGCATGTGGGAGTCTATTTGACTTCTTCCCGCTTCTAACTTCGGAAAAAATAAATAAATAATAAGTTTAAAAAAACCTTGAAGTTGGCTACTTTGTAGAAAAATAATAAGCAATATTGGAACCTAAGACATCCTACACTTCTGGAAAATAAGCATTAAAATAATTGAAAGAAAACTCATGAGTGACATCTAACTCCCACTTTACTTCATCTGTCTGTCTGGTAAGATAGATAAAAAATACACCAAAAACAATATACCAAACTTGTGGGGTATAGAAAAAATAGTTTAAACAGTTTTAGAGGAAAATTTTACATTAAATAAATTTTCAAATTAACAGCCTAACTTTACCTCAAAAAATCAGAAAAAGGACAAATTATAAACAAACATAGCAAAAGAGGAAATAATAATAAAGATTAGAGCAGAAATAAAATAAATAAAGAAACAATTGCCAAAATCAACAAAACTTACAAATCAACAAATGTTACAGTAAACACATTAGGTCACATTAACAGAATGAAAACAGAAACAACATGATTATCTCATTTGATTTAGAAAACAGTTTGACTAAATTCAACACTCTAAATTAATGAAACTAACAATAGATGTAAATGATCTCAATACAATAAAAGCCATATAAAAATGCCAATAGTCAATGTTATATTCAAAGGTAAAGAACTAAAAACTTTAGTAATTCTAGCTAGAGCAATTAAACAAGTGAGAGAAATAAAACAAATCCAAGTGGAAAAATGGTAAAATAATTTTTCATAGATGTTATGATTATATATATATGACCTTAATGACTCCATAAACAAATATTAAAAGAAATAATAAATTCAACAAAGTCAATACACAATTTTTTTTATATATATACACTAGCAATTAACAATCCAGAGAAATGCAAATTAAAACCACATTGAGATATCACTTCACATCTACTTCAATGGCTTTAATATACAAATTAACAAACAGTAAGTTCTGGCGAGGTTATGGAGAAAAGGGAACCCTCCCGCACTGCTGGTGGAAATACAGACTTGTCCAGCCACTGTGGAAAATGGTATGGTGTTTCCTCCAAGAATTAAAACTGGAACTGCCTTATGACCCAATCATCCCACTTTTAAGAATATATATTAAAAATTCTAAAACTCTAATTTAAAAGAAGATATGCACCCCAATGTTCATGGCAGTATTGTTTGTAATAGCCAAGATCTACAAATAGCCCAAGTGGCCATCTGTGGACAAATAGTTAAAAAAAAACAAACTGTGGTACATTTACACAATGGAATACTATGTGACTTTAAAAAAGAAGAAAACTTGGGCTCTGGCTGGGTGGTTCAGTGGGAGAGCATCGGCCCAGCTTGTGGATCTCTCAGGTTGATTTCTGATTAGGACACAAAGGAAAGGTAATCATCTGCTTCTCCACCCCACCCCTTTCTCTCTCTATTCCTTTCCAGCAGCCATGGCTTGATTGGTTCAAGTGAATCACCCTGGGCACTGAAGTTGGCTTCCTCATTAGGTGCTAAAACTAGCTCAGTTTTGAGCACAGCCCCAGATGGAAGTTGCCAGATGGATCCTAGTAAGGGCACATGTAGGAGTCTGTTTCTCTATCTACCCTCCTCTCACTTGGAAAAGAAGAAAATAAATAAAATAAAAAGAAGGAAATCTTATATTTTCTGACAGCATGGATGGACCTGGAGATTATTTGCTGAGTGAAATATGCCAAAAGACAGAGAAAGAGAAATACTACCTGATCTCACCTATATGTGGAACCTGATGAGCACAATAAACTGAAGAGCAAAATAGAAAAAGAAGCAAGGTCACATGAAACAGATGGACAGCTGTCAGAGGGAAGGAGGAAGAGGGATGAGATCAAAGAAGGTGAAGAGATTAGCCATAATCATAGATACATAACATACATAGAAACAGCAGTGTAGCAATAACTAGAAAAAAAGGGGGGTGGAGGTAAGGGGAGGGGAAGCAAAGTAAGAAAAATGGGGGCTAAAAGACACTTTGCATGGGGCATCGGCACATGACATGGTGTATAGAGGGTGTTTTATTGAGAGGGACTCTTAAAATTATGTGAACACAATAAACTAAAACTAAAAATAAAAAAAAGAAACAATCTCATTCACAGTAACATTTAAAATATATTTACATTTTTTTATGATTAGTGACTGAGCACCTTTTCATATGGCCTTTCATATGTCTTCTTTGGAGAAATGTCTATTCAGGTCCCTTGCCCATACTTTAATTAGAAATTTTTTTTGATGTTGAGTTGTATTTGCCCTTTATAAATTTTGGATATTAAACCTTTATAAGATATATCATTGGTGAATATCTTCCCCTTCAATAGGTTCTCTTTTAGTTTTGTGGATTTTTTTTAATTTTTAAATTTTTATTAATTTTAAATTTATTGTTTACATGGATTCAAGTGTCCCATTAAATATAACTCCCTCACCCCATCCCTGTGTCCCTTTTTATACCCCTTTCCCCCTCTCCCCTTAACTTCCTCTCCCCTTCCCTCTAGGATTTACTCTCTTGTTATCTATATCTCTGTTATGTATATATAGTTTCACTAATCCCTTTACCTTCTATGATTCCATCTCCTCCTCCCCCTTCCCTCTGACTGCTGTCCCTCTGTTCCCTGTGACCCCGCCTCTGCCTCTAGTCTATTCCTCAGTTCACTTTGTTCATTGGATTCCACATTTTTTTTTCTAAAATTAGAAGTGGGGAAGCAGTCAGACTCCCACATGCACGCGACCAGGATCCAGGGGGCGATACTCTGCCCATCTGGGGCATTGCTTTGTTGTGGCTGGAACCATTCTAGCACCTGAGGCGGAGGCTGTGGAGCTGTCCTCAGCACCAGGGGCCAACTTTGCTCCAATGGAGCCTTAGCTGTGAGAGTGGAAGAGAGAGAGAGAGAGAGAAAGAAAGGAGAGGGGAAAGGTGAAGAAGCAGATGGGCACTTTTCCTGTGTGCCCTGACTGGGATTCAAACCCAGGATTTCCACACCGGGCCAAAGTTATACTTTTGAGCCAACTTGCCCAGGGTTGTATATTGTTTAATTGCTGTAAAAACTGTTTTGTTTGATGTAGGCCTATTTGTTTATTTTTTATTTTGTTTTACTTGCCCAAGGAGATATATCAGGGGGGAAAACTGCTAAAAGAAACACCAGAGATTATTACCTGCATTTTGAGATATGTATCCCATTGTTCATTGTAACATTATCTATAATAGCCAAAATATGGAAGCAAGCCAAGTGCCCATTAAAGATGAGTGCATAAGAAAATGGAATATATACAATGGAATACTACTCAGCCATAAAGAAGAAATAAATGTTACCATTTGTAACAGCATGGATGGAACTAAATGGTATTAAGCTAAGTGAAATAGGTCTGACAGAGAAATATAAATACCATATAATTTTGCTTATATGTGGAATCTAAAGAACAAAATAAACCAACAGGCAAAACAGACACAAATTCATAGATACAGAAAAGCAATGCTTGGTTGACAGAGGGGAAGGTGGTAGTTTTGGTAAAAAAAATTAAAGAGAGGAAGAAGTACAAATCATAGTTACAAAGTAGTCATGGGAATTTAAAGTACAGCATAGTTAATATTATTAATAATATTATAATAAAAATATATATTTATCCCTGGCCGGTTAGCTCATTGGTAGAGCATCGGCCTGGCATGCAGGAGACCTGGGTTCGATTCCTGGCCAGGGCACATGGGAGAAGTGCCCATCTGCTTCTCCACCCCTCCCCCTCTCCTTCCTCTCTGTCTCTCTCTTCCCCTCCCGCAGCTGAGGCTCCATTGGAGCAAAAGATGGCCCGGGCACTGGGGATGGCTCCTTGGCCTCTGCCTCAGGCGCTGGAGTGGCTCTGGTCGCGACAGAACGATGCCCCGGAGGGGCAGAGCATCACCCCCTGGTGGGCGTGCCAGGTGGATCCTGGTAGGGCGCATGTGGAAGTCTGTCTGACTGCGTCCTCGTTTCCAGCTTCAGAAAAATACAAATATATATATATATATAAACTTAACAAAAGATGTGAAAGATTTGTGCACTGAAAAATACAAACAATTGCTGAAAGAAATTAAAGAGGACAAATAAATAGAAACACATTTTGTTTTCAAATATTAAATGATAATATTGTTAAAATTTTTATACTACACAAAGCTATTTACAAATTCATTACTACCTATCAAAATTCTAATACTATTGTTTGTTGAAATAAAAAATATTCTAAAATTTATATTTAATTTCAAAAGAACTAGAATAGCCTAAACAATCTTGAGGGGGAAAAAAACATTGCTAAATCTTTTTACCTTTTAAATTTCTAAACACATTACAAATCTACAGTAATCACAATAAGATGGTACTGACATAAAAGTATACATAGAAGAATAGAACAGAATAAGGAATTCAAAAATAAAGTCACACATATATGGCCAAATTATCTTCAACAAGCATGTCAAAGCTACACAGTAAGAAAAATTAGTCTTCTTAACAAATGATTTGGAAAACTGAATGGTCTCATGAAAAAAAAATGAGGTTAGACCTTTATGCTATATATAGAGAGAGAAATTAACAAAATAGAGTAAGGACCTAAACACAAAATCTGAATCACTAAAAATCCTAGACATAAACATAAGAAAAGCTTCATGACTTTGGACGTAGTAGTGATTTCTTGGATATGACAGCAAGAGAATGGAGAACAAAAGTGTAAATAGAGAAGTAAGACCACATCAAACTACAAAACTGCAGCAAAGAAAAAAAAATCAATAGAATGAAAAGGTAACAATATATGGAATTGAAGAAAGTATTTGCAAATAATGTATCAGATAAAGAGTTAATATCCAGAATATATAAAGAACTCTTAGAAGTTCTAGATTCTTTTTTGAATACAAATCTTTAATTTTTTTTCTTAGGATCTTCAAGAAAAAAAAATTAA
This sequence comes from Saccopteryx bilineata, assembly GCF_036850765.1. Taxonomy (NCBI): domain Eukaryota; kingdom Metazoa; phylum Chordata; class Mammalia; order Chiroptera; family Emballonuridae; genus Saccopteryx; species Saccopteryx bilineata. The sequence goes on from NC_089495.1 coordinate 82,084,447, forward strand.
GATGGCATGCATTTCTGAAAATCAATAGGTTTAATAAAATGGAAGAACAATCTAAATCTAAATACCCCAGTTCCAGTAGCCTGTTATTTCCACTCTCCGTCCAACATCAGCCATCTCCTTGGATGTGCATACATTAAGTTATTGGACATGCATTAAGTTTATTTATTTAAACATAAATATTGTTGATGGCTATACATTTGGAATTAAGATGACCTTTTAGCTATCTAAATTTTGTTACAAAATGATCAAATCTACGAATTTCTGCATTACACCAAAGTAATGTATGATGTGTGGAGAACTTAGTCCATCACCTTTGATATTTTTATTTGTGGGAATCTCATAGTTATTCAAATGCATCAGAGTTCCAAACTCATTTGTGTGCTCTTTGATGAGAGTGCTCATGCCACAGCCATCTTTATTTAAGGAATTCTTCAGAGTATATTGTAATTACTGACCATTTGATTAAAACTAAATTAATTATGATTTTTGAAAAAGCCTTTAGCATCAATAAAATTGTCATAGCCAAAACTAAAAATCTATATTTCTAAAAAAATGATGAAAAATACATAATTTAAATTGTTATTATGATTTAGATTCAATAAAAAAATCTCATAGCATTTGGATGACTTCTTAATTATCATGTCTTCTGCTATATTCATTTTTTTCACAATATGTTTACTATGTCCTTTCTTATTAGCCCTTTTTAGCCAAAATAGTAAACAAGCACATCTTCAACACCATCTCTGTTCATCATTCTGGCTGATTGGACTTGTAATTCTTTCTTTTATTTATTTATTTTTTTTATTAAGTGAGAGAAGAGAAGGTAGAGACAGACTCTCACTAACTCCCCAACTGGGATCTACCTAGCAAGAAAGACCCCTGCAGGACAATGCTCTGTCCATCTGCTGTGTTGCTCTGTTGCTGAACAATGGAACTTTTCTTAGCACCAGAGGCAGAGGCCAGGGAGCCATCCTCAGTGCCTGGGGCCAACTCGCTCCAATCAAGCATGGTTGCTGGAAGGGAAGAAAGAGAGAGAGAATTGAGAAGGGGAGGGGTGGAGAAGCAGATGGTCATTTCTCCTGTGTGTCCTGATCAGGACATTCACACACTGGACCAACACTTTATTACTGAGCCAACCGACCAGGGCCCATTATAACTTTCAAAGAGAATTTGCATGGAAAAATAAACATTCCTTTGGTATTTAGATCATTAGAAGTTAGAAACTCTTAAAAAGTTAGGAAACTCTTAGTAGCTTTGTAAGGCATTGCTAGAAAACACTTAAAATCATTTTAAGGCTCTGGCCAGTTGGCTCAGTGGTAGAGCGTCGGCCTGGGGTGCAGGAGTCCCGGGTTCGATTCCTCACCAGGGCACACAGGAGAAGCGCCCATCTGCTTCTCCACCCCTCTCCCTCTCCTTCTTCTCTGTCTCTCTCTTCCTCTCCCACAGCTGAGGCTCCATTGGAGCAAAGGTGGCCCGGGTGCTGGGGATGGTTCTATGACCTCTGCCTCAGGTGCTAGAATGGCTCTGGTTGCAACAGAACAACGCCCCAGATGGGCAGAGCATCGCCCCCTGGTGGGCATGCCGGTTGGATCCCGGTTAGGCGCATGTGGGAGTCTGTCTGACTGCCTCCTTGTTTCCAACTTCAGAAAAATACAAAAAGAAATCATTTTAATAGCTCAGTAATTTTAAAAATTTATAAAATAGTAAACAATATAATTATTATGTTATAATTGTAAGACCATAGCTAAAACAAATTTGAAAAGTATTGCTTTCTTTCATAAATATATTTTCTTATATATTTGTCACAGTCACCAATGTATATTCTGAGAAAAGGATAAAAACACTTTTGGCTTAATTATGTATTTCAGTAAACTCAGAAAAGATACAGTGAATCTCCTTCATAATGAATAGCTCATCTACATGCATTGTGCTATACAACAGCAGAGCATATGTAACATTTCTAAGTATGATTTGCAGAGCAGCAGCTTGATGTAGTAAGAGGACTTTCTTTTATGTTTTTACCCAAAATGATATTCAATCCTTCACTTCACAGATGTGATTTTTTTTTTCACATTTCAATTATGCTACTGAATTTGATGCTCTTTTCAGTGTGTATAATCAAATGATTATAATGTCTATGCTATTTCAGAGTACGGTGTAAAACCACTTTTGTGTTTGCATGCCCCGGTACTTAGAACAGGTGGCTCTTATGCCTAGAAGTAAGATGCTCAATTATGACTATTTATAGATTTTTGTACAAAGAAAACCATGTATCTGTAAATGAAGGTTAAATGCTAATGTTTAAAATGGTTAGTATTAGTTGTTTTTTTATGTTTATAAAATTACTCAAATTGGTTTCTGGTTGTATTTACAGTTATACATTGCAGTTCTCATGATCATATTAATTGAAGAATTTGTTTGGTTTTAATTTTAAGTAAACTATAAAATTACACATTCAGCAATATATATGCCTAGTTCACTCAAAGCATCTGTTTGTTACCAACACTATGTTTTTTTATCTTTATTACAAAAATATATTAAAATTTTAGGAAATAAATGCTTAAAGAACTCTGAACTATATATATTATTATAGCTATATTGTATAATATGTATATTACTACTCCCATGATTAGCATCCTGCTAACTTTCCATATGTGAGTGTTTAAAATAATAGTAATAGTATTTATAATCACCGTATATAATTCAGGTTATCTTTAAATTGTCAACATTATTTTATTTCAAAACAACACATTTACTTAGAAAATTTAGAATTCTAAAAATAAAAAATAATTTCTAATCTTTCATTGTGATGACTTTTAGTGTGCATAGCATGAATTTAAAATAATTCATATATGCATGTTATGTAGCTTCATAGAACTTACAATATTTTGGAGGAGATATATTTTAAAAGATAAAATAATTGTAATTCTTAAAAAAATGCCAGCAAAAAAATAATTTTACTCTTAGGTTGCAATGCAGAAGGGAACCTACATGTAAATAAGACAATCAGGCATGACTTTTCTTTATGGGCAAACTCATGAATACATGATGGGGTTGGGAGAGATAGCCAAACAATCAGAAGGAAGAGAGGAAGAACATTACATGTTGCAAAGGTCCTGCTAGATGAAATATTCTGACACATTTGAGAAAGTAAATCGAAATGTCAGTGTTACTGGGCATAGTTAGCAAGTAGGAATGAGGGTAGGAGCAATAAGAAACAGAGGCAATCATCGCATTCTCAGATATGATTGAGTTAGTAGTTTATTCTAGGGAAGTGAAAACCATTGCTCGGGAAACAAAACACCAGTAAAGTGTTGTGGGGAGAACATTTACTAGGCTCATAAAGTCAGGTTGAAAAAGACAATGGATAGGACTAAGGCAAAAGTGCATCTGACTTATTTAGGAGGAAGAAATGACTGGAAATTGTTTGAATTGGAACAATTCAAGGAATGGGAAGATTATACATAGCTCTTCTAAATTTATCCTTGAAGCCATCAGATGGATGGCAACTTTCTTTAGAGAGACTGGAATTTGACACGAGGAAGAGATGTTGTGAGAGACAAAGGAGAAAGAGTTTCAATTTTTTTATATGAAGTTTAAAATATCTGTAAGATATCCAAGAGAGGTGTTAGGTAGAAAGTTAGATATACATTTCAGAATAGAGGTGTGACCTGGAGACACAAATTTGTGAATCACAGCATAAATATAGTATTTAAGTAAAGTGAAATTGAGAACTTACCAATGGAATGTTGAGAAGAAAAGTAGAACTAGTTCGATAATATGAGGAAATGCATATGTAAAAGAGGGTGATTAGGAAGCAATGCTGATAATAAACAGTCACCTAGTTATAATATTGGAGGGGGGAAGGAAGTAAGGGAAGAAAAATGTACAAAAGTTACAATTTGTTTAAAAATAGTTTTTAAATTTAATTTTTCTTTTTGAAAATATTGGAGTTATCATTTTATAGAAAAGCTTAATTCGTACGCAGTAATATAGTCTTCTGTAATTTTATACAATTTATCTCAAATTTCTTTACCTGCACTTGGTACATTTTTCAAGTATTTCTCAGAAGTAAAGTATTATTTAGTACCATTCTGTATCTGTGCTAGCTATCCTCTATAATTGTGAACAACTCACTAGACATGTTTCCAGTAGAAAAGTAAGTGAAGTTTTATAACTGAAGCCTCCAGATAAGCATTGATTGAGAGCTTTCAAGAGTATGATACAGAGAAAAACACAAGACACATTTTTAGGCAAGTTATTTAAAGTATCTCCTTCCATTCTGGAGGCTGATTTGGTGTAAAAAACATGGGTGTAAAAAAGATAAACATGAATCTAGAAAGGAATGAAAGCAAACCCTTCAAATAAGGACTAGCTACAAAGAGAGTATTGGTAAAATCAGTTACTGTATTTTTTAATCCATAAAATGCACATTTTTCCCTAAAGGTGGAGGTGAAAATGCCCATGTGTCTTATGGAGCAAATGTTCATTTTTTTTTTTTTTTAGCTGCTGCGGGTTCCCAGACAACTAGAAGAGTATTTGAACATTAAAGTCTCTTCCCATTTGTTAATATTATAACAATGCTAATGGTTGAGTGTACATTGTTGAAATATTATTGTGGTATATTTTATTAAATATTTCAACACACCATTTGGTTCAGAATATTTTTTTTCTTATTTTCCTCCTTAAACCCTAGATGCGTTTTATGGTCAGGTGCATCTTATGGAGTGAAAAATCCGGTAAACTGCCTAAGAAACAAGCATGTGTCAGAATCTTAGTAATAGAAAGCAAGAGAGAGATGGCTGTGCCATCAATGAGAATCTAGATGATTATGTAACCTATGGTTTTATGAAAGGTTGGTTTCATAAGCATTATTTATTGCTTGTTTTTTTTAATTTAATAAAAAAGTGATTTAATACTAGCTCAGCTGCAAGTCTTGTCTTTAGTAAGTTTTTTTATGATGTATATATTTTTAAATTTTTATTAATTTTAATGGGGTGACATCAATAAATCAGGGTACATGTGTTCAAAGAAAACATGTCCAGGTTATCTTGTCATTCAATTATGTTGCATACCCATCACCCAAAGTCAGATTGTCCTCCGTCACCTTCTATCTGGTGTTCTTTGTGCCCCTCCCCCTCCCCCTCCCCCTCTCCTTACCTGTCCCTCCCCCATAACCACCACACTCTTGTCCATGTCTCTTAGTCTCATTTTTATGTTCCACCTATGTATGGAACCATGCAGTTCTTAGTTTTTTCTGATTTACTTATTTCACTCCATATAATGTTGTCAAGTTTCTGTTAATAAAACTTTTCTTCTACTTTCTTCTAGAGAATACATATAAATAAGGAATAAAAACTGCTATTTTGGGGGCAACCATATAATGTTATAGAAATTTCCAATGTATAGATACATTGGAAAATAAAATTGGTAACTGTCAATAATTATATTAGAGCAATTGACACAAACTGGAATTACCCTGGATAAACAAGGACACATAGCAATTATAATTGTACGATTTCTCAGGTATTCTGAGTGGACAGTAAGCTTTTAAACAATTCTCAGTGCAATCTTCTTTGGAAAGTGTGTGTGTGTATGTGTGTATGTAAAAAGCTTTGTTTTTGTTTGTTTGTATTGTTTGTTTTTTTGAAATGCAGAATATTTAGTTTAAACTTTGAGAATTAATCAAAAAGTTAAGCATTAAGTTAAGAAAAATGAGTTAATAGCTTTATGGAATAGCTCAACTGTGAGGACTATTACTGTGAATCGTCGATAATGAGGGACATTTTTTCTAAACACACATTATTAAAATTATTCCAATTATCATATTGAAAACATGATTATATAATTATCATATCAAATTGTAAAATAATAAATTTAATTCTTATAAAATAACAAATCCATAGGGATAAGTATGTATATTCTCATACCTATAAGTATTTTTAATTAAATCACTAGTTTCCAAATAAGAGATATTTGGAACTCAAATAGTTTATTCAAACTATATATCTTTAAACCTGTAAACATCACAGAAATGTGTTCTGGAAATAAATTTAAAAAATAAAATGGTTATCAATATTTTCACTGTTATGCACCAGTTAGTTTGTCTTCAGTCTCTGTTACATTAAAGAGACTGTTACATCAAAATCCAAAATCAGTTTAAAAAATGTTTTAACTTTCACTGTTCTCTGATTTTTATACATATCCCTTCTGGCTATAATATCAAAAAGTTGTATCCTTTCTTTTTTTTTGACACTGATTGTCTTGGTTTTCAATCACATCTCTTGCTTCTCTTAAAACTTGTTCACAAATTTCTTCTCAATATTATACCTTAAATTTACTTATTAAAGCATTTAATCCTAACAATATATAGTAGATTCTACTTTTTTTCATAGAATAGCCTTTCTGGCAAAATTTATTTATCTTTGAGTCTTACTTATTAGTTTTATGTTAATTATTCCCATAAGTATATTTGATAGTGTAGCACTCTGCTTCTCACATGATTAGGTTCAGGCCATTAAGTTGTAGTTGTTTACTTATTGTTTGTAACCTCCATTATGAAAAACTAGGTACTTGGAACCTTCTATTTTGACCTTATCCTCAGTATAGATTAAGAACAAATTTTTGTAGCTATTGTTCTTGAGCTATATCTTTTATATTCCTAAAAAAAATAGTACCTTCATACTTACTGACCATTTCAAACTTTGTAGAATTAAAAATAACATATTAGCCTAGAGGGGAAGTGTGGGCATAAGATAATTATCAATCTACTTCTTTATAGGTCAGTTCCAAGGAGAATTTTCCCTAAAAATGATACAACTCACTTTTTTATTTCAGAATAAGCAGACAAGGTAATCTCGGAAATGTTTAGAAATGGCTATTTTCCCTTTGGCCCATGTGGTTTAGAATACCCCCCTCTGTAGTGTTCCCTGTATTTTTACTCAAACCTTGTTTCCTGAGGTCCTTGTTAGAGGCTTTCTTTAGCTCCAGTGATGCTGTGTGCTGGGCATTAATTTAGCCCATTTAATGAACATTTTCCTCTTCACCAGCCACCCTGACCATTGTCCAAAAAAGGTAGTAATCTTTTCCCATCTTGCTCTTGTCAAAGCAAAAATTTCCCTGGGCAATCTTAAATCAGTGAAGGAGACTTTTGTTATTACAATAAGAAAGAGAGACCAGATCATGGTCTGGACTCAGTTTGTTGAAATAAAAGGCGAGAGAGTTTTTAAGTATTAGAGTGAGCTAGTGGAAACTACAGAAGGAATTTGTTCAGTGAGATTTGTTGAGCATATTTGATTATTCTTGAGTTTGCAAATGATTTTCTCTGTGATGAGGCCACCTGCGTTTGCTAATTGGCACTCATCAGTGTTAGGCTTCTACCCTCCCATGGAGACTGAGAGAAGTGCTATCTTCTTTTTTTGTATTTTATTTCAAAGAGATGAATCCCAAGTCCTCAAGAAAGACATTACTGGGCTGTAAAACAGGCAGAAAGAATTTTAAAAGGATTACATACAACTCAAAGAGGCAGAGAAAGGACTTATAAATGTATTTGTTTTAAGTAAATACTTTAAAGAAAGGAAGGTCCACAGCCGAGAGTCAGGAGGAAGTCTGTGGGAGTTGTCACGCTGGAAAAAAAAAAAGTTGTCATGCTGAGGGAAACATGAAGGTTGCCATCTCTGATACTTTCCTGTTATCATGCAGGGAATATCTGTCCCAGGAAGTTGAAGTCAAATTAAGGGTTTTGTCTATCTGAAACCTTTCTCCCAATTAGAGCAATTTAATCCTAGCTTTTCTTCAGAGAACCATAGGCTATTGTGCCTTACAATTATCTTCATTCTTTATTGACTTCTTAAGAGTTCCCTAGTCAGCTCAGCTCTTGCCACAAAACAAAATATTGTTATCTTTCTCTGCCAGCTAAACATCTCTTATGCCACCTTCTAGATCAATTCAGCTAACTCCTGTATTACTTTTCAAAAATATTTACATATTTTATCCTACTCAATAACTAGTACTCTATAAAGTAAAATAAAATGTAAACATTTAATTGAAATAAATAAATCTTTAGGTATAGGTCAATACATTATGATTCAATTAACTGGGTATTTGGAAATATTGAAAAAAATTTTAAATAGTGTTATTTGATTAACTTATTTTAAAGTAGTATAAGCATGTGTTAAGCAGGAAAAATGTTATGAAAATATAATTAAACATAAGAAATATGTCATTAGTTATTAATAAGTGAAAACATAACAGTTTGCCTGGCAGAAGATCTAAAACAAAAATAACTATCTGATATACTTTGGGTTGTTCAATTAACAGTTGAAGGAAGGATATACATTCTCATAGAGTTAGATTGCTAACTCATATTAAAATAAACTCTTCAATAGTTATTGAATTTCTAAATAAAGATGAAATTATATCTATTTACCTAGTAGGTTATCAAGATATTATCTGGATTATTTCAAATTAGTTAACTATTTCATCTTTAAGTGCATTTTTTGATAATTTTTACCACTTGCTACATTAATAGTAGTTACATTTTTGAAAATAAGATGTATGTTGTATCCTCAAGAGCTTAATTATTTATTAGTTCTAAATAAAATAATATAACAAAAAGAAAATAACATTGGAATTCAGAAGATTGGGAAATAAAATTCATATTATGCCCTTAGAAGTTTAGGATATTGAAAAACTAGATGTTATTTTTAATTCTACAAAGTTTGAAATGGTCAGTAAGTATGAAGGTACTATTTTTTTTAGGAATATAAAAGATATAGCTCAAGAACAATAGCTACAAAAATTTGTTCTTAATCTATACTGAGGATAAGGTCAAAATAGAAGGTTCCAAGTACCTAGTTTTTCATAATGGAGGTTACAAACAATAAGTAAACAACTTCAACTTAATGGCCTGAACCTAATCATGTGAGAAGCAGAGTGCTACACTATCAAATATACTTATGGGAAAAATTAACATAAAACTAATAAGTAAGACTCAAAGATAAATAAATTTTGCCAGAAAGGCTATTCTATGAAAAAAAGTAGAATCTACTATATATTGTTAGGATTAAATGCTTTAATAAGTAAATTTAAGGTATAATATTGAGAAGAAATTTGTGAACAAGTTTTAAGAGAAGCAATAGATGTGATTGAAAACCAAGACAATCAGTGTCAAAAAAAAAGAAAGGATACAACTTTTTGATATTATAGCCAGAAGGGATATGTATAAAAATCAGAGAACAGTGAAAGTTAAAACATTTTTTAAACTGATTTTGGATTTTTTTTTAAATTTTTTTTATTTATTCATTTTTAGAGAGGATAGAGAGACAGAGAGAAGGGGGAGGAGCTGGAAGCATCAACTCCCATATGTGCCTTGACCAGGCAAGCCCAGGGCTTTGAACCGGCAACCTCAGCATTTCCAGGTTGACGCTTTACCCACTGCGCCACCACAGGTCAGGCTGATTTTGGATTTTGAGCTGAAAAATTTAAATACCCAAATGATATTATTAAGTTCTTATTTATAAAAACTTTTTTTTAGTATAGTTGGCTTTCTGGTAATGGGACAGAAACACAAATTCAAGATGAGAAGCTCTATCACTAAGAACAGATTCAATTTGCTCTCCATTCATTCCTTTTCAAAGTATTTTTTGAAAGTCTACTATGTGAATTAGACTGAACTGAAGTAGATGCAATGGAAATAAAAAAAATTAAACAAAATTTTTTAAAATAAATTTTTATTAGTGTTAATGGGATGACATTAATAAATCAGGGTACATATATTCAAAGAAAACACATCTAGGTTATCTTGTCATTAAATTATGTTGCATACCCCTCGCCCAGAGTCAGATTGTCCTCCGTCACCCTCTATCTAGTTTTCTCTGTGCCCCTCCCCCTCCCCCTCCCTCCCTCCTGCATCCTCCCTCCCCCCTCCTCTGGTAACCACCACACTCTTGTCCATGTCTCTTAGTCTCGTTTTTATGTTCCACCAACAAATTTAAGAATAATTACAAAAGTGCACATGGTTGGATTTGGAGATTTTAGGCTAATAATGTCTAAAAATTAAGGAATAGATAGTAATGAACAATTACTATCATTATTATTATTATAATTATTTATTCTTCAAAATCTCAATACATAGAAGTTCTTTTTTGGAGTTATACAGTGAGATTGCCTTCACTCAAATCTTATTTCCACCTCTTACTAACCTTAAGACCAGGAGCAAATCTCATCTGTCCTCAGTAAATATCAATAATAAAAGTAGAATCTACCATATATTGTTAGGATTAAATGCTTTAATAAGTAAATTTAAGGTATAAGATTGAGAAGAAATTTGTGAACAAGTTTTAAGAGAAGCAAGAGATGTGATTGAAAACCAAGACAATTAGTGTCAAAAAAAAAAAAAAGGATACAACGTTGTGAAAGTGGGTGATATATGTTTTTTCTCTTTTTATTTTTATTTTAAATTTTTCATTGAATATATTGATGCTGGATAACATAATTATACAAGTTTCAGGCGACCAATTCTAAAACATATCTCTGTATATCATATTGTGAGTTCACCCCTCCCCTTCTCAATTCTTCTTTAATATGTGAAAAGCTCTTATGCACCTAACAAATACTATTTATGTTAGCTCTTTTTGTTGTCCCTTTTCTTTTTGTCTTTGTATTATTATTGAGATTGTTTTATAAAGAAAACTCTGAATCACTGTGTTAAATATTTGGGATATATAAAGAAAAATGGTCCAAAGACTCTCTTCACAGCATGTTGAAATCCTAGAAAAACTATTAGAAAGCAAAAATAATCGGGTGTAACAAAAAGCTAATATAGGCAAAAATACACAATTAATTCAACAAAAGTCATTTGATCCAACAAAATTGCACTCAAAAGTATTTACCCATGATAAATGAAAACATATGTCCACAAAAACATTGGAAGTAAGCCAATGTTCATCAACAGATTTTATATTAACAAATCCTGGCATATGTATACAATGCACTACTAATCAGCAATAAAACAAGAGCAAACTGAAGATTGATAAAACAAATTGATGAATCTCAAAAATGTTATGCTGAATAAATGAAGCCATAAAAATTCCAAATTATATTAATTTCTTTATGTGAAGTTCTAGGGGAAAAAACAAGTATATGATACAAGTCTGAGCACTGCAGGCCGAGGGTGAGGTGAGGAAAGTTTGATTGCAAATGGGTATGAGGGATATTTTTTTTGTGTGGAAGTATTTTATATTTTGATTCAGATGCTGCTTATACAGGTGCATGTGTTTGTCAAAATTTACGGAAATAATCATCTACTATGTTCATTTTCTTTTGTATAATGTACAACTTGATATAATTCATTAAAGAAAAAATACATGCAGGAGGCAGAGTCAGTATAAAGGATTAAATGAAGGTTTTACAAATGTACATAGGAGATGATAAAACCAAGATCATGGATGATATTGACTAAAGTTTCATTGTTTAATGAACAGATAGTAACTATAAACTTGGACCACTAGGAGATATTTAAGATACAAAACTGAAGAGAACTTTGTGAACAAGATTCAACAGAAGCAAGAGCTGTGATTGAGAACCAAGAAAATTGGTGGTCAAAAGAAAAAATACAATCTTGTGAGAAATGAGTGATATATATTATTCCTCTTTCTATTTTTATTTCTTTTTATTATTTTTAGTTGAATTTATTAAGGTGATACTGGATAACATAATTATACAGGTGTGAGGTACCCAATTCTAAAACACATTTTTGTACATTGTATTGTGTGTTCATCCATTTCAAGTCAAGTCTTGTCAACATTGGTACTATTAGGCACTTAAATCATTGGATGTGTTAGAGAAGGTATTGATGTAATGGTGGGTCAAGAATCCAAATTGCTTTGGCTTAAAGTGTGAATGAGGGCCTTGAAGAAGAGAGTGCAAACATCTTTTGAAGAACAAAAGTGTTTGTGTAGCTCTAGAGCAGTTGGTCAAGTGAGGATAAGAGACTGTGGAATATTGAGCATATATGTAAGCAGAGTAGAAGGACTCAATAAAATGCATGAGGCTAAATGTATGCAAGAAATGGTTAAATGGCTGAGCACTGATGCTGGTGGTTAGAGAAAATATCTAGATAAAAGTAGGAAAAATTAATATTGGGTTAGAGGAATGATAATGATTAAATGTGATATAAAGGAATAAACAAAGCTGTGAAGGCAGTATGTCCATGTATTTTTATTTATACCCGATATGCATGGAGAAATTTTCTATCATCTATTTCCTGGGAATTCACTTTTGCTTCAATAATGTCTATACTAAAAGGTCCAAATATAAGAGGGACTAAATATATTTTGTGTTTACTGTAGTAATTATTTATTTAATATAGTAAACTGTTTATGTCATTTATTAATTAGAAAATTCCTAATTCAACATATCTCAATCGTTCTTAATGCATTCCTAGAGTCTTAAAGAGATAGGTAACAAAGTTGTGGTCTCAAGAAACATGAACTAAGTAATGATCATAAATATAAAAATAGATATTATGCAAGATTGAGACTAATGTCAATTATATTAAGGGGAGGTTGTACCAGTAAAGGCATTTGAAGTTTATTTCTAAATAAGAGTTAAAATGAGTTTATGGTAATAAATTATATCTTTAAAGGTAGGTAATATTTAGATAAGCAGAAGAAATAGGGAGAGAGGGAGAGAAAGAGAGAAGGGAGGGATGGAAGGAGGGGAGAGAATGAGAATGCATTCCAAGAGACACAATGTAGAAGCAGAAAACACAGGTTATAAACATAATAATATGTGCCTGATCTGTGGTGGTGCAGTGAATGAAGTGTTGATCTGGAATGCAGAGGTCACTGTTTGGAAACCCTGGGCTTGACTAGTCTAGGCACATATGAGAATTGATGCTTCCTGTTCCTTCCCCATTCTTTCTCTTCCCTCTCACTCTAAAAAAATGAATAAAATCTAAATATGTATATTAACATAATAATAAAAAGTCAATGGGTTTTTAAACAAACATTATTTGAATCCTACTAGTGATATAACTTTGAACAAATTACTAGCTATCTTTTCTGAAGTTCAAATTTCTTTTCTAAAGACAAAGTTACAATACCCATTATACATACAAATACTATGAGATGTTTAGAAATAACCTGTCACAATCCTTGAAATACTCTCTGAACAGAAAACAATCATGGTGGAAGGATTAAGACAGGTGTATTGTATAACAACATGAACGCTGACTTGAAGAAGGAGTGGGGAACTTATGTGTAGCAACAGACATGATTCAATATGCTCCTGGGAAAATTTAAGTAAACAGTAAAATCACCAGCTTCCCCTTCTTCCCAAATAACCAATCAGTGATAAGAATAAAATTGTTTACATTGATGTTAGAATACATTACTTTCTACCTTATTCAATAGTAAGTCTGGGAGATTATTGGTTGCCGTGTCATGCTAAAGTATTTCTTGAAATTGATATAGCTTGCTGTGTCAGAGGATCATGATTGATTATACCCAAATAGCATGACCCTATTGATTAGTAAATGGCACTCACTACAGGAGAAGCTCGTTGGTCAGGGGAATGCAATCAATTAGAATTGTCCCTGAAATGTCAAAGTATCATTTTTTTTTCAACTGGCAAGATAACATCATCACTTTTTTAAGGTTATTGGTTATTATATCTTATAAATTCTCAAACGGTATTTGTTTGTTTGTTTAGGAATCTTCCCTTAAAACCTTTAAGAGCTAAAGGTTTTTTTTTCATTTTTATCCTTATTTTATTTGAATCACTCCTTTTTATATCAAATATTAGATTATGATAATGATCAGTAGAGCATAGTAGAAGTCAAGAAAGTAGATAAATGTTGTCTCTAAAAGAGGGGAAATAAAGCTCTCAAAAAGTTTATACCTTTAAATTCAACATTAAGAAAATGAACATCTCAAGTAAAAAAGAGACCAAAGATCTTACCAGATTTTTCACAAAGAAGATTTGCACATGGCAAATAAACACATTAAAAAAAATTCTCCACATCATATGTCATTAGAGAAATGCTAATTAAAACAACAGTGAGGTACCTCTACACACCTATTACAATGGCTACAATCTGGAACACTGACAATGCCAAAAGCTGCTGAGGATATGGAAGGATAGAACCCTCATTCATTATTGGTGAGAAAGGAAACGATACAGTCATTTGCAAGATAGTTTGGCAGTTTCTTACAAAACCAAACATACTCCTGCCATATAATCTAGCAATTATGCAACTTGGCATTTACCCAAAGGAATTAAAATTTATGTCCAGCCCTGACCAGTTAGTTCAGTTAGAGCACTGACCATAAGCCAAGGTAACCAGTTCTATCTTCCATAAAAGAAGCAACAAAAAAATGAGAAAATAAGTAGAACAACAAATAGATGTTTCTCTCTCTTACTCTTTATCTCTCTCCCTTCCTTCCTCTCTTTCTAAAAAAAAATCAATAAAAATAAAAAATTATATCCACATGAAAAACTTCACCCAGATGTTTATAGCAGCTTAACTCATCATTGCAAACACTACTTTGAAGCAATCAGAAGTCCTTCAGAAGTGTATGGATGGATTGACCAGGCAGAGGCACAATGGATAGAGTGTTGGACAGGAACGCTGAGTGCCCAGGTTCAAAACTCCAAGGTCACCTGACTTGAGCTCGGGCTCACCAGCTTGAACATGGGCTTGCTGGCTTGAGCATGGGATGACTCCATAGAAAGGTCACTGGCTTGAAGTACAAGGTTGTTGGCTTGAACCCAAGGTTGTTCGCTTAAGCAAGGGGTCACTTGATCTGCTATAGCTCCCTAGTCAAGGCACATATGAGAAAGCAATTAATGAATAACTAAGGTGCTGCAATGAATAATTGATGCTTCTCATCTGTTTCCCTTCCTGTCTCTGTCCTTATTTGTCCCTCTCTGTGTCTCTGTCACACACACACACACATACACACACACACACACAAAGTGGATAGAAAAATTGATACATCCAGACAATGGACTATTGTTTAGCACTAAAAAGAAATGAGATATCAGGTTATAAAAAGGTCTGGAAGAAACTTAGATGCATATTCCCGAGTGAAAGAATACAATGGGAATGATTATACATTATATGATTCCAACTGCATGACATTTTGGAAAATGCAAATATTGGACATAGTAAGAGGATTAATGATTTCCAGGGTTTAAAGGGAAGAGAGGGATGACTAGGCAGAGCATGGATGATTCTTAGAGAAAAGTATTATTTTTGATACTGTGATGATGGATACAGGTCATTATATATTGATCAAAGTCCATAGAATATTGAACACTAAAAGTAAGTCCTAGTGTAAATTATGGACTTTGGGTGATAATATTGTTTTAGTTGAAGGTTAATCAGTTGTAACAAATACTCCTGGTGCAGTATGTTGATATTGAGGAAGCAGTGCATTTATAAGGCCCAGGAAATTCCTGTATGTTCTGTTCAATTTTGCTGTAAACCTAAAACTGTTCTAAAATAAATTCTATGAAAAAAATAGGTTTGTACATATATGTTTGAGTAGTACATTACATAGAACAGTTCAGAACACTCAGACTTGATCTGCTTTTACTTAAGAAGATTTGAACTTCTATTTCCCAAAGTTTCAACAGAAAACATATACCAAAAAAAAAAAATGTTAATACTGAAGCCATCATAAATTTATTTTTATGGAAGTAAATATTTTTTTCAATTCTAAAAACTTTCATTAACATTATTACTTGTGCTCAACAGAGGAGAAAAGTGGCAATTGTTTCATATAGCCCTCTCCCCTAATAAGGAATAATATAGTATACTTGTTTTATAGAATAACTCTAGGCAGGGTGAGTCAGGATGTTGGTTAATTTCCTTTGTCAAACACATCTATCAGCCTCTTCTTAACATTTAGATATAATTGTTGTGTGCAGTTTAAATGTTGATTTGAATATCTTCTATTTGTCTTAAGTTTACATGCAAATGGAATAAGAGCAGTTTTATTAAAATAATTTTAGTATCAATTATTACATTTAAATCATCCATAATCTCTGAATAGTTATTTGATCCTCATTTTATTGAACATAATAATGACTTAGTGACTCATGTGTTTCAAAATTTTATATTAAAACAAGGGGAAATACTCTTAATATCATTTGCTTTATCACAGGATCTCTTTATATATATTAATATTCTGATGTTTGGTATGTCAGTATTTGACATCCTGTTGCTCTACTTCTAGTTATTGCTGAAATGCAGTAATCTGATTATAGACCGAAAAAAATTTTGTAAAGTTGAATTAGCATATATGACTTGAAACTTGTTTTCATTCAATTATGCAAACATGTGATTAATGATTTGATTATGTTATACTAGGGGAAGTTGTGAATGAATTTTTTTATTAATTTTAATGAGGTGCCATTAATAAATCAGGGTACATATGTTCAAAGAAAACATCTCCAGGTTATCTTGTCATTCAATTATGTTGTATACCCATCACCAAAAGTCAAATTGTTCTCTGTCACCTTCTATCTGGTTTTTTTTTTTGTGCCCCTTCCCTCCCTCCTTTCTCTCCCTCTCCTAAGGGAGTGGACTAAATTATTGAAGAATGTAGCCAATATATAACAGTCGTCTCAAAGAGATTAACTGCTTATGATTAATGAGTGGAGTAATAAACATGTCTGTTCTATATTCTGATAGCTAATTTATTTGCCTTATACAAACAATAAATTTGTAGAAATATTTTTGTTTCTTAATATTGGTAATAGTTTGAATCATAAAAAATTTAGGTTTAGTTATTAAACTTTCTCAAATGAGAATCTATGAACTTTAAAACTTATTTTCTGAAGCTGTAACTTTAAGTTTGATATTACTAATGACAAATCTTATCTATATCAGTGGCTATGGCTTTTAGTCTGTCAGAAATAACATTGAATTTTTCTATGACTTTTAGAGGCCTGCAGTGTATTACCACATAGTTTCTCTTGCTTTATATAAAGATATGCTGCCTACAGAGAAATGAAAATGATGTACGCTCTTTGCTTTCACATAAAGAACTCATTATGTGTCTAACTTTAATATGCCTTAAGATATCTTATGTATTACATTTTCTAATTTCTCTATAAGTGCAGAGGACATATCTGATTAAAAACAATTTCATCAAAGATATAAACAATATAAAAGAGATTTCTTTTTTCCAAAAAAAGGAGTCAAAGCACCTGAATATTACTTTTTGTGTTTGTGACAGAGACTGAGATAGAGACAGAAACAGAAATAGGGACAGACAGACAGGAAAGGAGAGATGAGAAGCATCAATTCTTTGCTGTGGCACCTTTGTTGTTCATTGATTGCTTGCTCATGAGTGCCTTGACCCGGGGGCTACAGCAGAGTGAGTGACTGCTTGCCCAAACCAGCAACCTTTGAGCTCAAGCCAGCCACCATGGGGTCATGTCCATGATCCCACGCTCAAGCCGGAGACCCTGTGCTCAAGCTGGCAAGCCCGTGCTTAAGCTGGATGAGCCCGTGCTCAAGACAGCACCTTGGGTTTTGAACATGGGTCCTCTGTGCCCCAGTCCAATGCTCTACCTACTATGCCACAATCTGGTCAAGCTGAATATTACATTTAATATTCTGGGAGTGTAAAAAAAAGCAGACTTTACTACAAATATTAAGATTCAAGATCAGAATTTACATTACATGAAAAAGAACAATAGATCTAGATATGCACTTCATCAAATTCTCTGCTATTGCTTAACCACACATCTTTCTAAGTTCCTCATGTTTATCACTTCTGAAATTACAATGCTTCCTACTGATACTATTTCTATACTTAAGACATCTGAACTTTAGTTCTTCAAAACTAACATTTCTCTTGACCAAGAAGACTCAATGTCCATTACCTTTCTTATAGCATCAGATCAAGCAGCCCAACTTTTTCTTACATTTTAGGTGCTGACTTTTCAACCAAAATCTAAGGTTATGTTCTTAGTAAATATTTGTTGACATATTGATTTTTACCAGAAGCTTCGTGGTAAAAAAAAAAAATAACATTTCTTATCATTACTTTTTTAGAGTAAATAGAAGATGAAGAATAAATACTTAATAACTCATGTCCACACAAATGCAACTACATGTTTGTGTGGATAAATAACTATAAATACATTTGAAAATTTTCATTTAAATCTATAAAAATTGCCTGACTGGTGGTGGCACAGTGGAGGGAGTATTGGCCTGGGATGCTGAGGTCCTAGATTTGAAAATCCAAGGTTGCTGGCTTGAGTTCAGGCTTACCAGCTTGAGTCTCAGGCCACCAGATTGAGAATGGAATCATAGATATGACCTCATGGTTGCTGGCTTGAAGCCCAAGGCCACTGGCTTGAGCCCAAGTTTGCTGGTTTGAACAAGGGGTCACTCACTCTGCTGGAGTCCCACCATCAAGGCACATATAAGAAGGAATCAATGAACAGCTAAAGTGATAAAACTGCAAGTTGCTTCCCATCTCCCTTTCTTCCTCTCTCTCTCTCACTCACTCACTTGCAAATAATAAATAAATAAAATATATACAAATATATAGCTATAACCATGTATGTGTGTACTCATACCTTATATACATATATATCCTATTATCTTAAAGAAATACTAAGAAAGAAAGGACAAAAATATATATTTCAAAATTTATCTGTGTGACTTCCTTGGTTTGGGTTTGGTAGAATTGATAAAAACACACATTAATTTATTGTTATATTATTTTTATTAATTGATTACTGAAATACCCAATAACTTTTATTATTTAGAGATGGAAAAAAAGAGCAACATGTAAGTTATTTAGAAAGAAATTTTATTTTTTAAAATAATATTTTATAGAGAAAATGCTGATTTGGTTTTATTTTTATTAGTTTAAGAATTTTTGCCTTAAATTCTGGATAGATCTCAAAACCTGCTTTCTTATCTTTCTATCAGAAAAATCTAAAGAAATTTTTAACAGTGCTTTTATTCAAAGAAAAAATGCTTTAGCTGAGATTAAATATATCCACTTCACTGAAATTAGTACTGATGTAAGCATATCTTTAAAAACAAGTTTGAGGCCTGACCAGCAGTGGCTCAGTGGGTTAAGTGTCAACCTGGAAGGCTAAGGTCCCCGTTTCAAAACCCTGGGCTTGCCAGCTCAAAGCACATAGGGGAGTTGATGCTTCCTGCTCCTCCCCCCTTTCTCTCTCTCCCATCTAAAATGAATAAAGAAAAAAATAAAATCTGAAAGAAATATAAAAATAATAAAGAAAAAACATGTTTGAAGTTGATTCATAGGCATAAAGGAGGTGAAACTGGGAAAAGGACCCTCAGTTTCGGCTACTTGTTGCTATGAAAACCAATTACATGATACAGGCACTGGTGAGAAGAAGAGGTTTATTCTGGTGCCAGCCACTTGAGAAGATAGGGGAACTCCTGTCCTGAAAAACCCATCTCCATATTGTGGTGCAGGCAGGAGTTTTATAAGGAGGGAGAGGAGAAGGAATAAGCAAAACGAGAACCACGGAATCTGAAGGAGGGAAGAGTTCTTTGCTCAGGGAACTGAGCACAATTGTTCAGATGAGTGGTGAAGGCCAGTATGTCTCCCAGAACTGGCCCGTTTGAAAGCCAGAATTTGTCTCTTTGGTGTTACTGGAACTGAAGCTAGCAAGTAACTTATAAACTAGGATCTTTGTTTCATGTAACAAGTGTCCACAGATTTCCACAATCAAGCTCTCTTTTTAGAATCAGAATTGCAAGCCACAACCTGGTGAGAGTGAGAAGTGATTCTTCTTGTTTGGATATTAACCCTCGATGTGTGGGTGGGTCAGCTGGAGGAGAATAGGCCTTTTATCTGTAATGAGAACTTGGCCAGAGGTGAAATTACAGGATTGATTACAAATATTTAATTTGTTACATCATAAATAACTGTAATTACCCAAACTACTAATATTGAGTCATGGTTGTAAGAGCAACAAACCTGTTTAACATTTTAGAGGAATCTTCTTACAAGCTGACTCTGTTAGTCAATTCTTATTCAGATATTTTTTATTCTTTCGAGAGGAGAGACAGAGAAAAAGGGGTAGGGGAGGAGCGGTAAGCATCAACTCCTAGTAGTCACTTGTCATATGTGCCTTTACTGGGCAAGACCAGGGTTTCAGACCTGTGACCGCAACATTCCAGGTCAACGCTTTATCCACTGTGCCACCACAGGTCAGTGCTAGTACATTCTTATTTAGCTTTATTTTATGCCTAGTCACTAATATCAGTGAACCGGTAATACAGCTTATTTATTCCCAGTCACAGAGGGTCTCATTAAAAATTACCAATTCCTCCTCACACTGAGAAACAAACAATATTTCTTAGCTACTGAGAACTTGAGACTAGACTCTATCTGGTCAAGTCAGAATTCCGCAGTAAAATTCTTCGTTTTGTGCAAATGTAGAGTTCTTTTGTCTGCCTTGTGGTGTTTCCTAAACCTGCCATCTGTGCTGGGATTAGTTACATTAAATTAGAATACTTAGGTTTATTCCCTGCTTATAAACAGGCTAAAACTTCACTTTATATGTACCATCAATAGATTTATACTGAGATTTCTTTCTCTTATATTTCCTGGAGAAATGTTAGTTGTATGCTTTTCTAAATCACAGGGTTATTTCTTTCCCCTTTTCATGTCCCTTCAACTCTCCTTATAATTTGAGTGTTTCATTTTTTGTAAATGTTTATTTCCCATAATCTCTCTTTTGTGTATGGATACTTCTTGTCTACTAAATCACCATCATGGTTTTAATTTTATTTTTATGATTTCATTTATTCATTTTAGAGAGGAGAGAGAGAGAGAGACAGCAAGAGAAGTGGGGAGGAGCAGGAAGGCACAGCTACCGTATGTGCCTTGTCTGGGAAAGACCAGGGTTTTGAATCAGCAACCTCAGCTTTCCAGGTCGACGCTTTACCCACTGCATCCCCACACCTCAGGCCAGTTGTAATTGTTTTTATGTAACAATTTTTGTCATTCCATTTCCATTTACACAAAGAATATGTGCTTAAAAAAATTAGAAGATAAAAAAAAAATTAGAAGATGAATTCTCCCAACTACTCCTAACAGTAGTCAGCAAACTCATTAGTCAACAGAGCCAAATATTAACAGCACAACAATTGGAATTTCTTTTGAGAACCAAATTTTTAAACTTAAACTAGATAGGTAGGTACATTCCTTATCAAGGTAGCGCCCGCACATGGTATTTTTGGGAGAGCCACACTCAATGGACCAAAGAGCTGCATGTTGCTCACGAGCCACAGTTTGCCAGCCAGGGGCCTAGGAAAGACATTTTGTAAAGTTTGTACATCTACTAAGTCACTGGCAGTTAATGGCAACAAGAAAAATAAGCTTACAAAAGTGATATAAAAGGGTAGCATATTATAGAACAGTTCCAGGCTACATAAAAATGTGTCTGCTTATTATTAGAAAACAGTAGTCATGTGATACTCAGAAGGTTCAGAGGACACATTCACAATGCAAAACAGCTGATGATCTTAGTATACAATTTAAACTGTCATAACTTTTTTAAGATTCCCACTTACTTTTTGATCATGCAGAAAAAAAGAAAAGCTATAAGATAGAAATACAGTGTATATATGATGTCTTGTTGAATTGTACATCAGAAACCTGAATAATCTTATTAAACAGTACCACCCCAATAAATTCAATAAAAAGAAAAATATAATGTGAGGTAGAGTTAAAATTACTTTTAAAAAGTTCATGCTCACTGATATTGGTTTCTTATTGACTTTGAAGAAAATACTTGTATTTATTGATTGATGTTTATTGATATATAACTGGAATACAACATTATATTTGTTTTAAGTTTGTAACATATTGATTTAATATTTATATATAGTACAGAATATTTACCATAAGTCTAGTTAACGTTCCTTAACATATATATTTACATAATTTTTCCCTTTGATAAGACTTTTAAGATCTGATCTCTTAGCAACTTTTAAATATGCAACATAGTATTATAACTAATGTTGCCATGCTGTATATTACATCTCACAACATTTATTTTATGCCTGGAGGTTTGTACCTTTTGACCCCCTTTACTCATTTGATGCACAACACCTTATAAATCCCAACCTCTGGCAATCATCAATCTGTTGTCTGTATCTATGAACTTTATACAATTTTACATTTTAAAGCAGTGGTCCCCAACCTTTTTAGGGCCACGGACCGGTTTGATGTCAGAAAATATTTTCACGGACCGGTCTTTAGGGTGGGACAGATAAATGTATCATGTGACCAAGACAAGCATCAAGAGTGAGTCTTAGACGGATGTAACAGAGGGAATCTGGTCATTTAAAAAAAATAAAACACTGTTTAGAGTTAAATATAAATAAAATGAAAATAATGTAAGTTATTTATTCTTTCTCTGTGGAATGGTACCAAATGGCCCACAGACTGGTACTGGTCTGCGGCCCGGGGGTTGGGGACCACTGTTTTAAAGCACTCATGTCAACTTCCACTTACCATGAATTCCAAACCATTAGGCTGCTGTGCTCTCCTAAGAGATTGAAGAGTTGGTGAATGAAACAACCCATGTTTGGTTGCCTCTCCAGTAGACCTAATAGCTCAAGGCTCTAATTTAGCTTTTCAAATTGAGGTTACATTGGTTTATAACAACATTATATAAGTTTCAGGTATACAACGTTATAATTCACACATGCACAACAGCTGTGCAAGAAGTCTGTTTATGGATATGGTTGGTACAAATTAGATGCCCTTTGATTATAATGTGATTGTGTCTCAATAGACCCACTGTAAGTTGAAAATTTCATTAAGTTGAAAGTGTATTTAATACAGTTTACCTACAAAATATCAAAGCTTAGCCTAGAAGACCTTCAAAACATTCAGAACACTTACATTAGCCTATAGTTGGGCAAAATAATTTCACTGCTGCTGCTCTATATCACAGGAGAGTATTATAAAACATATCCCTGGAAAAGATGAAAATTGAAAGTCCAGTTTTTATTAGATATGTATCTCTTTTGAATGATCATAAAGTTGAAAAATCATAAATTAAACCATGATGAGTCAGAGACCATCTGTATTATTTTCAACTTGTTTACATTCTCTATTTTCTCTGATCATTTCTATAGATATTATTGTCCATTCTTCAAATTTGTGTTTATTTTTTATTTAACTCTACAATTTCTAATGTGAGCTTCTTTTATAAATACTTCAAATCTGTTACATGATATCTTATAAAATTTGTAGTTATCATTTAAACTTAAGCAGTAAAACAAAGAAAAAGTTTGATGTATATATCTTGACAGTATTTGAAAAAAGGTAGAATTAAAAGTTAAAAAGAGCCATATGTACCTTTTTTTTTTAACAATTATTATCTTGAAAAGATTGAAAACCAGTGGAATAAATTGTGTAACATAGTTAACATATTTACACATTTGTAAATTAAAATAGTATAAATATAGGGTCATCTAATTATCTTTCTATTAATGTTTTTCTCTGTGGTGATTTGTTTTTTTGCTATCCAAGAAATATTTGATATTAGTAATATTAATGTGATCTATATCTATATCTATCTATAATCTATACCTATACCTATACCTATATCTATATATCTATATCTATATCTATAATGGGAAAAATAGGTTTACAGTTGTTCATATGGAAAATAATATAAAAGTTAATCAATAATAATACAAGAATAAAGTTTCCTCTGTGTGCTCATAACTGTAAACCCTTTTTTCTATGATATATATGTATATATATCATTCCATTTAAGATTTATATCAATATATATGTATCAAACACTTACAGTATACCAGCAACTTTTCACATTCTACATAGAGATTAAAACTATGGTAAATTAGTCATTGCAAATTGTAAATGTATGACTTATTTTTGGTTTCATATTTGCTATATTTTCAGTATCTGAATAACCAGAGTATATAGTAAAATTATGCAGACTGAATGACAAATTGGAGTGAGGGCAAGCACCGTCAGAGGTTTATAGTTATGAGTACATAAAACAGTTTATTCTTCTTTTATTATTGATTAATTATTGTATTATTTTCCATATGAACAATAGTAAACCTACATTTTCCCTACTCTTTATAGCATATAGGAAATAACTTTATATATAAATGATATATATTTACATATATATATATAATTTGTCTCACTAGAAACACACACACAGTGAGACACAGTGTATTTATGAAGTTTGTATTTCTAGAAAATTAAGAACATAAACAATTCTTTTGCAAGGCAGGTCATGGGCTACTCCAACTCACTGTCATCTTCCAACTTCTGTCTCTCTACTGGTAGTACTATTTCAATGTCAAAACATTCCAGTAATATTGAAGTAACTGCTAAAAGTAAAAGTACCACATATATTGCTCATTTAAGAAAAGAAAAATAGATAACAATAGAGGAGAAAGGGAATGAAAACATTTTTCTGTTGCACATTTTAGATGTATTATTGCCTTTATTTTATCTAACACACGTGGTAAAGAATAGACTTTTTTTCTATAAGAAAATAGACAGTGTGAAGAAACAGAAATTTAGTTAGGATTTTATTCTTCTTCTCCCTCTTCCCTGTCTTTTCTCCTTATCTTTCTTCTCTCCTCCTCCTACTCTGCCTCATACTCCTTCTTGCTTCCAAACATGGGTAATGCTCTTATTTTGTCATTAATTCAATCAAAGAATTTTCACTGCAATCCTTCTATATATTTTACAGCACATTATATTAGCCATCAGAAAACAATGGTCAACAAAATGGTTATGGTCATCAAATATCATTCCTAATCAAAAGACATCCTATTAAAATACATTTAAAATTCACATATGATTTAGCTTACATTATGAAAGTATAAACTAGGGACAAGTAATAAATGGAAATAAATTTATGATTCTAATATTTTGTTCAAGCTCATAAAACAACTATTAAGACATATTTATAGTAGCTTGATTTGGGTAGTATTAATTAAAACAAATAATTAACTTTTGGGCTATTACTCCAAATAAACCATAAATGAATTTTTTAATTCTTTTTTTCTTTTCCTTTGAGAAACATAGTGAAGGCCATTAGGACTGCTTATCTGCTCTTCTAAATGAATGTTTTAATGTATCAAGGTGGTAGCCAACTGTTATAGTGGTTTTGGTCACTGAAGTGTCTTAGAGAAACAGTCTGCCAACAGCTAAGTATTTATTCACAACAAAATCTGCCAAGAGAAGTGACCTTGCTGCATATCTATAATTTTCAAAAGAAATTTCATAGAGCTACTTTCATTTTGATCCAAAGAAATTGGACTAGCCAAATAAGATGAATGAAGTCTTAACTGAATGATTTTGGCAGTGAATAAATCAAAGTTTAGAAGTTGCTGTTAAGTGATTTTAGCTGCTAAAAGGCCTCTAAGGTTTTATACAAGAAGGGCAAACTGCTATTCAGTCAATCCTGCAGTGCAACAAGCTATTAAGTGTGAAGATGCCTCTAGGGTTTGGTAGAAAGAAATCAATAAAACAATGAAATGATCAGAGTCTCTTTGTATGCAGTGGTTTTTGTGACACACCTGAATGGTATATCTATCTATCTATCTATCTATCATCTATCTATAGTATATATGCTATCATAAATATTCAATATCATATGTATTTAAATCTATATGATATATATGTGTATATATAATTAAGAACATAGCAGATTTTGTGTTAATCCAGAACTAAATACAGATGGTAGGTTTAATTGAGTGTTGGAAAATAATTCAGTGTGGACAAGTCCTGCCAGGGGTGAGGATGACTGAGACACAAAGACCCGACTCCGGGGACCAGGTTCAGTGACGCAGACCCACTTTATTCAGGAAGTAAACTAGCTTATATACACAGTTTCAGCCAATAGGATGTTACAGCGTGTCCTTCATGGCCAATGGCTAAAAAGATCAGGGAGCTGCATGGTTGAAACTAAGTCACTTCCTTATAGTGGTTGAGCTTCCTTCCTGGGTATGCCCGGGACACTTCTGGGAGCTGGAGTATTCTCACAGCATTGCATCAACCATAGCTGCTAGGAATGTGCTCTATGCTCCACCCACAATTCAGAAGTAAATATATTTTTATTAACATCATTTTTTTCCAAGTTCTTAAGATTTTTGAGATAAAAGTAAAGTAAAACAAAAATAGAAGCAAAAGTCATCAAAAAATATAAAGGATTTAGTCAGAATCTTAGATAATTTGGGGGACTAATTTTTTTAATTAAATAGTATTATCTTATAATAAAATTAATCTATCTCTTTAAAACCATTGAATTTTGATTGACTAATGGCATTTAAAAAACTGACCGACACTTGTTGCTATTCTACAGAACTCTTAGATTTCCTCAGAAGACTGTCCACATTCACTGGTATTTGGTATTTCTAGATAAAGAATACCTTTGGCTAGCACTCTTCAGAATTAGTATTTTTTGCTAACTTTTAAATATTTATTCTCCTTGAATTACTCTTTGAGTTTGTTATTTTTTTAGAGAATGTCTTTTTGATCTCACCCCTCAATGTCTTCTAAAATAAAACAATCCACTTCTCATGAATGTTTGCTTCAGGAGAAGAGCAGTGGATATACAATAATTAGAACTGATGCTACTTGTTTTCTTCTAATATTACACTAGAAACTTAAGTATTTTACTCTTTATATCAATTTTGAGGATTTATACTTGACCATCTGAAGGATCCTAGCAGAACCTAAAGTTACATGACTCATGCCTTTCTGATTAGTATTGGATTATGATTTCCAAAGTGAGAATTTTTAACCTAAACATAAAAAGCCAAAATGAGGGGCAAAAAGTGTTGATTTTTATAATATCAAAAGAAGTGTAATAATTCTAGGAAGTTCTGATTTAGGGAGAAACCTGAAGTGTTTCGTTCAGGAAATGAAAGCAAGGAGCATTAATGAGAAAGGGAGAGGTACTAATTACATGAATAGAGGGAAAGGATTTTTATTGTTAATAAGCTAAAGAAGTGATTCTTCCTCTGCAAATAAGTGATCATTATTTAGTTCAGTGGTCAGGATGTCTGCTTTTGTTATGATTGCAGACAGGTGTTTAAAATACAATATTACTTCGAGCCAGTTCAAAGGTTATTTTGTTGACTTAAATATTTCAAATATCTGAGGAATAAGACATGCATGGCAATTCTTCTAGGATGGCAGCTCTGACTCCATTTTGTAGTGTCCCTATTATATTATTTTTTAGAGAATCATACATACCAATCTACCATAATTAACAACCACATTTAAACTCAGTGCTGTTATAAGTATCAGTGGGGCAATAACAGTCAGAAAACTAATACACAAATTCATTCACAATTTAGCTTGCTTTTGAGAGAGGTCTGTAAAGACTAATCCTTCTTATTATGTGTATCAAATATCTGACTCTATTATTATAAATGACATCGCCATCATCCATCTCAGCCTGGCCTTGGCAGCTATCTAAGAATGTCTTTAGAGAAGTTATGTAACTCAAGATATTAAATTTTGACAATAAATGGATGCATAAACTATGCTAAGAAGTATAAGATATTACCTATTGTAACTACATACTTACAGTGATCAAAAATGACATGTACTAGACTAGAGTATAAATCTTCTTTATTAAGAAAACAATGAGGAATCATAATTATTTAAACCAAGGAAGTATTTATGAAAAAAAAACTACACATTCCATTTAAGGAACAGAATATGCATGTTGAATCCTAGGTAGATCATATATTATAAACTGTAGTACATGTTCTTTCAAAAGCCCACAAAATGCAGATATGAATTATTGTTCTCTAAGGAGTTATGGTATGGAGTGTATTTCTGAGGTCCATCCATTCTTATAAAAAAGGCATCAATAATTTAATCTGAAATATGAAGTTTAATATATTTGGTAGAAAGCCATGCCATATTGAATAAAATCTACTTGGTAAGAACGTCTTTCTTTTTTTCTTTTCTCCTTTCTTCCTTCCTTTTTTTTCCCCTCCCTCCCTTCCTCCCTCCCTCCCTCCCTCTCCCCCCTCCCTCCCTCCTACCCTCCCTCCCTCCCTCCTTTCCTTCCTTCCTTCCTTCCTTCCTTCCTTCCTTCCTTCCTTCCTTCCTTCCTTCCTTCCTTCCTTCCTTCCTTCCTTCCTTCCTTCCTTCCTTTCCTCCCTCCCTCCCTCCCTCCCTCCCTCCCTCCCTCCTTCCCTCCCTCTTTTCCTCTTTATCTTACTGGTGTTTTTAAGTTTCTGGAATCTGTAAGCTGATGTTCTCCCCCAAATTTGAGTTTGCCATTTTCTTTAAATACTTTTCTGTCCTGGTGTCCCTCTACTTTCCTTTTCTTCCGTGAGTCGAATTGTTGTACTGCTTAATATTGTTCTTCAGGTCACTGCAGCTCTGTTCATTTTTATTCCATTTTTTTCACTGTTTTATTTTTGAATAATTTCCTTTAATTAGTCTTCATATCTATTAATGATTTCTTCCATCTCCAAAGCATCCTTAAGCCAATCCAGTGATTTTTCATTTTTAAATTGTATTTATTGGGGTGACACTAATTAACACAATTATACAGGTTTCAGGTACCCAGTTTTATAACACATCTCTGTTCACCATATTTTGTGTCAACCCCCACCAAGTCATCTCTTCATCCATCACCATTTACTCCTATATCCCTATACTCTCCTCCACCTGCCCTCCATCCCTGGTAATCACCACATTGTCTGTGTTCCTGAGTTTTTTCTTTCTTTTTCTTCTCTGCTCAATCCTCCATACCCTCTCTCAATCCCCCTCCCCTAACAACTGTCTTTCTACCCCCTATGTATGAGTCTATGAATATCTTGCTTGTTAGTTCATTTTGTTCATTACATTTCCTATGAGTGAAATCGTACAGTACCTGTCTTTCTCTGACTGACTTATTTCCACTTAACATAATGCTCTCTAAGTCCATCCATGCTGTCAGAAAAAGTAAGATTTCTTTCTTTTTTATGGCCCTGTGGTATGCTATTGTGTACATGTAATGCAGTTTTTCTAACCTACTCACTACTGATGGGCAGTTAGGCTGCTTCTAATTTTGGTTATTGTAAATAATGCTGTAATGAACATAGGGCTGCATATAGTCTTTTGAATTAGTGTTTTGGATTTTTTTCTGTATTTTTCAGAAGTGAGAAGCAGGGCGGTAGAGAGACAGACTCCCGCATGCGCCTGACCAGGATCCACCTGGTATTCCAATTAGGAGGCAATGCTCTGACCATCTGGGGCGTTGCTCCATTGCAACCATTGGAACTGGAGCCATTCTAGTGCCTGAGGCAGAAGCCATGGAGCCAGCCTCAGCACCCGGGGCCAACTTTTGCTCCCATGGAGCTTTGGCTGTGGGAAGGGAAGAGAGACACAGAGAGAAAGGAGAGGGGGAAGGGTGGAGAAGCAGATAGGCGCTTCTTCTGTGTGCCCTGGCTGGGAATCGAACCCAGGACTTCCACATGCCAAGCAAATACTCTACTGCTGAGCCAACCAGCCGGGGCCTTAGGTTTCTTTAGAGAAATTTCCAGAGGTGGAATCACTGGTGCATAAGGCAGTTTTATTTTTTGAGGAATTCTTTACTGTTTTCCACTGTGTCTGTATCAATTTGCATTCCCATCAATGGTCCATAAGTGGTTCCTTTTACCCACAATATTGTCATCACTTGTTTGTTCATTTATTGGTGAGAACCATTCTGACAGGTATGGGATGATATTTCATTGTGGTTTTAATTTGCCTTTCCCTGATGATTAGTGATGTTGGGTATCTTTTCATATATCCATGTGCCATCTGTGTGTACTCTTTAGAAAAGTATAATTTAGATACTTTGCCCATTTTTAAATTAGATTATTTGTTTTTTGTTATTTCTAAG
Source organism: Saccopteryx bilineata (assembly GCF_036850765.1). Classification (NCBI taxonomy): domain Eukaryota; kingdom Metazoa; phylum Chordata; class Mammalia; order Chiroptera; family Emballonuridae; genus Saccopteryx; species Saccopteryx bilineata. The sequence goes on from NC_089495.1 coordinate 82,114,363, forward strand.
TTTTTCATAAATTTTGGATATTAATCCCATATCAGATGCAATAGCAAATATGTTCTTCCATTCAGTGGGTTGTCTTCATTTCGTTCATGGTTTCCTTTACTGTGCAAAAAATTTCATTTAAATTCTTAACCTTTTCAGTTCAACTTTAGCATATTTCATTGTTTTCCTTTTTCTGATCAGATTACCTTTCTTTTTATTCATTAAAATTACATTTTATTTTTAGCTCTAAATAGATTTAAAATAGCTTCTTTAATGATTTTATCTGCTAAATTCAATATGCCTATCATCACTGCTCTGCTTTGGGAATTGCCTGCCCATCACTTCAACACCTGAGCACCTATATCAAGATAATTTTGCTCAGTCCTCGGATATATGACCATTCACAGAAATGATAAAACTACAGAGTTGACCATCACAAGAGGGCCCCCCAATGGCTGCTCCAGGAAAATCTGAGACAGTATATTCTGTACCCAGACTGTATTACTGTTGCCTTTGTAGGGATCTGCTGACAGATCTGCTCCTATTTCTACCTGACAAAAACAGACTATTAGAGCATCTGTGACTCTTCTATGCTATCAGATTTTAATAGTCTCTACTTGGAGTTGTGAAAACTACTACTTTAAAGTCCTCTTTTGAGCCAGGAATCTCAGTGGATTCATGGTGTAAGGAAGGACAATTGCAACTTTGCTTTTGTAGTTATGTACTAAGTGTGAGTTTTAAATACCTAAATATAAGGACCAGTCATTTAAATTTTATACTCATCTTTGGAGTAGAAAATTTGTCATATACACTTTTACCACCTGTTGTGATTGGGGTTATCAATGTTGGGATTATCTTTTCCCTTTCTGATTTCATTTTTTTTAGCCATATCTCTCTTTTTCTAAGTCTAGCTAAAAATTTGCTAATTTTATTTAAGAAACAACTTACTTTTGTTGATATATCTTTTTTAGTCTCTATTTCATTTATTTCTGCTCTAATCTTTGTTATTTTCTTCCTTCTGCTAACTTTGAGCTTATTCTTTTATTTGGAATTCCTTGAGTTGTAAAGTAAGGCTGTTTATTTGAGATCTTTTGTTTTCTTCTTAATGTAGGTATTTATAGTTATGAACTTTCCTCTTAGAACTACTTGGTAGTATATAATATTTTTGTTTGGTATAATATGCTTCATTTTCATTTGTTTCAAGATATTTCTAAAATTATCTTTTAATATCTTCTTCTACCCGTTGATTGTTTAGAAATATGCTGTTTTACTTCCACATTTATATGAATATTCTAGTTTTCCTACTGTGGCTGACATTTAGTTTCCTTCTATCTAACTAGTGAGAAGAGATACTAGATATAATTTCAATCTTCTTAAATGTGTTCAAGCTTGTTTTGTGACTGTACATATGATCTGTTAGGGAGAATGTTCCATGTAATAAGTTGAGAATAGTTTTAATTGTTTTTATGCTGTTAACAATGTATATGTTTTTTTAAAAATGAAAAATATTTTATATATTTAAAAACACATTCATAGATATATGTGTACAAACACATTTTATGGTTAAAGTTAAGATGCTAAATAGCTCTATGGACAGAAGGTAATTTTGATAAGATGGTCAGCAAAACCCTATCAAGGGAAGTCATAATTAAAATAAGTTTTCAAATCTATGAGAAGACTACAGGGAAGAGATTTTTATCAGAGCATATAGTGCAAAAGGCAATGTGCTAGAAATGACTAGTTAGTTGTGTTGTAAGCCGTTATAACTGAGGAACAAAAGGGACTATGTTTTTCAGATGAGAAGGTAAGTGAGCAGTGGCTGAAAGCTACATATGCATTGAATCAGGGTGTTTAGAACAGTATATTTGGCTGGCAAAAAATTACAGAATTGGGTTACAGAAAACCTAATCTCTTGACATTTTTAAATCTATGTCTGCATATTTAAAATGACATTTGTATCTATTTCATCAAAACTTTTTATACTTTGTATATCATATGTTTATGAAATATATAAGTAAATGAAAATAACTTTCCCAAAGTCAACATGCTTTTTAATTTTAATAAGTATTTTAGTCATTTAAGGAAGGAACATAATATTACTAATTTTAAGGTCTCAAAATATTTTTCTCACTTTCTTATATCATTTTTACTTTGCTCATATTTAAGTGTCTGTTACTATCGAAGCACTTGTATTATATTTTGCCTTATTCAGTTTGCCTCATTCAGTTGTCTCAAATTACAGTAATATTTCATGCTTTCAAGAAGCAAATCATAATACCAAAATATTCCTGAAAATATTATTCATCAAAATTTCTGCAAATATAGGAAATATTTCACTCATGTTATTTATACTCTTTTTAACCTGTTGTGTGCTGAATAAATATCATAAAATTATATTTCCTATAAAGTTAGATGTCATAGAGAATACTCATTGTATAAATATATATAACCTTAAAACTAGTATACATTTCCTAAAACAAGCTACATATCAATTAAATTAAAATAAAAAATATTTTTAATTTTAAATGTTGATTTAGTAACAAACCAAAGAGAGATTTTAGATAATGATAAGATCAGAGATGCAATCATGTTTGAATAAGCTGGAAATAAGAGAAGTTGTGGTCTGGAAAGTACAACAGGTTGACCACTAATTTAAAGGAAAGTTGCTATGTCTCAGGATGTTGATTAATTATTTATTATTCTCCAAATCTTTTATTTATGAAGGTTATAATAATTGTTTATTATCTTATAAATTAAAACTGAAAAAGAAATATTTATTTTAATTTATGAAAAACTTAATAAATCCATTACATGTTAATATGAATACTGTATTTTTAAAAATGACATTATATGTCAAAATAAATATTTTTTGAGAAGATTTGCAATTTTATATATTTTGGAAAATTTGGCTAATACCAAGCCAAGTAATCAATCAGAGCTAGAATCTCACATTTTCTTTCTATTTGATGATATATGGTGTTATATTAGAAGGAGATGTAAAAATTCATTCTTAAATAGTTGGGAAAAAATTTTTCCGTGGTAGTTTCATACAACTGTGAATATTTTTCTTTGAGAAATGATAAGTTGTTAAGTTATAATTTCTGGCAAGTTATTTAAAATGTTGAATCTGAAAGCATATCTATTAAACTATCATAATCAACTTTATTTAAATTAATTGCTCTATGTTATATATGCGTAGATTGTTTATCAATGCATGATTTTGTCATCATCAAGAAGTTTTGGCAGACTCTTACAAAGAGAACATGGGGACAGCTGTTGGAAGTAGTTGCTGGGTGAGAGGGTGGAGGAATTGAGCGAAAAAGGAAAGACAAAAAAGCCCTGGCTGGATAGCTTCATTGTTTGGTGCATCGTGACAATAGAGAGATGATTTCGAAGGATAGAGCATTGAGTGGAAGGGAGATAGAGGTGGATATAGGGCTTTTAGATAAATTAAGATGTAACTAAAAAAAAATAAAAGGTTAATAAAATTCTCACTAAAAATAGATTCATTGAATTGGCCTTTTGAATATTGATACATTTAATTTTAAAATACAGGATTATTATTTATATCAAAATATAAAAATGTCAAATCAAAAATTTAAAAGGATAACTATATTTGCACATAAAATATTAAATGAGAAAGAAAAATATATCACAAAACACAAAGAAAAAAGAAAAGCAATTTGTATAACAATTTAAGCAAAATATCTTTATTATATGTAATGATTTTTGAATCACAAGAATATTTTCAAAATCTATATATACACAAGCAGTTCACAAAAGAAGAAATATAATCATATCTGAAATCTATAATGTAATATATACTATAACAATTAAAAATACAAACAAAATAAGAAAGCACTGTTTTTATCAATCAAGTAAAAAATAACAGACCTGACCATGCAGTGGTGCAGTGGATAGAGCATCAGACTGGGATGTGGAGAACCCAGGTTTGAGACCCCAAGGTCGCCAGCTTGAGCTCAGGCTCATCTGGTTTGAGCAAAGTTCACCAATTTGGACCCAAGATCTCTGGCTTGAGCAAGGGATTACTTGGTCTTCTGTAGCCCCATGGTCAAGGCACATATGAGAAAGCAATGAACAACTAAGGTGTCGCAACAAAAAACTGATGATTAATACTTCTCATCTCTCTCCATTCCTGTCTGTCTGTCCCTATCTCTCCCTCTTTCTGACTCTCTCCCTGTCTCTGTAAAAAAAAAAATTGTCACAAAAACTAATTAAATACTAAATTTAATATTTTTATTATGAAATTCTTAACAAAAATGGGGATTTTTAGTTTAGAAAGGAAGGCAAAATTGTACGGAGACTAATATCTATCTATATTTAAAAAATGATGAAATGATAGAAGTTGATATAAATTTGTTTAAATTGTGCCTTATTTTCTTCATCCTTTTATTTCATTTTACTTTTAGCTTTTTCTATGAATTAATGGTAGGCCAAGTTCAATGTCTCACTAAAGAAAGTTAAATTCTAAAGGATTATTTTAGATGAATATGACTTTATTATTTATTAAAAGTCAAATGGTGAAGTCAAAGTAGAAAAGTTTTTGTAAATTTTTGACTTTTTACCAGTAATGTGCACATAAAATAATTTCTTCTGGTGTTTACTATGCATTGCTGTACTACTCCATACCATTCTTCAGTACAATGACAGCTGTTAAAATTTGATTAATTATTGAACAGATCTTCATAAAGTAAGAACAGGTGTGAATCTATGAACTGGAACTTTTAGTGAATTCTGATGCTTTGTAGAAGTAACATATTCAAGAAATGGTTTTTGTGATTTTAGTTTGATGGAATTTAAATTTTGGCCGTCCAAATTGTCCAAAGTAAAGTTAATGCTTTTCATTGTTTCTTTGTAGTCATTATATGAATAGTGCAATAGTTCTTGTTTTCATTATTACTTGGTTATCCATCACAGTCTATTATTTTGGAAACTATTTTTTATAATATTGTTTTGGGATATCAAATGCCTCTAGTTATTGCAATATAAAAAGCAAAAATATATTTGAGAGAAATTTTATCTTGCCATGGCAATAGACTAATATTCACCATTTTATTCTACTAATGAATAACTTGTTTTCTCAAATTTATTTTGTCACATTTTCTCTTTCATTTAGGAGAAATAAAAACATTCTAACATAATATCTCCATTTTTATATGGATCATTAATAGGCTTAAGAGAGAAAATAATAGATAATATAGATGAAATAGCTTGAAATTTATTAAATTACAACAAATTAGGGATAATTCTCCATTTAGACCTTATTTGGCTTCTTTTCAACTCAAAGTAGTGATTTTCTCTGTGGAGACAATATTTGATAGTTTCTTTCTTTTGTGTGTGTGTGTGTGAGAGAGAGAGAGAGAGAGAGAGAGAGAGAGAGACAGAGAGAGAGACAGAGAGAGGAACAGATAGGGGCAGAAAGACAGGAAGGGAGAGAAATGAGAAGCCTCAATTCTTCATTTTGCAGCACCTTAGTTGCTCATTGATTGCTTTCTCATATTACCTTGACCAGAGAGCTACAGCAGAATGAGTGACCCTTTGCTCAATCCAGTGACGTTCGGCTCAAGCCAGTGACTTTCGGCTCAAGCCAGAGACCTATGGCTTAAAGCCAGCGACATTTGGGCTCATGCCAGTGACCATGGGGTCATGTCTATGATCCCGCACTCAAGCCAATGACCCCACACTCAAGTGGTGAGCCCATGCTCAAGCTGGTTGAGCCCATACTCAAGCTGACGACCTCGGGTTTTTGAACCTGGGTTCTCTGCATTCAAGTCTGATGCTCTATTCACTGCGCCACCTCCTGGTCAGGAGATAGTTTCATTATTTTAATTGGTATTTTCAAAAAGTGAATGAGATACTTGGGAAAATTTGAAAATACACTCTATATTACAAAGTATTGGTGTGTCAGTATTGGATTTTTTAGATGCTATTGTAGTTTTGTGGTTATGTAGGAAAAGTTCTTTGCTTAAAAAATGCATATTGAGCCTGACCAGGCAGTGGTACAGTGAGTGGATAGAGTGTCAGATTGGGATGCAGAGAACCCAGGTTCAAAACCCCGATGTTGCCGGCTTGAGCGTGGAATCACCAACTTGAGTGCTAGGTCACTGACTTGAGTGTGGGATCATAGACTTGAGCCCAAAAGTCTCTGGCTTGAAGCACAACATTGCTGGTTTTGAGCCCAAGGTCGCTGGCTTGAGCAAGAAGTCACTCACTCTGCTTAGCCCCCCTTCCCTCAAGGCACATATGAGAAAGCAGTCGATGAACTAGTAAGAAGACTAAGTAGTCACACACAAAAAATTGATGAATATTTCTCTTTCTTCCTGTCTGTCCCTATCTGTCCCTCTCTCTATCTATCTCTGTCTCTGTCACTCAAAAAAGGAAGAAAATGAATATTGATATAAGTTGAAGTATCTTCATACCCTGATGCTCAAAATTCATTTTTCTTTTCTGTATTCTATGTATGCAAATGCTTGTGCATATGTGTTTGTATGTAAATAAAAAAGAAAAAGTAAGAGAAAAATTAAGCAAATATTAACAACTGTGGACAAAAATAAAATGTTAAGATTTGGTGAATAGGGTTGGTAAAGAGCATATAATGTTTATCTTATTATACTCTCTATATTTTGTTAGAATTTCACTATTGAAAAGAAAAAAATTAAAACATAAATGGTTAAAGAGAAGGTTGGCAATATCCTCTTTTAAATGTTTTAATGAATACTTAGGTGCATTTCCTCTAAGTATGCCATACTTTAAAGGAGTTAGGTTTTAGAAACACCACAATCAATTTTTTACACAGACTTTTATTTAAAACAAATTATAAAGTCATGACAATATAATATTTTCATCACCAGTAGATTCTCTTAAACTAAATATTGTCTAAATGTGAACCATGAATGAGCAGCATTACCTTTTCTAAGACTTTGTTAGAGACGTAAATTCTTATGAACAACTGATTCAGAATTGTGTTTATAACATCTAGCTAAGATTGATGTATACCTTTCCAATTTCTTTCTTTCTTTTCCTTTTCTTTTTTTAAATTGTTTGAGAAGAGAAAAATAGTAGATAATTATTACAGGATAACATAATTATATAGATTTCAGATGCCCAATTCTACAACACATCCCGTACACTGTATTGTGTGTTCACCCCTCCAAGCCTTTATTCACCACCTTTTATCCCCCTCTACCCACCTCCACCTTTTCCTACCCATGCAGTCACTACACTGCTATCCATGGAAAATGTTAAACAGGGATTGATATGGCAAAATCTATTAATTTAATGATTTCTCAACAAAGGAGAATTCACCTAAATTATCTCAACAATTATATATGCTAGATGCCAAACAGTTACCTGTGGACATTAGAATATTAAGGTAACGTTTTCAAAGCCCATGATTATTGAGTGAACTCATAAAAAACTTATGACAGCTATGCACTATGGATTTTCCAGCTGTAATAAAGATCCCTCAATAGGTGATTGGATAAAAAAAGAGGTGGTACAGATATATAATGGAATACTACTCAGCCATAAGAAAAGATGAAATACTGCCATTTGTAACAACAGGTATTGAGAATAACATGCTAAATGAAATAAGAAAGTGCCAACTACCATATGTTTTCACTCATGTGAGATATAAAACTGAAAGCAACAAATGAACACACAAGAAAAACAAATAAAAACTAATAGGCACTGTCAACTGAATGGTGGTGACCAGAGGGAAGGTGGATAGAAGGATAGTAAAGGGTAAAGAGGGTCAAATATATGGTGATGAAAGAACATTTGACTTTGGCTGGTGGGCACATAGTGCTATATACAGATGATATATCATAGAACTGTGCACTTGAAATCTATGTAATTTTATTAACTAATGTCACCCTAATACATTTAATTAAAAACAGATTAAAAATTAATTAAAGAACAAAAAATAATGAGTGGTATTGAGATTATTCTTGATGTTTACTTGTTCATTGTTAGTGCAATATTAGGGTTAGTTTTAGTATAGATGACTTTTATCAGATTTACAATATTTATTTCTTTTTTTTTATAATAAATTTTTATTAATGGTAATGGGATGACATTAATAAATCAGGGTACATATATTCAAAGAAAACATGTCTAGGTTATTTTGTCATTAAATTATGGTGCAAACCCCTCGCCCAAAGTCAGATTGTCCTCCGCCACCCTTTATCTAGTTCTCTGTGCCCCTCCCCCTCCCCCTAACTCTCTCCCTCCCTCCCTCCCATGTCCTCCCTTCCCCCACCCTTGGTAACCACCACACTCTTGTCCATGTCTCTTAGTCTCATTTTTATGTTCCACCAATGTATGGAATCATGTAGTTCTTGTTTTTTTCTGATTTACTTATTTCACTCCTTATAATGTTATCAAGATCCCAACATTTTGCTGTAAATGATCTGATGTCATCATTTCTTATGGCTGAGTAGTATTCCATAGTGTATATGTGCCACATCTTCTTTATCCAGTCTTCTATTGAAGGGCTTTTTGGTTGTTTCCATGTCTTGGCCACTGTGAACAGTGCTGCAATGAACATGGGGCTACATGTGTCTTCACGTATCAATGTTTCTGAGGTTTTGGGGTATATACCCAGTAGAGGGATTGCTGGGTCGTAAGGTAGTTCTATTTGCAGTTTTTTGAGGAACGATCATACTTTCCTCCATAATGGTTGTACTACTTTACAGTCCCACCAACAGTGAATGAGGGTTCCTTTTTCTCCACAGTCTCTCCAACATTTGCTATTACCCGTCTTGTTGATAATAGCTAATCTAACAGGAGCGAGGTGGTATCTCATTGTAATTTTGATTTGCATTTCTCTAATAACTAATGAAGCTGAGCATCTTTTCATATATCTGTTGGCCATTTGTATCTCTTCCTGGGAGAAGTGTCTGTTCACGTCCTCTTCCCATTTTTTAATTGGATTCTTTGTTTGTTTGTTGTTGAGTTTTATGAGTTCTTTGTAAATTTTGGATATTAGGCCCTTATCAGAGCTGTTGTTTGAAAATATCATTTCCCATTTAGTTGGCTGTCTGTTTATTTTTATATCAGTTTCTCTTGCTGAGCAAAAACTTTTTATTCTGATGTAGTCACATTCATTTATCTTTGCCTTCACTTCTCTTGCCATTGGAGTCAAGTTCATAAAATGCTCTTTAAAACCCAGGTCCATGATTTTAGTATCTATGTCTTCTTCTATGTACTTTATTGTTTCAGGTCTTATATTTAGATCTTTGATCCATTTTGAATTAATTTTAGTACACGGGGACAGGCTGTAGTCGAGTTTCATTCTTTTGCATGTGGCTTTCCAGTTTTCCCAACACCATTTGTTGAAGAGGCTTTCTTTTCTCCATTGTGTGTTGTTGGCCCCTTTATCAAAGATTATTTGACCATATATATGTGGTTTTATTTCTGGGCTTTCTATTCTGTTCCATTGGTCTGAGTGTCTATTTTTCTGCCAATACCATACTGTTTTGATTATCGTGGCCCTATAATATAGTTTAAAGTCAGGTATTGTAATGCCCCCAGCTTCATTCTTTTTCCTTAGGATTGTTTTGGCTATTCGGGGTTTTTTATAGTTCCATATAAATCTGATGATTTTTTGTTCCATTTCTTTAAAAAATCTCATAGGGATTTTAATGGGAATTGCATTAAATTTGTATATTGCTTTGGGTAATATTGCCATTTTGATTATATTTATTCTTCCTATCCAAGAACAAGGAATATTTTTCCATCTCATTGTATCTTTTTCGATTTCCCTTAACAATGCTTTGTAATTTTCATTATATAGGTCCTTTACATTCTTTGTTATGTTTATTCCTAGGTATTTTATTTTTTTTTGTTGCAATCTTGAAGGGGATTATTTTTTTGAGTTCGTTTTCTAATATTTCATTGTTGGCATATAGAAAGGCTATGGACTTTTGTATGTTAATTTTGTATCCTGCGACCTTACTGTATTGGTTTATTGTTTCTAATAATCTTTTTGTGGAGTCCTTCGGGTTTTCGATGTATAGGATCATATCATCAGCAAAAAGTGATACCTTTACTTCTTCTTTTCCGATATGGATGCCTTTTATTTCTTTGTCTTGTCTGATTGCTCCGGCCAGAACTTCTAGCACCACGTTAAATAAGAGTGGAGAGAGTGGACAACCCTGTCTTGTTCCTGATTTAAGGTAGAAAGTCCTCAGTTTTATGCCGTTTAATAGGATGTTGGCTGATGGTTTATCATATATGGCCTTTATCATGTTGAGATATTTTCCTTCTATACCCATTTTGTTGAGAGTCTTAAACATAAAATTGTGTTGTATTTTATCAAAAGCCTTTTCTGCATCTATTGATAAGATCATGTGGTTTTTGTTCTTTGTTTTGTTGATATGGTGTATTACGTTAACCGTTTTGCGTATGTTGAACCATCCTTGAGATTCTGGGATGAATCCCACTTGATCATGATGTATTATTTTTTAATATGTTGTTGTATTCGGTTTGCCAGTATTTTGTTTAGTATTTTAGCATCTGTATTCATTAGAGATATTGGTCTGTAGTTTTCTTTCTTTGTGCCATCCTTGCCAGGTTTTGATATGAGGGTTATGTTGGCCTCATAGAATGTGTTTGGAAGTATTGCTTCTTCTTCAATTTTTTGGAAGACTTTGAGTAGAATAGGAACCAAGTCTTCTTTGAATGTTTGATAGAATTCATTAGTATAACCGTCTGGGCCTGGACTTTTATTTTTGGGGAGGTTTTTAATAGTTTTTTCTATTTCCTCCCTGCTGATTGGTCTGTTTAGGCTTTCTGCCTCTTCATGACTCAGTCTAGGAAGGTTGTATTGTTCTAGGAATTTATCCATTTCTTCTAGATTATTGTATTTGGTGGCATATAATTTTTCATAGTATTCTACAATAATTCTTTGTATATCTATGATGTCTGTGGTGATCTCTTCTCTTTCATTTTGGATTTTATTTATTTGAGTCCTGTGCCTTTTTTCCTTGGTGAGTCTTGCCAAGGGTTTGTCAATTTTGTTGATCTTTTCAAAGAACCAGCTCCTTGTTTTATTGATTTTTTCTATAGTTTTTCTGTTCTCTATTTCATTTATTTCTGCTCTGATTTTTATTATCTCCTTTCTTTGGCTGGTTTTGGGTTGTCTTTGTTCTTCTTTTTCTAGTTCCTTAAGGTGTGAAGTTAAGTGGTTTACTTCGGCTCTCTCTTGTTTGTTCATATAGGCCTGAAGTAATATGAGCTTTCCTCTTAGTACTGCTTTTGTTGCATCCCAGAGATTCTGATATATCGTATTTTCATTTTCATTTGTCTGTATATATCTTTTGATCTCTGCGCTTATTTCTTCTTTGACCCATTCATTTTTTAGAAGTATGTTGTTTAGTTTCCACATTTTTGTGGGTTTTCCCCCCTCTTTTTTGCAGTTGAATTCTAGTTTCAAGGCTTTGTGATCAGAAAATATGCTTGGTACAATTTCAATTTTTCTAAATTTGCTGATATTGTCTTTGTGGCCCAACATATGGTCAATTCTTGAGAATGTTCCATGTACACTAGAGAAAAATGTATACTCTGTCGCTTTGGGATGAAGTGTCCTGTAGATGTCTATCATATCCAGGTGTTCTAGTATTTAGTTTAAGGCCACTATGTCTTTGTTGATTCTCTGTTTGGATGACCGATCTAGAGCCGTCAGCGGTGTATTGAGGTCTCCAAGTATGATTGTATTTTTGTTAGTTTTTGTTTTAAGGTCAATAAGTAGCTGTCTTATATATTTTGGTGCTCCTTGGTTTGGTGCATATATATTAAGGATTGATATGTCTTCTTGATTCAACTTCCCCTTAATCATTATGAAATGACCATTTTTGTTTCTGAGTACTTTTTCTGTCTTGTAGTCAGCATTATTAGATATGAGAATTGCTAGACCTGCCTTTTTTTGGGTGTTGTTTGCTTGGAGTATTGTTTTCCAGCCTTTCACTTTGAATTTGTTTTTATCCTTGTTGCTTAGATGTGTTTCTTGTAGGCAGCATATAGTTGGATTTTCTTTTTTAATCCATTCTGCTACTCTGTGTCTTTTTATTGGTAAGTTTAATCCATTTACATTTAGTGTAATTATTGACACTTGTGGGTTCCCTACTGCCATTTTATAAATTGCTTTCTGTTAGTTTTGTATCTAGTTTGATTCTTCTCTTTTGTTTTTCTATCATTTGTTTTTGTTTGTTTGTGTTCCATACTTCTTTCCTCTGTTGCTACCTTTTTTAAGTCAAGTGTTTTTGTGGTGGTTTTTTCAAGGGTGGTTACCATTAAGTAATGAAAAGGGTACCTACCATATTCATTGTAGTACCCTATCTTATAAGTATTTCTGCACTTCATCGTCCTTTGCTACTGATAATCTCCATCCTCTCCCCCCTTTTTTTCCTTTGTTGTCACAGTTTAAGTTTGGTTTTATTGTGTTCTTGGTGGAGCTGTTACTTGTGGTGTTGTTTTCTTTTGTTCTTTGAATCTGGTTGGAAAACCCCCTTTAATATTTCCTGGAGTGGGGGCTTTCTGTTGATAAATTCTCTCATCTTTTCTGTATTTGTGAATGTTTTTATATCTCCTTCATACTTGAAGGATAGCTTTGATGGGTATAGTATTCTTGGCTGAAAGTTCCTCTCTTTCAGGGCTTTAAATATTGGGGTCCACTCTCTTCTAGCTTGTAGAGTTTCTGCTGAGAAATCTGATGATAATCTAATAGGCCTTCCTTTATATGTTATACTCTTCTTTTCCCTGGCTGCCTTGAGAATTTTTTCTTTGTCATTGGTTTGTGTCATCTTTATTATGATGTGCCTTGGAGTGGGTTTGTTGGGGTTAAGAAAACTCGGTGTTCTGTTTGCTTCTTGAATTTGAGGCTTTAATTCTTTCCACAGGCTTGGGAAGTTCTCGTCTATTATTTGTTTGAGTGTATTCTCCATTCCATTTTCTTTCTCTTCTCCCTCTGATATACCTATTATTCTTATGTTATTCTTTCTGATGGAGTCAGACAATTCCTGTAGGGCTTTCTCATTTTTTATTATTTTTGAGTCTCTTTCTTCTTCTCTCTGTTGTGCCTCAAGTTGTTTGTCTTCTATTTCACTAATCCTATCTTCAATCTGGGCTGTTCTGTTAGCTAAGCTTGTTACCTCGTTTTTAAGCTCGTGAATTGAGTTTTTCATTTCTGTTTGATTTGTTTTTATAGTTTCAATTTCCTTGGTAATATATTCTTTGTGTTCATTGAGTTGTTTTCTGATCTCCCTATATTGCCTTTCTGTGTTTTCTTGTATATCTCTGAGTATTTTTAAGATTTCTATTTTAAATTCTCTGTCATTTAGCTCCAAGGCTTCCAATATGTTAAGTCTTTTCTCCATAGGTTTTTCCACATCTATTTGTGTTACCTCTCTTTCTTTTGTATCCATAATATTCGATTTCCTCTTTCTTATCGGCATCTGAGGGTGGTCTTGTTGATAGCACTAATTAGAATTAATAATGAGTAAAAATTAAAAAAAAAAATTAAAATTAAAAAAAATATATAAAAAAAAGAAAAAAGACAAAAAAAAGGTAAAACACCCCCCCCAAAAAAAAAAAACAGTAATAATTTATTATTTCCCCCTTTTTTCTTTCTTCTCTTTCCCTCCTCTTCCCTCCTCAGGGAAATATCGTGCCTATAATGGAGGGCCTGATTTGGGGTGAAGAGTTCAAGGGGCAAAAAAAGGGAGTAGGGACCTACTAAATGCAAAAAAAAAAAAAGAAAAAAAAAAAGAAAAAAGAAAAAAAAAAGGAAGAAAATCTTAGACAAGCATAAGATGATTTGCTTGTAAGTGATGGTCAACTAAGAGAAATAATGAGAGGGATAAGAGGGAACCAGAAAAAAGGAACAAAAAAGAATAATAAAGAAGAAAAAAAAATAAAAATAATAAGTAAAAATCTGTTGTATTAAGTGGAGCGAAGATTAAATACAATGGAGACCTTGGGTTGGGAGGACCCAAAATGCCACAAAAATAAACAAACAAGAAAAAAAATAAAAACAAAACAAAAAAGAGAAATAAAGCCAAAAAAAAGCCTTGAGTCCCAAATTAACTAATTTGTTCGTGATTGAGGATTATATGGGAGGAAAGTAAAATGAGAAAAGAAAAAACGAATAGAAAGGAAAAAATAAGAAAAAGAGAAAAACGAAGGAAGAAATAAAATAGGAAGAGAAAAAACAAAATAAAGCAAGACAAAAACAAAACAACAACAACAAAAAAAAACAAAAGAGGAGAGAGTGAGAGTTAAGTGTTTTGGAGTATAACTTTAAAGGAGGGTGAGGATGAAGAAGAGAAATAAAATGCAACACTCATGGGTAGTGTAGTTCAAGAAAGGGGAAGCATAAGATGGGCAGAGAATAGAAGGACCGATGTGGAGGAAATAAAGGCAATAAGACAGAAGAAACAAACAACAACAAAAAAATTAGTGGATCAAGTTGTAAAGTCTGTGGATTTTTCTTGATTTTGAGAGGTTAACTTCTTCCTTTTTCTTTTCTCTCCCTCTTCCTGGTCGGTGACTCTGTACCCCAGGCTCTGCCCCTGTGTCACACTTAGGTAGGGATTGCAGTTGATGGGATTCTATAGCAATGTCATATAATTGGCTTTAGTCTTGCTGGTAGTCACGGCTTGTTGGTGTTTGCAGGGTCCAACGATGAGAGAGTTTGCTTTCCTGGATTCTCTCTCCTAGTCCCCCCTTTCTGAATTAGCAGCCTAGTGATCCAGCTATAAGGCTGCAACTGCTTCTGCCTGGGGAGTAAGAGGCTCAAAGAGCTGGGAAATCCCCACTCTATCCCCACTCAGTGCAAGGCTTTGGGAAAGGCTCTGAGAGTCAGGGCCTCCAGTTTAATCAGGCGGGGGTGGGAGTCAATTGTTGTCAAGGTGACTGTTCAGCGCCTATCATTTAGTTGGACCTCTCAACCCAGGCTTTCCACACTTTGTAGCCTGTTTTTGCAGGGAAGAAGAGGCACTAGTCTCTGCTTGCGACTAGTGTAGTATAGATCTTATTATCTGCCAAGTCCTTCTTGTTAGCGTTTATCCCTGAATATGGAGGCTCTATCAATCAGAAGTTGCTCCCGCCCCTTTAGCGAGAGGCACTAAAAATATCACGCCTCTTGTCTTGGATCGCTGAACTGAGAGAGATCTTATCAATTAGAACCGAGGGTGCACAGATTTCATGGGTTAAGCTAATTTCAGTGATTGGGTCGCAGCTGTGCTTCCGAAGGTATTTTAGGCTGCCTGTGCGCGCCCCTCCCTCAATGCTTGATTGTTAGCTTGAATGGCTGGGTGAGGTGCCCCGCCCACGGAGAGAATCTCCCAAGCCTCTCCAGCTCGCCCTGCCGCTGGCGGCTAGATCACACCAGGCGTAGGATAATGGAGCACCTGGGTGTGCGGGCCAGTAGGGCGCTCTGGGCGCGTGGAATGCCCAGGGCAAGCGCGCGAATGGGGTGCTCCGGGCACCAGTGGCTCGCGACTCTCACTCGCTGTGTGCGGGCCGCTGGGAACGTTAGCGGTGCCCTACCGGACTGGGCGCGCGTGCGGCAGCTCGCGATGGCGGCTCCCGGCTCCCAAATGTGGGCTGACTCACCACAGGCGCACTTCCTCGCGGCTTGAATGAATGTCGCTGCGGTAGATTCCTCCACACCCTCGTCTCTCAGATTCAAGTGATAACAGTCCTTTCGCTATCAGTTTGTGTGGAACTCCGGAATGCTCCGAGGATAAATTTTTCTGTTTCTAGTTGATAAATTTGTTGTGATTTAGGGGAGAGCTGTTGGACGCGCTGCTCACGGCGCCATTTCCGTCTACAATATTTATTTCTATTGCTGTTTGCTGATATATATGTTTTTTAAAATAGATGTCAAATTTTAGAAAAACTTTTTCTGCATCCTTTGAAATATTTTGCTTCCTCTTTTTAAATATGTTCATATGGTTAGTTATATTCATTGATTTTCAAATGTTGATTCAAACTTGTGTTTATATGATAAACCTAACTTGTTCATGACTTTTTAAATCATTTTTACGTATTATTGGATTCAATTTGCTAAAATTTTATTGGTAAATATAACATCTATTTTTTTGTGAAAAGTTTTGATCTGGAATTTTATTATAATAAACTATTCTGGCTTTGGCTTTAGGAAACACTGGCCTGAAAAAATAAGTTACAGAATAATGTTCCTTGTATTTTGACAGTTTGCATAGAAATGGTGTTTGTTGATCAAGTATTTTGTGTAATATGCTAGTAAAGACATCTGGGCCTAAGTTTTCTTTATTGAAATCTGAAAACTATAAATCTATATATTTTTTAAAATTCATTTTAGAGAGGGGGAGAGAGAGGAAGAGACTGACACAGAGAAACAGACAGAGACAGAGAGAAACAGAGAGAAAGAGATAGAAGCAGGAAGCATCAAATCCCATACATGCCTTGGCCAGGCAAGCCAGGGGTTTTGAACCAGTGACCTCTGAATTTCAAGTAGACTCTTTATCCACTGCACCATCACAGGTCAGGCCTATACATTTATATCTTACTAGGTATGGTAAAATCAAATTATTTATATCTATTTAAATAGACTTTTCTGGTTTATATCTTTAAGAATTTAGTAGGCTCTGGACAATTGGCTCATCAGTAGAGCATTGGCCCAGTGTGTGGAAATCCCTGTTCAATTCCTGGTCAAGGCTCACAAGAGAAACAACCATCTGCATCTCCACCTCTCTGCCCCCTCTCGTCTTCTCCCACAGCCATGGCTTGAATGGTTCCAGCAAAGTTGGCCCTGGGCTCTGAGGATGGCTGGCTCCATTGCCTCTGATGCAGGTGCTAAAAAACTTTGATTGCAGAGCAATGGATACTTTTTGTCACCAATAATTTATTTTTTTTCCTTTCATCTTGCTTGGCTAGAGTTTTCTAACTTTTACTGATTTATTTGATGAATTGGCTTTTGGTTCCATTATATTTTTCTACTGTTTCTGATTTCAAATTGATTGATTTCTGCTTTCAGGTTTCCTTTTTCCTTTTTCCTTCTTGTCTTGGGTTAAATTTCTTCTTGCTTTCTTAGTTTCTCAATGTGGAAGACTATACAATTAATTTGAGACATCTATTCCTAATATAACATTAAATGAAATAAACTATCTTCCATGAAACATATAACAATATTCACAAATTTTGAAGTTTTGCATTAGATTCACATTTCAATTTTTTTCTTTTTTGGGGGGGGATTGGGCTGCATTTTAAAATTTTTTTATTAATTTTAATTTATTGTGTTTACATGGATTCAAGTGTCCCATTGAATATAACTTCCTCACCTCCCAGTCAGTCCCCTGTGTCCCTTTTTGTACTCCCATTGTTCCCCTTCCCCTAACTCCCTCCTCCTTCCTCCTGCAGTTTGCTGTCCTGTTATCTGTATCTCTGTGTTATGTATATATAATTTCACAAATCCCTTTTCCTTCTCTGATTCCATCCCCTCCTCCCCCTTCCCTCTGACTGCTGTCCCTCTGGTTCCTGTGACCCCGCATCTGCCTTTATTCTATTCCTCAGTTCACTTTGTTCATTAGATTCCACATATAAGTGTAATCATATAATATTTTTCTTTCTCTGCCTGGCTTATTTCCCTTAGCATATTAATCTCCTGGTCCATCCATGCTGTCTCAAAAAGTAAGATTTCCTTTATTTTTTTGATGGCCACATAGTATTCCGTTATGTGTATGAACCACACAATTTTTAATCCACTCATCCACTGATGGACAGTTGGGTGTTTCCAGATCTTGGCTATTGTAAACAATGCTACAATAATCATGGGGGTGCATATCTTCTTTGGAATCAATGACTTGGTATTCTTAGGAAATATTCCTAAAAGTGGGATAGCTAGTTCAAAAAGCAGTTCCACTTTTAATTTTTTGAGGAAACCCCATACAGTTCTCCACAGTGGCTACACAAATCTGCATTCCCACCAGCAGTGCAGGAGGGTTCCCTTTTCTCCACACTTGCCAGCACTTATTATGTGTTGTTTTGTTAATGAGTGCCATTCCAACAGGTGTGAGGTGGTACCTCATTGTGGTTTTACTTTAATTTCTTTGATGATTAGTGCCTTTGAACATTTTTGCATATGCCTGTTGGCCATTTGTATGTTCCCTTTGGAGAAGTATCTATTCAGTTCTTTTGCCCATTTTTTAATTGGATTGTTTACCTTCCTGGTGTTGAAATTAGAAGTTCTTTATAAATTTTGGTTATTAACCCCTTCTCAGACGTATTGGGAAATATGTTCTCCCATTGTATGGGTTGTCTTTTTATTTTGTTCATGGTGTCTTTTGCTGTGCAAAATATTTTTAATTTAATATAATCCCATTTGTTCATTGTGTCCTTATTTCACTTGCCCGTGGAGATAAATTGGCAAAAATATTGCTATGAGAGATATTGGAGAGTTTACTGCCTATGTTTTCTTCCAAGATGTTTATGGTTTCATAACTTACATTTAAGTCTTTTATGCATTTTGAGTTTATTTTTGTGAATGATGTAAGTTGGTGGTCTAGTTTCATTTTTTGCATGTAATTGTCTAATTTTCCCAACACCATTTATTAAAGAGACTGTCTTTACTCCATTGTATGCTATCACCTCCTTTGTCAAATATCAATTGACCATAGAGGCTAGGGTTTATTTCTGGGATCCTATTCTATTCCATTGATCTGTATGCCTGTTCTTATGCCAGTACCAAGTTTTTTCAGTACAATGGCCTTATAGTATAACTTAATATCAGGAAGTGTGATATGTTCCCCTTTATTCTTCATTTTCAAGATTGCTGAGGTTGTTCATGTTCTTTTTTGGTTCCATATAAATTTTTGGAATATTTGTTTTATATCTTTGAAGTATGCCATTGATATTTTAATAGGAATTGCATTAAATTTATAGATTGCTTTGAAGAATATAAACATTTTAATGATGTTTATTCTTCCTATCCATAAACACAGTATATGCTTTTATTTGTATCTTCCTTGATTTCTTTTATCACTGTTTTATAATTTTCTAATTACAAGGGTTCTAACTCCTTGATTAAATTTACTCCTAGGTACTTTATTTTTTTGGTTGTAATAGTGAAGGAGATTGTTTCCTTAATTTCTCTTTCAGACAATTTACTGTTGGTGTATAAAAAGGCCACTGATTTCTGCACCTTGCTGAATTCATTTGTCAAGTCTAGTAGTTTTTTAACTGACATTTTAGGGTTTTCTATATAAAGTATCATGTCATCAGCAAATAATGATAGTTTTACTTTTTTTTTTTTTCAATTTAGATGCCTTTTGTTTCTTCTTCTTGTCTGACTTCTGTGGCTAGGACTTCCAGAACTATATTGTATAAGAGTTGTGAAAGGTGGCACCCCTGCCTTGTTCCTGATCTTAAGAGAATTGCTTTTAATTTTTGCCCATTGAGTATGATGTTGGCTATGGGTTTGTCATAGATGGCCTTTATCATGTTGAAGTATGTTCCCTGTATTCTCACTTTGCTGATAATTTTTATCATAAATGGGTACTGGATTTTATCAAATGCTTTTTTCTGCATCTATTGATATGATCATGTGATTTTTATTCTTCCTTTTGTTTACGTGATGTATCACATTGATTGATTTGCGAATATTGTATTAGCCTTGCATCCCTAGAATAAATCCCACTTAATTATGATGTATGATTTTTTTCACATATTGCTGGATCTGTTTTGCTAATATTTTGTGGAGAATTTTATCATCTAAGTTTATCAAGGATATTGGGATATAGTTTTCTTTCTTTGTAGTGTCTTTATCTGGTTTGAGAATGAGGATTATGCTTGCCTCTTAAAAGGAGCTTGAAAGTCTTCTCTCCTCTTGAATTCTTTGAAATAGCTTGAGAAGGATAGGTGATAGTTCTTCTTTGAATATTTGGTGGGTGGTAGCGGAGCAACCAAACAGTGTGGCAATTGACCCACCATGAAAGCTGGAATGCCAACTATTGGGTGGGAGGGACCTGGTTGACCAGCACTGCAAGAGTGGGCAGTTTTTATAAAAAGGTTTGCCATCAGGGTTCTAGTGCATTCTTCATTTTTGATATTGTACTTGTAATTTCTGACTGGGTTTTTTTATATATATATAATTTCAATGTCCTTTTTGATGCTTGCTATCTCTATTTAGGTGCTCATTAAGTCCATCCACTGTGATTTTAAGATTCTAACAATCATTGTTTTAAATTCTGCATCTGGTAGTTTGGTTACTTCCATCTCATTCAGTTCTTTTTCTGGGGATTTTTCTTGTTGATTCATTTGGATTGCATTTCTTTGTCTGCTCATTTTGTTTGTGTATTAGGTAATGCTGTCTAACTTTCAAATTTTTGTATGGTCTTTATGAAGATGGGCTCAGTGGTACTGTCCTCCAGGGCATTTATTTTTCTTGTTCTGAGAATGCTTCTTGAGGGTACTATTTTCCCTCTTGTTGTATGTGAGTATTAGATTTAGTTGGTCCTTCCTTGCATATGGTTATCCTTTCAGGCTGTCTGGCTCTAAGGGTCAACCTTGATCACATGTATTACACACTGTGCTATTGGGCTTATTTATTTTCATAGTGTCTCATGCCTGTTAGACTCTACCTTTGTGTGTGCTGCTTATATAGGTAGTTGAGTGTAGGGTTGGTGCTTTCTGCCACCCACAACCAGTTGTGTTGGCTCTAATTCTTCTTAGGTTGGTGTCAGCTATTGTTTGTAACCCGCTGTGGGCTACCATTCTGCAGCTACTGCACTTTTTGCTGTTTGTGTTTGCATTCTCTGTGCCTGAGTACTGTTGGAGGGGCCAACCTGTGTATAGGATCAGCTTCCTTCTTCTTAGAGATAACAGCAGCTCCATAAATGCTCCAAGCTCTGTAAGATTTGTCTCCATTTTTCAGTTGTTCCTCCTGCTCTTGTAGCTGCCTGGTTTTCACACAGAGTCTTTGGTAGTAAGACTTTAGTGTGGGCTCAGATTGGCCTCACCCATACAACCCCTCTACAGATTGCATGCTTGGTGGGATAGGGCAGCTGAGGTTGTGAAAACAACATTTGTGGGAACACCTACTTCAGTGGTTTCTTAGTCAGGAGCTCTTTCTGGAGAATGTGGCCCCTACTCCAGAGTTAGATCCCTCAGCCACTGCTGGATACTGAAATTTTATTTCTCCCCAACAAGGTGAGCAGCAGTTTCAGACCAAGTTTGGCCAAAAGTCTCCTCTGCAGAAGTTATTTCAGCTGTTGAGACCCCGGTCTCAAGAAGGAAAACTGAGAGTCCTCACCTGGGGCTGACTGTGCCCCTCCTGAAGGTGGCTAAGTTCCTCGACCAGACCCAACAAGAGACTCACAGGGACCAGCACATGAAATATCCATGATCTAAGCCTCTCTCCCTTCCTCTTGTGGAATCTAGCCTTGAAGTACAGAATATCCAGCACCCAGGCTGAGTGACTGTGAAGCTCCACCTTATGCAATGCACATGAGTTGCTGTGCTGGTGCTGATCACAAAGAGTGAAATTCACCTCAGCTTGGCAATGTGTGAAAAGCTTTTCCTTAGGATACCACTTTGGCAAGGGTTGTTAGGTCCTGAACTGATGCTTTCTGCAGGTGGACCCTGGATGTGCCAGACCTGGGCCTCCCTAGCAGGAACCCAGCACAGACCAGTGGGAGACACTGCCTGTGACTGGCTCTCAGCATCCTTCTTGGAGCTACAAGCTTTTCAGAGTTTGTGGCTGCCTCTGCTGGGCCCAGGTGTACAAGAAAATACCAAGCTGCATTCTTATGCTGGCTTATACCCACACTGTGCCTAGGGGAAGGTGCTCAAACAGCCAACTTTTCCTGAGTCCCCCCTCCTGCCACCTGTGTCTGCTGGCTGCTTGTTGGGCTCAGCTGCTGACAAAATGTCTGCTAGAGTCTAAAGCCTGTGGCAATTCAGGGATTAGGAAGTTTGGTGGTGTGGCTTCACCCCTTGGCCCCGGGTGTCAGTCTGTCCAGACTTTTTTTCACAGACCTCAGAAGGGTGTGGCCCCAGGAGTCTAGTCAGTGTGGCCTCTGTGACCCAGACGTGTGTTCTGACTACTCTCCTGATAGTTTCAACTTTGTCCCCCATGAATTGAAAGCATCAGTCATAGATTCTGGAGAGTGTGTGTGTGGGGGGGAGTTCTGGTCTCAACACCAGAAAATTGAATCAGCGATGCACCCCTGCTTTCTGGCCTCTCAGAACAACCTGTCACCATAACTGGGGTAGGTGCGACTCCCGAGGGTGAAGCAGCTGCTTTAGTCCATGCTGATGCCACTCAGAGAAGATTCTTCTACCCAAGCAAGATGGTGACTGCAGTGCTGGAGAATTACTCAGCACGGAGGATCCGGTGACTCTCCCACAGTGTCTCTCTTCCAACTTTACACTCTCTTCATGCAACTCCAGTTCTCTCAACTCTCCCCTACCAGAGTCCCGGGTAAGTGGTTGTGAACGAGGTTTTCTGAGTGGGCCCTTTAAGATGGAGTCTGCATCCAAGAGCTCTGTCTCTTTCTCATAGACAGAAACCTGGCCCTTTGCACAGCTAAATACTGTCTGGGCGCCTCTTCTAGGATCTGGGGCTCTAGTCTTTGATTCTGGGCCTGCAGCTGAGCACTCACACCTCTCAGGACAAGAACCTCCCTGCAGTGCGAGTCCCTCCAGACCCTCAGCTGCTGCTTGCTCCTAGTAGAGGGAAGCCCACATGTGTCTGTACCCTTCCTACCAGTCTTAGTGTGGCTTCTCCCATGATTCTTGGTTATAGATCTTTGTTTAGTCCAAAGTTGGTTTTTCAAGATGATTGTTCTTTATTTTTTTATTGATTTTAATTTATTGTGTTTACATAGATTCTGGTGTTGTCCCAAATGCATCCCTCTCCCCCGTATTCCCCTCAACATCTCTTTGTCCCCCTCCCCAGAGCACCCTCCTTCTTCCCTTCAGTTTTATCCCACCCTATCATTCCTTTTTCCTCTGTCCTCTTTTCCTCTGGTCCCTTTGATCTCTCCTCTGTCTCAATTCTGTTCCTCAGTTCACATTGTTCATTGGATTCCTCAAATAAGTGAGATCATATGATATTTTTCTTTTTCTGCCTGGCTTATTACACTTAACATAATAGTTTCCAGGTCCATCCCTGTTGTTGCAAAATGTAAGATTTCCTTCATTTTCATGGTCCCATAGTATTCCATTGTATATATTTACCAAAGCTTTTTAATCCACTTGTCCACTGATAGAAATTTAGGCTGTTTCCAGATCTTTGCTATCGTGAACAATGCTGCCGTAAACATGGGGGTGCATTTCTCCTTTTGAAACAGTGCTATGGTGTTCTTGGAGTATATTCCTAAAAGTGGGATAGCTGGGTCAAAAGGCAGTTCGGTTTTTAATTTTTTGAGGAATCTCCATACTGTTTTCCACAGTGGCTGCACCAGTCTGCATTCCCACCAGCAGTGCAGGAGGGTTCCCTTTTCTCCACATCCTCTCCAGCACTTATTCTGTGTTGTTTTGTTGATGAGCGCCATTCTGACTGGTGTGAGGTGATATCTCATTGTGGTTTTAATTTGCATTTCTCTATTGATTAGTGATGTTGAACATTTTTTCATATGCCTATTGGCCATCTGTATGTTCTCTTTGGAGAAGTGTCTATTCATTTATTTTGCTCATTTTTTGATTGGATTGTTTATTTTCTTGGTATTTAGTTTTACAAGTTCTTTATAAATTTTGGTTATTAACCCCTTATCAGATGCATTCTTGAATATGTTTTCCCATTGTGTAGTTTGTCTTTTTATTCTATTCATATTGTCTTTAGCTATGCAAAACTTTTTAGTTTGATATAGTCCCATTTGTTTATCTTGTCTTTTATTTCACTTGCCTGTGAAGATAAATCAGCAAATATATTGCTGTGACAGATGTCTGAGAGCTTACTGCCTATGTTTTCTCTAAGATTCTTATGGTTTTATGGCTTACATTTAAGTCTTTTATCCATTTTGAGTTTATTTTTGTGAATGGTGTAAGTTGGCGGTCTAGTTTCATTTTTTTGAAGGTAGCTGTCCAATTTTTCCAATGAACCTAGAAATAAACTCACAGCTTTAAGGATAACTGATATTTGACAAAGGAGGTAAGAGCATACAATAGAGTAAAGATGATTGTTCTCAAATTAAGTTGTAACCCAATTTGGTCCTTGGAGGTGGCAATTGGAATATCCGCCTATACTGTCGCTATCTTTGTTTTCCAAAAAATTTTTTTCTAACTTTATTTATGACTACATTTTTAATTCATAGGTTATTTAGATATGTGATCTCTAATTTCCAAATATGGCTTATTTTCAAGGTATGGTTATCTTGCTCAATTTCATTATGGTAAGAGAATAAACTTTTTGTAATATCTATTTTTAAAAAAACATGTAGAGGTGTTTTTTATGACAGATTATAATCTTGTTTTAATAAAAGTTTTATGTATACTTGAAAATATTGTATATTTTGCTGTTATTGCACCATACACCAGGTTACCCCCCAACACCAACACCACCCCAAACACATCTGGGTCTGATAATCTCCCCCCCACCCCCGGGATGAGGGCAGGCTGCAGGCTCTACCAGGCTCCCTCTTAAAAATCAGATTACAGAGGATAGCTTCCCACACAGCAGAAGTGAGCCAGTGGAGGGTTAATTATTAGTTAGGGCCACTAGTGATGCTGTTAGATAATTTTACTTTATCCTGGTTGATTTATCAATTTGTAAAATTTTACAGATAGAATTGTAGAATTTAATTCTTCATCTTTCTTTTCTCCAGAACCTTTTTGTACTCTCCAGTCAACAAGGACCACTTTTTCAAATTACTGTAGCCAGAAAACACATGTTCTCTTAACATATTAGTCATCACCATATGGTTCCTTGAAATTCTGTGATTTGAGCCCACTGTAGCTCAAAATAATAAGTGAAAAGCAAAGGGAGAAAAATGTAACTCATTCCTTTGTCTTGCTGGAGTTTTTAAGTTTTGACTCTTTTCCACAATTCACTCTTTTATAGTATTTTCATAGTCCTTAGGTAGTTACATTGTGTCCAGTTTTTTAAAGTGTTTTTAGTAAGAAAGATAGGTTAAAGTGGAATTCCTTTACTTTGGGGCTGATGAGATAATATGATCAATTTTAAATCTATATTTATATTAAAAATAAGTCTTTTTTTGCTTTATGTATTTTACTTGAAATCATGCTTTTTACTGGTATGCTATTCCAAAAAAACAGACAATTGGCAATATCCATTTAATTAACTTTAAAATCATATGCATCACTGATACTTTCATAGTCTGACTTGCAGTGCTTTTCTTTTGAAAGCCCCAGTGATTCTTTTTCTTGAGACAATTTCCCACATGTCTCAAAAAATTCTCTCTGATGACTCTACCACTTCTATAAGCTGCCACCTATCACCAAGGCTAGACTTAGGCCTCTACAGTAAAAAAAAAAAAAAATAGAAGTAATTTTCTATGTCATCTCCTAGAATGCATAGTTTAAAGTATGTCACAAATTGAATATGGAAAAATGCATCATTATTGTATCTGTTGTCTATGGTATATAATCATGTTAGTGTAAGAGCTTCTCTGTGTTCTATAATTTTAGATATTTTAACACTCTCTAGATATCCAACGATTGATTACTGTTTTCCTTAAGGGGTGCTAATGATCACAAAGTATAATATATTTCCACCACTGAGGATGAATTTACTTCCTTTTTTGTTATTGAGTATATTTTATTGAAAAACACATTTAAAATGTCAAATTGGTGCCACATATTGATCTCGTAGTCTGTTAAAACTTGTTTATATATAACCTTGACTTTTAAAGTTTCCCTCCCCTATTCTGTAATGATCAATTGATTTTAAAAACTGAATATTATACTTACTGTAATCCTTTCCCAATCTCCTTATATAACAATAGGCTTTTTTTTTATAACACTTTATTTATTACTTTAAGATCTTTATGAATTTAATTTATTTTGCTATGTGCTTTGGGGAGATTATATCATATACATATTTTATAAGCATGCCTTTAAAAGGTCTCATGAGCACAAGTCAGAACTACTTATAATCAAACCAAAGCTGCAGACTCACTTCTTAAGTCACACTGACCCAGACCTGGCTGAATAGCTCACTTGGTTGGAATGTCATTCCAAAGCACAGAGGTTGCCGTTTGATTTCAGGTCAGGGAATATACAAGGACAGATTGATGTTTCTGTCTTTCTCTCTCTCTTCCTCTTCCCCTTCCTCCTACTCTAATAATCAATAAAATAAACATTAAAAAAGTTACACTGGTCCATTAATCAATACTATGTGAATAAATTTATGTTCAAAAACCAAATTTATATGAGTAAATTTATGTTTCTTTTATGCACATTTTAGTATGTTGTAGAAAAAATATATACAAATACAATTCACATTCAATTCCTTTGTCACCTATTTAAAGATTTGTTGTAAGGGTTTACTTTTATCCCCACACACTCTGGTAAAACTGCCTTTTATGAAAAGAGAAACCCTTTCTTTAGGCCAGAGGCATAAACTACTTCACAGATGTTATATCCCTGCTTTACCTTTCCAATCACTCTCTTAGATTGATTCACTGCTTTTTTTGTACGAGAAGTGCTGGGTTTCTGTAAAGATGCGAATGGTTTCATATGCTGTGATCTTGGCATGAAATAACTTTTCCAAAATTGTAAAATAGCAGCTGTGTACAACTTATTGTTTATCTTCTCTACACACAAGTGTTTACATTTTTTTAAACATTTTCCTCATGAATTTAATTCAGCAATTTGGTTACCTTGAAGATGTGTATGAAAGAAAATGCTTAAGTGCTCATTGTAATGAAGGATATTTAACTTATCAGGACTCTCACTGAAAAAGCATTTGCTTTGGAGAAATGTTTAAGCATTCTGTGTAATGGGAAGAATAATATCAAAGGCCCATTATAGTGTGTTGTTTACACCCTTTCATATTGTCTTAAAGAATAAATAACATGTTATAAAATATGTTATTTTATTTAAGGCTCTAATAACTTTTATGTCTGAAAATCATAAATATATACATGTATATATATCAATATATATATGTATATATATATATTTTTTTACAGAGACAAAGAGAGAGTCAGAGAGAAAGGGATATATAGGGACAGACAGAAAGGAACGAAGAGAGATGAGAAGCATCAATCAATAATTTTTTGTTGTGACACCTTAGTTGTTCTTTGATTGCTTTTTCATATGTGCCTTGACTGTGGGGCTACAGCAGATCAAGTAACCCCTTGCTGGAGCCAGTGACCTTGGGTCCAAGCTGGTAAGCTTTTTGCTCAAAACAGGTGAGCCCATGCTCAAGCTGGCGACCTCGGGGTCTCGAACCTGTGTCCTCCACATCCCAGTCTGACGCACCATCGCCTGGTCAGGCTGAAAATCACAAATATTAATGTGTGTCCTTTCACAATATTCAGATAATTATCACTGATAATTACTTTTTTAAGAAAATACATATGTGATATCTTTTTTATTTATTTTTTTATTAAGTGAAAGATGACAGGCAGGAAGACAGAGACAAACTCCTGCATTCAGCCTGACTAGACCTACCCAACAAACCTGCTACACATCGGTGCTGTGCCCATCTGGGGCTACTGCTCTGTTGCTCTGCAACTGAGGTATTTTAGTGCCTGAGAGGAGGTCTTGGAGCCATCCTTGGTGCCCTGGGGCAACCATTCTGAGACATATCTGAGAAATGTGAGGAGAGAGTGAGAGAAAGAAGGGAAAGGGGGAAGAGTGGAGATGCAGATGGTCACTTCTCTTGAGTGTCCTTATCAGGAATCAAACCCAGGACTTCCAAATGCTGGACCAAAGCTCTACCACTGAGCCAACCTGTCAGGACTGTGGTATCTTTCTAAGTTCTCATAACTGAGAAGAATAAGAAAGATAATCCTAATATTGTTTTCTCAAAATATATGAAATGGTAGGCTTACTATCACTAGTATTAAATGGTATCTGAGTTAAATATAAATAGGAGGAAATCATACTTATCCTTATGTGCAAGGCCATGTATCATCTAAAAATACATATAATGCAAATACAATGAGAATTTTTATTAAATTTCCAAAATTGTGATTGGTGATATTTGGATGATCTCTAATTTAAAATTTTCTTGATTTTTTATGGGTCTATCTGACTTTGATAGACAATTTCACTTTATTGTTTTAAAAAAAATAACTGAAAAGTATCACAGATATTGAGTACATATTTGAAAAAATACCATTTTTTATAATTTTTGAGAGAATTCAGGATGAGCCAAAAGAACATAATTTTTTAAAGAAAAAAATAAGACCAGGATTTTCACTTTACAGACTTGAAAAATATAGTAGTATAAATGATTTTTTCTTCTTAGTTGTTTCACTGCTTACCATAATGATTATAATTTAAAAGACACTAAAAGTTACTTTTATTATGAATGGGACTACATCAGAATTAAAAGTTTTTGCTCAGGAAGAGAAACTGATATCAAAATAAACAGACAGCCAACTATATGGGAACTGATATTTTCAAACAACAGCTCAGATAAGGGCCTAATATCCAAAATTTACAAAGAACTCATAAAACTCAACAACAAACAAACAAACAATCCAATAAAAAAATGGGAAGAGGACATGAACAGACACTTCTCCCAGGAAGAGATACAAATGGCCAACAGATATATGAAAAGATGCTCAGCTTCTTTAGTTATTAGAGAAATGCAAATCAAAACTACAATGAGATACCACCTCGCTCCTGTTAGATTAGCTATTATCAACAAGACGGGTAATAGCAAATGTTGGAGAGGCTGTGGAGAAAAAGGAACCCTCATTCACTGTTGGTGGGACTGTAAAGTAGTACAACCGTTATGGAGGAAAGTATGGTGGTTCCTCAAAAAACTGCAAATAGAACTACCTTATGACCCAGCAATCCCTCTACTGGGTATATACCCCAAAACCTCAGAAACATTGATACGTGAAGACACATGTAGCCCCATGTTCATTGCAGCACTGTTCACAGTGGCCAAGACATGGAAACAACCAAAAAGCCCTTCAATAGAAGACTGGATAAAGAAGATGTGGCACATATACACTATGGAATACTACTCAGCCATAAGAAATGATGACATCAGATCATTTACAGCAAAATGGTGGGATCTTGATAACATTATAAGAAGTGAAATAAGTAAATCAGAAAAAAACAAGAACTACATGATTCCATACATTGGTGGAACATAAAAATGAGACTAAGAGACATGGACAAGAGTGTGGTGGTTACCAAGGGTGGGGGGGGAGGGAGGACATGGGAGGGAGGGAGGGAGAGAGTTAGGGGGAGGGGGAGGGGCACAGAGAACTAGATGGAGGGTGACGGAGGACAATCTGACTTTGGCCGAGGGGTTTGCAACATAATTTGATGACAAAATAACCTAGACATGTTTTCTTTGAATATATGTACCCTGATTTATTAATGTCATCCCATTACCATTAATATAAATTTATTAAAAAAAAAACAAAAACAAAACAAACAAACAAACGAAAAAAAAAGTTACTTTTATTAAACATAGTAAGTGCAGAAACAAATATTTGTCTCTGCAAAAGAACAGTAAGTCTTTGTGTCTACCATTGTTATATATTTTTATTACTGATATTTTTGAATATCATTTTTTCTTTGTTTATGTCTGGCATATGTCCTTAATGATTGTATTATTTAGATT
The DNA here is from genome assembly GCF_036850765.1 of Saccopteryx bilineata. Lineage (NCBI taxonomy): Eukaryota > Metazoa > Chordata > Mammalia > Chiroptera > Emballonuridae > Saccopteryx > Saccopteryx bilineata. The sequence continues at coordinate 82,144,121 of NC_089495.1, forward strand.
GAATATTTCAAACAGTTATTGAAATATTGTCCACTTAGGGGAAAAAATCATAAGAATGAGAAAAAATCATAAGCATAAAATCATATAAAAATTACAGAAGCAATGTAGCTATAGATAGTAAAAATTCCTGAAGCCATATTATCCAATCTTTCATTCTACAGCATATTCTTCACTTATTGTGCACCTTAATTGCCTTATTTACAAAATAATACTCATAGGGATAAAAAATTGTGTATATATATTCTAGGGTAATTATGAGAATAAAGGAACAATATTCTATATAAACTGCTGATGTCAGAAATATTAGGTATAGTTCCTTTGGTTCTCTGACAACTGTTCAGTTTTGTGCTCAATAGTTCTGGAATTCATTCTTTTTTATATGTAGTTATGATGTTAATATAAAATGTTTCTATTGTTGTTTTTTTTTTTTTTTTTTTTTAAATTTTTTATTTATTCATTTTTTTTTAGAGAGGAGAGAGAGAGACAGAGAGAGAGAGAGAGGAGAGACAGAGAGGGGGGGGGAGGAGCTGGAAGCATCAACTCCCATATGTGCCTTGACCAGGCAAGCCCAGGGTTTCGAACTGGCGACCTCAGCATTTCTAGGTCGACGCTTTATCCACTGCGCCACCACAGGTCAGGCTCTATTGTTGTTTTAATTAAAATTTAACACTCTAATCTTAGGTTTAATTCCTGATTGTTAATAAAATTTATACAGGAAATTCTTAATTCCACTGCTTTCCTTTCAAATTGTTTTCATTATTTCCTATAGAACACTATTTTATTAGCATCAGTTTATATTACTTATATTAAGCCAATACACACACACACACATACACACACATACATACACCTTATCCACATATACTCATACATTTATTTATATATAAGTGGTATTATTATAGGTAATACCTTCTTGTACCTTGACTTTTATTAATAATAAACAGTGAAGAAATATGTAATTTCATAACTATTTTTTATATATGTGGAGATGTATATCTTACAAGCAAGGTAGCTATGTTTAAGCATAAATAAAGGCAAATTTTCTTTCATAGGTGTAATATTTGGCAGGTCCACAAACAATCTGTGGATAGGTTGGTTTAAATAAGACTTGTCAACAGTCTGTGTTGTGAAGCTTTTGAATCTATGTCAAAGTAATACGAAAGATGTGGCGATGTATTTATTTATTTATTTTTTTATTTATTTTATTTTTTTTTATTTATTTTTTTTTCATTTTTTCTGAAGCTGGAAACGGGGAGAGACAGACAGACTCCCGCATGCGCCCGACCGGGATCCACCCGGCACGCCCACCAGGGGCGACGCTCTGCCCACCAGGGGGGCGATAATCTGCCCATCCTGGGCGTCGCCATGTTGCGACCAGAGCCACTCTAGCGCCTGGGGCAGAGGCCACAGAGCCATCCCCAGCGCCCAGGCCATCTTTGCTCCAATGGAGCCTTGGCTGCGGGAGGGGAAGAGAGAGACAGAGAGGAAAGCGCGGTGGAGGGGTGGAGAAGCAAATGGGTGCTTCTCCTGTGTGCCCTGGCCGGGAATCGAACCCGGGTCCTCCGCACGCTAGGCTGACGCTCTACCGCTGAGCCAACCGGCCAGGGCGTGGCAATGTATTTAAAATGCAATTCTGTTGGTATAAAAAGTACTGTACACTTTTATTATATCATCTTTTTATCTCTTTCACATTTTCTACCAATGTTTGCCTTTTTTAATTTATCAATATAAATTTTTTCATGTAATGTATTAATAAAAATAATTTTACATTGTTTTCACAACTCTCACATCACTAGTTTTCTTTTACCAAATTGCACTGTATGATTGCTCTAATAAAATGTTACTTTGAAATAGAAACAGTGGTCATCTTTTATTTCTCACTTTTATGGATAAGAGTTTTTCTATGGGAAATCTGCTGGTTTTAAACCTAAGGAATACATATTTCATGATATTAAGAAAATATCCAGCAATCCATACTGTAAGAATTTTGACTTATTTATGTCAAAAGTTTTATCAGGACTGATGTACATTATATGATTTTTATGACATATTATATGGCATATTCCATTATTAGATTTATAGTAACTAAGCACTTTTGTATTGAAACAAAATTCATGATATATTTCCATAATGTATAATACAATTTTATGTTATTCTATTTTTATTTTTGTATCAATATTTCCTGTAGATATTCTGTAGTTCCTTTCCTGTGCCATCTTTACTAGGTTTAAATATAAATTTTGTGATCCATGAAAAGATTTTGAAAGTTTGCTTTCTCTTTTCATTCACTGAAACAATTTGTGTAACATTGGGATTATGTGGATTTTAATAATATAACAGGTTCTCCTTTAAAATTATCAGAATATAATTATTTTGTGGTGTAAGTTTGTTAGTAATTTTCTTTATTTCTTCAAGACAATGTGGTTTTTTAAGCTTTATTTTCTATTTTTTTATTTGTTTTTCACTATATATATATATATATTTTATTTTTCAAGAAAGTGCTGCATTTCTGTGTTTTAAAATTTGTATCCACAGGGTTCTGCAAAGTTGTCTGTCATAATATCTTTGTATTTTTCTAACTGAAAAGCTATTCTTGTCACATATTATGTTGCCAAATACTGTTTTATCAGCTTTTCATATGTTCACCACATAGTTTTGCAGTTTATTGATTTTTTTCACTAAAGAGCATTTTGATTTACTTAACTGTTTTAACATTATTAAATTTTACATTATCTTTGTTTTTGACTTTTACTACTTACTTTGACTAATTTTTTTCCTAGATGTTTTAGCTGGTGATTGAATTCATTTATTTTTATTTTTTACTTATTTTGTTATTGTTGTTTTGTATAAAGCATTAGGAGTAATTATGAAGAGCCTGCTTTTTGTTCTCTCTTTCCTAGTCATTCTCCTTTTATTCTAGATACACTCCAACTCAGAAGAAAGAAAAAAATCAGGAAACATAAATTTAGTCTCCTTGTGACCTAGACTTCCTGGTAAATAGACTAATTATATTTTCTAGAAGGAAGACAACTTGTCTATAGAATATTCTTAGCTAGATGAGCTTAATTAATTTTATATTCTGTTTATGAAAATCTCATTATATGAAATTGTGGGGATGTCTTTTCCAGCTATTTGTTTCAGTACCAACTCTTCTTTTATTTGATTTACTTTCTCTCTCTTTTTTTTTCTTTCTCTCACCTCCTCAACTCCTTCCTCCTTCCCTTCTTTTCTTTCTCTCATTTGTTTACATGTGAGTTTATGTTCTGCAAAAATTTTGCAGAAGTTAAATTTTGATTTACAGTGTAACTATGCAAGTAAGTATATGGCTTGCTTCTACCAGGTACCCTACACCTCCTAACTATGTGGGCCTAATTTAGTTCACAAGATCGAGGTATTTTAGATAACACAAATTGCATATATAAATATCCTTATATAATGCCATCAAGTCAAAATTGATATGAAAGAGCTTAAAAGGATTTATTATTATTGATATTAGTTATTGACCCTTTTCAGCATTTTATAAAGACATTATTAAATATACGGAAAAATGAAATGCTCTAAAGCCTTATTTTCTACCACCAAGATTTGACAATATATTTTACTCTGTTTACTTTATCATCTATTTGTACAGGTATCCACAAATCCACCCACTTATCTCTTATTCTGATTAATTTCCAAATGAGTAGAATGCATCGTTACACTTCACCCATGGGAATTTTGGCATGGTAGAATTATGTAAAGTTCTGTATCTTTATTATATGCGATTTAAGTGTCTGTCGCCAATAGTTGCTTGTGTAACTGTACTAGCCAATGGGGTGAAGTTGCCATGGCATTCAAATAGTCCCGTCTTCTGGCATGCCACCTCACAAATTGAGGTTAAAGATTGGAGAAATTATTATGCTGTTAAGAAATCTTAACACCAGAAGGGGTCTTTGCAATGGTACAAGACTAGAGGTTCTCCAATTGAAAAATAATGTCATAACAGCTAAGTCTTTGACTGGCTCCTCTAAAGGTGAAATACATGTCATTCCAAGAATTGATTTGGCTCCATCTCAAACAGGGTTGCCGTTTCAATTGAGACATAGACAATTTCCTGTAAAACTTGCCTTTGCTATGACCATCAATAAGTCTCAGGGCCAAATGCTTAAGCATTTTGGCATTTTTTTACCTGAGCCTGCATTTGGACACGGTCAACTTTATGTTGCCTGTTCAAGAGTTTGTGAAAGAATGGACGTAAAATTAAAAATAATTGATGGTCTTCTGCAAGGCGAGCTTAAAAATGATGGAAAGATGTATACAAGAAATGTGTACAAAGAGATCTTTGACATGTGAATTAACATTTTATTATTTAAATCACCTTTATTTATTGAGCTAGCGGTGGCTCTTAAGAAATGTACCACCAGTGGTTTCCTTCATTGCACTCTACTTTATTTATTTATTTATTTATTTATTTATTTATTTATTTATTTATTATTTTTTTCTTTTTCTTTCTGAAGCTGGAAACGGGGAGAGACAGTCAGACAGACTCCCGCATGCCCCCGACCGGGATCCACCCGGCACGCCCACCAGGGGCTACGCTCTGCTCCCCAGGGGGCGATGCTCTGCCCCTCTTGGCGTCGCTCTGCCGTGACCAGAGCCACTCTAGCGCCTGGGGCAGAGGCCAAGGAGCCATCCCCAGCGCCTGGGCCATCTTTGCTCCAATGGAGCCTTGCTGCAGGAGGGGAAGAGAGAGACAGATAGGAAGGAGGGGGGGCAGGGGTGGAGAAGCAAATGGGCGCTTTTCCTATGTGCCCTGGCCAGGAATCGAACCCGGGTCCCCCGCATGCCAGGTCGACGCTCTACCGCTGAGCCAACCGGCCAGGGCCCATTGCACTCTACTTTAAGCAATTAAGCAAGTGGAAGGGGGAAACCCCATGGGGCAGTAAGCAAAGGGGCATCCTCACCGCCTGCTCTGGGTAATTCAGTTTGAATTAGCAGACACCTTTGCACAAATCATTTTAATTACAATTTATAATATTTATAACAGCGGTCATTTCGTATGACCGCCGGGCTTTCTAGTTTTTTATAATTACTTAAGGTAAAACTTACATAAAATGTCGAAGTCTAAGTATACATTTTGATGTGTTTTGAGGAATGCATACACTTGTAACCAGAACTTCTATCAAGATAAAAATAATTATCATCATCTCAGAAAATTCTTTATTCTTCTTCCTGTCAATTTTTGCCTCACATTTTGAGAGGCAGTAACTACTCATTATTTTTAGCACCAGTGATTAATTTTAGTAATCCTGTACTTCAAAGACTTGGAAGTAGATAGTGTGTCTTCCTGTACAAGACAATCCTTCAGTTTACTGTTTTTCAGGTTCTTCTATGTAGTTACATAATTTTACTTTTTTTATTGTAGTATAATTGAAATGATTACCAAAATAAGTTGAGTTACTATACAATTTTTTTTTATTTTTGTATAGTTTTAGAAAGAAAAAAATGAAATATTTGACATGTTAATGCAACATGCCAAAGAATTTCTAAATAGCACAAGTAAAACAAAGTTAAATTCAAATATATAAAGAATTAACAATTATTGAAGCTGTTAACAGTGAAGCTATTTTTTAAATTCTTTCCCTAATTAGAAAGAAATTAATATAATTGTTAAACAAAGAGATCCCTTGTATTTACTAGCATGTCTTATCTTAGTTTCACCTAAATACAGTATATTTCCTCTTGATACAGTCTTTCCCATAAGATTGTGTACTATCATATTATTATATTTTTCTTCTCTTCATATTCCTTTGGTATTCATTGACAGCTTACCTTCCTTTTCCCTACTGTTTTATGTTTTACAACCAACTTTTAACCTTTTTCTTAGCCATTTACCTCTTTCTCCATACTTCATTTTCAATTAGCATTTAGAGATGCAGTGAAAAATTATACTTAAATTATCAGGTCCATTTTTTATCTGGTTGATATTCCCAATAGGATGTGTCATAGAAAATTAAATCTCAAAGCTGAGATCATTCAGTGCTTCCTTGCTTTGTACTCCTGATACTCCTAGTATTAAAATGCACCCTATTACATGTTTCTGGTAAATGGGACCACCCTCTACCAGTTGTACAACCTAGAATCCTTGACTGGCATCATTCCTTATTTGTCAATCTCATTTCCACATTTCTGTCAAATCCTAACTTCCAATATCTCAAGTTAATCCACTTTATATCATCTTCAATCCTGAATTTCTGATAAGTACAAAAATTTTCTTATATTGACTTTAATGACTTATTTTACAAATTGGGAAACTTTTGAACATAAAAATCATAGTATAAGTAATTACATAAATATAATTGACATATACAAGACTTGTCCTTGATCTACCAGGAGTTATTATACCCCCTACTTAAAGATCTTACTTTATCAATGCTTGCTTCTACTCCCAATCATTCTTACTGCAGTAACAGTTAAAAAATTTTTTTTTAATGTGACAAAGACAGAGAGAAACACGGAGAAAGGGACATATAGGGACAAACAGACAGGAAAGGAGAGAGATGAGAAGCATCAATTCTTCATTGCAGCTCCTTTCTTGTTCATTGATTGCTTTCTCATATGTGCCTTGCTAGGGGTTGTTGGGGGGCTACAGCAGAGCAACTGACCTCTTGATCAAGCCAGTGACTTTAGGTTCAAGCCAGCAATCTTAGGCTCAAGCCAGCAACCTTTGTGCTCAGCCAGCAACCAAGGGGTATATCTATGATCCCAAGCTCAAGCAGTGATCCTGAGCTCAAGCTGATGAGCCCACACTCAAACCAGATGAGCCCGCGCTCAAGTCAGTGACCTGGAGGTTTCAAACCTGGGTCCTCTTTATCCCTGTACAATGCTCTATCCATTGTGCCACCACCTGTTCAGGCGTAACAGTTAGCTTTTAAATTTCAAACTCATCATAGTTTTTTTTTTATCATTATTCTTAAAATAAATAAAATTCCCAACATGATCTGTATGGCCTTGAATAATCTGGCTCTTGCCTACATTTTCAAATAAGTGCCATAATTCTTTCCATCTTTCTTATTGTGTCCAAGTTATAGGGCTTTGTTATCATTTTTGTTTGTTTTTTTTGTTTTTCAAATGACTGCATCTTTGCATTTCAGACTTTTGGATGAGTTGTAGCTTTGGAATGATACCATCTTTTCCTCTCCCTTTGCAGATAACCTCTACTCTTCATTCAAAACTTAGCTGACATTTAACTTTCTCAAGAAAGTTTTCCACTACAACTCCACTCAGTACTAATCTTTAAGAAAGTCTCACAGTAGCCTTGATATCTCTTTTTAACTTTTCTTCCATTTACTACTTATTCATGGAAATTACTTAATTTTCACTCTCTACTCTGTATATACCATTCTTCTTTTTATCCTTAGCAATTTAAAAAGATTATTGCAAGAAAAAGGTAATTTATTACAACAAGCAGTCTCATACATGTTAAAAGAAGCTACTGAAGTATTTTTTAGTCTAGTTTAACAAGTAAAGATCTACCCTGAGAAGGATGGGAAAAGATAACCAATAACACAGGTAAGAAAGTGGATTGTCATTTATGTGTTTATTTCCACAGTCTCAGTATCAAATTTCCATCACTTGGCAGTTTAACAAAATGTCTATCTCAAAATGGACTTTTAATTGACAAATCTAATATAGTATATTAAACCCTTATCTTCTTTTGTCTTCTAGAAAAATGACAACTCTCTTTTCTGAAGAAGCTTTCCAAAATGCTGTCATCCCATTTTTTTTCCTACGACTCTGATAGCTTTTTCTATGTGATTTTTCTTTCTCTTGCACCATCCAGTTAAAAATTTATGAAGATTCATTCACTCATGTAATGAATACCTATGAACAACTTTTTGTCTATTATTGTTTCTGTTATTAATTTATATATTCATTAATTTATTTAATCAATCATTCATTCAAATAATGTTTCTTTTCTTAATGCAAGAAGCTATCTATTCATTGAATACAAAGTGAAAAAGACAAATGAAATCTCTGCTCTCTGACACTCCTTAGATACACAATAATGAATAAGTCATGCAGGTTTCTTGCTGATATAGGGATTTTATTTTAGTTGGTAAGAAAGAGAAGTGAAGCAGGGAAATAAAATAACAATGAAACAAATAACAACAATAGTTTTGTAAGACATGTTACGTTTTTATAAGAAAATAAGACCTGTATGTACTATGTTAGAGACTTTGGTCAGGTTAAGTCTCTTGAAGATAAAACTTAATTGATGAAAATGTTGCACATGAAGAATTGGGACAAATGAACCTATCAGGCAGCTGCAAATCGCAAGTGTAGAGACACTTAGGAGGAAATGGATTTAGACCTGCTCAAGTACCAAAAATATTAGTGGTGAAGAAATTGGTGAGGGAGGAAATACTAATGGTCAATCTCCATCTGTGTTTCTGCTCTTTACCCCCCCCCATAGATGTCTCCTGGTACTTTGGCATTTGCAACTTGCATCTTATAACTGGGTTATAATAATAAAATACTTTTGGATTTCTTCTATTATTATGTCATTATATTATAAGGAGTGAAGTGTTCTCTCAGGCAAACTGATTTGTTTATGACAAGATCTCTTCTCATTGATAGCACTAATGTTGATGATTCCTCTAAAATGTTTATAATCCATATGCTGCTTTCAGGATTAATACTATGTAGAAATATAGGTTTCCATTTGAACTTGTTGAGTCTGTTATTTAGCTTAACAGTTTTGTTTTCTCCATCGCTATATTTATTCTCTTTTGACATAGACCTGTGTTTCTTAGATTTTATTTTGTAATTTTACTTACATTTAAGGTATTGTGAAGACAAATTTATTTTTCCATTTTATTCACCTTGTTGCTCTCCATTACATGGAGATAATAAAGTAAAAAAATAATAATAAAAAATGCTAGTTAACTCAGCCATCAGTTCTAAATGTCCGCACCTTCTCAACCCTCACAGATCTACTAACATTTTGATTATGTAATTATATAATGACAATGTATTCAATCCAAGTATAAGCAGAAAATAAAGGTTTAGATTTGAGGAATTTTTTGGATTAGAAATAAAGATTTGAGAGTCATCTTCATAGAGATAAGGAATAACACAAAAAAAGTAGATAATTTTGCATGCTGAGAAAATGTTATGTGTGACTTAAAGGCCAACAATAAATGTATCTCCCCAGCTTTAACCTTTGAGTGCATAGTGCTTGATTAATCCTTAAATATAGCCTGACCTGCGGTGGCACAGTGGATAAAGCATCAATCTGGAATGCTGAGGTCACCAGTTCAAAACCTCAGTCTTGCCTGGTCAAGGCACATGTGGGAGTTGATGCTTCCTATTTCTTCCCCTGTTCTTTTTATCTCTTTCCTCTCTCTCTCTCTCTCTCTCCCCTCTCTCTAAAAGTGAATAAATAAAATCTAAAAAAAATCCTTGAATACAATGCATGCCTATCATTTTGCCCACTGCCATGGTTGTTGTCGTTGTGAATAATCAGTTGACTCCCCTACTCTACCTCTCATTCAAGCTTCATAGGTGGGTTTTTAGGTTTAGAAAATAAAACGAAGCATATCTTAAGTAAGAATTGTAGTGATTGGGACAGCCTGCTACTCAGTTGTGTTTGTTTTTTTATTCATCCTTATCACTGTCAACATATTGAGGTAGCTGTAGTGGGAGCTAGAGAAGTAGTGACAACCACATTTCTCAAAGTTTTTCTTTCAGAGTGCTTCCTCCCTGACTTTAACCATTGCCTCTGTCAACTTCTATCAGAAATTAAAGTGATTTTCATTTTAAATTAAATTTAAAAACTTTTTTATTAAGACATGTCCATTCTTGTAATGCACTAACCAAGTATATTAGAAATTTGTTACTGTCTTTCACATTCCTCTTATTTTATTTATTTATTTATTTTTTTTTTTTTACAGAGACAGAGAGAGTCACAGAGAGGAATAGACAGGGACAGACAGACAGGAACGGAGAGATGACAAGCATCAATCATTAGTTTTTCGTTGCGCATTGTGACACCTTAGTTGTTCATTGATTGCTTTCTCATATGTCCCTTTTCCGCGGGCTTTCAGCAGACCGAGTAACCCGTTGCTTGAGCCAGCGACCTTGGGTCCAAGCTGGTGAGCTTTTGCTCAAACCAGATGAGCCCGCGCTCAAGCTGGCGACCTCTGGGTATTGAACCTGGGTCCTCGGCATCCCAGTCCGACGCTCTATCCACTGCACCACTGCCTGGTCAGGCTCTATTTTATTTTTTATTTTTTATTTATTTTTTTTTTAATTTTTTTAAAATTTATTTATTCATTTTAGAAAGGAGAGAGAGAGGGAAAGAGAGAGAAGAGAGAGACAGAGAGAGAAGGGAGGGAGGAGCAGGAAGCATCAACTCCCATATGTGCCTTGACCAGGCAAGCCCAGGGTTTCGAACCAGTGACCTCAGCATTTCCAGGTCGACACTTTATCCACTACACCACCACAGGTCAGGCTATTTTATTTTTTATTTTTAAATTAAATTTATTACAGTGACATTGGTTAATAAGATTATATAAGTTTCAAGTATATATTTCTATGATACATGATCTCTATATTGCATTGTGTGCCCACCATCTAAAGCCAAGTCATCTTCTATCACCATATATTGTTTAATCAGCTCCTCAGTTCTAAAATAACTAACCTATATTTCTTTATATTTAATTTTTATCAAATATTTATTGATTTTACTGGGGTGACATTGTTTAATAAAATTATACAGGTTTCAGGTACACAGTTCTATAATACAACATCTGTACTGCATTATGTGTACACCACCTCAAGTCAAATCTCTCTTTATCACTATCTATACTCCCTCTACCCTGCTCCACCTCCCCCTTTTCTGTCTCCTTCCTGAAGTCTTCACACTGATGTCTGTGTCTATAAGAGTTTTTTTCTTTGCTTAATATCCTCACTTTTTCATCTAATACTCTCCACCTCAGCCCCGCTGACAGCTTTCATTCTACTCTCTGTATCAATTAATCTGTTCCTATTTTGTTCATTAGTGTTCATATAAGTGAAATCATATAGCACTTGGTTTTTTCTGACTGGCTTATTTCACATAGCAAAATATACTCTAGGTCCATTCATGCTTTCACAAAAGGTAAGATTTCCTTCATTTTTTATAGCTGAGTAAATAGTACATTTCCTTTCATTCTCACTCTATCTTCTTGTTACAGGACCTGCTAACTATTTTTTCCTCTGCCCTTATCTCCATCATCATTTGTCACGTTGTGACATTCATTACCTTGAAATAGTTCCAAACATATATCTGTGATCTACATTTAATGCATTGCCACTACCAATTACTTTAGTCAACATTTCTAACCTTAAAAGCAATTGTTCTCAATCTGGCCCCCTCCTACATTATAGGTTAACACACTTTGTACTAAAAGTATTAGATTTCAGTTCATTTCAAAAAGGCATTTTTCCTCATAAATATGTGGCTTTATGTATTATTTTTATACTTAAGGGCATATCTAAAAAGCATCTTTTGCAAGGGGCTTGTCTTATTCCTCATGAAGATTTTTTTTACTTTGATGTATTGAACATCTTTGGTATATTTTACTTTTGTTAAATTTCCATAATTGATACTATATTCTTATATAATTTATGCTTATCTGTGGGGTCTTATCACTTTACTAGAGTTTTCATTTCTCCAATATTAAAATAGTACACCTCTTACCTGACGAGGCAGTGGCACAGTGGATAGAGCATTGACCTGGGATGCTGAGGGCCCAGGTTTGAAACCATGTCACCCACCATCATAATTAAAGTTACAAAAACTAAAAATAAAGAAAAAAATTCTTAAAAGAAGACAGAAAAATATTGATGCATTAAATATAAAAGAACATCAATTTGAATGACAGAAGCTTTCTTCTTTGAAGTCATGAATGACAGTGGATATAGCATATTTTTCAAGTGCTGAAAAAGAGAAATATTACCTGGAAATAATTTACTTGAAGAAGTTACATTTTAAGAATTAAGAAGAAATGAAAACTTTCTCAGATGAATGAAAATAAATAAGCTTTCACCTTTAAAGAATAGCTAAAGAACACTACAAAAAGTAAGAAAATAATAGCAGAAGAACATAAACTTCAGAACTAAAAGAACAATGGAATAAATAAATAATAAGGGTCAATATAATAGACTATCTTCCTTTATATGCATTTCCTAAATAATACAAGATGGTTAAAGCAAAACTATAATTATTTGATGTGCTCATTATACCTGTATGTGGGAGACAGGCTGTATGTAAACTGACAAAGTCCTTAAATAGCCTAGGGCTTAGTTTAAGACTAAATTCTTCTCCACACCCTTTTAAGACAAAGTTCTTTCTCACACCCTTGACTGATGCGTGGTGGGGGCTGGTGCATTCTTAAGAGGATTCCCGTTTTCTCCTTTAGATATGTGACTTTGTATCAGAAATTTCCATGGTTTAAAAACGCATTTGTTGCCTGACCTGTGGTGGTGCAGTGGATAAAGCGTCGACCTGGAAATGCTGAGGTCGCCAGTTCGAAACCCTGGGCTTGCCTGGTCAAGGCACATATGGGAGTTGATGCTTCCAGCTCCTCCCCCCTTCTCTCTCTCTGTCTCTCTCTCCCTCTCTCTCTCCTCTCTAAAATGAATAAATAAAAAAATTTAAAAAAAAAACGCATTTGTTATCTGCACTATATAATAATGCTGGAAGGGGGTTTTGCCCTTTTTGGTTCTTGCAAGCCATCAGCTTGGCCATGAGGACTCCCAATCCCATTCTTTTTCTTTCTGTATTTGTTTCTTATTTATTTATTTATTGTATTTTTCTGAAGTTAGAAGTGGATAGGCAGTCAGACAGACACCTGCATGCACCCAACCGGGATCCACCTGGCATGCCCACCAAGGGGCAAGGACCTGCCTATCTGGGGTGCTGCTCTGTTGTGACTAGAGCCATTCTAGCACCTGAGGCAGAGGCCATGGAACCATCCTCAGCTCCTGGACCAACTTCGCTCCAATGGAGCCTTGGCTGCAGGAGGAGAAAAGAGAAATAGAGAGGAAGAAGAGGGGGAACAATGGAGAAGAAGATGGGTGCTTCTCCTGTGTGCCCTGGCCAGGAATCAAACCTGGGATATCCACAAGCCAGGCCGATGGTTTCCTGCTGAGCCAACTGGCCAGGACCTTCTTTCTGTGTTTATTTCTTAATCTCCCACGGTTCTTCCTGAGGACCTGGACAATTATGAATTGCTCTGGTTCATGGCAAGTGGTGCCTGAACAGGGACCTGAGCATGAGAGAATGAAACTGAAAGCAGAGAAGGTGAAGAAACTCCCTGAGGAGCACAGTAAGTAAAGATAAAGTTTTAGGGAGGAGAGTATAGTTGGGAGTAATAAATTATGGGACAGTTAGGGTCAAAATAAGGGGCTTTTTTGTACAAATACTTATGCAGCTAGAATGTTTTTGTGACATGCTCAAGATGTGTGTCCCTGGTTCCTGGAAGAGGAAACAGTTAGTTCTGTTACATGGGAGCAAGTAGGTAAAGTTCTGAAAAGGTGATGGTGTGAGGTGACTATGGCAGGAGGAATGAAAGTTGCAGTCTCTCTGGCAGTTGGTGCTGTACTTTGTATCTGGGTGGCCAGGGAATTTAGAGAAGTGTGGCTGCTCCTGTTTCTCTCTGGCTGCTTGGTCTGCAGCTCAGCAAAAACTGAGGTAGGGGAGGAGTCTCAGCATAGTCAACATGAACCACCAGTTACAGCAAATATGGAATTTGAGAATGGTTAGGAGACTCAGGTACTATTAAATTTTCAGCTTTTCCTGCTATTGTCTGATTTTTTTAATGTTTTAACTACAATCCTCTGAACTATCATTTTGTTTCTTTCCTATTCTTTGCCTTGAAATTAGTCCCAGACAAAGGGTGCCCTGGAGGATCTGACTACAAAATTTCCGAAGCAGCTGCCAAGAGTGAATTTTCTCTGAGAGAATCTGCTAGTTCTATCCTCCAGTGCCACTGTCAAAAAGTGCCCTCACTGAGATCAGGCAGGCATCTTCCTGGTCTGGTTGTGCTCTGTAATCCTAGATTTCTCTCTGGTTTGTCTGATTCTAGCTTCTATTTAGTTTTTGTCTGATGTTGTCCAAAATGTGACCTTTTTGAAGCCTGAATTAAGTTCTTGTATGCCAACATTGGAAACCTCAGAACTAATATTGAACTAAATAAAAGTTTCATCCATGCATTTTTTTAATTTTATTTATTGATTTTTAGAACGAAGGGAGAGAGAGAGAGAGAAGGTGGAGGAGCAGGAAGCATCAACTCCCATACGTGCCGTGACCAGGCAAGCCCAAGGTTTCGAACTGGCAACCTCAGTGTTCCAGGTCGACGCTTTATCCCACTGTGCCACCACAGGTCAGGCCCATCCATGCATTTTTGCTTTAAAGTTGGAACATGTATAGAGCGCTCATTTAAATTAAAATAGAATGAAATTTTGGATTCTAAAGACTTGATAATTTAGTCTGTGTTTTGTGAAGTTTGCTCTGTGTTCTTTGTCTTCAGAGTTGGGAGACAAGTAGCAACTCTTATATTAGAATTAATCAGATTTGTATCCTGCTTGTGTCCCTGTACTGTAAATTTTCTTGTTTATGTGTAAAACTGTACTAAGGTCTATGAAACAAAGGAATTGATTAAAATTTGGCAAGGCCCTGATGAGCCATTTGAGGAATTTGTCACATGGCTGCTTCAGGCAGTTGAAAGAATAGAGGTAGATGGAGAAGCAGGAACAATTTTAATAAAACGGCTAGCGTATGAGAATGCTAATTCTGCTTGTAAGATTTCAGCCTCAGTTCAAGAAGGGATGTATAGAGAATTACATTAGAATATATGCTGTTATTGGGCCTTCATATATGCAAGGTCTACCTATTGCTGCAACATTTCAGGGGAGGCCTCCAGGATGTGGAACAAATGAAGGAAAGGAGGCCAGGGAAGTTATTTCTGTTATTTCTGCCGGTGGATCTTGTTTCCAATGCAGGGGTTCAGGACATTTTGCTAGAAATTGCCCAACTCCCTCTGGAAATCAATCTCAGCCTCCTCCTAAGGGGCAGCCAGCTTATAAAGCTCTTGACCTCTGCCCACACTGCAGGGGAGGAAAACATTGGATGAATGAATGCAAATCTAAGTATACTACTGAAGGACAGGTGATTCAGGGAAATGGACAGAGGGCCCTCCTGGGCCCCCATCAAACAGTAGGGGCAATGTTGATGTTTCCTCAGCAAATTCTGATTCCAGCAGACCAAACACTGCCCAATTATCTGGAGCAACAACATGGAGCATGGCAGATTGTTTAATCCTGACCAGAGTGTCCTATACCATAGTCCGTTCCCTCATTTGAAGTTAACCTTCAAGGACTCTTCCCAGTGCAACTTTGGCAAATAGATGTCACTCATATGCCCTCATTTGGAAAACAAGTCTTTGTTCATGTTACAA
Source organism: Saccopteryx bilineata (assembly GCF_036850765.1). Taxonomy (NCBI): domain Eukaryota; kingdom Metazoa; phylum Chordata; class Mammalia; order Chiroptera; family Emballonuridae; genus Saccopteryx; species Saccopteryx bilineata. The sequence continues at coordinate 82,159,606 of NC_089495.1, forward strand.
TAAATATTTATTCTGGATTTATGATAGTCTCTGCCAGAACAGGTGAGGCTGCTAAGCATGCCATAACTGAATGTTTGTATGCATTTTTTATTTTTGGACTTCCTAAGATGATTAAAACTGACAATGTTACTGTGTATGTATGAAAAACATTTACTACTACTTTTTTTCTTTTCTTTTTTTTTTTTTTTTGTATTTTTCTGAAACTGGAAACAGGGAGAGACAGTCAGACAGACTCCCGCATGTGCCCGACCAGGATCCACCTGGTACGCCCACCAGGGGCGATGCTCTGCCCACCAGGGGGCAATGCTCTGCCCCTCTGGGACGTTGCTCTGCCACAACCAGAGCCACTCTAGCTCCTGGGGCAGAGGCCCAGGAGCCATCCCCAGCACTTGGGCCATCTTTGCTCCAATGGAGCCTTGGCTGCGGGAGGGTAAGAGAGAGACAGAGAGGAAGGAGGGGGGGTGGAGAAGCAAATGGGCGCTTCTCCTATGTGCCCTGGCCGGGAATCGAACCCGGGTCCCCCGAACTCCAGGCTGACGCTCTACTGCTGAGCCAACCAGCCAGGGCCTACTACTACTTTTTGTCAGACTTTTGGAATCACCCTGAGGACAGGTATATCTTATGATCCTCAGGGTCAAGGTATTGTAGAATATGCCAGTCAAAAGCTTAAAGGTCAAATAGAAAAAAATAAAAAAGGGGAATTATACCCACAAACTCCTGCAAATCATATTTATCATGCTCTTTATTTGAAATTTTTTTGAATACTGATGTACAGGGCCATTCAGCAGCTGAAAGAATCTGGAATCCAATAAGGGAGGCCTTTCCTGAAGTGTGATGAAAGGACCAGCTCACAGGAGTCTTGCAGGGGCCAGACCCTGTTCTCCCATGGGACGAAAGATATGTGTGGTTTTGTCCTAGGTCTGCTGAGGCTCCTTGGTGGGTTACTGAACATTTGGTGAGACATCATGAGCCAGGAGGAGAGATTAACCCCAAAAGAGCAACTATATAAGGCTTGTTTTACTCCATTCTTGTCCCTCTCTCTGTCAAACCTGTTCCACCTATCAAATCCTCTTAGTACACTGCAAACCTCCTTCTCCTGCAAATTCTGACTCTACTTCTTTTGATACAGCTGATCACACTGTCCCTTTGTCTTCTCCCAGTCAGTCCCCAATATAAGGAAAAAGCTTAAAAAGGCAGAGGAGGACCCTCAAATATAGCAAAGAGATCTCCTGAGCATGGCTTTTAATGTCTATAATGACCAAGAGGAACAGGAGAAGGCAGACAGAGCCCAAAGAGATAAGGTAAAATATTAGCTCTTGGTGGCCATCCTTAAAGGCTCCAATGCCCCTAAGGAGCCTCATAAGACTCTGTCAAGACCCTGCTTCGAGTGTGAAAAGGAAGGTCACTGGGATAAAGCCTGTCTGGTTGCTCAGCCCTTACCAAGACCATGCCCTTGCTGTGGGAAAAAGGGACACTAGAAGGTAGACTGCCTCCTCGTCCTCCAAGGGAGGGTTTAGTCTTTTTCACCATTTCCCAGCCATCTCTGATCTAACCTTGCCCAGCCTGCTGGGACTTGCGACTGAAGACTGCAGGTGGCCAGAGCCATCAGCCCAATCTCACATCACCATCGAATAACCTAGGGTAATCATCCAAGTAGCAGGTAAGCCAATCTTATTTCTTATAGACATGGGGATTATTTACTCTGCATTGCCTGAATATTTAGGTCCTGCTCATCCCTTGAAAATCTCTGTTGTGGGTGTTGATCATCTTATTTTGCTCCTTGCTTGCCATGGATTGACTGCCTTGTCTAATACATGGTGTTTTTTTACATACTCTTTTCTCCTCCTACTTCAATGTCCCATGCCTATTTTAAGCCAGGACCTACTCTCCAAATTCAGAGCCTCTCTCTCTTTTCACCTCCCATCCTCAGAATTGGCCCTGTTTGTACTCTTGGCCAGTCATATTTGCTCACTTCTATTACAAATTTACCTCTACCAACCAGCATAGTGAGTCCCAAGGTTCCCTTCACTACCCCCATGATTGCAAAACTCCAAGAAAAGGGCCTTTGGTTTCATCTCTCCAGGTTAAAGAAAACAAAAGCTCCATCTCCACAAATGACTACAAATGGCCCTTCAAGTCTACTTGAATCATCACCAAATTCCACAATTGACATTAAGCTTGAGACAAAAGTTTAATGTGCTGGAAGCAGTGGGCCTTAGGACTTGGAGGCTAGCTGTAGAGTGTGGAAGTGTGACATTGGCTCCAATGTCATGCAGACTTTTCCTGAATATGTGTGGCTTCTCCTGTTTCTTATAACAGTTCTCAGTAGGACTCAAGTGGGCTTGGCTTGTATCTGCAGGGAATATGAAACAGTGATGGAGTCAGCATGGACTTGGTGAACATATTAAGGACATTCAAAACAGCAAAGACTCTAATGTAGATTCTGCTCTCTTGGCTAAGAATTTACTTAATGATTTAAAAAGGCTTTAATCTCTTTAATATATTAAGACACTCATTTTGGTATCTGTCAAGCATTTACTATGTTAATTTTGTGTTTATTCTGTATTTTTCCAGTCTGCTTCTGAATTGGAATCTGGGAATGAGTGCAAATCTCAGCACATGAGCTAAAATAAAAAATAAAAAAGGGAACTGTCTGAGACAGGCTGTAAACTGACAAAGTCCTTATAGCCTAGGGCAGTGTTTCCCAACCTTTTTTGTGCCATGCCCCACCTTAAACTTTCTAAAATTTTTATGTCCCCCTCTATGTAACATACATAATTTTTAACATTAAAAATTGATTTGTTCACTTAATAAACATAAATGATAGGTTCTAGGAAGAAATCACTATGAAATTGTTAACAAAACACAGTAAGTAAAATTTCAAAACATATAATGAAAAACAAATTTAAATTCCAAATAATTTTAATACAGATTTTTCTATATTAATTTATTATTTTAATTTAGTGTGATCCTTGTGCTTGATACTTGCTGCACAGAGATTTTATATTAGGTTCCAATTTGGTTAGCTTTAGTCTCAAGTCTCCACGTTGTGTTATATTCAGCTGATTTCTTTTTTTTACCAGTAAATCATTTACAGCACTAAATCCACATTCAGCTAAAAATGAAGATGGAAACGGTAGCAATAGTTTTCTTGCACATTTGGTTGAATTTGGGTATTTGATTTCTGTTTCCTCACAAAGCCATGCCATCCCTCCTTTGATATTAAATAAAGCTTTTAACTGACTCATCATTTTGCAATTCTGCGAGTTCTCCTTGATACTGCATATTTGATATATCAGACAAATCCACTAACATTGGCTGCATCATCCATGTTGGGAAATCAATTTGTTTTAAATCAGAAAATCTTTCTTTTAAATCAGTCGATAGAATATTCAAATGATTGACAATAACAAGTAAAGCAGTATCAGTTACTTCACATTTTTGGAGCCAATGAAACTTTTTAAAGTTTTTGTTGTTAATATGTTTCTGACATAACTTAATATTGGTAATGAAACCAAATATCTTTGCTTTTGCATCAACAAGTGTTTTATTTGTTCCTTGAAGTTGCTTATTTAATATATTTAGTTTTTCAAAGATATCGGCTAAATAACTCACAAATGCTTTATCATCTATTGTTAACAGATACTTCATTTCAGGTTTGTCGCTTAAAAAATCACTAAGAGTATCAAACAGTTCCATAAATCTTTTCAAACAGTTTCCTTTAGATAGCCATCTGACTTCAGTATGAAGTAAAAGTCTCACATGGTCTTCATTTTGTTCTTCACAAAATAGCTTGAAAAGACGCTCTCATTTGGCACTAGCTTTAATAGCATTAAAACACTTTATTACTGTATGTAATACTTCATTCAGAACAGACGAGATGTTTTTAGCTACCAAGTTTTCCCTATGAATAACACAATGCCCAAGAATCATTTCTGGATTCGCATCTTTCATCAATTTTAAGCAGCCATTTTTCTTGCCCATCCTATTGGAAGCACCATCTGCAGCACAAGATGTTATATTTTTCATTGGTATATCATTGACATCTAAGTAGTTTTTTAGCTTATTATATATATCTTTGGAGGTAGTGGTGCTTTCTAATCTTTTACAGAACAACATTTCTTCAATAAAATGTCCTTTATCAATATATCTTACGTAAGTTATCAATACTGCCTCACTGTCTCTCAAAGTTGATTCATCCATTTGCAAGGAGAATTTTCTTGTTTTCAGCTTTTCAATAAGTTGTTTTTCAATATCCTCACTCATTTTGTCTATTCTTCTGCTAACAGTATTGTCACTGAGTGGCATAGCTTTTACATCTTTGTCATCTTTTTCAAGAACTGTTTTAAGAAATGCTGATATTGACGGTTTTATTAAATTCTCTCCGATAGTGTGATTTTCTCCAGTTTTAGTGATGAATAAAGAAATTTGATAACTAGCCTCAAGAACATGATTATTAGTTGAAGTATGAGCAGTAAATAGACTTTAATGTTGTTCTTTTTTCAAAATTTTTCTTTAAAGTTTTAAAGTAACTCAAATCTGAATTAATATTAGCACTATGTTTCACCTTCAAATGTGCCTCAAGATGACCTTGTTTCTTTGATTCATTGGTCAAGCATTGCTGGCATAAAAGACAAAAAGGAATCCGCTCATCGTGAATAGTGGGTATGAACCCAAATTTTAAATATTCCTCCGAATATTGACAAGTTTTTTTTTCTTGCTTGCACCACTCATTTTACTATGGGCTATAAGAAATAAAAATAAGATCAGTTAAAAACTAATATTAAAATATGTGTTAAAATATATTCAATGTGACATAGAGTAAACGTATACTAAAAATTCATATTTATTTAAATGTATATAACACATTTACTACACTACCACTGCAAATCAAAAGGTATCTATATTTTTTCCACTTGACAAAATTATTTGGAAAGTTATGCTTCTAAAATTAAAATTGTCGTGCATGCACTATTATAGCCCCAATAATATTTATAAAATATTAGTGCTTTCTAGCCCCGATGCAAGAAGTACTTAATAAAGAGTTTAATATTGATAAAAATAAAATCAAATACTTACCAATTACATCTATACAATATATATATGTATATTTATTAAATCAACGAGCTTTTACAACAGTTTTGACTGACACTTATTTCAAATTAACACCAACTGAATGATGTGAAACACTACAGAAGTTGTGATGGGCCAATTAGGTGAGAATAACTGTGTTGTTTAGCGAGTTTTTAAAATGTCCGGGGTTCCCTGCGGCAGATGGCACGCTCTGCGATGAACCCAGGACGAAGTTTACTTGACGACGCCCATCACCCAGTTGATATTTTGGTCTCGTCAAATGAAATTATACTTAATAATTATTTACCACAATTATTTAAGAATTGCATTTTTTGTTAAATTTGGCACCAATATCTAGCATTGCATTTAAATGGCCCAGGGCAAAAGAATTAAAGTCGTGTGGAGTCCATTTTCAAATTGCCCCCCTTAACTATCAAATTGCCCCCCTGTGGGGCATGGTCCCATGTTGGGAAACACCGGCCTAGGGCATAGTTTAAGACTAAGCTCTTCCCCATACCCTCTTAAGGCTAAATTCTTCCCCATACCCTTTTAAGACTGCTCTTCCCCACACCCTTGGCTGTTGCATGGTGGGGGTGGTTCACTCTTAAAATAATTCCCATTTATACCTTAAATATGTGACTTTGTATCAGAAACTTCCTTGTTTTAAAAATGTATTTGTTCTCTGCAGTATATAACAAAGCTGGCCAGGGGTTTTGTCCCTTTTGTTCTTGCAAGCCATCAGCTTGACAATGAGGCCTCTTGATCCCATCCTTTTTCTTTCTTTCTTTATTTCTTAATCTCCCACCATTCTCCCTCGGGATCTGAACAATTAGAAGTTGCACTGGTTCATGGCACCAGTATGCTGTTATTAGTAATGTATGTGTGCTGTAGACAATTTTTAAGAATGTTTATAATAAAGAGGATTCTAAGAACACTGCTTGCTAGTTTCATTGAAAGTTGTATGCCAGTGAATGGCTCACTATAATTAGTTATGACCCACCCTAGTTCATCCAACATTTCATTAGACACTCCTAAATGCTATGACATAATAACATATGAATGACATATTTGTCCTCTCACAGAGAGACTCCTACTTATCAAGTGGTCATTATAGAACAAAATTAAAAAATAAAAACTGTGGCCCTGGCCAGGTGACTCAGTGGATAGAGTGTCGACTCAGTGTGTAGACTTCCCGGCTTTGATCTCTGGTCAGGGCACACATGAGAAGCAATCATCTGCTTCTCTCCCCCTCCTCCCTCTTCTCTCTCTCTTCCCATCCCACCAAGTTAGTAAGAGTATTGACATTGTGCACTGAGTATAACTCAGTTGATTTAGTCATTGTCCCCAGATGGGGCGTTGCCAGGTGGATTACTGTCAGGGCACATGTGGAAGTCTGTCTCTCCAACTCCTCTTCTCTCACTTAAAAAAATACAAACTGTAAATTATTAGGTCCATATCACATTTTTTGTCATAAAGTTCACCATGTTTTCAACCACCAATTTTTTTCATTCAACTTTACTATCCCAGAATCTACAAATACATATTTTAATTATATTTTACAAGTACTAAATTCTATAATATTTTTTGCCATAGCCACATTTTCTACTACTTCAGTTAGGAATTCTCTGTTGCCTGCCTGCTGACAGAGCTATTTCACTTATCCGCTGTTCAGTTATCACTGTTCAATCCCAATAAAGTCAATATGTTATTACTTGCACAGATCCACATTCTTCTTTTGAAAAATTGTTGATGGAGAGGGTGAGAGAAAGAGAGAGACATTTATTGCTCCACTTATTTATGAATACATTGGATGATTCTTGAATGTGCCTTGATCAGAGATCATACCTATAACCTTGTAATATTTAGCCTTTTTAAATTGATTTAACTACTGCCATAACAAATGGAGTACAATGGTAGACTTATTTTTCAGGGTATTTTCAGTTTTTCAACTGCCCCTTCTCATGTCATTCATTATTTAACCTACCTGTGTCTATTCAACCATTCCTTTAGGGGCTCTCTGTCACTGACTTTTATGGTAAAAATATAATTTATTCCATATTCAACAGAATTTTATGTGACATATTTTAATAGTTAAAAAACAACTAATACAGAGAGAAAGAGGAAAATGAAAGTGATTCTTTCATATATTTTAAATATTTTATAGGACAAATGTTTTAAATGTGTGTTAAAAGTTATCACTTTGCAGTATAAGACTACAATGTTCTCTCTCCTTATCCCAATCACAGATTAAATCCGGGCAAAGTTTGTGTATATGCATGTATTAAATAGCACCTATGATTTTGTTGTTTTAAAGAACTAAAGTATGGTGTTTCAAAGCCTCTGGCTTGAGGGAACCCTCCTGCTTCTTCACTTTTTCTCTTCTTTTTTAAATTTACATCTCAAAATATTTGTTCACATATTTTAAAAAAAGGAAACAAGCCAAACAAATGGAAAGAAGAAGACAAAGATGAACAAGAGAAATGGGAAGAGGATAAGAAGGAGAAAGAGAAGAAGAAAAGAAGAAGAAGAAGAAGAAGAAGAAGAAGAAGAAGAAGAAGAAGAAGAAGAAGAAGAAGAAGAGGAGGAGGAGGAGGAGGAGGAGGAGGAGGAGGAGGAGGAGGAGGAGGAGGAAGGAAGGAAGGAAGGAAGGAAGGAAGGAAGGAAGGAAGGAAGGAAGGAAGGAAGGAAGGAAGGGAGGAAAGAAAGAAAGAAAGAAAGAAAGAAAGAAAGAAAGAAAGAAAGAAAGAAAGAAAGAAAGAAAGAAAGAAAAGAAAAAAACTTCTGTTCCTTTCAAGCTCATGTTGTGTATCCATATTGAGGTATCCTGGTTACTAGCTCCTGTCTTTCAGATTTCTATTTCATTGCTATTGTTATCAGTATTCTTATAATGTCTATATCCTTGTGGCTAATTATTACTTAAATAGTTTAAATCCTGTCAACTAAGACTCCAACAAGACATATCAAATGTCAGTGTTTCTGAGATAAGTGAATATGGGCAAAAATGGTCTAAGTAAAAGCTATCTCTATCAAGTTAAATAAAGGAGGTATTACATAAACAAATAAATTAATAACCTATGTCCAGTCACAAACAAAGTGTGTATTACAGGATTCATATCATTATAGAATCACACACCTAGATGGGTATTTAATACTATCTAACAGCTCTAAAGGATTTCCGATTTTCTAATTCAAAGTTCCAAGTTCATGATTTCAGAGGTTGTCCATATTTTGGCTTACATCAATGCTTATTCTTTGCTGGTTATCTTGTTTAAAACATCACTGAAAAAAGCAGAACTTCTCAGGTGTAAACCTTTCACCTCCAACTTTTAATACCCTCTTCCCCTATATCTAAAGAGTCATCTGTTTCTTCTCATTCTTTACAAGAATGATGTGTCTCTCCCTCTATCAATAATCAATCCTCCCACTTGTGCCTTAAATATCCTCTTCTTTCCCTAACCAAGGGATGGTTTTCTTATGTGTTTTTCCTTTGATTTTGGATTATCAATCTCTGCCTCTCTTCTGATGCATACAAAGGTATACAATCAGGGGTCTCAAACTTGTGGCCCGCATGCGGCCCACAGACTTATCCACGAAGTTCAAAATATTTTGGATAAAATTAAGTAAGCCTAGGGGCCTACTTGTATTTTTCATTTCTCTAGCATCCTAGCTAGATATTAGCTTAGTTAACAGCAGTTGTGATGTGAACTACAGTTTCTGGTCATTTTGTGACACTGAGTAAACTGCATGTACGATTGTGCTTGTTGTACTGATTTTTTTTTGTTCTCAACTGCAGTGAGAAAAGTGTTGCGTAACAGTTGCCTTTTGTAGACCTAGTGCGGCCTGCCTAACGGCTGTGATCTTGCTCTGCGGCCCACATGCTGAGTTGAGTTTGAGACCCCTGGTATACATATCAGCTCTGAGATCTCTGAAATCTCTTTTAAAATAAAACAAAAAAACCACCCCTATCTGCAAAATAAAAAAACTGTATAAACTGTATATCTTTTTTTTTTTGTCATTCTGTATGTTTTTAAACATCATAATTGTTTTTTAGATTTTATTTATTAATTACAGAGAGAGGAGAGAGAACGAAAGAGTGGGGAAGAGCAGGAAGCATCAACGGTAGTGGTTGCTTCTCGTAGGTACCCTGACCTGGCAAGTCTGGGGATTTGAACTGGTGACCTCAGCATTCTGGGTCAATGCTTTAGCCACTACATCACCATAGGTCAGGCTCATTCTGTATTTTTGTTTCATGCTGTATTTCTAGGTTTTTTATTTTATTTTTTTACTTTAAATTCTTAAAAACTAATTTATTCAATTATCCCTAATGTTTCCATATTAATTTATTAACCCAGTAGGATCAGGTTTATGTGTTTTCTGTTCCAACCAGTCTTTTTTTTTTTTTAAGATTTTATTTATTCATTTTAGAGATTGGGGTGGAAAGAGAGAAAAGGGAGAAGCAGGAAGCATCAAGTCTCATAGATACCTTGATCGGGCAAGCCCAGGTTTTCAAACCTGTGACCCATTCTAGGTTGATGCTTTATCCACTGTGTTATCACAAGGCTAGACTCAACCAGTCTTTGAAGGCAGTTTTTGCCAAAGATGATAAAGACTTCTATTTTGAGAAATTGAGTGAGTACTTTTCAGATCTTATTTATTCTATCTCTTGGCAGTTTACTACAAAATCAATCTCTACCTCCTTACTAAAATGCTCAGCTCTAAGTTTCTGTGAACTCATTCATCTGTTAATGTGCCGTCTTTAGTATTTCTTTTCAAACACTTCTTTTTTATTCCAAACTTTCCATTATGTATCCTATCAAGTTATGAAAACAGACCACCTCTTTCTTACATATACTTCACTTTTTAAGTAATTTCACCATTTTTTGTATCTGTAAAAATACATAAATTCTCACTACTTTCAAATTTAACTCTCTGGCACAGTCCTCTCCTGTGAACTTCTTGTTGATATATTCTACTGTCAACTTAATATCTCTAATTTTGATGCATCATAACTATCTCTAAATTAATACTTATTTGTTAATTCCTACTAACCAATTCCAAATTATATTTAATCTGATGACCAAATTTGAATGAGCTACCAGGCATATGAAGATATGGAAAGAGATTAGAATTGGCAACATAAAGACCATTAAACATAAATGAATTTTTCATTTCAAGGCCAAATGAAACAGTGGGTTGGAACTTGGTGAGTGAGGACAACATTAGTGAGCAGATGACTTTCATATCCTGAAGGGTCTTGTGAGCCATGGAAAAAAGTCTAAAGTTTAAATTATAAAAATTACTGCCTGATCAAGTGGTGGCACAGTGGATAGAGCATTGGACTGGAATGCGGAGGACCCAGGTTCGAGACCCCGAGGTCGCCAGCTTGAGCACGGGCTCATCTGGTTTGAGCAAGGCTCACCAGCTTGGACTCAAGGTTGCTGGCTCGAGCAAGGGGTTACTCGGTCTGCTGAAGGGTTACTCGGTCTGCTGAAGGCCCACGGTCAAGGTACATATGGGAAAGCAATCCATGAACAACTAAGGTGTTGCAACGAAAAACTAATGATTGATGCTTTTTATCTGTCTCTGTCCCTCTCTCTGACTCTCTCTCTGTCTTTCTCTCTATAAAAAAAAAAAATACCGCATACTTCTGTTCAGATAAAGGACATTATGTGATTCATACATTTAAAGGATCCCTCTGCCTGTTATATGGAGATATTAGAACTGTGATATATTGCCTGACTTGTGGCACAGTGGGTAAAGAAAGCATCAACCTCTAATGCTATGTTTGCCACTTTGAAACACTGGGCTTGCCTGGTCAAGGCATATATGAGAGTTGATGCTTCCTCTCTCTTTCTCTCTCTCTCTCTCTCCTCTCTCTAAAATAAATAAAATCTCTTTTTAAAAAAGAAATTGTGATATAGAGTGATACCTGTATAACAATCAAAAAAGACTAACAGCATAAAGAAGGAAAGAACTAGAGAGCAGAAAGGATGAACTGTCCTTTATTAAAGAATTTATAAAATAGATATTTAGGCCTGACCTGTGGTGGTGCAGTGGATAGAGCATCGACCTAGAATGCTGAGGTTACCGGTTCGAAACCCTGGGCTTGCCTGGTCAGAGCACATATGGGAGTTGATGCTTCCTGCTCCTCCCTTATCTCTCTCTCTCTCTCTCTCTCTCTCTCTCTCTCTCTCTCTCTCTCCTGTCTAAAAATGAATAAATAAAGTCTTAAAAAAATAGATATTGTAACTAAATAAAAAATATTTTCCCTAGTATGGCCTATGTTTCTTTTATTTTTTGTCTTTTTGAGTTCTCAGCCTTACCATGTCCTTTTACTCATGCCTCCCACTAATGTACATAAAGTGGCAACTTTTCTTACCACATTATTTTATGTCAATTAGAAAAATCATAAAATAATCTTTGTAAAATTATGAAAATTAGAAATTAAGTTTATATCCATCAATTCCATTTTTATTTTCTCTTCACTCACACAATGATGAGATCCAGGGATTTAAATTATTCTTTAAATAAGTCTCTGCAATATATCCATTTTGTATTCTATATTAAATTTACTTATTTATTAATTTTTATTTATTTATTTTTTAAAGCAAGTGGTATTTACTATTTTTTTCTGGGCAGCTATTCTCCACTCAGTCTCATTTCTAATATGCTATTATGTGAAGCTCATGTCTCCTTTTGTTGGTTGTTGGTATACATACATGATACCTTGAGTTGGTAATATCTCTCTAATTTGAGGAGTAGTCACTGACCTCTGCTATTTACTTTAAATGGAATATATTTTGTATACTGACCATTGTTCATAATTATACTTGTTAAAATTTTCATACTAAAATTGATACTAAGAGTCGGTAAATTGTAGGCCCACCACTTGTTTTTGTAAATAAATTTTTGAAATACAGTAACACCTATTTGCTTACATATTGTCAGTATTGCTTTAGTGTTACAAGGACAGAATAGAGCAGCATTAGGCAGAACTTATGGCTGCATGACAGAGACCATATATAATTTATGATCTACATATTTCATGGTCATACATATTTTAGGATTTTTAATCTGCAATATAATTATGTCTTTTGTGTGTCTAGAATATTTGCAAATAATTTTAATAACATGAATCATTTTTCTTTACAAATTGTTAAGTTAAATATTATCTTCTTTTATATGAGTACCAGTAATACATCCAAGGTACATTCTTAATAATTGTCAGAGTGAAAAAAAAAAAACTTGTGCCTAGATTTACACACAAAATCTCTTTAAATAAACAAAGAAAACAAATCATTTGTATTTGGACTATGCCATCTTTAAATAGTTCAATAATCATCAATATAATATTGTGAAAAGTTTATTAAAAACCAACATTTTATGTTTCCTGATTATAAAATTGTCAGAAACAATTACACTAATCAAATTTACTATTGACTAGAATTAATTAAGTGAAATTAATTTTAAATAACTTTTTATTTAAAGAAATAATGCAGATTAAAATGATGGCTTTTACCATCCAATTGTACTTCTCAAACTTTTAAATTTATAGTTTTTAATTCATCAGTAATACCTTTACATATTGAAAATAGTTGTCTATTTTTATATATTAAGATAAATTTTTGATCTAGCAATTATTTGAAAGCTTTGCTTTTTGCACAGTTTGTACTGATTTTAATCTGAATGAAAATAAGTTTCAATGTGTACTAATGTAAAAAAGTACATTTAATTCTACTTTTTCATTTGTAGTGAAAAAACTAGATGATTCAATAAATGTTCTTAAATGTTTGAAATTTAAAATTAATATTTAATGTATATCATTATAATATCGAAATCCTTGATCAGTGACATTTTTCCCTTTTATCACTCACAGTTAACACATAGTAGATATTGAAAATTAATATTTTAATATTAAAATGATTATAGTAATACAAATAAATTGTGCTACATAGAAAACAATAAGGCCCTGGCTGGTTGGCTCAGCGGTAGAGCGTCGGCCTGGCATGCGGGGGACCCGGGTTCGATTCTAGGACAGGGCATATGGGAGAAGCGCCCATTTGCTTATCCACCCCCGCCCCCTCCTTCCTCTCTGTCTCTCTCTTCCCCTCCCACAGCCAAGGCTCCATTGGAGCAAAGATGGCCCGGGCGCTGGGGATGGCTCCTTGGCCTCTGCCCCAGGTGCTGGAGTGGCTCTGGTCGCAGCAGAGCTACGCCTCGGAGGGGCAGAGCATTGCCCCCTGGTGGGCAGAGCCTCGCCCCTGGTGGGCGTGCCGGGTGGATCCCGGTTGGGCACATGCGGGAGTCTGTCTGACTGTCTCTCCCCATTTCCAGCTTCAGAAAAATACAAAAAAAAAAAAGAAAAGAAAAGAAAGAAAACAATAAGACTGTGAAAAGGCCTGGGTGATGGCACAGCAGATAGAGCATCAGACTGGAATGCAGAAGACCCAGGTTTGAGACCCTGAGGTTGCCAGTTTGAGCGCGGGCTCATCTGGCTTGAGCAAAAAGCTCGCCAGCTTGGACCCAAGGTCACTGGCTCGAGCAAGGGTTTATTCGGTCTGCTGAAGGCCCATGGTCAAGGCACATATGAGAAAGCAATCAATGAACAACTAAAGTGTCGCAATGAGCAACGAAAAACTAATGATTGATGCTTCTCATCTCTTCGTTCCTGTCTGTCTGTCCCTGTCTATCCCTCACTCTGACTCTGTCTCTGTAAAAAAATAAAAATAAATAAAATAAGACTGTGAAAAGGATAAAAATAGATTGTAAATGGAAAGTTAATTTATGTTCTAAAAATTATTTATAATTGCAATCCTATTACTATATCCTGCATTCATTTCTTCAAATCCATGAGGGTTTATGTTTTCCACTAAAGTAAAAATATATGAAATTAATAATATTCTAATCAATATGGAAGGTAGAAAGTTCCCATTTCAAGGAAAGTATACATTATACATATTAAGGAGGCATGTATTCTAAGCTATTTTTCATTCCATAATGTAAAGGTGCATTTCGAAACTTTACCTTGACTGTTTGAGATTAGATGGCAAGATTCAAGTGGTGCAGTTTGTCAGCTATTGAAAGTCATTGTGGAGGATAAGCTGAAGAATTTTTCTCATTGCTACGTAAAAATGTGTAGTTTAGTGTTTAAAGGCAAACAAAAGAGTTTGGAGAACTGAAATGACAGATTTAATATTTTATAATTTTGTCCATTTTATAAGCAATGTATAACTGAGAAACAAAATTACATATCTATAATTATGGTACAATACATTTATTATAGCTAGATTTTCTTATTTTTATTTTGTATTATTTTTGGTTGATATTTTAAATACACATGTGTATGTTTTTGTTTTTTTTTTGTTTTTGTTTTTAATTTTTTTTTGTTGTTTATTTATTTATTCATTTTAGAGAGGAGAGGGAGAGACAGAGAGAGAGAGACAGAGAGAGGACAGAGAGAGAAGAGGAGGGGAGGAGCTGGAAGCATCAACTCCCATATGTGCCTTGACCAGGCAAACCCAGGGTTTCGAACCGGCAACCTCAGCATTTTCAGGTCGACGCTTTATCCACTGTGCCACCACAGGTCAGGCCCACATGTGTATGTTTTAAAAGAAACATGGTTATAATCTATTAAAATGTATAATTTTACACTAACATTTTTTGGCATCATCTTTTATTTATATAATCTATATGAAATGAATTTATAGTAATGGTTTAATTTAAAATGAATAGGAGTAAAATAAAATGTGACAGTAAATATGGTTTTAAGGCATACTCTTTATATGTATTAGAGTGTATTATTTTTTATAGCTGTTAGAGAATAATTGACATCAATTTGAAATTAGAGCACAAATTATCTTATTTAAAATAGAAATTAATTTTGTGGTATCCAATGGAATATTCAAAGTGCTTGTTAATTTTTAAAAGAGTTTTAACACAAATGAATCAACATTGCACAGAATTATATGTAAAATTAATAAAACAATTATATGCTTAATGAATTATTGCTTTCAACCTAATTGTAACTTCTCAAAATCTTGAGTATGCCAACATTTATGCTTTCTTTCCAGAGTGTAAGTAAATATGCCTATACAAATTGCAATGAAAATCAAACTTACAAAATAATTTAGAATGTCTGCTTTCAGATATAATGTAGTATTGTTATTGCCACAAAATATAAAATAAAAAATTTAAGTTTTTAAAGATTTTGGAAGCTGTGACACACACACACACACACACACACACAAGCTGGAAGAATTAAAATGCAATAGAAGAAAGACTTCTATAATAGATTGTTTTACAAATTACCTCTATTCTTGTCACGATTACCTTTATTCAAAAGTCTCCTTGTATTTTTTTTTTGTATCTTACCTTTAAGGGAGCCCAGTAACATCGATTTATGAGTTACAGCAGAAATAATGAAAGCCACAAATTGCTTGAATTATGGGGCACAGTGGATAAAGTATCATCCTGGAATGCTCACATAGCCAGTTCAAAACCCCAAGCGTTCTTGGTCAAGGCACATATGTAAGTTAATACTTCTTACTCTACTCCCCTTTTCTCTCTCTCTCTTTCTCTCCTCTCTCTCTAAAAAATGAATAAATAAAATCTAAAATCAGTAAATGAAAGCCACAGATCAATAAAATGTAATTTTAATGTTGAAATTAAATAACTGTCAATTTAACAATCTATAATAAAAAAAAAATGTCTGGCCCTCGCAGATTAGTTCAGTCAATTTAGAGTGTTGTCTTGAAACAACAAAATTGTGGGTTCATCCCCACTCAGGGCATCCACATGTAGCAATAAAGGAATGCATGACTCAGTGGAACAACAAATAAATGTTTCCCTTCCTAATCCCATCTCTCTCTCTTTCTATCTATGTCTTTTATAAAAACAAATTATGTACGCCCTGGCCAGAGAGTTCAATTGTTTGGAGCACTGTCCCAGGGCACAGAAGTTTTTGGTTTGATTCCCCAGTCAGGGAAAATGAGAAATAGCTTGATGTTCTTGCTTTCTCTCTCCCCGCCTCTCTCTAAAATAAAACAAACAAACAAACAAACAAACAAATAAACATAAATTGTAACAAACTATTTTCTGATAAACAGAAGTTAATTAATGTTTATGTTAGCACTAACGCAGTTATAAAGAAAATCCTTTAGATTAAAAAAATATATTTGTAGATAGAAATAGAGACATTCTAGAACAAGAAAGCATTAGTTAGTTTGAAGAACTATTTTGATATATTATCTTTGTAATATATTGTTTTATTTGATATATTATTTTGTTTAGAAATTTTGGATCTGTGTTCATCAGAGATGCTTGTCTATAGTTCTGTGTGTGTGTGTGTGTATGTATGTGTGTTTGTGTGTGTGATACTGGCCAGGTTTTATTATCAAGGTAATATAAGCCTCACAATATTTCAACATAGTACTAGAAATCCTAGCTGGAGCAAAGCAAGCAAGAGAAAAGAAGTAATAAAAAACTTCCATATTGGGAACAAAGAAGTAAAATTCTCATGTTTTTGTGTATGACATGATTCTATATTTAAAAAATCTAGCCTGTTTTGGTGGCACAGCAGATAAGGAGTCAACCTGGAGTGCTATGGTTGCTGGTTTGAGGCCCCCGGTTTGTCCAATCAAGGCACATATGAGAAGCAACTCTGCATTGATGCTTTCTGTTCCTACTTTCGGCCTATCTTTTTCTCCTCTCTCTAAAATCAAGAAATAAAATCTATAAAAAACACCCTAAAGATGCTACCAAAAAATGGTTAGAAACAATAAACAAATACAGGATAAATCTATAGAAAAAAAATAGCATTCTAATATACTAACAATAAAATTTCAGTAAAAGAAGAAATCTAAAAGCAATTTGCCACAAAAAGAATTAAATATCTAGGAATAAACTTAACAAAGACTGTGAAGGCTTTACACACTTAAAACTATATATAAGACATTATTAGAAGGAATTAAGTAAGATACTAAAATATTAAGAAATTTTATATTCATGAATTTGAAGAATCAATATAGTTAAAAATAACCATACTTCCCAAAGCAATATACAGACTTAGTGCAATCCTTATCAAAATCACTTTGGTATTTAAAAAAGAAAATAACAAAAAAAGTCAGATTTTTATATACTCTCAAAAGACCCCAAATAGCTAAAATAATCTTGAGGAAAAAATAGACCAAAACAAGGTAGCATACTCCTTGATTTCAAATTATACTACAAAGTGACAATAATCAAAACATCATGGTTTTAGCATAAAAATAGAAACACAGACTAATGGAACAAATTACAGCCTAGAAATAAACATACATATATATATGGATAAATAAGTTTTGACAAAGGACCCAAAAACATATACTAAAGAAAGACTAAAAAATAATGATGGGATAATTGAAAAGCCACATGCAAAAAGAATAAGACTATTTGTCACTTTACACAAAATTAACATTAGATAAATCAAAGACATAAGTACAAGACCTGAAACAATATATTTCATACAAAACAAACAAACAAACAAACAAACTATACCTGTAGTACGAAATTTATGGACCGTAGAGTGGATTTTGTGAATTTGATCTCAAAGACAAGGTAAATAAAAGAAAAAAATAAATAAGTGAGTTTTTATCAAACTAAAAAGCTTTTTGCACAGCCAAAGAAACTGTTAACAAAACAAAAAGACACCCAACAAAATGGAAGAACATATCTGCATACAATACCTTCAAGAAAGGTTGTATTAAAAATATGCAAAAGCTTATATAATTCAACAATAACAATAAAAATATATATATTTATATATAATCCATTTAAAAAATGGAAAGAGGACCTGAACAGACACTTCTCCAAAGAAGAAAGACAAATGACCAACAGAATGGGCAGTAGCTACAACTACTATCAAAGCCAATCTCAGCGCCGTTTGGTTGCTCCCCTGCCGCCCACTAGGAAAGCTGGAACGCACACTAGTGGGCAGGAGAGACCAAGTTGTCCAGCACTGCAAAAGTGGGCGATTTTTATAAAAAGGTTCTCCATCACGGACCTAGGTCGTTTATTGATTGCTTTCTCATATGTGTCTTTACCGTAGGGCAGACTGAGTAAATCCTTGCTCAAGCCAGCTACCTTGGATTCAAGTTGGTGAGCTGTGCTCAAACCAGATGAGCCTGCACTCAAGCCTGAGACCTTGGCTTTTGAACCTGGGTCCTCTGCATCCCAGTTCAACATTCTAGCCATTGCACCACTGCCTGTTCAGGCTATGGCCATCTCTATTTTACACTGTATTACATTCCTTTCCCAATAAAGGATAAAAAAAATCATAAAAAAATTAAGTTATATAAAAAAAATGGAAAGGGGTACATTCATGTCCATCAAAGATAATATAATTTTGGAAGGTTAAAATTTAAAAGAATACCAGATAAGAATTAATAAATAATTATAGCAAGTTTACTGGATACAAATAAATATATACATCAATTTACTTCTATATGCCATTAACTGCCAATCAAAAAAGAAATAATATTATTTACAGTAATTTTGAAAAACATCAAAATTATAGCTATGAAAACTTATACATTGACTATATAAATATAAATATAAATATAAATAATATACATACACATATACATATACATATACATAGAAGGCTATATCATATTTATAGAATGGAAGACAAGATTGTATAAATATAATTTCTCTCCAATCTTATCTAGAAATTCAGTGCTATCTCAGCTAAAATTTAAGAGTATAGAATATTTTTCCTTGTTGATAACGACATAACATTCTAAAATATATCTAAAATTACAAAGGACACAGAAGAGTAAATCTAATTTTAAATAAATTAATTAAAGTTAGAGGATTTATATTGCCAGATATTAAGCTTTACTATGAATTCACAATAATTAAAGGAGTATCATTGGTGCAAGTTGTAAAATATTAATTAATGGAAAAAATAGCATATGTGGCCAGCCAACTTACCACAAATATGCTATAGCAAAATAATAATCAAAGGATGTGTATTTTAAATAATCAGTGTTTCAGTGATTGGAAAATTATATGGTAAAAATGAACTTGTAACTGACAGAAAACATTTTTAAGAGTAATAATTGAGCTAACACAAAGCATTGGGGTTTCACATTAGGCTAACACAAATTAGAATCTTAGTATCCAGATACACTAATTTCAAGAAAGAAGCAATCAGGAGAACAGAATGTATTTCATCTAGTTAAAGCAGAAAATGCGTTATTTCAATGAATTAAATAGCTCTCAACATTATTGGCTAGACAGAATTGAATCCCAGGTTGAGATTCTGAAAATTTCTCCAAAGCCTTATCTTATAATCAGCCTCCTAATGTATGTGCCATCTTCAATAATCAGCAAGACACTGGTTCCAAAACCAAATAACACTTCACTAATTAGAATATTGTTATTAAGAGACTTTTGAGATCAGAAATCTCTCAGGATGAGAAGGTGTCACTTCTGATGAATTCTAAAATTCTGCTGTATATACATTAGTGAAGTATAATTCAGTTTTCAATAAAGAAGGAAACGCTGCCATTAGGAACAATATTGATAAATCTAGAGGGCATTAAGACAGTGAAATAAACAGAATGCTGTGTGATGTCACTTATGCGTGCAGTCTTAAAAAAACAAGTTAGTTGGATTACTAGTAACAATAGAATATTGGTTATCATAGTCTGGGGTGGAGAGAGGGAGGATTTATTGATTAAAGTGTACAAGCTTTTTAGTTATAAGTCCTGGAGACTTACTGTGTAGAATGGTGGCTATAGTTAATAATAGTATATTATATTCTTGAGATTAGCCAGAAGAATAGAGCTCAAGTTTTCTCACTACACACACAAAACTGAGATGAAGGTATGTTAATTAGCTTGATTGTGGTAATTATTTCATAATGTATACATATATAAAAATATCAGATAGTATAATGCATAAATTAAATAAATATAATTTTTCTTTTTCAACCATAACCTTAATAAAGCTAGGGAAAAAACCAAAATGATATTTTCAATTCTCTAAAAATTAACATTATTTCAATAGTTGAAAATCTTGCTTCAATGTTTTAAAGCACTAGTTTTTTTATCAATGATTTTTTAGGCCCTGGCTGGTTGGCTCAGCGGTAGAGCGTCGGCCTGGCGTGCGGGGGACCCAGGTTCGATTCCTGGCCAGGGCACATAGGAGAAGCGCCCATTTGCTTCCCCACCCCTCCCCCTCCTTCCTCTCTGTCTCTCTCTTCCCCTCCCACAGCCAAGGCTCCATTAGAGCAAAGATGGCCTGGGCGCTGGGGATGGCTCCTTGGCCTCTGCCCCAGGTGCTAGAGTGGCTCTGGTTGCGGCGGAGATACGCCCCAGAGGGGCAGAGCATCGCCCCCTGGTGGGCAGAGCGTCGCCCCTGGTGGGCGTGCCGGGTGGATCTGACTGTCTCTCCCTGTTTCCAGCTTCAGGGGGAAAAAAAAAAAGCAGTTTTAGGAATACAGCAAAATTGAGAGGGCGGTACAAAGATTTTTCATAAACTTCCTACACTGACATATTCACAAGCCTTTTACCTTATCAAAAATTTCTCACCAGAGTAATACATTTGTCATAATTGGTGTACCTACATTTACATATCATAAGCATTCAAAGTCCATAGTATACATCAACTAGCTCTCAGTGTTTTATGTACCTACATTATGTGTTTGGAAAGATGTATGGTGACAGATACCCACCATTATAGTATCATACTATATTAGAATAATTTCATTGCCCTAAAAATCCTCTATGTTCCATCTATTCATTCCCTGCCCCTTCAATCCTTGGCAAGCACTGAGTCACAGACAGGACAATAAGGTATCATTGCTTAATATTGTCTTAAATATCTGACACAGTACATTTAGAAAGAAATATGAGATTTAAAAAGTTAAAATATCAATTCCTCAAAAAATTTAAAATCTAACTGCCTTTTGACCCAGCTATCCCACTTTTAGGAGTATACCCTAAGAACACCATAGCACTGTTCCAATAGGAGAAATGCACCCCCCTGTTTATGGCAGCATTGTTCACAATAGCAAAGATCTAGAAACAGTACAAGTGTCCGTCAGTGGATAAGTGGATTAAAAAGCTTTGGTACGTATATACTATGGAATACTACTACTCAGCCATAAGAAATGATGACATCGGATCATTTACAATAACATGGATGGACCTTGATAACATTATACTGAGTGAAATAAGTAAATCAGAAAAAAACTAAGAACTATATGATTCCATACAAAGATGGGACATAAAAATGAGACTCAGAGACATGGACAAGAATGTGATGGTAAATAGGGGTGGGCGGAGGGGGACAGGAAGTAGACAGAGAAGGTGGGGGGGAGGGGCACAAAGAAAACCAGATAGAAGATGACAGAAGACAATTTGACTTTGGGTGAGGGGTATGCAACATAATGAAATGTCAAAATAATTAGAGAAGTTTTCTCTGAACATATGTACCCTGGTTTATCAATGTCACCCCATTAAAATTAATAAAAAAATAAAATAAAAAACAGTTAAAATATCATTATTTGTGATGTTATAATTTTTTATCTAGAAATATATTTATAAACAATAAAATAAATTGGTAAGATTTCTACATACAAACAAACAAAAATATTTACATCTCAAAAGGACTGAGAAAGGATTTACAATTATAATTTTCTAAACCAAATATCCTAAGGAGAGGGAAGTCTGGGGCCTAGAGTCAGAAATCAACTTTTTTAAGGTTAGTGAAGCTGAGGAGAAAGTCAATGTCTTCTCAGTAACTGATTTAGGCAAATAACAATTTTCCCAGAATGTTAAGTGGTCTAAAAACATGTAAAAGGGTAAAAAATAATAGACTTTAGGCTGGATGCTCAGGATTGACTTCAAACTCCACCATTCTGAACCAGTTAGCAACCGCCGTGATCAGAAAGCTTCCATAGTGCCAAAGCCCTTGCTGCGCATAGCACAATCCACATGTACAGGAGGAATGCTTGCATTCAGCCTCTTGATATCTTAAATTTTGTTTGAACACTGGATCCTCTGATGTTACTGAGGGAAAAAGTCTTTATGATTGGATTTGCCAGGAAAAATAGAAGAAATACCCAAATCAACAGCAGTACCACCTCCACTTCCCAGTATGTTTCAGATCTTAATAATCTCTAGAATCTTAAGTAATATTCTCCATATCAAAATCACAATTTAACTACAATAAAACATAGAAAATATAGATTTGGGATTTCTGACTTTATAATATTTAAGCACAATAAGAGTGGTGAATAGAATTTAAGTGCAAATTCAATATATTAATTCTACAAAAAGTAGAGCAGCCATTTTCTAAATTTGATACACGGTCAAAAATATTACTTGGAGCCAGTAGTTTTATATAACCTATATGAAACACTTTCTGACACAAAAAGAGTTAATTAAAATAGAAAATAAAATCAATTTTATACTCAAGTATATATGATATTTTGCTGACACAAAAGGAGTTAATTAAAATAGAAAATAAAATCAATTTTATACTCAATTACATATGATATTTTGGACCTGATCTACAAACATCAGAATTAGTAGAGACTATGGCAAACAAGAAACACTAAGGTGATTCAGATTTAATTATATTGGGTTTACTTTTAGTACAAACTATATGCAAAATACAGCTGAGAAAACATTTTTATACAATAACAACTTGCAGACTATTGTCTGTCTCCAGACAGATGGAAGTATAGTCCTGAAATATTATAATTTGGGTCCTAATCTTTATTCTGCCACTATCAAGTTGCCTAATTTATTCTCACTACAACAGTCACTTCCTCTGTAAAATTACCCAGTTTGAGCAGGAAATCTCAAACATTGCATATAAGGAGATGAGTGAAAGATGCTATATTTCATATATGCAAAAAAGCAACAAATAATAGAATTCAGCTCTAAAAGGAAAGCTTTTATATAATAGAAGAAAAGAATAGAATAATCAGTTGTATTTAGTCATTTTTCATTTCTAAAGCTAATTTAGTTTGGCATTGAAGGAAATTAGTGTTAAACTCTAAGTCAGGATTAAAAAATTTTAATCCAACTTGATATTTAGAAATATTGTTAACTTTAGCTGAAGCAAAGGGCTTGAGCTTGTTTTATAATTTTCATTTTGAATATTAATTTGTAATATATCACATTCAAAAAATATTTTGGGGAAAAATGTTAGACACATTAATGTTATATATATATAGGTACCAAACTGAAGTTTTGGGAAGAAAAAAACTAAAAAAACTTTCATTAAATTTATTGGGGTCACATTGGTTAATAAAGTTATGTAAATTTCAGGTGTAAAATAACATTTCCTTACTAGAAGGAAAAGGGGGTATGGAAGGTGTAAGAAGGCAAAGGGTGGGGGGTAAATGGTGACAGAAAGAGACCTGACTTCAGGTGGTGAACACATACACACAGCATACAAACAGTTTATTGGGAAAATAACATTTATACTTTTATTATTTTTAAAGATGTTGCTATGTATATCCTATTGACCATAAATTCAAATAAAAAATAAAGTGATTCAACAAGCCACCTGTAAGTTAAAATATAGTACAAATCATTAAGATTTTCTAATTAAAAAAAAATCCCCTTAATTTATTTTAAAAATATTTTAATTCACATTTCCAGGTGTTTATGCAATGATTTAAAATCATGTTAGGTTATTATGTTAAATATACTTTTCCAAAGTATTTACTTCACATTTACCACAAACTTCTTCTGACTGCTATGGAAATTCAGTGAATTGATTTCTGACTAATTTACTTGTTTTCTATATGCTACCATGTTTTGAGTATAAACTAAAATCCCATAGAATGGAAATTTACTCAATACTTACTTAAAATATCGTGTCTACCTCTGGTATATTTTCAGTAGATGAAAAAGTTTATCAATTTGGAACTCTTTTTAAGTTAGTCTCAAACTTGCATTCTGTGTTTTTCCTTCACTGCTTATCATAATTTAGAAAATTAGTTGTTTAGTCTTGTGTTAAATATCACATCTGTTACACTGATATCTGCTGGAGAATAGAGCGTATGTTATTACTCTTTTTCACTAAAGTAGCTATTTATGATTTGGAGAATACTTCAGACATTTTTTTTTTCCTTCAGGAAATGCCTATACAAGGAATGCATGCATGGACGTATAAATGAATGAGATTGCTTTTGTATCTAGAACTCAACTCAAAAATGTTACTACTGGTCTGATAAGCAACTTTCCAAGCAGGTAGATTCTGACATAAAAATGCAGCCTTGGACAGTTGGCTTAGTGGTAGAGTGTCGGCCAAGAGTGTGCATGTCCCGTGTTTGATTCTGGGTCAAGGAACACAGGAGAAGCGACCATCTACTTCTCCACCCCACCTTCTCTCCCTTCATTCTCTCTCTCTCTCTTTCTTCCCCTTCTACATCCATAGCTCAATTGATGTGCCCTGAGTGCTGAGGATGGCTTAGTGGAGCCTCTCCTCAGGTGCTCAAAATAGCTCTGTTGCTGAGCAATGTTCCTAGATGAGCAGAGCATATATGAAAGGGTGTTTGCCAGGTGGAACCCTGTCGAGTACATGCAGCAGTCTGTCTCTCTGTCTCCTCTCCTCCCCTTAAAAAGAAAATAAAAGAAGAAGAAGAATGTGTAAGACTTCATTTAGGGGAATGTATAAAACTTTGTTTAGTTTTGTTTTGGACTTCAAAGTGTAAAAGCAATAAAATTTATCAGAGTAAGGATGAACTCAATAAAGTGCAGTTTGCCTGTGTGATTTATTTTGGTCACTGGATCCTTAATTTCAGGTGCTTTAGTTAGAATTATATTGAGCATCACAAATCTTCTCCCTCTTTATTCTGTTTAGAATAACATCCAGGATCACAAAAAGAATCATTATACGATAAACTTCTGTGAAATCCTATAGCCTATGGCAATTTATCTTAGGTTCTCAATTTGAATCTGCTTTGTTGATTAGATAACCATTGATCATGGTTATATATTTAGAGCTGCTGAGTGTAGGCTCACACCCAGTGCTATAGTTGACTACATCAATGAATAAAGAGAAATGGGGTCTTTACAATATAGAAATTATCTTCCTGAATTGGAGGGGAAGAAAAAAATCAATGAAAGTGTGGCAAGCAGTGGCTTAGCAGAAAGTTTAAACAGTCTGTGCTGGAAATACCCTAATTCTAGGATTCATGTTGCTCAGAAATAGAGGAAAACAGCAGTGAAAAGTAAAAATGTCTAACAATCTGTTATGTTAATGACAGAATTGGGGGATTTTGAAATGAAACATCCAATATTAGAGAATGAATACATCAGCCTAAAGGCTCATTTGTTACTTAGAAAAGTCAATTCTTTTCTTAAAGAAAGATTGTTTAAATTTGGTAAATAGTATCGGTCCTTAATATGTTTGAGAGGGAATAAGTTGTTTTTTTTAAAGATTCATGTTACATTTGACAGATGTAAGAAAAAATAAGAAAAAATGTTTTATGATAGTCATGTTGTCCTACTGCATAGAGAGATGAACCTTTCATAACAATAGAAGAGGTTCACAGTTTGAAAATGTCCAAAACGAGGGAGATTTGAGAAAGAACAAATATTGGAGGACAGAGGTAAAGAAATATCAAAAAGTCCCAATGAAATTTAGTTCAACTATCTTTTTGAGAACATTTTTTTAATTCTAAGAAATGGAGAAACATATGGAACCCATTCTTGTAATACAAGAGAGAAGGTGGTAACACTGAGAATTCTTATTTGATTCAGAATTGAAGTATCAGAAGCAATACCAGAAGTAAAGTAGTAAAAAATAGGACAATTTCTCATGAATAGAAGTGTTTCAGATATCACAATCTAATGGAAACCCAATTTACCCAAGCAGTGGGAAAACAGCACCCCAATTAATCACAAGATAGTAGAGTTCTATCAATTGATATTTCACTCACATATTTTAGATTCTAAATCTATATGCTATAGAAAAAGAAGCAACATTTTAGTGATTCTGAATCCAAACATGCTTTTATTGTTTTGTCTACATTTGTTTCTCTAATTTCTTCCCCCAAACAATTAAATTTTTCCTATGGCTTGTGGCAGACAAGTGTAAGGAATCACTTATCAGGTGGAGATAGATGCATTTAAGAATCACTGCACGAGGCCCTGGCCGGTTGGCTCAGCGGTGGAGCGTCGGCCTGGCGTGCGGAGGACCCGGGTTCGATTCCGGCCAGGGCACACAGGAGAAGCGCCCATTTGCTTCTCCACCCCCACCCCCTCCTTCCTCTCTGTCTCTCTCTTCCCCTCCCGCAGCCGGGGCTCCATTGGAGCAAAGATGGCCCGGGCGCTGGGGATGGCTCTGTGGCCTCTGCCTCAGGTGCTAGAGTGGCTCTGGTCGCAACATGGCGATGCCCCAGAGGGGCAGAGCATCGCCCCCTGGTGGGCAGAGCGTCGCCCCATGGTGGGCGTGCCGGGTGGATCCCGGTCGGGCGCATGCGGGAGTCTGTCTGACTGTCTCTCCCTGTTTCCAGCTTCAGAAAAGAAAATAAAGAAAGAAAGAAAGAAAAAAAGAATCACTGCATGGCTTTTATTTTTTATTTTTTTTACAGAGACAGAGAGTCAGAAAGAGGGATAGATAGAGACAGACAAACAGGAACGGAGAGACATGAGAAGCATCAATCATCCGTTTTTCATTGTGACACCTTAGTTCATTGACTGCTTTCTCATATGTGCCTTGATCATGGGTCTTCAGCAGACCGAGTAACCCTGTGCTCAAGCCAGCGACCTTGGGTCCAAGCTGATGAGCTTTTGCTCAAACCAGATGAGCCCACGCTCAAGCTGGTTGACTTCAGGGTCTCAAACCTGGATCCTCCGCATCCCAGTCCAACGCTCTATCCACTGTGCCACCGCCTTGTCAGGCCACTGCACAGCTTTTAAAAATTACAAAATATCCAATTCAAGTACTGACACTCAAGTGGACATACATACTTTAGTCTAATTGGGCTGTTTTTGACAAAATACCATTATTTGAATGGCTTACCAACAACAGAATGTACTTGCACAATTCGGGAGGATGACTGTTTCAAATCCGGGTGCAGCATAGCTGCAGGACAGCGGGGGCCCTCTTCCAGGTTGCAGACTGTTGTTTCTTCACCTGTTGAAAAGTAGGTGAGAGAATTCTGTGGAGGCACTAAACAAAAAGCCCTACTTCCTAACACCATTACATTGAGATTTTGAATTTCAACATATGAATTTTACAGAGAATACAAAATATAGTTCATAACATTGTGCCCATATAGAATAACTCCTTTGGGATAAGGTATGTGGCTGTGTGTATTTAATAAGCTGCAGAAGTGATTTCTATGTGAACTTCTGACTCTACCTTACAAGTATATTTTCATATATATTGTTTTTACATATTTCAATTTTGCATCAAACACTATTTTCTAAGGGAATTTGTGTCTAGGTAATAAAATAATATAGCTTTTGCATTTGTTAGAAGCTATTGTGCTTTTTAAATTTCTTGGAAGTTTACCAGTGTGAAAATGCACTTGTGTCTCTCATTGACCAGCTGGAATTTCAAAAAAGTAGAAACGCAGGATTGACTGAGGTTAGTCTAACCAAATATGCAGATGCTAAATGAAGAAGTGAACCTGATTACGAGAGAATAACTCAAGTAGCTACAGCTGGAAAATTATTTTGGGAAATAAATTTGTTAAAGGAAGTATATATTTCATTTAGGAGGCTTTAATTCCTCTGTAGGAATAAGAAGCTCATTTATAAATGGTTGTAGATATTTACTTTAAAACATTGTCTAATTGCTGACATTTTCATAGAAACTTTTATAACTAATTTCCACTATATATGTATATATATAATTATATATATACATATATATGATATATATACCAATGTTTTATATTTATTTAATAGTCATGAGAATGGAGCTTTTTTTTTTTGATATGTTTACATAGAATGAATTGTATTAGTCCTGCCAGAAATCTGAAAATTCTAGTATAAGGTAAAGCATAATGTGTGTCAGATTGTTATTATAAGTGCCCTTCCTCTTCCAGTGTTGACTGATCTGTGCACCAAGTACCTGCTCTGCTCAAATTTCTCTGTTATTAGAAAGAGATTTTTATCAAAAGAATTCTAAGACTTACACACACACAGGTCCTTAGTGGATTCACTAGGAGAATTCTTTCAGTGAGTCTGTGTACGTATTTCTGATTCACAAGTTATACACATTTGAGTTTCTATTTCTGGAATTCACACTGCACTCTCTATTCTGTTATGAGACTACTACCATAACTTTATATGCTAATTTGTATTGTTTTATCTCATTTTACTCAAACTATAAAGACTTTATTTACTATATTTAATTACTTTAAACAGTATATTTATTTTGGAATATATATATATATATATATATATATATATATATTTTTTTTTTTTGCATTTTTCCGAAGCTGGAAATGGGGAGGTAGTCAGACAGACTCCCGCATGCGCCTGACCGGGATCCACCCGGCATGCCCACCAGGGGGCGATGCTCTGCCCCTCTGGGGCGTTGCTCTGTTGCATCCAGAGCCATCCTCAGCGCCCGGGACCATCTTTGCTCCAATGCAGCCTCGGCTGCAGGAGGGGAAGAAAGAGTCAGAGAGGAAGGAGAGGGGGAGGGGTGGAGAGGCAGATGGATACTTCTCCTGTGTGCTCTGGCCGGGAATCGAACCCGGGACTCCTGCATGCCAGGCCAATGCTCTACCACTGAACTAACCGGCCAGGGCCGGTTTTTAGAATATATTGTGTGGTAAAATTTCAGTTTAAAGACATCTTTATTGGAACTGCAAGAAATCACCTTGTAAGAGATTTAAAGAAATTTGTTGTCCTTTTAATAGTATGTTTAGTTCTTACTCATTTTCAGAGGTGGTTATATATACATCTACAGAGAGCTTACCATGCTTTTGAAGTTGCTTGTATTAGGCTCAAACATTTTTGAGTTTTGACTCTGGGTGGTGAGAACACAATGCAATATACAGATAGATCATGTGCCATAGAAATGTACACTTGAAATTTATATAATCTTGTTAACCAGTGTCACCTAATAAATGGGAGATTCTCTACACTCTTATATATAGAAAGTAAAGTACTATTCTTTACAAAGCTGCAAATCTCTTAGTACCAGTTGTACTTGTTTTATATTTGGAACAGATACTGACATCATTGGGAGGTGTATGACAGAAAATAGTGCAGGAGCCTCAAAATACGTCCTTGTTGATATACTAATGCAATTAGCGATTTGTCTTTCACAATACCTTGGTTCTTTGTGTTACAGGTAGATCTCTAAGTCATAAGCATTTAAAATGTGTTACTGTTATAATGAATTGTTTCATTATTGACTTTCATTTTGTTTCAGTATACTCTATACTCCCATTAGTTAAATATATTTGAGAAGCTGTCATTTGAGGACTCAAGAATGAATGGTGTTTGAAGGGTAAGAAATCCAGACAAGAATAATATTCTATGTTTAAAACAATGACTTACTACAGTTTTATATATACATATAATGAAGTGTCGTGATTCTTGAGCTCCCAATTCTCCCCCAAGGAAGATAGAATTAGAACGTACAAGACCTCCAAAAACTAGGTTACACAAAATTAGCATTCATATTAGAATGGTTAAGAACATTCACATTATATTATAAAATATTGTCTACCACAAAAATAGTATATCTCTCTGACATACTTAAGATTCTTATGCACACTTAATATATTTATTCCCAGGATTAGTGTTATCCATGTGCAGAATAGAGAGTTTCAAATAGGGCATATTCTTTATGGGCTCAAAATATCTCTACTCTTTAAATCCAACAACATAGAGAACAGGAGGAAGAAAATATAGATGAAAGAAATAAAAATAAGTCAAAAATCCCCTAACACCACAATTAACAATGTTCTTTCTTAAAGCACTGACATTTTAATATAAAAATAATCTTTTATTATATAGACAAAATTTACAATTACTAGGTATCACTTTTCTAATAATTTATTACAACTTTGCAAATGATTCATTACATTTTAAGTGGAGAACAATTTCTAAATACAGTATGTGAGGTCGTGAGTGAGGAAAGAAGGACATTCAGCTTCCTAATGGGTCAGCAAGCATGACATCAAAGGAGAAAGTATAATTTTTGTTTTGTTTTGTTTTTGTTTTTATTTATTTATTTATTTATTTTATATAATTTTATTTTTTTAATGGGGTGACATCAATAAATCAGGATACATATATTCAAAGATAACAAGTCCAGGTTATCTTGTCATTCAATTATGTTGCATACCCACCACCCAAAGTCAGATTGTCCTCTGTCACCTTCTATCTTGTTTTCTTTGTGCCCCTCCCCACCCCCTATCCCTCTCCCATTCCCCCCTCCCCCCCCCGTAACCACCACACTCTTATCAATGTCTCTTAGTTTCACTATTATGTCCCACCTACGTATGGAATAATACAGTTCCTGTTTTTTTCTGTTTTACTTATTTCGCTTTGTATCATGTTATCAAGATCCCACCATTTTGCTGTAAATGTTCTGATGTCATCATTTCTTATGGCTGAGTAGTATTCCATAGTGTATATGTGCCACATCTTCTTTATCCAGTCATCTATTGATGGGCTTTTTGGTTGTTTCCATGTCCTGGCCACTGTGAACAATGCTGCAATAAACATGGGGCTGCATGTGTCTTTACGTATCAATGAGAAAGTATAATTTACAGTTGTAAATCCTAGACATGTTTGCTTAATTCTTATCATATCTGATCATTTCAAATAATATAAAAGTACTTGTATAATATTAATACATTTATTTTAAATTTTCTTATAACTTTTACTTCTTTTAATTGAAAACCAAGTTAGGAATACATAAATTTAGAATATTGGACCAATGAAAACAGTTTAAAAATTTGTTTTGCAATTATATTTTGTACAAAATATTGGAAACTAGTATTTATTACTGACTTAATTACTATCTTCCTAAAATGAATTAAATTACCCCTTTTATTAATTTGGCTTTGTTAACATCACTGATGTATGAATTGCTATATTAGGAGTAAATTTTGAACTCTTATCTAGAAAATCTTTACCCAAAATTAAATCCTGGCATATTAAAAGAATATTAACATTAAAGTAATATTTAAATATGAATACTATAATTAAAGAAAACTAACAAAAAACATCATTAACCATAAATACTTTTCAGTAGCCAGGGACATTATAAAAAATTATCACTGAATGTATTAAATCCAGAAGGTGGCACTCTTGTACTGTATTATGCAAACTTCTTGGCATTTCTTTTTCCCTTTCTCTATACATATATATATATATGTATTTGTGTTTACAATTATAAACACATAAAACTGCATGCATTTATATAGTGAATAATTGTTCACATGGCAACAGTATAATACTATTTTTATATACATCAATTTAATATTTGTCAGTTATATAATTAATTTGAAACATTTTTTAGATATATCAAGTATTAGTTTTGTCGTAAAATTAGTACATGAATTCACTATTGTATAATTATTTTTTAACATTAATTACACAATTCAGTATTGAGGCAAACTAATTTTATTATAGGGAACTCATTCAAAACTAAAAGAAAATGTTATTCATATGCACCAATTGTTTTTATGATTTCAGTTGAATTGTTGTTTATAATGAAGCATAACAAGAAAGTTAATCGTGATTATTTAAATTCATTGTTTAGTGTTATGAAATATAAAGTTAAACATATTTTAAAATTTTGATTGTAACCAAAGAAAAAACATGAATATGACAACTATATAACACTTTATTTAATAACCAGGTAACTGATTCCTAGTTAAAAAAAAACTTGCTAAGAAATGATTCTAACACAAATATACAACAGTACATGAGAAATAGAGCCTAAGGGAGAAAAATTATAAAATGGCTAGAGACAATGTATATTTTGGAAAAATACGTACAGACAAAATTTCAAAATAAATTGTAAAGTGTAAATAAAATATGAAAAGTCATTCTATAGATGTAAAAACATTTCATTTGTGTCAAAACAAAATTTTTTTTTTCTATGTTATACAACCTAGCTCATTCATTCCTCAATTTTCTCCATCATCTTCTCTTTACTTATCTGGAGACAACCTGATACAGTGGACAAAGCATGGGGCTTTATTGTAAATCCAGGCTTGATGCATGCTCTTGCCTTCCTAATACTAGTGAGATGACCCTGAGCAAGTGACTTAACCTGTCTGAGAAACCTGCAGCCCAGAAAGAAGGACGGGCAATGATAATTAGCTTACAGAGCTGTTGTGACAGGTTCATACTTCATAAAGGTTATTGTTACTTCCTTTAGTTTTCAAGTTTTGTTTTTGAGGTAGGGTTTTACCGTGCCAGGTGGAAAATTCAGAAACAAGTTCACATTCTTACTTTTGTGAAACTTTGTTAAAACCTGAATACAATAAAGGAATCTACTAAGTGGCTCACATTTTATTTTTTCTGAAAAAAAACATGTAAATCCATGTGGTTATTGTAAATTCTATTTTTTGACACGCTTGCTTTTCACAAAATGTAAGGGCATTTTTCTTTCTTTTGCTGCGAAATAGTTAGAATCAGATCATTTTTCTTCTGAGTTCTAAAGAAATCTGAGATAATTCACATTTGTGTTCCTATAAAGTACTACATATTGGGTTGACAGTATGTTTTATGGCCTAATCGCCACCTTGAAGCTTTATGTTTGCATTTGGGTTTATTTTTTGTATGATATAAATATATACTTAAACTGCTCTAAATAAGTAGAAGTGAAACATTTCAAAAGCGAAAAGAGATGTAAATCTCCCCAAACAAAAAGTGGTATCGTTGTTCTAGACAGGTGACCAACATAACTGCTTAACCCGATAAGTAGGAACATTGAATTGCTCAGAACAAAAAACTGATGAAAGAAAGAATAGGAATGGTGAAAGAACTGTGAGCCAGAGAAGTTTACGATGGTAAGATAACACAAAACTTCCTCTAAGAAGTAAAAAATTGAAGTTAAACCTAATACTCTGTTCTGGTAAAGTGGCATAGGCATTTTAAATTATTTTCAAAAAAATCATGTAACTTTGAAGCTAAAGGCTAACTCTAACTCTACAAATTATTTCAGGAAGAGTTGCATTAGAATTATATAAATTTGATTGGGTAATTTTTGCATATATATATATGACTATTATGTATCATTTCTAATTAGGATTTTTTTTTATATATTTTTTTTCTGAAGCTGGAAACAAGGAGAGACAGTCAGACAGACTCCCGCATGCGCCCGACTAGGATCCACCTGGCACGCCCACCAGGGGCGATGCTCTGCCCACCAGGGGGCATCGCTCTGCAGTGACCAGAACCACTCTAGCGCCTGGGGTAGAGGCCAAGGAGCCATCCCCAGCGCCCAGGCCATCCTTGCTCCAATGGAGCCCTGGCTGCGGGAAGGGAAGAGAGAGTCAGAGAGGAAGGAGATGGGGAGGGGTGGAGAAGCAAATGGGCGCTTCTCCTATGTGCCCTGGCCGGGAATCGAACCTGGGTCCCCCGCACGCCAGGCCGATGTTCTACCACTGAGCCAACTGGCCAGGGCCTCTAATTAGGATTTTAAAAAATACTTGATGATCAGAAGAACTATGATACTTTTTTAGCTAGTTTCACAGACATTTATTATTAAGCATCCTGGTGGGATGGACCCTCTACAAAACTCAGGATTTGGTGTCTTGCACAGAGCTAACAGTGAAGGGGCCAAACAAGGAGCCCTCCCCTTAGGCAGTTCCTCCTTTCTGCATGCAGAATGAAAAGATAGATAATTCCATTTGTATATATATGAACATATTGATTAA
The DNA here is from genome assembly GCF_036850765.1 of Saccopteryx bilineata. Taxonomy (NCBI): domain Eukaryota; kingdom Metazoa; phylum Chordata; class Mammalia; order Chiroptera; family Emballonuridae; genus Saccopteryx; species Saccopteryx bilineata. Next base: position 82,193,561 of record NC_089495.1, read on the forward strand.
TTTTAAGTGGGGTGAATTTGGGTGATATGTATACTTTTACTTTAATTTTTTTATTCATACTTTTATTTACAAATTTTCCAATGCCTCAACAATACTTATACATGATTTGATAAATAGAAGAAAATAAATAAATATAGGTACAAACATGGTTACCTATATACTTGTGCACACACACACTGACACACACACACACACACAAATTCATGTGATATTCCAAAAACTGCAAGCTCTCAGAAGGGAAATGGCTCATAATTCCTCAGATCAGATGTTGCCACCTATTGTATTGGTACATTATATAATCAATAAATGACTCTTACCATTACTACTACTACTATTATTATTTTGAACACATGTTCTGGATGAGGCTCTGCTAGTACTGATAGATGCATGATTATGATCTTAATAGAATAACTAGCTCATATTAACTGAGCACTTCTCATATTCAAAGATCTTTTTATTAATTATTACAATCTTCAGAGCCTCTGTATGAATAAGTACTACTTGTATCTCCTATTTAGAAACCAGACAGTTTCGATTAAATAATTGTCTAAGGTCAAGACAGTACCTGCCTGAGCAAAGATTTAGCTATTTGATCTTTACCATAAAGCTAAATTGCGTGCTACAGGCAATGATAAGAAACTGAGTCACTGGGCTAAAAGACATTGTAGGTGCTCTTGTACTATTCATTTTACAAATGAATGAAATGAAGTAGAATGAATTTGTATCTTCTCCATACTCACAAATTCAAAGGCAGTATTGAAATACTGCTCCAGTTTCTTTCTTTAGTGTTTTATATTTGGCATCACTTTCTAAAATACCCAAGTGCCAATTTGGAAACAGGATCTCAACCCTTTCCTTCCTGTCAGTACATATCCACAATTTGTCTATTTAGTATACCCTGAATGATTATTTTTTGAAAAAATATATATAGCTATGATTCAAGAGATTTTTCTAGTCTGATACGTGTGGGGCCTTGAATACATTTATCTCTGTGAAAATAAGTTCTTCATTTGTATAAAATAAAAAGCTGAATTGAATATGATGAACTATATTATTTTACACCTCTTAAGACCCATGGCATATATTGTCATTTTTTATTCCCCTAATTGCACCCTTGGGTATTGTTGAACTGTCAGTTACCATTGGAAGTAATATTTTACATCTGTATGACTGAAGGATACATTCAAATGAACACATTTGTTTCTTGAATATAATCTATAAATGTAGTTATTCTTAAATTCCATGTACAGTGAAAAAGTCGAGATTCAAGAAGTTAATTTCAACTCCACTTATCTACTAAGTGGTAAAACAGAAATTCAACCACAGTTCTTCTGATTCAATACCCATTAAATAGTCTGCTAAGTAAGTTCTGTGGTTTTAGAATAAAACAGTTTTACGACCTATGATGTGACTAAATGAGAAATCAGAAGCATAAAATATGAAAAAAATATTTAAAAAAGCAGAATCTGGAAAAATATTAAAAGTAAAATAATTATTGATGGTTCCTAACAAGCCTGGGATACTTGGACATCTAAAAGTATGAATGAGTGACTTCAAAATTTGGAATGTTATTGGTGAAATTTTATAATTAGAGTTTTTTGAATTATTCCAGTTAAGCTTAATTCATTTTTTTTTTTTTGTGACAGAGACAGAGAGGAATAGATAGGGACAAACAGGAAGGGAGAGAGATGAGAAGCATCAATTCTTCCTTGTGTCACTTCAGTTGTTTATTGAGCTTTCTCATATGCGGGGGGGGGGAGGGTTATAGCAGACTGAGAGACCTCTTTCTCAAGCCAGTGATCTTGGGCTTAATCTGGTGATCCTTGCTCAAACCAGATGAGCCCGTACTCAAGCTGGAAACTTTGGGGTTTCGAACCTGTATTCTCTGTGTCCCAGTCCGATGCTCTCCACTGTGCTACTGCCTGGTCAAGCTCATCACTTTTTTTTTTTTTTTTTTGTATTTTTCTGAAGTTGGAAACAGGGAGGCAGACAGACTCCCACATACACCCGACCAGGATCCACCCGGCATGCCCACCAGGGGGCGATGCTCTGCCCATCTGGGGCATTGCTCTGTTGCAACCAGAGGCGTTCTAGTGCCTGAGGCAGAGGCCACAGAGCCATCCTTGGCGCCCTGGACGAGAGAGACAGAGAGGAAGGAGAGGGGGAGGGGTGGAGAAGCAGATAGGTGCTTCTCCTGTGTGCCCTGGCTGGGAATCAAACCCAGGACTCCTGCACGCCAGGCCAATGCTCTACTACTGAGCCAACCAGCCAGGGCAACTTTTTTTTTTTTAATTAAGTGAAAAGTGAGGAGACAGAGAGACAGACTCCTGCATGCACTTGGATCAGGATTCACCTGGAAAGCTCTCTATGGGGTGATGCTCTGCCCATCTGGGGCTGCTGCTCTGTTACTCCACAACTGATCTATTTTAGTGCCCAAAGCAGGCCATAGAGCCATCCCCAGAACCAGGGGCCAACATGCTCAAACCATTAGAGCCATGACTGCAGGAGGACAAGTGAGAGAGAAAGAAAGGGGATGGAGAGAGATGGAGAAACAGAATGGAATCGGGGACTTCTACATACCAGGCTGACACTCTACCACTGAGCCAAACAGCCAGGGCCTAATCTGTAACTTTTAATATAACTTTAATGGTTGGTCTTTATTTATCAAGTATTAGCTCTTTGGCCCTAGGTTGTATTTTAATTGCATATGATGTGCTAAGTATTCTGCCACTTCAAAAATCAGTTGAGGAGACAACTGATGGACTTAATAAAATTTAGTTTATTTTGTGTGAAATTATCCTAGTATCATTACTTTAGTTCTAATTTTATAGTTTCTTTCTTCTTATACCTTATATATTTAGAATATAAAAAACAACATGTGTGTTTTAAAGTGTGAATGTGTTACAGTATTTTGATTGTTATAATGGCATTCTGTTAAGACACTTTATTATGGAGAAAATATTACTAAAAAATCTAGAGTAATACTAAAGAAAATGTTTTCTGCATTGCTACTCAATGTTAATAAGAAATCCTTTTATTTTAAATAGCTAGTGATAGACAATTTAATCCAAATACAATATATGCTCTCATAATTTTTTCTAGTTATGACTTAAGTTATTTAATACATATGGTCATCTTAATACATATATCTATATTTAATAGCATTTAGTGATTTATCCTTTAGGGTTCTGATACATTTTATGTATGTATGTATGTATGTATGTATGTATTTATGTATGGATGTATGGATTTGTCAGTGTACCAAAGTATATATAACTGTTTTAAAATTAGCACAATATGGCATAAAAGTTGAAATGAATTATCTCTTGTCACTAACCACGTTGCAAACATTGGGAAAAGATAGAAAAAAAAAGGATAGAAGATATAGTGCCAGTTCTTGAGCCAGAAGTCAGATGAATTTAATTTCAAACTTTTGTATTTATGTCAGAGTGAATTGGTATAATTCCTTTACTGTGTATTAGTTTTCTAATTGTGATCTTCCAACACCCATTAAAATTGCAAAATTTTCATTTAAGTTTTATTATATGGTACTGATTCAAGCATTTACTTTTTATATGTAGATAAATTATTTACAATAATTCCTGGTGAAAAAAATAATCACTGCATAAATGTTGCCTTGTTATTATTATTACATAGCAACACTTTAATTTTTTAACCTATGTATCCTAGCTGAAGTGCGTGCATATACAATGAACCAAGTTTGGCTGGGACCCTTAAATCACTTTTTCTGATTTTTCTGCCTCCTACATCTAGTTTATCTTGGGATGCTCTTGGAACACATCTGGAAGAATCCTTTTGAGGTCAGTGACAGTTTTTGTCTTTCATAATCTGTGAGAGAAACTAAAAGGAGTGAGGACCATTGAGCTCCAACAATATAACTTAAATAGAAAAACTTTGAGAAGAGCATGATATGTGAACATTATAATTCAATTTTAAGCCAGTTACTAATCACAGACACCAAAGTGGATATGAAGAAATGGTCTTTTTAACCTTCATTTCCCTTTTTGGCAATTCTTTTTCAGGTTTAGTAAAATTTCTTAGACTTCACTTAGTTCTCTTAGATTGGGAGATGAATTCTCAGCAGGAGGCAGTCCTCTGTCTTACACCAGAATATTAATACTTATAATGTCATTGAGAAGCAGTATAAGAAGTTGTTGTTGTTATTGCTGTTGGCTCTGGGTCAGCTCTTCAAATGACCATGAATTTATACTGAGCCAGAAGTGCTGCAGAAGGCTTCATTACTGGTAGATAAAGTGCAACACTATCATTCATTTTTTAATTTAAGCTTTGCTCAAAGTGTTAGAGGTTGTAATCAATTACATTAACACATGATGTGGTTTGACTCATTTGAGCAATTTTAATCAGGATTTCATCCTTATCATAGTGCTGATACTGCTGTATTGAAAGTAAATAATGATCTTTTGATTGCAACAACGAATCTTGTCTTTTGTGATTTTGTTGAACCTTTTGGCAGCATTTGATGCAGTTAATCATGACATTTTATTGGCTGGTGTATAGATTTTGGTAGAATTTTCTTAAATAAAAGTAAAACCAATTTAAAGTGTTAACTCTTAGTGATTTGTTTAAATGTCTGTTCAGTAACATCATTTGATCTCTAAGAGTCTACCAGACTAAGAGTGACTTTGCTTCTGCTTTTCTTTTTATATTTTGTACAAATTTACTCACTTGTAGATGAGTATTTGATGGTTTTGTAATATTATAGGATGCCATGGACAATTTTTAATAATTCATGTTGAAAAATCAGAGAAGTATGTTTGTGCCACAAGTATAGAATGTTGACCAGTTGTTATACTCTATTCCTGGTGTATCCATTTACAAGAATCCCACTACCTATAGAGGAGTAAGCTTAAACTGTATGTACACACACTTACATAGATACAAAAAATATACATTAGTATGCTAGAAAATACAAAACAAAGTAGCCTTCTTTAAATCAAGCCTTTTCAGAGCAGTCCAAGAAGGAAAGGTTACCTAATTAACAGTAAAGTAGTTCTTAATGTTATCTAAAACTTTATTTAACTGAGCAGCCTAACTGAATTAACGTTAGAGTTGAATATGCAGAAAGCAGCCAAAAGCTACTTGATATCACAGTTTAATAATGAGGCAAAGATAAAATAACTGCTGTCTTGTGTTTTGTAGTCCCCATCATGAGAAACTGGAAATTTTAATGTTGGAAGATCACAAATTGTAAAAAAAAGAAGTATCGTTCTGGATTTAAATAATTAGCAGTAGGCTTACAGATGATTTTTTTTTTTTGTATTTTTCCGAAGCTGGAAACCGGGAGAGACAGTAAGACAGACTCCCACATGCGCCCGACCAGGATCCACCCCGCATGCCCACCAGGGGGTGACGCTCTGCCCACCAGGGGGCGATGCTCTGACCCTCTGGGGCATTGCTCTGTTGTGACCAGAGCCACTCTAGTTCCTGGGGCAGAGGCCAAGGAGCCATCCCCAGCGCCCGGGCCATCTCTGCTCCAATGGAGCCTCGCTGCGGGAGGGGAAAAGAGAGACAGAGAGGAAGGAGAGGGGGAGGGGTGGAGAAGCAGATGGGCACTTCTCCTCTGTGCCCTGACCGGGAATCAAACCCCGGACCCCTTGCACGCCAGGCCGATGCTCTACCACTGAGCCAACCGGCCAGGGCCAGATGATTTTTTTTTACTTCACTGAAAAAATATGTGCAGTACACTAATTTGAAAAAATATATAGGTACCCTTATGTTAATTGCAGCATTATTTACAATAGGCAATATGGAAGCAGACCAAGTGCCCATTAGTAGATGAGTGGATAAAAAGTTGTGGTGCATTTATACAATGTAACACTACACTGCCATAAAGAAAAAAGAAATCTTACCTTTTGCAACAGCATGGGTGGACCTGAAGAGCATTATGCTAAGTGAAATAAACCAGTCAGAGAAAGACATAATTTCACTCATATGTGGAATCTAATGAGCAAAATGAACTAACAAGCAAAATAGAGACAGACTCCTACATAGAGAGAAGGCTGACTCTTTTTGTGGGGCAGGCAGGCTGAGGGAGGTATAGAGACTGAAGAAAAAAGGACAAAAGAAAAGAAAGCTCATAACAGACAATAGTGTGGTGATTTTGGGGGTTAGGTAGGGGAAGAGATGGGAGATTAAATTATAATAGACAAAGACTTGACTTGGGAGGTGAACACACAATATGGTATACCGAGATGTGTTATAGAATTGAGTAACTAAAACCTGTATAACTATGTTCACCAGTGTCAGCTCAATAAATTTAATTTAAAAAAATGAACATGGCCTGGTCAAATATTCTGATAAGCAGTCTATGAGAAACATGCTCTAAACATCTTAAAATATCTGTTAGTAGAAAAAATATGTATCTACGCAATGCTTTTATCAGGATGTACCCATTTGGATTGCTTAACAAAAACTTAGAATTTATGGACTTATGAACATGGTTTCTCATTAAAAGTTCTATATGCAACACAAATATCAGAGTGCAAATTGGAGATGTCATATGACTAAAACAGCTACTCTTTTTTTCTTATTTGATATAGCTGCAAATATTATTTATTAACTTCACATATTACTTCAAACGAAAACACTCTATGTAGCAAAAACGTCATAGTTGCAATGGCAATCCCAGAATCCTCTCTGTTTTGCTCATATATTGTGATTTCTATGCTCAAACTCTAATCCTGAGTATGATTTTTCCAATGCAGTCTGATTTGTTATTGCAGTTTCTGAAAGGATTGTCTAAGAAATTATGCTTTTACTTATTTAATACATCCTTTCTGAAAATTAATGGAGTATGTATTCCATAACATACAAAATTTAAACTGAATGTGATTTATGGAGAATTATTTTAAATTAGATTTTAATTGAGTTTGGTATTTTACACTAAGAAGAATTCTTATGTAAGTTTTTTTTTAATTTATGCATGCACTAGTATAAACTACTATAGATACTAAGATATTATGTATTATAACAACTCTGAATATTTTCCTAATAATTTATAATTTTCAGAATATACTTTTCCTTATGTTTATTCTAAATAAATTTATTCCTGACATTAATGGCTTTATATTTATTATTTACATTAATTTTTTGCCCAAGCATTAATCACTTTACTTTCTGGGTTTTTCCACTTCAATTTCCTATACTTGAATATTGTTTAAACCAAATCTTACTACTGAATGTAATTTTAAAAATATCACATGACTGTGTATTATAAACATATAAGAATTCTCAAATTTTTTTTGTAAATGAGAGGAGGGAAGATACTGAGACAGACTCCTACATGTTCCCTAACTGGGATTCACACAGCCATCCCAGTCTGGGGCTGATGCTCCAATCCACCAACTTATTTTTAGTGCCTGAGGATGATGCTCAGACGAACTGAGCTATCTTCAACATAGGGGGGCTATCCTTGAACCAATCAAGCCACTGGCTGAGAGAGAGGAAGAGAGAAGGGGGTGAGGGAGGGAAAGAGAAGCAGATGGTCAATTCTCTAGAGTGCCCTGACTGAGAATTGAACCCAGACATCCATATGCTGCACTAACACTAGGCAATGAACCAACCAGCCAGGGCCAGAATTCTCAGTTTTATTCAGTCATCCTAGGTTCTTTAATTACAACCTTCCTCGATTATCAAAGTTCTCCCTTCACAGATTCCTTCTCCAACAATCGTCTTGCCTTCTAATTCATAAATTAGTTGATTTAATGGGATTCAAACTCTGTTAATATTTTACCCTTTTGACCTAGAAAATTATCTGCATTTTATACCACCTACCTTTTAACCTTCCAAGATGAACTTTTTTTCTGCTATCCTGGAGAAGGGTAATTGCCCCATTTTTCCATCTAGAACTTTTATCTTTCTGCCTATTTGGGCCTTGTTCCATTAGTTGTTTTTTTCTTCAGTTTTATTGACATTTTTTAACTCCTATTATCATTCTTTCTGCCCTTCCATGTTTTCCATTAAAAAATAATAAAACAAAGAGATGAACGTTAGAAGTTGATCATAAAAAAAAAAAAACTGCCATACTGTTATAATCTACCTGTATAGTTAGTGTCTTTTCTTCTCCAAATAGTGTAAGTTCTTAACAGAGTAACTCCGTAAGCTCCAATTTCATATTCACTCTTTAGTATTTCGCCTACCTTTCCTCTTATGTTCTCTCCACTGTTACCAAAAGCACCTTAGTTTCTAATTTTAATAGTTGCTGCGCCTGACCTGTGGTGGTGCAGTGGATAAAGCATTGGCCTGGAATGCTGAGGTTGCTGGTTCAAAACCCTGGGCCTGCCCAGTCAAGGCACATATGGGAGTTGATGCTTCCTGCTCCTCCCCCTTCTCTCTCTCTCTCTTTCTTTCTCTCTCTCTCTCTCTCTCTCTCCTCTAAAAATGAATAAATAAAAAATATATATAAAACAAAAAAAATAGTTGCTTTTTACTACTGGATTCTTGCAAAGCATTTAAAGTTGTCAATCATGCATCTTTCATCTCTCTTCTGTGATAAAATTATCTGTCTTTAACATTTTTATATGCTTATTTTCAATGTTCACTTTTGGATTCCCATCTTTGTCTGGTTCCTTAAACTTTAATGCATTCTAGATTCTTTCACTGATCTATCTCATTTATATTCTCTGTTATTTTAAATATACCCATGGCTTTTTGCCAGTGCCAAATTGTCAATAACCTTTAAATCACTTTTTCTACTACTGTTTTCTCCTGAAATGTAGAATTTCTACTTGAGTGTTGACAATCTTCACTTTATTTATTTATTAGTTGATTTTAGTGAGAGAGGCAAAGAAAGAGAGAAAGGGAAAGAGAGAGACAGGAACATCAATCTGTTCCTGTATGTGCCTTGACTGGGGATCAAACCAGCAACCTCTGTGCTTTGGGATGATGCTCTTAACTAAGCGAGCTACTCGACCAAGGCCACTTTGATTTAACTTGTCAAAAGCTTCATTCATCAGTTATTGCTGCCCTCAAAACCAGTGCCTGAAGGTACTCTTATTCACTCAGCTTTATAAGCAGAAATCCAAAAGTAATCTAGAACAAATGTTCTCACACTGTAGTGTGCCCCGAATTGATTATAGGTCTGTCTGGATATTGTTCATCTTTGTCCTATTATCAGGTGATTATCTATGGTCAAATTAAGCTACTTATTGCTATGTGCTCTAAAATATAATTATTTTTGTTTGTGTTTCATGATGTAAAAAAACCCCTCTAGACTCCTTTATACCCACATTTCTGATATCTTAATAAACTGTTAAATTTGGCCAAACCAGTATCTGAATTACCTTTCAAAACTGCTTTCTGTTTTGTATCATACACCCTCATCCCACATCCTTTGTTAAGAACCTTTATTTATTTCTATCCTGGATTACAACTGGAGCCCTTTAATTAGATTTATGAATTTTGTGTACTTGAAAACCCAGTTTAATCTTCATAGTGCTGATGGAGAGCTCTTTAAATCTAGTGTTCCATTTCTTTGTTAAAAAAAGATCTGAAAGAGGCCTGGCCAGGTGGCTCAGTGGATAAAGCATTAATCCAACATCCAGAGGTCACATGCTCAACCCCAGTTAGGGCATTATGAGAAGCTCTCATGAGTGCATAACTCACAAAAATTAGGGGATAATGTATAGCTTCATATTCATTTTGAAATATTCCCTAATTTTTGTTAGCAGTAAAGAGGGAACAGCTTTGTGAAACAATGAATGGATGCTGTTCTCTCTGTTTCTCTCTTAATTAAATGAAAAAAAATTAATTTAAATATATCCCAAAGATTATTACCAAATTTTAAAAGACCAAACCTTGGAGTAATGTATGAAAAAGAAAAGAAAAAAAAACACTTTTATTTATGGCACCTGGTTGCATCTACAGACTGATTTAATACCCAAATATTCTATTATTTGCTTCATAACTTTTAAAGAAAGACTTATTTTTATAAACTGGGAAGTGTACCATAGAGTAATTATATAATGCTATTTCAATAACATTCACTATGTAGTATTTCTTTATATTTTCCCATAATATAGATATGCAGTGATTCCTCCCAAAACTGTGAAACTGTTAGAACAAATGAGTAAATAAGCATGGAAATTATCAACTAAAAATTTTTTGCACAGCAAAAGAAACTATAAACAAAATGAAAAGACAAGCCACTGAATAGAAAAACATATTCAGTTAAATCAGATAAGGGGTTAATATTCCAAATTATAAAGAATTCATACAACTAGACACTAAGAAAACAAATCATTCTTTTGAAAAATGGGCAAGAGATCTGAATAGACACTTTCCAAAGAGGACATAGAGATGGTCAGTAGACTTATAAAGAAATTCTTATCAGAGAAATGCAAATTAGAACTATAATGATTCAGAATGGCTATCATTAATAAATAAAGGGACCCCTTGTGTACTGCTGGTGGTAAAGCAGATTGGTGCAGCCACTGTAAAAGCAGTATGGAGTGATCTCAAAAATTAAAAATAGAACTTCCTTATTACCAAGCAATTTATCTTTGGGAATATATCTGAAGAAACCCGAAATACTAATTTGAAAGAATCTATGCACCCCCCATGTTAACTGTAGCATTATTTACAATTACAAGATTTAGAAGCAGCTTCAAGTGTCCATCAGTAGTTGAGTGGATAAAGAAGCTGTGGTACATTTACACAATGGAATATTACTCAGCAATAAAACAAAACAAAACAAACAATAAAAGGAAATCTTACCTTTGTAAGAACATGGATGGATTGGAGAGCACTATGCTAAATAAAATAAACCAGTTGGAGAAAGACAACATATGATTTCACTCATATGTGAAATCAAATGAACAAAATGAACTAACAAGCACAATTAGACAGATCCACAGATAGAAGGTAGGTTTTACACCTGTCAGCGGGTGGCTGGGGAAATGTTTAAGTAGATAGAGGGATTGAACAACAACAATAAAAAATAAAAAAACTCATGGACACAGACACCAATCGGTGGTTATTGGAGGGCGAGGGTAGAGGGAAATGAAAGAGAGTGGTGACCACACAATACAGTGCACAGATATTTTGTGGAATTGTGCACCCGAAACATGTATATTTTGTTAATCAATGTTACCCCAATGAATTCAAAAATATGTTTTTTTTCTTATAAATTAGTAAATTACATAAATGTTTAAATATATAGATAATTCTTTATAGTGTTTCAGTTTCTATTCTCTCACGTGGCTATGCTATCACCTATATTAATTTATTTGCCTACCAACCATGTCAGAGCATGCTCATTTTCCTTAATATCTGTTAACAGGCATTTTCAATAGTTTTTGTTTCTTTGTTTTTGTTTGTTTTGTTTTTATAAAATAGAAATTACCAGATTCCTAAGAAAACAGAAGCATAATTTGGAAAGTAAGATTTAAGGATAAATTTTAAACTTGGAAACTTTTGTTGGAAAGGGGTAAAATTAGTACAGCTCATATTGAAAAACAGAAAACTCTTACTAACTATTCATCTAGAAAGAAGAAGAATATGAGCATGTCACAACAAAAATAGTCTACATGTTATCTTTGAATATATGTATCCTGATTTACTGATGTCACCCCATTAAAAAAATAAATAAAATTATTAAGTGAAAAAAAAATAGTCTTTAAGGAAAAGAAAAGAAGAAAGGCATTTTTAAAAAAAGAATCAGAGAACAGAAACATACAGAAATAAGAATTAAATGAGATTTATTAGAAAAAGTAAAATGACAAGATGTGGTATATTTTGATTATCTATTGAAGATAAATAAAATTTATTTATTTATTTATTTATTTATTTATTTATTTTATTTTATTTTTCCCCATGTCCCCCCATTCACAATACAGACCAGGCAAAGGGCCAGGGCTGAGGTGTAGATGGGTGGGTTTACTCTGCCTCCTCTTTCTGTACAGTCAGTGTAAGAACACAGCCTGCGGTAAGCACTGGGAGGCCAAAATTTATTTATTTTCATACACCAGTTTTTGTCACAGAGTGCCCACTTTTATTTTCTTACTATGCATAATTAATACACTATCATTGTACTCTAAAATCCTTCATTGTTCAAATCCAATTCATCTCAGACTTAAATCTTTCATTTAAAAAAAGATTTAGCTACATACAGTTGAATTACTTATTTTTTACATAATAATGAACTTAAATATTTTAAAGCTTAGCTAGGTTTATTCTTGTTATTAAAATAGCATATGCTGGCCCTGGCCGGTTGGCTCAGTGGTGGAGCGTCGGCCTGGCGTGCAGGGGTCCCGGGTTCAATTCCTGGCCAGGGCACATAGGAGAAGCACCCATCTGCTTCTCCACTCCTCCCCCTCTCCTTCCTCTCTGTCTCTCTCTACCCCTCCCGAAGCCAAGGCTCCATTGGAGCAAAGATGGCCCGGGTGCTGGGGATGGCTCCTTGGCCTCTGCCTCAGGCGCTGGAGTGGCTCTGGTCACAACAGAGTGACCCCCTGGAGGGGCAGAGCATCCGCCTCTGGTGGGCGTGCAGGGTGGGTCCCAGTCGGGCGCATGCAGGAGTCTGTCTGGCTGTCTCTCCCCGTTTCCAGCTTTGGAAAAATACAAGAAAAATAAAAATAAAAAAATAAAATAGCATATGCTTATTATAGAAAATAAGGGAATTATGAATAAGAAGAAAAGATATCACATAATTTATTTACCCTAATGTATATATTGCTATTACTGTATTTCCTTTAAACCTTTCTAAATAATTTTTAAATCAACAGACAAAATGTTTTAGGGTACATTTGATTTTCTAATAAAGATCTTTGTTCAATTTTATAAGCAGTTTATTTTAGGTATAAAAATATGATATAAATTAAAGAAATTTCCATTGGCTTTTGTATGTTAGATAAGTAAGTAAAATAACTCTTTTTTTTTTTAGAAATTGGGAATAAGAGAAAGCTAAAATAATCTTCTCAAGTTTGCAAAAGTTTTGCCATTGTAAAGTTCTTAACAATTAAATTAACTTTAAAAACTTTCTTAATATTTTATTTATATTTTTAAGATTTCATTTTAGAGAAGAGAGAGAGAGAGAGAAGGGGAGAGGAGCAAGAACCATCAGCTCCTCTGTGTGCCTTGACCAGGAAGCGCAGGGTTTTTTGAACTGACAACCACAGTGTTCCAGGTTGACATTATTATCCATTGCGCAACTACAGGTCAGGCAAACTTTCTTAATGTGTTAATGTATTCTAGTTACATTCTAAAAATTGAAGGAACTAGACCACATAAAATATAAGTAGCTTAAATAATATTTGAATCAGCACTTATTTAATGTCATTCAATTTAGAGTGATATAAGAATCCATTAATACTAAGGGAATTCTTTTTTTTAAATTTTTTAATTTATTCATTTTAGAGAGGAGAGAGAGAGACGGGGGGGGGGAGTAGCTGGAAGCATCAACTCCCATATGTGTCTCGACTATGCAAGCCCAGAGTTTCGAATCGGCAACCTCAGCATTTCCAGGTCGATGCTTTATCCACTGCGCCACCAACAGGTCAGGCAAGGGAATTCTTAATTTGAATCTATTTTAGATTTTTTTATATTCAAATTCTGATTAAATAGTATTTTTCACAAAAATATTTGTTTATGTTAGAGATAAAAATTTATCAATAAACTTTTGACATTACAATAATTTGGTTTACAAATAAACTTGGTTTTGTTTCTCAAAAAATATATATAAATTCTCTAAACATATACAAAATTAGAATTTATTTGGCTCAGTGTTTTCACTTTTGAATCTTCTGAAAAATCCTGAGTGTGCATATGCTTTCATTATTTTATGCTATCTGGACATTTTAGTTTAATTCTTTGAGATGCATTATACTTACTCTATAGTGAAAACATTTGCTCATTTATTGGAATAATCAAGTCATTTTAATAAGTATAAGGTTCCCTTACTAAGGCAATATATATTGAATAGAAATATATGAAATGTAAATTTCTTCTTTCTTAAGTATTTATTGCAATCAGATTTTATCAAACCTTAGATTAAATAAGTAGAATGTTTTAAGGTTTTATTAGGGGTAGTATCTTTGAGCACAAATATTAGAGGGGATGGAGATAACTAAACACCAGTGGTGGACTTAGGTTCATAATGTTATAATACTGTTTATATTATAGTGGGAGTCAGAAAGACCCACCAAATATAATGGTAATTTTAACATGAGTCATTTTCTGGAAAAAATATCAGAGCTAAAAAGATAAGGAAAATTTTACATAGTTGTGTCTCGCCACAAAAAAACAAAAACCAAAAAAAAACCCCAGCAGTGTCTATTTAGTTAATTTAAAGCTGTATTCTGGATAATATTTTTAACACGAGTTATTTAAATCAGTGTTTTTCAACCAGTGTGCCGCAGCACACTAATGTGCCATGAGACATGATCAGGTGTGCTGTGGGGAAATTAAACACGGGTCCCCAAACTATGGCTCACATGCCGGATATGGCCCACGGAGGCTATTTATCTGGCCCACTGCCAACCGCCTCCATCCGAACATAAACATTCCCCTCACAATCCCTCCAGCTATCAGTGACAGTAAGAGTGAAGGCACAGGGAATGCTCACTGAACAATCACCTTCTAGGATTCATCCCAACTACTAGTGATGAACCAATAGTAGGCTGCCTCTCATCCACACCCAGGAAGGTCCCTGCTTGGGCTGCCTCGCACTTGTCATTGTGTGGCCCAGTGAGTAGTTGAAGCTGCTACTCCTCCCCATGGTCCGGTTTCTAATCCTGGTCAGGACTGGAGGTAAATGTTGCCACCACTAGATGAAGCCTCAGCCTCAGCTGCTTATGTCTATCCTGATGGTGTATATAGATATTTGACCTTTTTCTTTTTAAAAGAGGCCCCCACAGAGGGTGATATACAATGCATCACAATGTTATCTAACTTTTCAGCTAAAGTTTGCTGATCTTCCTTTGGACAGTTTTTGGCTATCTGTTGCCAAGGAGTTCCTCATTCTGGCCAACAAAGCTATTTTGACATTCTTCCCATTTTCAACCACCTATCTATGTGAGCTGAGTTTCTCAAGCTTAACTGTGATAAAAAATAAAAACAGAGAGAGACTGAGAACTGTTGAGGAAGAGCTTTGTGTGTGTCTTTCTACCATTCCTGCCAGAATATCCCTTTTGTGTTCATTGAAACAGGCCCAGGTTTTATACTGAGTATAAATACATTTAGAAACTATATTATTAACTATATGTATAATATGTACTGTGTTAGTGTCATTTTGATAGGTGGTGTGCCCCAGGATTTTGTAAATGTAAAAAATGTGCCGCGGCTCAAAAAAGGTTGAAAATCACTGGTTTAAATGCCTTCCTTTTGTGACATTTTTTTTCTTTTTTTCTTCACTGGATTCCCTTTCTCTCAGTCATTCCAAATGAAGGACATCTTTTTTTTCTTATTTTTATTTTTACTGCATCTCTTACCTTGGTATTACACCGAAATAATATAAATGTATACTGTCCTCAAATAAGCATTAAAATTTCTGAACCCAAATATGCCATTTTGTTTAATAATACACTTAAATATTATTAAGTTCTAATTACTTCAACATAACTACTCTGAAACTAAAATGTATATTAGTCTCTAATACATATATATTTACATATAGGTATATCTATTTATCAAGATGTTATCAAAGGAGGATGGGACCGGAATGAGCCTGTTCCAGCATGGTCTAAAAATAAGATTCTTTTGTAGCATCACCATAGGAAAAGATTTTTGGGGACACACAATTAGGATTTTAAGTGCTAGTGGCAAAATTTCTTAAAGTGAAAAGATATAGCACATACCTTGCAGAGGCACAGAGTGGGCAGGCGACAGTAGCAGCTCCCTTAGGTCCTTGGTAAGCCTGTGAATTTGGTTGGGTTCAGAAAAGAGCAAGCTTTTTTTTCAAATGGCTCAATGGTTCCTGGCTTTTCTGAAATACAGCTATGCTGCATCCTCCCCCATTCAATCCCTTTCCTGGATCTTGCAGGGGTTGTAATCATTTTCCTAGATTAGTGTTCTCCTCATTTATGATCACAATTTTGGTTTCTACTGCCATACCTCATAAATAGTTCTGCATCATCATTTGGCTTCTATTGCTGTTCCCTTGCTGTTTTTTATCCACTTTCCTTGTGGAATGATGCTGGTTGTCCCCTGAAGTTTCAGAAAAGTGTCGTTCTTTCCAACTGGAATGCCCAAAGTGACTATGAAATGGTCCTTACCTAATTAATCTATCTTAATCAGATATTTTGGTTCTGTTTTCTCCCTTCCTTTTAATGTCTATCTGTCTACTGTAACAGAGAGACAGTTTTATTTATTATTATTATTATTATTATTATTATTTATTAAGTGTGAAACAAGGAGGCAGAGAGACAGACTCCCGCATCAGCCTCTACTGGAATTCACCCAGCAAGCCCCCTAAAGGATGATGCTCTGCCCAGTTGGGGCTACTGCTCTGTTGCTCAGCAATAGAGCTAATTTAGCACATGAGGTGAGCCCATGGAGTCATCCTCAGTGCCCCTGAAATCAACATGCTTGAATCAATCGAGTCATGACTGCAGAAGGGAAAGAGTGAGAGAGAGAGAGAATGAAAGAAGAGAAAGAGGAGGAGTGGAGAAGCAGATAGTTGCTTCTTGTATGTGCTGAGCACACAATGTGAGTGTCACTTTACCACTGAGCCAACTGTCCAGGACTAAGAGACAGTTTTAAGATCTGGACATCCACCATATGTTTATTTCTTCCTTTTTGTATATATTTTATTTTAGAAGACAAATCCTCATATAAAATTCCAACTGGATTCTGAAGTGACCAGATATGGAAAGTGTTTGGTTAAAATAATAACTAATAAAATAATAAACAAACAATAAAACAGAGGAAGACTATCGCAAGTAACTATACTTTCTTTTTTACAGGAAAATATTAATTAACAATGAAGAATAAGCTACCTTTTTAGTATTGCCTCTATTTTGCAGAAATAAAATGCTTACTCTTTTAATTATGGTAGGATGAGGAACACACTGTTCTTGTTCTATAATAGTTATTCTTTTTCTTGTTCTTCATTAAGGCATTTTAAAGTCTTATTGAAGGTCATCTTTTACATTTCATTTTTTCCCAAATATTATTTATCTTTTTCAATTGCAATGTAACAGTTTCCTTATATGACTCATTTGGTCCACTATATGCTTATTTTTATTTTCAGTTTGTTTTAATGCATTTTGTTTAATTTTACTTGTTTTAGATATCATGTATATCTTATATGTTTAGTGACTAAGAAATAGAGAGTTTTTTTATTTTTTAAACTTAAATACCAAGAGAAACTGCACAGTAATGTATGGAAAAATACATTTAGTTAATGCTAATTTTAAAAGATTTTATTTATCTTATAATAATGCAGTTATTTTCTTTGTTTACATTTACAACAATGTATTGTTATATAAAATTTAATATTATTTTATCAAAGATACAGCTACATGTAATATGTATAATTTAGTTAACATGATTATAATAACTATATTGGTTCTTACAATGACAGATGTAATTAAATAATTCAGTCATGTTCATAAAGCTACTCTGGAAGCAAGTTTTAATTTTACTTGAAAGCAAGCAAGTGGCTGGTTCATAGAGGGAAACATCCTCTAATTAACATCAAGGACAGATGAAATAATACTAGTGACTAAGGTCAGTAGCTTTCACAGAACCCCTTATTGACAGAAGATATTGAAAAAAAATTCTCATCTTAACCATGAGAAGTAAAAAAGATTTCTCACAAAAAATAACCTTGTGTTTTTCTGAAAATATATCTTTTTCTTTGTGACAATTTCTTATAGTCTTATTTTTACATTAGAATAAAGGAGTTTAAGTAATAAAGTTAAGTAATGGTGTAAGTAGAACATGAAATCATTTAAATTCAATTTTTCAAAAGCCTTTGTACGTTTTACTATTTCTGTTGCTTAGAATTAAACATTTAAATAATTTGTTTTTTTAATTCAACATGCTCAAAACTTTAAAAGAAAATTTAAAAAGAACTTTACAAAAATACTTATAATTCTTTCAAGAAAATACTGTCTTTAGTATTTTCATAAAAATAGTAGCGTAGGTTGAACATATTTATAGTTAGACCACGATTAAGTTTTATTGAAATATGTCTCATTAGTTTAACTGTATTTTATAATTCATAAAATACACCCTTTTGTGTATTGTTTCACAAACAACATGTGCTTGCTAATAAGGAGCCAATACCACACACCACATGCATTAGCTGGTCTTCAAATTCTATCTTCAGTAGATAGTTCTTTTTAAAGTAAAAAATTTGAAGTAATATTAAAATATTCTTAGTGGATTATATCCTACAGAAACTTTATCTATTTTAATTGTTTTATATATTACAAATCAAATATACTAAAGACATCCATTTTAATTCATAAATACTTTTTAAAAACAAAAGCAATAAACACATAAAGTATAGTACTGCTAAAATTATTTGGAAGGTTTAAGGTTAACTTATGAAATGAGAATCTCAATTTTCTTTTGTAAAATTATGAAACTGATGAGATCACAAAGTACAATTTAATCAAAGAGATTGTTTATCACTGAAACTCATAGGTCAATAAAAGTTCAGGTTGATTTTACTTAAGGAAAATACATATTATTTATACCTCAGTAAGGTGTTTAATGATGTTTCTGAATAAGCTAAAAGATAGCATACGTATTTTTTTTCTAATTTACAGAGACAGAGGGAAAGTCAGAGAGAGGGATAGATAGGGGCAGACAGACAGGAAAGAAGAGAGATGAGAAGCATCAATCATTAGTTTTTTGTTGCGACACCTTAGTTGTTCATTGATTGCTTTCTCATATGTGCCTTGACCGTGGGCCTTCAGCAGAGCAAGTAACCCCTTTCTCGAGCCAAAGACCTTGGGTCCAAGCTGGTGAGCTCTGCTTAAACCAGATGAGCCCTTGCTCAAGTTGGTAACCTCGGTGTCTCAAACCTGGGTCCTCTGCATCCCAGTCCAACACTCTATCCACTGCACCACCATCTGGTCAGGCAAAGATAGCATATGTATTAAGAAAAAAGTATGCATCTTTATTATTTATATCTATGGGGATTTCTGCCATCACAACAGTCCCCAGAAGATATCAATGAAGGCTGTAACCCAATGGAAAATTCAACTAAATTAATTAAAACTTATGGAGGCATCAACTATACAGTTGTAATATCAGTATCAAAGGTCATGATTTCATTAAATTATTGCAGAAAAGCATTTTTAGATCAAAACAAATAATTTTTAAAAAGTTACTTATGTAGCTAAAACTACAAACCACAATGATACCACCTCACACCTGTTAGATTGGCTATTATCAACAAGACAGGTAATAATAAGTGTTGGAGAAAAAGGAAACCTCATTCACCATTGATGAGAATGCAAATTAGTACAACCATTATGGAAGAAAGTATGGTGGTTCTTCAAAAATTTAAGAATAGAATCACCAAATGACCCAGCAATCCCTCTACTGGATTTCTACTCCAAAAGTTCTAAAACATTGGTACTTAAAGACCCTCCCCCGCCCCATGTTCATTGTAGCATTAATCACAGTGGCCAAGACATGGAATAAAGATGTAGGGTTGTAAAAAGAAGAAGTAGTACATATATACAATGGAGAGTTGGATAAAGAAGAGGTAGTACATATATACGATGGAATACTACTCAGCCATAAAAAATTATGACAGTGACATTTACGACAATATGGGTGGACCTTGAGAACATTATACTGAGTGAAATGAGTAAATCAAAAAAAGCTAAGAACTGTATGATTTCACATAAAGGTGGGATATAAAACTGAGACTAAGACATAGATAAAAATGCAGTAGTTACCAGGGAGAAGGGGGTATGAAGGAGGGGGAGTGGGAGGAAGGGTAAAAGAGGGACAAATATAAGGTGATGGAAAATGATTTGACTTTGAGTGACAAGTATGCAACATAATCAACAGTTTAAACGCAATAGAAATGTTTACCTGTGGTAGAGCGTTAGCCTGGCGTGCAGAAGTCCTGGGTTCGATTCCCAGCCAGGGCACACAGGAGAAGCTCCCATCTGCTTCTCCACTCCTCCCCCTCTCCTTCCTCTCTGTCTCTCTTTTCCCCTCCCGCAGCGAGGCTCCATTGGAGCAAAGATGGCCCGGGCGCTGGGGATGGCTCCTTGGCCTCTGCCCCAGGCGCTAGAGTGGCTCTGGTCACAGCAGAGCGACGCCCGGGAGGGGCAGAGCATCGCCCCCTGGTGGGCAGAGTGTCGCCCCCTGGTGGGCATGCCGGGTGGATCCTGGTCGGGCGCATGCGGGAGTCTGTCTGACTGTCTCTCCTGGTTTCTAGCTTCAGAAAAATACAAAAAAAAAAAAGAAAGAAGTGTTTACCTGAAACTGGTGTACTCTTATTGATCAATGTCACCCTGTTAAAGTTGATTTTCTAAATAAAATTTAAAAATAAAAATAGATAAAAGTTAATTATGTATTAAAAGTTTTATTTGCAAAACTTAACACCACTATATAACTGAGAAATACATTGTACAGAAAGGTTTGTTAAAGAAATTCCAGAAATATTTTTTCTTCTAAAGATGTTAATGACTTAAAATTGTCAAAGAAAGAATTTCTAGAAAATTTATTTGAAAAATAAATAATAGAAGATAATTTTTTTTTTTTGTATTTTTCCAAAGCTGGAAACGGGGAGAGACAGTCAGACAGACTCCCGCATGCACCCCACCAGGATCCACCCGGCACACCCACCAGTGGGCGACGCTCTGCCCACCAGGGGGCAATGCTCTGCCCCTCTGTGGCATCTCTCTGCCGCGACCAGAGCCACTCTAGCGCCTGGGGCAGAGGCCAAGGAGCCATCCCCAGCGCCTGGGCCATCTTTGCTCCAATGGAGCCTCGCTGCGGGAGGGGAAGAGAGAGACAGAGAGGAAGGAGAGGGGGAGGGGTGGGGAAGCAGATGGGCGCTTCTCCTGTGTGCCCTGGCCGGGAATCGAACCCGGGACCCCTTGCACGCCAGGCCGACGCTCCACCACTGAGCCAACCGGCCAGGGCCGATAATTTTTATTTCTGAAAGTAAATGTTACATCAATTTTAATTCTTTTCAGTGTATATATGTGTGTGTGCGTGTGTGTATATATAAGTTTTTAAAGAAACAAGAGCTTCATTTTACAACAGAGAGGAAAACAGTGGAGCAATCTGGCAATTTATGTTGCCATGTAGTGACTTCTTAGGGCCATATCTTAAAGCCCTGGTCCTACGTTATATTGGTTTGATTCTTGTTTTCCCCTGCTCTTCAAATATGTCTTCCAGACAGTATTAACCTATTTACTAAATAAAAAGTCAATTATGGCAGAAAAAATACAACTCCATAATATTTTTACTATAATGGAAAGAATATTGTAAACTTTCTACCAGTGACAAGGTTAGAACAAAGTGTAATAGCCTAAAATATAAGTAAGAGAAAGAAATATTAGAAAGATTCGTAATTCTGTTTGTTATATAGTTTAAATAAAGCTCCAAGTAGTCTTATAAATCTCTGAATAATACCAAAGAAAAAAATATATATGTTTGGAAGCCAATTGTA
The DNA here is from genome assembly GCF_036850765.1 of Saccopteryx bilineata. Classification (NCBI taxonomy): domain Eukaryota; kingdom Metazoa; phylum Chordata; class Mammalia; order Chiroptera; family Emballonuridae; genus Saccopteryx; species Saccopteryx bilineata. Next base: position 82,215,192 of record NC_089495.1, read on the forward strand.
ATAAATTTTCTCAAATAGAACTCCAGGGTATGTTACAGTTGAAAAATGGGAGCATAAAATGTGTTATTTACAGTCCTTGGTAAACGATTTAGTTTACATGTTGTGTGTATATAGTATGCATAGTTATTTTTTTCAATGAAGCAGAGTAATTTTACTCAGTAATTCATATTTTAGTTAGATTCCTGTTTAAGTGTAAATTTGAGTTTCTATTTCTGAGTTATAGATATGGAACTGCTAAAATATGCTTACATAGTGTAAAGCACATGATGAGCATTCAAAATTCTTCTCACTGCAGTTTATAGTAACTATAATTAAATATTGCTGAAACAAAATCAACATAGAAAGACATTTGGTCCTTACAGAATATGTAAATATTTTTATTACTGATTAATACTGTTAGCAAAATTATAACATAACAGAGTATGAAGACTCACACTTGAAAACTTAGTTGCATTTACACTGGTAAAATTATTTTCTGAAAATACACATTTTTGAATTTCCTTCATTGTAGATCAGAATCCATTTTCTTCAGTGTGGATCAGAACCTTGGTTAATGGTCTAATTCACTGGGTCTACTCTATTTGCTCTATTCTCAGACTTCAACAATTTCCGGCACATACTGAACAATAGTAATATTTCAAAAGTAGTATCAATTATTGATAATTATGTCATTATCAATCATTGGGTACATTTGAAGATTTTATTACTAGAAATTTTTTATTTATTTAGAATAAAAATTCTGATATATTTATTGATTTTGATGATTATCACAAGATGTATTTTATTCACTAATTGTGAACTTTTTACACTTTGAATTTGAGAACAAGTATTTATGTGAGAAAATGTTGTTTTCTACGGTGTTGATTTGAGGTAAGGATGAACATTTAGAAGCTGAATATTAGAGTTTAGTAACCTTTCATTTTATATCCATCTCTTAAATTCTAAGATGACCTGATTTTCCAGACTTTTATTTTGAGAAACACAGTTTTAATAACTGATATACACAATTTTATAGGCACTAAATTGGAGTTTTTAAACACACTGGGTTGCAATGTCAGTGTACAGTAAAAAGACATATACCAATAAAACTTGTTTAATTGGGTATCACTTTTAGTGAACAATATTTTATATAAAAATAAAATATGCTCATCAATAATAAAATAAAAACATTTTCTCAAAACAACTCACAGTATTCATTAAAAAACAAAACTAATTAAATAATGTCCAAATAATAATTAACTTATAGGAAATTATTTTTGTTAATAGCCAATTTCTACTATATCTTTTTCCTTCACATTATCTTGAGCAGCTTTTGATATCAACAATACATTTATTATTTATTAATATACTTATTCCCATAAAATAATCTCAGACAGTTTGCACTAAATAAAATATAATACCACCAATAATATTAAAAAAAAGAATCGGTGTTTACTGAGGTTCTGTTTTCATCAGGCAATATATACATATTATTTATCAAAACAAAAAATATGTAATAATGTGCATAGTATTTCATTTTACAGAAAAGGAAATAAATCATATAGGATTAAGACTGTTGTTCAACACTAAAGTTTCAAAGGTCATTCAGGTTCAAATGCAGTTTTATAATGTAAAATTCCATATTCTTTTCACTGTATATCCATCGAACAGAATAAAGGTAAAAATTAAATAATAAAGAGGAGAAAAATGAATCTCGCTGAGGGACACATTAATTATAAAATGTAAAATTTAGTCCTCAGAATCTGAGAATCCAAAACTAATATCTACCAAATTTGGATACATAGTTATCACTTTCAATATCTAGGTTTACTCAATATACACCTTCTTTTTAAACATTCATTTTTCAACTTAGGTTTTTATAGGAGCAGTTTACTACACAATTAGGTTAAATCTTTGGGAAAATTTGGACTAATGTTTTTTGGTGATATTGGCATGCCTTCTACCAAGTATGTAGACAAATAAGTGATGTGTTGTTGTTGTTGTTGTTGTTGTTGTTTTGAAAATGTGAGGGCATTTGAACTATATTCTGGTCTTAAAGGAGAGTGCCAGAAATCCACATGCTTGCATATCATCATCATGAATCCATTTTTTTCTTTTTAAGCAGAAGATAAGTAAGCTTAATCACCCAAATAATTGATGGGTTAACACACTCTGTCAGGAGGCCTTATCCTGGAATCCTCTAAAGACTATACTACTGTAAGAATGTTTTCTCTAGTATCTTTACTTCTCTGTATGGTATTAGAGATATCAAATATAGAGTTCTAAAGAGTAACATAAGAGTCATAAAAAATATTAAATCCAAAGGTTATAAATAATGTTGTGAAACAATTCAAGAATGCTGTATTGAAAAGAGACTATTTCAGAACTATTAAAATATTTCTTTAAAGTGAGAAGACATATATATATATTAAATGAATACTAGTGATAGGTAAAATTTAATTACTTAAAAATGTTGCAATGAAAATATTTTACAGTTTGCAGAGAAAATTTTCTGTATAACTTAAAATTTATAATAAAAATCACTTCCCAAGTACTTTGAAACAATAAAATTTGTCAAAGATGGAAAAGAATTATATATTTAAAATATTTTTCCAGTGTAACTGAAAAATATAATTGGAATACATCATCATAGTTTAAGATGTACCACATAGGATTTGATTTTTATTTATTGTGAATTGAATACCACAGTAAGTTTGGCTAACATCTATCTTCTCATGCAGATACAACAAAAATAAAAGAAAAAAGAAAATAATAAAGGAAAGAATGTCTCTCCTTGTGATGAGAACTCAGGATCTACTTTCTTATAGCTTCTTTATCTATCATAGTAGTGTAAACTGTTGCCATTATGTTTTATCTTACATCTTTATTACTAATGTATCTTATAAATGGAAGTTTGTACCATTTGACTACCTTTTGGAAATTGCTTCACTTCCTACCTTGACTCTAATCATTACAAGTCTGATCTCTCTCTTTTAATGAGTTTTGTTTTTTTGGGTTTTCTAAGATTCTACATCTAAGTGAGATAATACAAAATTTGTCTTTCTTTGTCTGACTTATTTCATATAACATAAAGACTTTAAGGTCCATAAATGTTTTCATAAATGATAGGATTTTCTCATTTTTAATGGTTAAATAGTATATATATATATATATATATATATATATATATATATGATTTATTTATTTATTTATCATGCCTTCTTTATCCATTCATCTAGCAATGAACACTAACATTGTTTTCATGTCTTCGCTATTGTAAATAATGCTGCTATGAACATGGTGGAGCAGATACCATATAGAGTTAGTGTTTTTTGTTACCTTTGGATATCTTCTTGATTTTTCAGTTTGTTGGTATATAGTTGCTCATAGTAGCCACTTATTATCCTATGGATTTCTGTGGTATCAGTTATGTTTTTCATTTATAATTTTGTTGTTTTGAGTCCTTTACCTTTATTCCTTGGTTAGCCTAGCTAAAAGTTTGTCTTTTTTTTTAATCTTTTCAAAGAATAAATGCTGAGTTAAGTTAATCTTTTCTAGAGCTATATATTTACCTTACCTTTTTAAAATATTAATAAGCATTGTTTAATTCTACTCAAAGAAATCCCTTTAGCATTTCTTGTAAGGCAAGTCTTGTGGTAATGAACTCCTTCAGCTTTAATTTGTTCAGAAAAGTTTATCCTCTCTTCATTTATAAAGGACAGCTTCTTTGGGTGTAGAATTCTATGTTGGCAGTTATTTTCTTACAGTATTTTGAATATGAAATTTTATCCTCTTCTATCCTGAACAGTTTCTGCTAAAAAATTATCAAGATTCTCATGGTGGTTTTCTTTTATGTAACTTTTTTCTCTCTTTCTCTTTTTGCTACTCTTAAACTATATTTTTCTCTTTGCCTTTTGACAATTTAATTATAATGTGCCTCAATGTACCCTTGTTTAGGTTCAACCTACTGAGTCTCTTGGACCTCATGAATGTGATATCCATATTTTTTTCCTCAGGTTCAGGAAGTTTTCAGCCATTATTTCTTTAAATATACATTCCGTCTCTTTTTCTTTTCCTTTTAGAATTTCCATAATGGGAATATTATTTCTCTTTATTGTGTCCTATAATTCTCATGACCTTTCTTAATTCTTTCATTTTTTTTTTCTTTTTAAGTGAATTCATTATGGTGGCACTGGTTAACATAGTTTACAGATTTCAGTTGTCCGATTCTACAACACATCTTTGTATATTACATTGTGTGTTCATCCCCTCAAGTCAAGTCTTGATCCATCACCGTTTACCTCCCTATACCCTCCTCCACCTCTCTCCTTCCCTGAGCAACCACTACACTATTGCCTTTGTAAGTTTTTTTGTTTGTTTTTTGTCTTTTTGTGCTCAATCTCTTCACCTTCATTACCCAGTACACCTCAACCCCAGTTGCTGTCAGCCTGCTCTCTATGTAGGAGTTATTTTTTTTCCTTTTTGCTTCTCTATGTGATATGCAATGTCTTACCATACAGGTTGCTGATTCTTTAGCATGATCAACTTTACTTCTAAAATTATCTATTTAATTTAGTTCAACTATTGTATTTTTTAACACTAGGATTCTTTTTTTTTTTCCTAAAGTTGGAAACGGGGAGACAGTCAGACAGACTCCTGCATGCGCCTGACCGGGATCCACCTGGCACGCCCACCAGGGGGCGATGCTATGCCTATCCGGGGTGTCACTCTGCTGCGACCAGAGCCACTCTAGTGCCTGGGGCAGAGGCCAAGGAGCCATCCCCAGCGCCCGGGCCATCTTTTGCTCCAATGGAGCCTCGGCTGCAGGAGGGGAAGAGAGAGAGACAGAGAGGAAGGAGAGGGGGAGGGGTGGAGAAGCAGATGGGCGCTTCTCCTGTGTGCCCTGGTTGGTAATCGAACCCGGGACTTCCGCACGCCAGGCCGACGCTCTACCACCGAGCCAACCGGCCAGGGCCTAACACTAGGATTCTTGATTTGTTTGTTTGTTTTGATACTTACAATTTCTTTGTGAAACTTTTAATTTTTTTCAACATTGTTTTCTTAATTTGGTTCAATTTTCTTCCTGTGTCTTGTTGTAGTTAACTAAACTTTATTAAAACAATTTTTCTGAATTTTTTTAACGGTTCATAAATCTCCAATTATTGGAACTTTGATTTTTTGTTTGTTTGTGAATCTTGATTTTTGTATATGGGTATCTGTGTGTTTGAGTAATGTGCACTGAGTACTATATTCAGCCATAGTTGGGGATCTGAATTAACTCTCCTGTTTTGTCAGAGCAATAAGTAAAAGCTCAGATTCTGTATATCCCATTGTTTGTGGTCCTGATTCTGGTCTGAGTGTACAGTGAATTATCTGGTCAGAAGAGGTCTTGGACTTTGCTCTACAGATGGGGAAAGCCATGGTCTGTACTCTTTGTTCAAGTTGCACTGTACATAAGAACATAAATATTGCAACACAGCTATTCATGTATTCTTGTTGAGTTCCCCAGTCCTACAGGCTGAAAGCTATATTCAGCAATGAGCAGGACTATGAATTAGATTACCAGCCCAGATGCAGTGGGAGAAGCAGCTCAAAAACCAGTAAAGCTCTATTGTCAGGATGCAAACCAACATAGATCCCAAGATCCCTGGCCAAACAGGGCTACTACAGACTTTGCTTGAAAAATTATTGGCTTTGTCTGTTCTTCTCTCAATTCAATTCCTCCTGGGCCACATAGTTAATGGTTGTTTTCTCCAGCACTGTTCATTATGTGGGACTACAAGATACTATTCAAATAAATGGAGCTATATAGGTCCCAGCTTCTTGCCTGGACAGGACTGCCAGCTACTCCCAGTTTTCCAAACAGTATGTCCATTTGGGAATGGGCTATGAGCTACCCTCAGACTTGTCTATGAGTTAATTCCCCCACCTGTGCGTAGCACAGGAAAGTTTGGTACTGGCTTTACTTTGGGAGCAATTAACTTTCCACACCCACCTCCAGGCTTGAGTGCCACTGGGCCACACAGCTTTCAGTAGTTGTCATCAGTTCTTCTGGTTATATGAGACTGGAAGACACTCTACACAGTGGATATGGCTGTGACTAAGCACCTTTAGTGGGCATAGGTAAATCAAGCTCTAGGGCTGGTAAAACTCCTAATTTGTGGATCTGAATCAGCCTATCTGTACTCTTATGAGTTCCCTGCTTACAGAGTACCCCCAACTTGTTTTTGAAAATTAGCGAAGCCACTGGTTGAGATTACTACTTAGAGTGCTGCAGGTATGAACTTAGTCTGCCAAGATCCCTGTGTTGGTGATTATTACGAGCCCTTGCTCCTTCTCAATCACACTCCGATTTCTAGAGGTTGTATACTGCATATTCCCATGCAAATCTATGATGTGAAATCAGAGTAAGGCTTCTCAATAAGTGACCCAAAAAGATAAGATAGGCTGGTTTTCCCTCCTGGGTTCTCTTTTCCTACTGGAGGAGCTGAAGGCTCAGGGGAGACTTTTCCACATGGTACTGTACTATTCTGGAGGACAGTGCAGTCAACATGTAGCCTCTTCTCTTATTCTTCTAATATATTCTGTTTCAATCTCTGAGGTGCAAAGGGATACTTCAACCTCATCTTCATGTTCTAAGATTCTCTTAATAATTTTTTTTTGAACAGATGTTTGTTCTCATAAGAGGGAATAAAGTCAGGAACAACCTATGTCATAATCTAGGTAGCATCACTCAAGACTAAATACATTTGTGTTGTTTGTTATTTATGTTTTTAATACCTCTATATAGATACAATGTTTGAGGTTTAGAAATTATGGTTTGCCTAAAATCATGAGATATAAATTGTCATTTAAGGAATTATCTTCTCTGAAATCTACTCTTGTTAATCATAACAAGAACTAACATTTATAAGTTTAGATATTGTTTTAAACATATATATATATTCACTGACATAATATTTATTATAGCATTTTTAGGAAGATATTAGTAACATCTCTAGTTTATAGATAGAAAAAAATAAGTTCAAAGAATTTGAACACTCTGCTCAATATCATTTAATAGAATAATCTTTGAAATCCAGATCTTCTAATTTGAGATTACATGTACTTTTTACTCTACCATTGCTAAAATTTATTCAATAGCCAAATCACTCTTTTTTTATTGAATATATTAAGGTGACACTAGTTAACAAAATTATGCAAGTTTCAGGTACCCAATTCTACAACACATCTTTGTACAAGTTATTGTGTGTTCATACCCCCAAAGTCAAATATTTGTACTTTTTATGTATTAATTTTAGAGAAAGGGAGAAATAGGAAAAGACAAAGAGGGACAGGGATCAATCCTGCAACCTTGGCAAATAGAGTGATTTTCTAATCATCTGAGCTACTTGACATGGCTGCTAATTTACTGTCCTTTTTTAAATATATATTTTAAATGTATTTATTGGTTTTAGATAGAGGAAGGAAGAGAAAGCAAGAGAAAGAAACATTGATCTGTTCCTGTAAATGCCCTGAACAAAGATTGAAACTTCAAAACTTCATATTTCTAAATGAAGCTCTAACTAACCAAATTATCTGGCCAGAGCCCACCAAATCACTCTTAACAACATCAGTATAATAAAATAAGTTGTTTTTCTATCAACATTTCTTGTATTAAATTTGGATAGTAAAATGAGAATTAATTTTTTTAAATTATACAAAACTCTTTGTACAACCAAATATAATTTTAAATAATTAGTAAAAAGGAGAAAATTTTCCTTGTGCATTCAGAAACAAAAAAGCTCAACCCTTAATCCTCTTTTGTCATCCTCACCTCCACATATTTCACCAACCAGAATAATCCATTTTTCCCTCTACTAATCCATTACAAGGGTTTTAATTTAGGTCACTAAGAATCACTAAATTGTCAAATACAGTGATATATTCTTAGTTTCCTCCTAAATAACTTCTCTAGATCATTTTCAATGCTGTTCACAATCTACTGTTTTGAACTATCTTTTTTACTTTGAACTCAGTCCTTTATTTCTTCTAATTTTAGGAATAATCTTTTTGAAATGCATTAAATTATTCCTTTTACTCTGTATCCCTGATTTGCTTTCTGAACTGCTAAATCAAACTTTTATTAGCTCTGTGGATGTTTCTTCTGGATTTTCTTCCAGAAAGTCAAATCTTTACAAAATCCAACTCAAAAATCTACTCGTAGATTAAAAATTTATTTCTGGTTCTGCAATTCAATTAAAGACAATATTGACCTTTTAAAAACATCTTTTATACATCTCTCTACTCTCTGACCTCATCTTTCACAACTCTTCTTCTCATCCAAATAATGATTTTGGACTTGCCTTTCACTCTGCCTGGAATGTACTATCTCAAGGAATTGAATAATTCTTTGCCTTAAATCCAGGTATCATTAAGGTTTTCCATTGAAAATTCCTACTATTCTTTTTCCACCATGTCTTTTCCTGCTGAAGTTCATACAATAGTATTTATCATTGTTTTTAAAACTTGTTTATTTTGCACATTTTCTTAATGCCTGTTTTCTCTTCTAGAAATTAAGCACCATGTGATCAAAAAATTTTGTCATTTTTGCCTCTTGCTCTAGCCATAAAATATAGTACCCTGCCTCATGCATGAAATTTAATGTTCAATAAATCAGTGAATAAATTTATTACCCACTCGTTTCACATGCTTTCCAAAGAGAGAAATAAATATTATTTGGATTATATTATTTCCCACAGTAATGTAATTCAGACCTATGACAATCATGGTCTACTCTTAGGCAACGTCCCTTTCTAAGTGCAATCACTGACTACACTCTTTTTCTTCATCTCCAACATTAGAGTTACACCAGTATTGTCCTTCTAGAACACATATCTGATCCCTGTAATCTTACACAATAAAAGCATTTGCCAGAAGATAAAGTTCAAATCTATTATCATATTATACCAGGTTACATACAGTCTTATTCTAATGCAGTTTCATCTTAGCACAGTGTCTTGATTATTTCCACAGTATAACCATACAAATCTAATTACTGTTATCTGAATATTATTCTTTCTCAAATGTCTTTGCCATTGATGAAAGTGTTTACTTTCCCTAGGACCTATGCTAAATTCTGGTTATACAAAGAATAATAAGAAATATAGACTTTCTTCAATGACTAGAACTGGACAGCTTGGTTGTTTTCTGACTAATAACAAGAGTAATATCACAAAGAACAACAAAATAAGAATTTTTTGTTGGTTAGAACCATCTAATTCACTTTTGGATTACATCTAAAACTAACATACTGCAGGGACTTATCAAGAACTCCCATAATGAAGAAAAAGATGAATGAAATGTCAAGAAGAAGTACAAGCTTATTTCATTTTCCCCTAGGCTGTGACTTCCTCTGTGTTAGAAACAAGCTCTTATTTATTTTTGCATTCTCAGAATTGAGCACAACTGATAGTATGTATTAAGTATGCACAATAAACACCTGGTGAAATTATTCTACAGAATTAGACCCTCAATTACTGTTTTTCATTGAATTTTACTATGGAGAAACAATGATGGCTTATCAATCAATACAATAAATGCTTTTATTCAAGAGTACCCCAAAGTAAGAAACAAAAGGAAAGAAAATAAAATACCTAAACCATATATTTAGTTTTCTTGGCCTTCAGGGAGGTATCCTAAAATTTAATTTTTGATTACAGAATTGTACCATGATGAAGTTTCTTTATGCCGGAAAAAAATAGATGTGTAAAATATAAATCAGAAAATAAAACACACATATATATATATGAAAATCAATATGATATGCTTTAATCAGATTTATTATGAAATTTCATTTTAAATTTAAAAATGGATAAAGGATGATAATAGTTATAGAATTAAATGGTGATAGAAACTTAATAAGATAAGGTGATATTTGTCAATATATATATATATTTTTTAATCTTTTCTTTTTGTTTTTTCTTTATTCATTTTTAGAGAGGAGAGAGAGAGGGAGAGAGAGAGAGACAGAGAGAGAAAAGGGGAGAGGAGCTGGAAGCATCAACTCCCATATGTGCCTTGACCAGGCAAGCCCAGAGTTTCGAACCAGCGACCTCAGCATTTCCAGGTCGACGAGTAATCCACTGCGCCACCACAGGTCAGGCTGTCAATATATATTAATGTACTGTGCCTATGATGACAAACAAATTGTCAGCAAAATTTGGAGTTTGAATAGAAAATTTCATTTTTTAAGAAGTCTTGGTCTTTGAAAGCGGACAGGTTTTCAAAGATCAGATTTTAAATATCAGTATTTATCAACTGCATTTAAAAATAATCACATTTTAAAATTTCTAGGTAAATTTTATTTATTTTTTTATTTTTAATTTTTTTTTCTTTATTTATTTTTCTGAAGCTGGAAACGGGGAGAGACAGTCAGACAGACTCCCGCATGTGCCTGACCGGGATCCACCCGGCACGCCCACCAGGGGCGACGCTCTGCCCACCAGGGGGCGATGCTTTACCCCTCTGGGGCGTCGCTCTGCCACAACCAGAACCACTCTAGCGCCTGGGGCAGAGGCCAAGGAGCCATCCCCAGTGCCCGGGCCATCTTTGCTCCAATGGAGCCTTGGCTGCGGGAGGGGAAGAGAGAGACAGAAAGGAAGGAGGGGGTGGGGGTGGAGAAGCAAATGGGCGCTTCTCCTATGTGCCCTGGCCAGGAATCGAGCCCGGGTCCCCCGCATGCCAGGCCGACGCTCTACCGCTGAGCCAACCGGCCAGGGCCTTATTTATTTTTTTAAAGTGAATTTATTGGGGTGGCATTGGTTTGCAAAACCAGGCAGATTTTAAGGGTACAACTAAATAAAACAATATCTGCACACTGCATTGTATGTCCATTTCCAAGCAAAGTTTCTTTCCATCTCCATTCCTCCCCTCCTTTACACACCTCCAATTATCCCCCATCTTCTTTCCCTCTTGCTATCACCACACTGTTGAATGTGCCTGTGTCTTCTGTGTATATATCTTTTGGCTAATTCCTTCACATTCACCCAGTCACCCCAACCTCTGCTCCTCTGACAGCTGTCAGTCTATTCCATTTATCTATGCTTTTGTTTCTAATTTGTTTATCAATTTATTTTGTTCATTAGATTCCACATATAAGTGGAATTATATTCTGACTGACTTCTTTCACTTAGCATAATAATCTCCAGGTGTATTTATGCTGTTGTAAAAGGCAAGATTTCCTTCTTTTTTACAGCCACATAGTATTCCATTATGTAAGTGCATCACAGCTTTTTTTATTCACTCATCCACTGATGGGCACTTGGGCGGTTTCCATATCTTAGCTGTTGTAAATAAGGCCACAATGAACGTAAGGCTACATATATTCCTTTAAATTAGTGTTTTGAGGTTCTTGGGCTACATTCCCAGAAGTGGGATCACTGGGTCAAAGGTAATTCCATTTTTAATTTTTTTGAGGAAATGTCATAATGTTTTCCACAGTGGCTGCACCGGACTGCATTTCCACCAACAATGCACAAAGTTTCCCTTTTCTCCAAATCCCCACCAGCACTTGTTTGTTGATTTACTGATGATAGACACTCTGGCAGGTGTGAGGTGATATCACATTGTGATTTTAATTTACATTTCTTTGATGATTTGTAATGTTGAGCAATTTTTTATATGTCTATTGGCCATCTGTATGTCCTCTTTGAAAAAGTATCTATTCCAGTCCTTTTGTGTATTTTTTAATTGCGTTGTTTGTCTTTCTGGTGTTAAATTGTATAATTTCTTCATATATTTTGGAAATTAATCCTTTATCAGATGTATTAAGAAATAATAAAAAGTAGCCACTTTTTGAATGAAATCTTACCATTTGTGACAGTATTAATTGACCTAAAGGGTATTTTGCTAAATGAAATGTCAGATAGGTAAAGACATATACCATATAATTTCACTTATATATGGGATCTAAGGAACAAAATAAACAAACAATAAAAGTGTTACAGACTAATAGATACAGAGAACAGACTAACAGTTGCTAGAGTACAGTGGTTGGGGGTGTGGGTGAAAAAGGTAAGGGAATTAAGAAGTATCATTTGGTAGTTAAAGAATAGTCATGGGGATGTACAGAATAGAATTATTGTCAATAATATTGAGATAACTATGTATAATGGATACTGAAAATATCAGGGAAAATAACTTGAAAAGTATTTTATTGTCTAACCACAAAATTACAAACCTGAAACTAATAAAATATACTATTAAATAGAAATTATAATTGAATAATAAAAGTTAAAATAAAATAAAAGTAGTCACTGTTTTTTACAGAGCTAAATTTCTACTTTAATTTGCTATTACATAGAGGTTGAGTTTTTCCATACTGGTGTATTCCTACATTTTCTCCATTGGACACTTTTTTCTATGATTTTCAAATTGTGTATTATGTGACAAGTTATGCACTCCACTCCTTTTGTGAGTAACTTGAAGTTCTAATCCTATGGTGAGACATATCCTGCTTTGGCTGCATAGTGTTAATACATATCAATTTCACACCAACAGTCACATAAGCCACATTGAATTCTAACACTAGGGAGCAATATTAATGTGTCTGGATTCCTCAGGTAATAAAGTACATTATAAAACATAGCAATGGTTTGGGTATTTCAGTCATGCTATGTGAGCTAAGCCAGTCTACAAAAGGTTGAACAGGGAAGGGAGATGGGTTAGTATGACAGCATGTCTGTTTCACTTAGATATACTGTAGAAAGCTAGACAACAGCTAAAGTTAAAATGAATTATTCTAGAGACAAAGGAACTAACTACAGGAGAGAAAGTAGCTCTTTGATAATATACTATGAAATACAGGAACAAAGTAGGAATATGAAATAATCAGCTTTCAAGATCATTGCCCTCTTCAGGAATAGCACCAAAATTGATTCAACTTATAGGGGGAGGTTGTCTTTAATGAATCACAAAAGTTACCAAGAGGGAAAAAATAGAATATTTATATATACAGCAAAAAAATCAGCAACATGATATTTTAACAGCAGAAAATCAGAAAGATACCTAACCGCTTTACTTCTTCTCCCACCAAGCCTTTGAACAACCACCAAAGAAGTAATATAATGATTGGAAAAAAGAAAAAAAAGGAACTGAGAGAGGAAAAAAAAGAAGAAGATGGAGGAAGAAAGAGAAACAAACAAACAAAAAAAGGGTAAAAAAAGAAGGAAAGAGGCAAAGGAAGGAAAGAGGAAATGTTAGGTGGAGAGATAGGGGAAATAATAAAGACCCTTTCCACTGCTGGTCTATAAGTTTTAGGTCAGCTTGGTCTCACATGGGTGAGATTTTAGAATGCACTGAAAAATCTATGGAATGTTCTGGAGTTATTGATTGACAGTGGGGCATGATGAGAGTAGTAAATGTCATATAAAGTTTTCATTAAGCCAGTGGAGACAACCTAGCTCAGCATGTTCCATAAACATATGTAAAGAAAGAAATCTTTATTTTATGAATAAAAAATAGAAATGTGATCATATGAAAGGAATGTAATGTGTCACAATTTTTAAAGAACAGCTATCACCTAACTTGTGATGGAGCAGTAGATAGATTAGATAGATCACTGACCTGCAATAATAACGTAGCTTGTTCAAAACCCTGGACACATACGAGAAGCAACTACTATGAGTTGATGCTTCCTTCTCTTCCTCCTCGCTTTTCTTTCTTTCTATTCTCTCTCACAAATCAATAAATAAGATCATAAAAAAATAAATAAAATTAAGACCAGCTATCATATGCTGCTTTGTGGTAATACTCATTTACCTTGACAGGGATTAGGAATGTGTTTACTTAGTACAATCTTGCCATTTCTGTCTTTTAAAGTAGCATGCATTTACTAATTTTTGAAAAGCAATATTAAATACCCAGAATTCAAAAAAGAAATAACATCATGTCCTATAAGAAAGAAATACATTTTTATAAATTGGTTTTTACCACAGTAGTGATCAATATTGACAGAATTAAGATAAATAGAAGCAACAAAAATAGACAACAAAAACTGTTTTTTCTTTTTTGCTCAAATATTATTGACAATATAAATTTGTTGCTAGTCTATCGAACTCAAGTGAGCAAAACATTTAAAGATAAATTCACCATGGCCCCAAGAAATAAAAGAGTGAGTTTAAGAGGAGGCATATGGCAATTGAAGATTTGGTTAAGGATATCTCACATAGATTTCAAGAAACAAGGTAAGTATCATGGTAAGTGATGTTAACTCTCTGCTTCTTAATATATACTTATATCATGGGAAATTCAGAACTTATAAAATATAAAATTCTACCAGCTTATTATAAAATCTTGGAAAGAGCAAATGACTCATTTTGTTAATAAAATTTTTATTAATTTTAATGGGGTGACATCAATAAATCCAGTACATATGTTCAAAGAAAACATCTACAGGTTATCTTATTCAATTATGTTGCATACCCATCACTCAAAGTCAGATTGTCCTCCATCACTTTCTATCTGGTATTCTTTGTGCCCCTCCCCCTCCTCATTCCCCTCTCCCTCCCTCTCCTCCACCCCTAACCACCACACTCTTGTCCATGTCTCTTAGCCTCGTTTTTAAGTCCCACCTATTCCATAATCATGCAGTTCTTAGTTTTTTCTGATTTACTTATTTCACTCTGTATAATGTAATCAGGATCCATCCATTTTGTTGTTAAGTGGTCCGATGTCATAATTTCTTATGTCTGAGTAGTATTCCATAGTGTATATGTACCACATCTTCTTTATCCAGTCATCTATTAAAGGGCTTTTTGGTTGTTTCCATGTCTTGGCCACTGTGAACAATACTGCAATGAACATGGGGCTGCATGTATCTTTATGTATCAATGTTTCTGAGTTTTGGGGGTATATACCCAGTAGAGGGATTGCTGGGTCATAAGGTAGTTCCATTTTCAGCCTTTTTTTTTTTTTTTTGTATTTTTCTGAAGCTGAAAATGGGGAGAGACAGTCAGACAGACTCCCGCATGCGCCCAACCGGGATCCACCTGGCATGCCCACCAGGGGCGATGCTCTGCCCACCAGGGGGCGATGCTCTGCTCCTCCGGAGTGTGGCTCTGCCATGACCAGAGCCACTCTAGCGCCAGGGGCAGAGGCCAAGGAGCCATCCCCAGCGCCCAGGCCATCTTTGCTCCAATGGAGCCTTGGCTGCGGGAGGGGAAGAGCGAGACAGAGAGGAAGGAGGGGGTGGGGGTGGAGAAGCAAATGGGCGCTTCTCCTATGTGCCCTGGCTGGGAATCGAACCCGGGTCCCCCGCACGCCAGGCCGACGGTCTACCTCTGAGCCAACCGGCCAGGGCCCATTTTCAGCTTTTTAAGAAATAACCATACTTTCTTCCATGATGATTGTATTACTTTACATTCCCACAAACAGTGGATGAGAGTTCCTTTTTCTCCACTTGCTATTACCTGTCTTGTTGATAAAAGCTAATCTAACAGATGTGAGGTGGTATCTCATTATAGTTTTGATTTGCATTTCTCTAATAACTAATGAAGATGAGCATCTTTTCATATATCTGTTGGCCATTTGTATTTCTTCCTAGAAGAAGTGTCTGTTCATGTCTTCTTCCCATTTTTTTTATTGGATTGTTTGTTTGTTTGTTGTTGAGTTTTATGAGTTCTTTGTATATTTGGAATATTAGGCCCTTATCTAAGCTGTTGTTTGAAAATGTCATTTCCCATTTAGTTGGCTGTCTGTTTATTTTGTTATCAGTTTCTCTTGCTGAGCAAAACCTTCTTAGTCTGATGTAGTCCCATTCATTTATCTTTGCCTTCGCTTCTCTTGCCTTTGGAGTCAAATTCATAAAATGCTCTTTAAAACCAAGGTCCATGACTTTACTACCTATGTTTTCTTCCATGTACTTTATTGGTTCAGGTCTTATATTTAAGTCTTTGATCCATTTTGAATTAATTTTAGTACAAGGGGACAAACTGTAGTCAAGTTTTATTCTTTTACATGTGGCTTTCCAGTTTTCCCAGCACCATTTGTTGAAGAGGCTTCCTTTTCTCCATTGTGTGTTGCTCGCCCCTTCATCGAAAATTATTTGACCATATATATGTGGTATTATTTCTGGACTTTTTATTCAGTTCCATTGGTCTGATTGTCTATTTTTTCTGCCAATACCATGCTGTTTTGATTGTCATGGCTCTATAATATAGTTTGAAGTCAGGTATTGTAATGCCCCGAGCTTTGTTCTTTTTCCTTAGGATTGCTTTGGCTATTTGGGTTTTTTTATAGTTCCATATAAATCTGATGATTTTTTGTTCCATTTCTTTAAAAAATGTCTTTGGAATTTTGATGGGAATTGCATTAAATTTGTATATAGCTTTGGGTAATATGGTCATCTTGATTTTTTTATTCTTCTTATCCAAGAACAAGGAATATTTTTCCATTTCATTGTATCTTTTTTGATTTCTCTTAACAATGCTTTGTAAGTTTTTGTTATATAGGTCCTTTAAATTCTTTGTTATTTTTATTTCTAGGTATTTCTTTTATTGTTGCAGTCATAAAGGGGATTATTTTTTGAGTTCTTTTTCTAATATTTTGTTGTTGGCATATAGAAAGGCTATGGACTTTTGTATATTAATTTTGTATCCTGCTACATTACTATATTGGTTTATTGTTTCTAGTAATCTTTTTGTGGAGTCTTTGCGGTTCTTGATGTATAGGATCATATCATCTGCAAAAAGTGAGACCTTTACTTCTTTT
Source organism: Saccopteryx bilineata (assembly GCF_036850765.1). NCBI lineage: Eukaryota > Metazoa > Chordata > Mammalia > Chiroptera > Emballonuridae > Saccopteryx > Saccopteryx bilineata. Next base: position 82,231,920 of record NC_089495.1, read on the forward strand.
CCATTATGGATGCCTTTTATTTCTTTATTTTGTCTGATTGCCCTGGCTAGAACATCTGGCATTATGTTAAATAAGAGTGGAGAGAGTGGAAAACCCTGTCTTTTTTCTGATTTAAGGAGGAAAGTCCTCAGTTTTGTGCCATTTAATGTGATTGTAGCTGATGGTTTATCATATATAGCCTTTATCATGTTGAGATATTTTCCTTCTATACCCATTTTGTTGAGGTTTTAAATATAAAGTTGTGCTGTATTTTATGGAATGCCTTTTCTGCATCTATTGATAAGATTATGTGGTAATTTTCCTTTGTTTTGTTGATACGGTGTATTACGTTAACCGTTTTATGAATGTTGAACCATCCTTCAGATTCTGGATGAATCCCATTTGATCATGATGTATTATTTTTTTAATATGTTGTTGTATTTGATTTGCTAGTATTTTGTTTAGTATTTTAGCATCTGTATTCATTAGAGATATTGGTCTGTAGTTGTTTTTTTTTTTGTGCCGTCCTTGCCAGGTTTTGGTATGAGGGTTATGTTGGACTCATAAAATGAGTTGGGAAATATTGCTTCTTTTTTAATCTTTTGGAAGATTTTGAGCAGAATAGAAACCAAGTCTTCTTTGAATGTTTGATAGAATTTACTAGTATAATGTCTAGGCCTGGACTTTTATTTTTGGGGAGGTTTTTAATAGTTTTTTCTATTTTCTCCCTGCTAATTGTTCTGTTTAGGCTTTCTGCTTCTTCATGACTCAGTCTAGGAAGGTTGTATTTTTCTAGGAATTTATCTGTTTCTTCTAGATTGTTGAATTTGGTGGCATATAGTTTTTTGTAGTATTCTACAATAATTCTTTGTATATCTTTGATGTCTGTGGTGATTTTTCCTCTTTCATTTTGGATTTTGTTTATATGAGTCCTTTCTCTTTTTTCCTTGGTGAGTCTTGCCAAGGGTTTGTCAATTTGTTGATCTTTTCAATGAACCAGTTCCTTGTTCTATTATTTTTTTCTATAGTTTTTCTGTTCTCTATTTCATTTATTTCTGCTTTGATTTTTATTATTTCCTTTCTTTGGCTGGTTTTGGGTTGTCTTTGTTCTTCTTTTTCTAGTTCCTTAAGGTGTGAAGTTAAGTGGTTTACTTGGGCTCTCTCTTATTTGTTCATATAGGCCTGAAGTGATATGAACTTCTCTCTTATCACTGCTTTTGCTGCGTCCCATAGATTCTGATATGTCATATTGTCATTTTCATTTGTCTGTATATATCTTTTGATCTCTGCTCTTATTTCTTCTTTGACCCACTCATTTTTTCAAGGTATGTTGTTTAGTTTCCACATTTTTGTGGGATTTTTTTCCTCTTTTTTGCAGTTGAATTCTAGTTTCAAGGCTTTATGATCAGAACATATGCTTGGTACAATTTCAATTTTTCTGAATTTGCTGATGTTATTTTTGTGGTTTAATATATGGTCAATTCTTGAGAATGTTCCATGTACACTAGAGAAAAATTTATACTCTGTCGCTTTGGGATGAAGTGTCCTGTAGATGTCTATCATATCCAAGTGCCCTAGTGTTTCATTTAAGGCCAATATATCTTTATTGATTCTCTGTTTGGATGACCGATCTAGAGCCATCAGTGGTGTATTGAGGTCTTCAAGTATGATTGTATTTTTGTCAGTTTTTGTTTTTAGGTCAATAAGTAGCTGTCATTTATTTTGGTGCTCCTTGGTTTGGTGCATATATACTAAGAATTGTTATGTCTTCTTGATTCAGTGTCCCCTTAATCATTATGAAATGATAATTTTTGTCTCTGAGTACCTTTGCTGTCTTGTAGTCAGCATTATTAGATATGAGTATTGCTACACCTGCTTTTTTTTGGATGTTATTTGCTTGGAGTATTGTTTTCCAGCCTTTCACTTTGAATTTGTTTTTATCCTTGTTGCTTAGATGAGTTTCTTGTAGGCAGCATACAGTTGGATTTTCTTTTACAATCCATTTTGCTACTCTGTGCCCTTTTATTGGTGAGTTTAGTGTTTACATTTAGTATAATTATTAACACTTGAGGGTTTTCTATTGCCATTTTATAAATTGCTTTCTGTTAGTTTTGTATCTTCTTTGATTCTTCTCTTTTGTTTTTCTATCATTTGTTTTTGTTTGGTTGTAATTCATAATTTCTTCCTCTGTTACTACCTTTTTTTAAGTCATGAGCTTCTGTGGTGGTTTTTTCAGGGGTGGTTACCATTAAGTAATGAAAAGGGTACCTACCATGTTCCTTGTAGTACACTATCTTATGAGCACTTCTGCACTCCATCGTCCTTTGCTACTGTTAATTTTGATCCTCTCAGGATGAAGATTTTTTTTTGTTTTTGTTGTCACAGTTTAAATTTGGTTTTATTGTGTTTTTGCTGGAGCTTTTACTTGTGGTTTTGTTCTTTGTATCTGGTTGGAAAACCCCCTTTAGTATTTCCTGAAGTGGGAGTTTTCTGTTGATAAATTCCTTCATCTTTTCTGTATCTGTGAATGTTTTTATTTTTCCTTCATATTTGAAGGATAGCATTGATGGGTATAGTATTCTTGGCTGGAAGTTTCTCTCTTTCAGGACTTTAAATATTAGGGTCCACTCTCTTCTAGCTTGTAGAGTTTCTGCTGAGAAATCTGATGATATTCTAATAGACCTTCCTTTATATGTTGTATTCTTCTTTTCCCTGGTTGCCTTGAGAATTTTTTGTCATTGGTTTGTGCCAATTTCATTATGATGTGCCTTGGAATAGGTTTGTTGGGGTTAGGAAAACTCGGTGTTCTGTTTTTTTCTTGAATTTGAGGCTTTTGTTTTTTCCACGGGCTTGGGAAGTTCTCGTCTAACATTTGTTTGAATATGTTCTCCATTCCATTTTCTCTCTCTTCTCCTTCTGATATACCTATTATTCTTATGTTAGTCTTTTTGATGGAGTCAGACAATTCCTGTAGAGCTTTCTCAATTTTTAAAATTTTTGAGTCTCTCTTTTTCTCTCTGTTGTGCCTAAAGTTGCTTATCTTCTATGTCACTAATCTTATATTCTATCTGGCCTGTTCTATTAGCTAAGCTTTTTACCTCATTTTTTTAGTTCATGAATTGAGTTTTTCATTTCTGTTTGATGTGTTTTCATAGTTTCAATTTCCTTGGTAATATATTCTTTGTGTTTTTGAGTTGTTTTTTGTGTTCCCTAAATTGCCTTTCTGTGTTTTCTTGTATATCTCTGAGTATTTTTAGGATTTCTATTTTAAATTCTCTATCATTTAACTCCAAGTTTTCCAATCTATTAAATTTTTTCTTCATATATTTTTCCTCATCTATCTGTGCTACATCTCTGATTTGTATCCATGGTATTCAATTTTCTTTTTCTTAATAGCATCTGAGGGTGGTTTTGTTAATAACACTAATGAGAATTAATAAAGAGTAAAAAAAATTATTTATTTTTTTCCTTTTTTCCCTTCTTCCTTGTGAAAATACCATGAAAAACTGTGAATTATATTGTGCTAACTGGAACAAAAACTACCTATATCAGAGGGCCTGAGATAAGGAGAATTGATAAAGGGTCAAAAAAGGAGATAGGGACCCACAAAATGCAAAAAAAGAAAAAAAATTGGATCAAGAATAAAATAATTTACATGTAAGTGATGGTTGACTGAGAGATATAATGAAAGGGATAGGAGGAAAACAGGAAAAAGGAAAAAAATACTATTGTATTAAGTGGAACAATAACTAAATATACTGAAGAGCTGGGATTGGTGGGAATGCTAGTGAGTTAAAAAGCAAAGTAAAAAGAACCCAAAATGCACAAAGAAAAAATTTGAGTCCCAAATAAAATAAATTGTTCATGAGTGAAGTTCAAATGAGAGGAAAAGTAAAAGAGAAAAGAAGAAACTAAGAGAGGGAGAAAAAGAGAAAAAATGAAAAAATAAAAGAAGAAAAAAATAAAGAAGAGAGAGTTAAGGGTTTTGGAGTGTAACTCTCATAGAGAGAAAGAAAGAAGTAAAGAAAAAAATGAAAAATGTAACACTTATGGGTAGTGTATTTCAAGATGGAGAGAAAAGAATAAGATAAGCAAATAATAAAGACAAGAAGGTGAAAGAAACAAAAAAAGTAGAAATAGTTATAAAGTCTGTGGATTTTTCTTGATTTTGAGAGGTTATCTTCTTCCTTTTTCTTTACTCTCCTTCTTCCTGGTTGGTGGCTCTGTACCCCAGGCTCTGCCTCGTGGCATGCTTAGGTAGAGATTTGCAGTTAATGAGTCTCTATGGCAATGTCATATATTAGGCTTCAGTCTCGTTGATATTCGGGGGTTGTTAGCATTTGCAGGTTCCAACAATGGGAGAGTCCATTTTCCCCGGAGCCTCTTTCCTAGTTTTTCCTTCCTAAATTAGCAGACTGATTATCCAGCTATGAGGTTGCCGCTGTCTCTGCCTGCAGAGTATGAGGCTCAAAGAACTGGCAAATCCCCACTCTATCCCCACTCAGCACAGGGCTCTGGGTAAGGCTCTGTCAGTCAGAGCCACCAGTGTAATCAGGCAGTGCTGGGAGTCAATTGCTCTCAAGGTGCCTTTCTATGAGCCTCCAGGCATGTTCAGTATGCCTCAGCAGTCTGTGGGACCACTCTCCCCAGGCTTTTTGGACTTTTTAACCTGTTTTGGCTGGGAAGAAGATGCCCTAGTTGCTGCCTGTGGACAGGAGGTCTTAAAAGCTGCCCAGTCCCTTTTTTAAATGTACAGCCCTGAGTATGAAAGCTCTGCCAATCAGAGTGACCAGCTTTTAAGCAGGTAGGGGGGCATGTTGACTTCTGTTCAGTTCCCCAGGTATATCTAGTTAAATTTGCCTTAGTATTCCATGGGATTGTTTTCTACAGCCTTCTTTCTTGTTAAAAAGCCTACAGCCTATCCTAACTTCTGCAGTGTTCTCTGAGGTTTGTTTTGTAGAAATTTGTTTTTCACCCTGTATCAGCTGACAGGAAGTTGCTCCTCCCCTACATGCATAGCAAGAGGCACTTAAAAAATATCACGTCTCTTGTCTTAGATTTCTGATCTGAGAGAGACCTTATCAATTAGAGCTGCGTAAATCAGTTGGGAGGTGAGTAGACTGTGGGTTAAGCTAATTTCAGCAATTGGATTCACAGATCTGCTCCAGAGACAGTCTGCAAGCTGCTTGCATGCCCCTCCCCCTAGCGTTTTCATATTTTTTCTTTCTCGGGATGTTAGCCTAAATGACTGGGTAAGGCCTGAGCATAGGGAAGTTTGCTTTTGCATACTCCTCACATGGTGCCACTGTTTGGGGAACAGTGATTACACCGAGACTCTGGTTGCTTATACAGAGGCCTCTGACCTTGCCTTTCTGCCTGGGAACATGGGCACCCACTCCCGGGGTGCTAGGAGGAACCTCTCGCCAACAATTCGGCTCGCCGACCAGGATATCATGGATAATGGCAGCTGCTGTTAGCCTACCTTTGCTGGGGTTCAGCACGGGTGTTAGCTTGCATGCACTGAGTCGCCATGGGCACACTCTTTTCTTGGCTTGCACATCTGTGCTGCAGCCCAGTTCTCTCTGTGCTCACAGCCCCCACTCTCTCTCAGTTCCAAGTGAAAGCTGCCCTTTCTCAGGTTGGTGAGGAAGGCAGAGTGTCCTGTTTTCCGTCTTATTTCCTACAGAGTTGATTATATACTTAGTCAATTTTTCACTCAATCATATCTTCGTGTTCAGTGTGTGGGACTTCCAGATGCTCCAAGGATAGATATTTCTGTCACTGGTTGTAGAACTTGTTGAAGTTTTGGGGAGAGGTATCAGGAGCACTCTTCATGGCATCATTCCTCTGACGTCACTTGACTCATTATTTTATAACTAGATCATAGTTATTTTAGAAATAATGATGCAATATAAACATATAAATGAATGAATAAATAAATAAATATAAGACAAATTTCACATACATAAAAATTCCAAATACATATTTCACATACATGAGGATATATATATTCTGCTCTCAAGTTAAAGGAGTATAACTTCCACTTATATCATCTGGACTGTTCAGAATGTCTTTCTTCCAAAGTGTACAGTATGGAAAGGGAGGAAACAGAATAAATTCAGAGTGGAAAAACCTGACAACTACTATCTAAGAGGTGATGAAGGTTAACATCAATATCAATGTCATGATAGTCTGTATAGTTGATATTATTGCTTGGGTATTGGTACTTTACCTCTGTGGTCCACCTCTCAAAAAAACCTATAACCAACAGTAAGTCATATTATAAACATCAGACACACCTAAATTTAGGCAAAATCTACAAAATTTCTGAGTAATATTTCTCAGTGAACTTCAAAATTCATAAACATGTTCTAAGAAACAATCATAACTTATAGAAGCCTAAAGAGCCTTTAGAACTAAATGTAATATTGTATCTCAAATAGGATCCTGAAACAGAAAAGTAAAACAAAAGTAAGAAAATCTGAAAAAAGTATGCACTTTATTTAATGTTATCAATATTGTTTCATTAACTATGACAAATATGCCACACTAATGTAACATGTTAAAAATTTATAAAACTAGGTGTATACACAGGAACTTTTGGCACCATATTCACAACTTTTTTGTAAACCTACATTAATTTTAAATTTAAAAGTATATTTTAAAAGTTTTAAAATGTTATACTTTCCTACAGTTCTATTTTACTCTGTGTCTAATATTTTCCTGTTTTTACTTAACATTATATTCTGTTAATGTTTAAATATTATTAAATCATATTTTTTTAATCTTTTATTTTCATGTGATGGCTACATTATATGTTGTCTACATAGCAATTTTTGTTGTTAGTCATTTTGATTTCTATTACACTTTCTTTTCTTTTTTTTTTTTAACAAGCCTATGGTGAACACCTTTGTATGTGAATTGTTCTAACTTCAGATTATTTCTTGTTTTTGAATTTGGGTTTTGATTTTAACTTGTCTTTTTTTAAATCAGTGGGTGTAAATTTGATTTTGTTTTGTACATTTCAACAGATCTTTTAAGTTTACATTTATAAGTTATTAAGTTACAATTTGTTAAACTGATCACCTAGAGCTTCAAGTAGCTTAAGTTAAAAATAGCCCCAGTTAGCCTGACCAGGAGGTGGTGCAGTGGATAGGGATGCAGAGGACCCTGATTGGAAACCTGATTGCTGGCTTGAGTGTGGGCTCATCTGGTTTGAGCAAGGCTTACCAGCTTGAGCCCAAGTTTGCTGGCTCAAACAAGGGATCACTCGGTCTGCTGTAGCCCCTTTGTCAAGGCATATATGAGAAAGCAATCAATGAACAACTACGGTGCCACAACAAATAATTAATGCTTTCCATCCCTCTCCCTTCCTTTCTGTCTGTCCCTAGCTATCCCTCTCTGTCTCTGTCAAAAAAAAGAAAAAAAGAAAAATAGATTTTTCTTTCTTACTCACATAATTCACATAAATTAAGCATTTTTTAATATCATAAACCTAAAAAAAAGAGAAAATTCCAACCTATTGACAGGGCATTAAAACCAGCTACTTACCTTTCTTTTCTCCTACCCTTCTGCTATTCTTCAGGGTCCTGTATCCTCTCTGAGTCCAGAATTACCCATCTTATGCTTATTAAGTCCAGAGAAGTGACACTGTCACCTCTTGAATCAAGACTATGATGTTCATATGAGAAGAATAAATTGACTCTCAAGATATCATCACTTATTTATGATATTTATTTTATTCTGCGATTAAGAAATATACCTTCTGGTACTATATTTTGTTCATCAGAAGCAGACTGACAATTCATTCATTCATTACCCTCGAGTGTCTGACATTTGCTTTATTTTCTTCTAAAAACTTTCTTCCAAAAACAATGTTGTGAGATAGTTATATACATGCTTCATCCTACTTAGAGTGAAAATATTTCATAATACTGTAGGTTAAAAAATATGTATCCTAAATATAAAATTTATAACCAACTTATTCTGACCAGTAAATACATTTTGATTTTACTCTACATTGTATATTAGCTATCTAAACTATAACATACTTAACATAAATTTAACTCCTTTTTCAAAAGAATGACAGTCTCTGCAGGAAATGTCCACTCAAAGACTAAACCTTGTATTATTTTTTTCTCTTTCTGGTTAGGTAATAATTAACAGAGTATTTAAAAAATATCCATATTGTTTTATAATATTTTTATTGAGTTAAAAATCTTGGTGCAGCTCATGACAATTTTCCAAAAGAATAATATCAAAAAAGAATATTATTAGGAAAAAATGCTATTAAACTACTTACTTATCAACTACCTATTATATGCTAAATGTTTTAATCAAATAAAACAAATATATGTGCCTGAACTTCAACTGTAAAGCCAACTTAGAATTTTGTAAAAGCAAATGAGTTTGTATTTTGGGGAAAAGACTGTATTCTTTTTAAATTTGCCTTCATTCTTTCATTTAGTATTTCTGGATAATTCTTTAAAAAGTAAATAATGGTATCTAGAATGTGATGGTTATTTTCATTTGTATCTCTTGTCAAAGAACACAATAAAATTACTTCAAACTACACATTTTCATCAGAGAAAATAACATGTCTCCGATAAAAGCATCTTTGGAATGTTGATAGATTTGAGAGGAAAATATAGGTAAAGTAAAATAAAAAAGCAGTGTGAACACAGTACTTTTTTTAGGCTATTAGAAATAAAATTATGTTCAACTCTATGCAATAATTGTTTTAGGTCAGTAACTAAATGTTGTAATTAAACACACTCTACTTAGTACATGAATAATTGTGTCTTACTCTTCTATCTATTAAGCATCAAGTAATTGTTATGTGAAGTTAAAAAAATATTTCTTTTTTATAAGCAGATGTTAAAAAAATTATTTTTAAGTTTGAAAGTTAAACTTAGTCAAACTTTCTTAAAGTTAATAAAGTAAGAAATGTAAGTACTTGCCTGGTAGCACAGTTGGTTATAGCATCATCCCAATATGCCAAGGTTGCAGGTTTGATCCCTGGTTAAGGTCCATACAAGGATCAACCAATGAATGTATAAATAAGTGGAACAACAAATCAATGCTCCCTCCCACTCTCTCTCTCTCTCTCTCAGACACTTTCTCTCTCTTTCTAATATGATTTTTTAATTCATATTTCATAACCTAAAATTACTCCTTCACCAAGTAGTTTGCTTGCCATATTTAAACAATTTGCTGAAGAGGTAGTTTATCTTATATATACTTATTCTTTTTACTAATTGGTATTCTTTGTATGTTTTCTATTCCTTATGCCATTTCTATGATAAAATGATATAAATCTTAGCTTTCCCTGCCTGTCAATCAAAAATCCATAGAAGTCTATAAAACCTTAACAATATATATAATAGAGCTAACATATATTTTATTTATTATATTTAAAGTATATACTTCTATTTTGTTGATGTTATCCAAACTGTCTTATCAATTTAAGTTAGTTTATAGAGATGATTTATTCTATAGTATTATAAAAACGTGTAGCTTAGTGTTTTTAAACTCTTAGCTCTCATATTTAAGGGTTACCATTAACCTATGCCTTTTTATACTTAGAAATTTAAATGCTCATTTTGTTGATTAAAAAATATTAGTGTCAGAACACCAAATAAAATTAAGGCTACTTCAGGGTACATAGATACAAGACAATTTATTTTATTTTATTTTAAATTGTTTATTGAGGTAACATTATTTAATAAGATCATGTAGGTTACAAGTGTATATTTATTTAAAAATTTTAATTTATTGTTTTTACATAGACTCAAGTGTCCCACTGAATATAACTCCCTCACCTCCCACCCCTGTGTCCCTTTTTATACCTTTTTTACCCCCATCCCCTAACTTCCTTCACCTTTCCAACTTGGATTTGCTGTCCTCTTATCTATATCTATGTGTTATATATATATAGTTTTACTAATCCCTTTATCGCCTTTGATTCCATTTCTTCATGCCCCTTCCCTCTGACTGCTGTCCCTCTGCTCCCTGTGACCCTGCCTTGCCCTCTATTCCATTCCTCAGTTCACTTTTTCCATTAGAGTCCACATATATGTGAGATCATATGATATCTTTCTTTCTCTGCCTGGTTTATTTCACTTAGCATAATAATCTCCAGGTCCATTCATGCTGTCACAACTCTGCTCAGTATTCCATTGTGTAAATGAACCACAATTTTTTTTAATTTATTTTTTGTATTTTTTTTTTTTTTTTGTATTTTTCTGAAGCTGGAAACGGGGAGAGACAGTCAGACAGACTCCCACATGCGCCTGACCGGGATCCACCCGGCACGCCCACCAGGGGTGATGCTCTGCCCACCAGGGGCGATGCTCTGCCCCTCCGGGGTGTCGCTCTGCCGCGACCAGAGCCACTCTAGCGCCTGGGGCAGAGGCCAAGGAGCCATCCCCAGTGCCCGGGCCATCTTTGCTCCAATGGAGCCTTGGCTGCGGGAGGGGAAGAGAGAGACAGAGAGGAAGGAGGGGCGGGGTGGAGAAGCAAATGGGCACTTCTCCTATGTGCCCTGGCTGGGAATCGAACCTGGGTCCCCTGCACACCAGGCCGATGCTCTACCGCTAAGCCAACCAGCCAGGGCCTGTACCACAATTTTTTAATTCACTCGTCCACTGACAGACACTTGGGCTGTTTCCAGATCTTGGCTACTGTAAACATTGCTGCAGTAAACATGGGGATGCCTATCTTCCTTTGAATCAGTGATTTTGTGTTCTTAGGATATATTCCTAAAAGTGAAATAGCTAGGTCAAAGGGCAGTTCCATTTTTAATTTTTGAGGAAACCCATACAGTTTTCCACAGTGGCTGCACAAGTCTGCATTCCCACCAGCAGTGAAGGTGGGTTCCGTTTTCTCCAGACCTTCGCCAGTGATTATTATGTGCTGTGTTGTTAATGAATGCCATTCTGACAGGTGTGAGGTGGTATCTCATTTTGTTTTTAATTTACATTTCTCTGATGATTAGTGACATTGAACATTATTTCATAAGTCTATTGACCATTTGTATGCCCTCTTTGGAGAAGAGTCTGTTCAATTCTTTTGCCCAATTTTAAATTTAATTGTTTACCTTCCTGATGTTGAGTTTTAGAAGTTCTTTATAAATTTTGCTTATTAATCCTTTATGTTTCCCATTATGTGGGTTGACTTTTTATTTTGTTCATGGTGTCTTTTGCTGTGTAAAACTTTATAGTTTGATATAGACACATTTGTTCATCCAGTCCTTTATTTCACTTGCCCATGGAGATAAATCAGTAAAAATATTGCTATGAGAGATATCAGAGAGGTTACTGCCTATGTTTTCTTCCAAGATGTTTATGCTTTTACAATTTACATTGAAGTGTTATTCATTTTGAGTTTATTTTTGTGAATGGTGTAAGTTGGTAGTTTCATTTTTTTTTGCATGTACCTGTCCAATTTTCCCAGCACCATTTATTAAATAGACTGTCTTTATTCCATTGTAGGCTGTTAAATCCTTTGTCAAATATCAATTGACCATGTAGTCGTGGGTTTATTTCTGGGTTCTCTGCTCTGTTCCATTGATCTGTATGCCTGTACTTATGCCAGTACCAAGCTGTTTTGAGTACAATGACCTTGTAGTTTAACTTGATATCAGGAAGTATGATACCTCCCACATTATTTTTTATTTTTAAGATTGCTGAGGTTGTTTATGTTCTTTTGCATTTATTGATATTATCATGTGATTTTTATCCTTCTTTTTATTTATATGATGAATTACATTTATTGATTTGCAAATATTGTACCAGCTTTGCCTCCTAGAATAAATCCCACTTGATCATGATGTATGATTTTTTTTCTTGAATTTCTGGATCTGGTTTGCTAATATTTTGTTGAGAATTTTAGCATTTATGTTCATCAGGGACATTGTCCTATAGTTCTCTTTGTTTGTAGTATCATTATCTGGTTTTGGAGTGAGAATTATGCTTGCCTCTTAAAGGGAGCTTGGAAGTCTTCTCTCTTCTTGAATTATTTTGAAATAGCTTGAGAAGGAAAGGTGTTGATTCTTCTTTGAATATTTGCTAAAATTTACCTGTGAAACCATCTGGTCGAGGACTTTTATTTGCTGAGAGTTTTTTGATAACTGTTTCAATTTCATTTGTTGTAATCAGTCTGTTTTAAGTTTTCTGATTCTTCCAGATTGAGTTTTGGAAGATCATATGTTTCTAGGAATTTATCCATTTCACCTAGGTTGTTTAATTTTTGGCATACAGATCTTCATAGTATATTTTTACAATCCTTTGTATTTCTGTGATGTCAGTTATTACTTCTCCACTTTCTTTTCTAATTTTATTTATTTGAGTCCTCTGTCTTTTTTTTTCCTTGATGAATTTTGTTAAAGGTTCATCAATCTTGTTTACCTTTTCAAAAAACCAGCTCTTGGTTCATTGATCTTCTGTATTATTTCTTTAGCCTCTATGTAATTTATATTCACTCTGATTTTTGTTATTTCCTTCCTTCTACTTCCTCTGGGCTTTATTTGTTGTTCTTTTTCTAGTTCTTTTAGATGCAAGTTTATGTTGATTATTTAAGCTTTTCTTTTTGATTCTGAAGGTATGCCTATAATGCTGTGAACTTCCCTCTCAGGACTGCTTTTGCTGTGTCCCATAAATTTTGAGTTGCTTTATGTTTATTTTAATTTGTTTCAAGGAAATTTTTTATTTCTTTCTTGATCTCATTGTTAACCCATTCTTTATTTAATAACATGCTACTTAGCTTCCAAGTGTTTGAATGTTTTTCAGTTTTCTATTGTAGTTGATTTCTACTTTCATGCCATTGTGATCAGAGAAGATGCTTAATGTGATTTCAATCTACTTAAATTTACTGAGACTCATTTTGTTTTCTAGCATGTGGTCATCTTTACAGAATGTATCATGAGCACTTGAAAATAATGTATATTCTGCTGCTTTGAAGTGAAAGGTTCTAAAGGTCCAGTTAATCTAGTGTGTTATTTAAGGCTCCTTTTTCTTTCTTAATTTTCTGTCTGAAGGAACTATCTATTGATGTCAGTGGGGTATTAAAATCCTCTGCTATTATAGTATTGCTGTTGATGTCACCCTTTATGTCCTTCAAAATCTGCTTTATATATTTTGGTGCTCCTATATTAGGTCCATAGATATTTACAATGGTTATATCCTCCTGTTGGATCGCTCCCTTTATCATTATGTAGTGACCTTTTTTATCCCTTACTATAGGCTTTGTTTTAAAGCAGGGGTCCCCAAACTATGGCCCACGGGTGGCATGTGGTCCCCTGAGGCCAGGTATCTGACCCCCACTACATTTCTGGAAGGGGCACCTCTTTCATTGATATTCAGTGAGAGGAGCACAGGTGCTCCTGGAGCATGTATGTGGTGGTGCCACAAAGCATGGCATTGCTCACATACAGTACTACTTCTGGTGATGCAGGATGCATGTGTCACAGTGTGTCATATCACTTGTTAGGGCTAACAGTGACAAATATGGAACCGGACATCGACAATCTCATTAGCCAAAAGTAGGCCTATAGTTTCCATTGAAATGCTGGTCAGTTTGATGATTTAAATTTAATTGTTCTTTATTTTAAATATTGTATGCCTAGGTGGGTTTTTTTTTTTGTTTTGTTTTGTTTTTTTACTTTAAAATAAGATATGCACAGTTTGCATAGGGATTTGTTCATAGTTTTTTTTAGAGTCTGGCCCTCCAACAATCTGAGGGACAATGAACTGGCCCCCTGTGTAAAAAGTTTGAGGACCCCTGTTTTAAAGTCTATCAGATATAAGTATTGCTACATCAGCTTTTTTTCCATTTCCTTTTGTGTGAAATATTTTTTTCCATTCTTTCACTTTTAGTCTATGTGTATCTTTTGTTCTGAGGTTGGTCTCTTGTAGACAGCATATGTACGGGTCCTATTTTCTTATCCACACAGCTACCCTGTCTTTTGATTGGAGTATTTAATCCATTTACATTTAAGGTTATTATTGTTATGTAGTTGTTTATTGCCATTTTATTTTTTAAATTTACAATCCTTTTTTTCTCGATTTCTTTTTTTCTTTGCTCTTTTTCTTTGCCCTTAACATTTCTTGCAGTACTGGTTCAGTTGTAAGGAATTCCATGAGCTGTTGTGTTTTTTTGTTTGTTTGTTTGTTTTGTCTGTGAAGCTTTTTATTTCTCCTTCAATTTTAAATGATAACCTTGCTGGATAATTAAGTCTTGGTTTTAGGTTCTTGCTTTTTATCACTTAGAATATTTATTGCCTATCCTCTCTGGCCTAAACTGTTTCCCTTGAGAAGTTTGATGTTATCCTTAAGGGAGCTCCTCTGTAGGTAATTAACTGCTTTTCTTTTGCAGTTTTTAGCATTCTTTCTTTGTCTCTTTACTTTTATACTTTAATTATGATGTGATTTGCTGTTGGCCTTCTTAGGATCCTCTTTAATGGAACTCTCTGTGTTTCTATAACTTGTGTGACAATTTCCTTCATCAGCTTAGGGAAATTTTCAGGTATGATTTCTTCAAACAGAGTCTCTATTCCTTGTTTGTTCTCTTCTCCTTCAGAAACCTCTATGATGCAGATGTTATTTCTCTTCATGTTGTCACAGAGCTCTCTTAGAGATTCCTCAGATTTTTTGAGCCTCTTTTCTTTTGCTTCTCTGCTTGCATGTTTTCATTTATCTTGTCTTCTAAACTGTTGATTGAATCCTCTGCTTCATCCAGCCTACCAAATGTAGTTGGGGTCCAGTTATACTTTCAGGCTAGCTGGCTCTAAGGGTCAACCTTGATTATGTGTATTTCATACTGTGCAATGTCTGTCCTGTTGGGCGTATTTATTCTCCACAGTGTCTGGTGCAGTGTCTTAGTGCAGTTATCACTTTTGATATTGTATTTGTCATTTCTGACTGGTTCTTTTTTATGATTTCAATGTCCTTTTTGATACTTGCTATCTCTATTTAGGTGCTCATTAAGTCCATCCATTATTGATCTAAGATTGTTGAGCATCCTAGAAATCATTGTTTTAAACTCTGCATCTAGTATTTTTGTTATTTCAGTCTTGTTCACTTCTTTTCCTGGGGCTTTCTGTTGTTGATTCATTTGGGATGCATTTTTTCTGTGTGTCCATTTTGTCTGTGTATTAGGTAGCGCTGTCTGCCTTTGAAATTTTTGTGTGGTTTTTATGAAGGAGATGGGTTCGGTGGTACTGTCCTCCAGGCCATTTGTTTTTCTTGTTCTAAGAATGCTTCTTGAATGACTATTTTCCCTCTTATTGTATGTGAGTATTAAATGCAGTTGGTCCTTTCTTGGGTCCAGTTATACTTTCAGGCTAGCTGGCTCTAAGGGTCAACCTTGATTATGTGTATTACACACTGTGTAATGTCTGTCATGTTGGGCGTATTTACTCTCCATGGTGTCTGGTGCCTCCTATACTCCACCTTTGGATGAGCTGCTTGTGTAGGTTGTTGAATTTAGGGTTGGTGCTATCTGTCAACCACTACCAGAAGTGTTGGCTCTAGATCTTATTGGGTTGGCATCAACTGTTGTTTGTAATGTGCTGTGAGCTACCAATCTGTGGCTACTGCACATTTCACTGTTTCTTTCTGCATTTTCTGTGTCTGGGTACTGTGGGAGGGGCCAACCTTTGTAAAAGAATTAGCTTCCTCCTGCTTAGAGATGACAACTGCTCTGTAAAAGCTCCAAGCTCTGTAAGATTTGTCTTCACTTTTCACCTGCTCCTCCTCCTCTTGCAGCTGCCTGGTCTTCCCACAGAGACTTCTGTAGTAAGACTGTAGTGTGGGCTCAGATTGGCCTCACCCAACCAACCCCTCTACAGTTGCATGCTTGGTGGGTTAGGGCAGCTGAGGTTGTGAATGCAATGTTTGTGGGACCCTCTACTTCAGGAGTCTCTTGGTCAGGAGCTCAGTACAGGGAATGTGGCCCCTACTCCAGAGTTAGATCCCTCAGCCACTGATGGATACCAAACTTTATTTCTCCTCAACAAGGTGAGCAACATTTTCAGACTGAATGTGGCTGACAGTCTACTCTGCAGATTTTCTTTCAGCTGTTGAGACTTGGTCTCAGGGAGAAAGGCTGTGAGCGTCCTCTGTTGTGGCTGACTTTGCCTCTCCTGAAGGTGTCTAAGCCCCTCGACCTGATCCAAGAATAGACTCACAGGCACCCACACTTTAATTGTCCTCCCCCCTGTGGAATCTAGCCTAGCAGGAGAGAATATCCAGCTCCTAGGTCTGCTGACTGTGAAGCTCCACCCTATGCAATGCACAGGAGCCGCAGTGCCAGTGCTGATCACAAAGAGTGAAATTCTCCTCAGCTGGGCCTGGCATGAGCTTTTCTTTCAGATACTACTCTAGCAAGGGTGGTTAGGTCTTGAACCAGTGCTTTCTGCAGCTGGACCCTGGATGAGCCAGCCCTGGGCCTACCAAACAGGATCCCAGCACAGATCAGTGGGAGACAATGCCCATGACTGCCTTTTAGCAACCTTCTTGAAGCTATAAGCAATTCAGAGTTGGTAGCTTCCTCTGCTGGGCCCAGGTGTACATGGAAATAACAAGCTGCACTCTTAGGCTGGCTTTTACCCCCTCTGGTCCTGGGGAAAAAGTGCTCAAACTGTTAAGTTTTCCTGAGTCTCACCTCCTGCAGCTTGTCTGCTGGTTGCTTGTTAGGCTCAGCCAGCAAAAAAACCTCTTCTAGAGTCTAGCTTATGGCAATTCAGTGATTAGGAAGGGTGGTTGGTACGGCTCTGCCCCTTGTCCCCGGGTGTCAATCTGTCCAGACATTTTTTTTAGACCTCAGTAGGTTGAGGCCTCAGGAGCTTGGTGGGTGTGGCCTCTGAGACCCAGAGGTGTGTTCTGCCTGCCCACAGTTGCAATTGAGTCTCTTATGAGGTGGAAGTACCAATCATAGACTAGGGAGAGTTTGGGGGGGGGGGAGCTCGGGGCTCATCACCAGAGAACTGAGTCACTGATGTGCCCCTGCTCCCTGGCCTCTCAGAACAACCCCGTTGCCATGACTGGGGTATGACAGACTCCCAAGTTTGGAGCAGCTGCTATTTCCCAAGCTTGCTCCACCTAAGAAAAAGATGGCAACTGCAGTACTGGAGAATGATTCAGCACAAGAGTTCCGGTGGCACCCCCTACAGTGTCTCTCTCTGGGCCTCCAACTTCACACTGTCCTCCTGCAACTCCAGTGCTCTCAGCTATCCCCCTACAGAACTCTGGGTAAGTGGCTGTGAATGAGGTGTTCTGCTTGGTCCCATTAAAACGGAGTCTGCATCTGAGAGTTCTTTCTTTTTCTTGTGGACAGAAACCCGGCTGTCCTCACAGCTAAATGTTGTGTGGGCTCCTCTTCTAGGATCTGGAACTCTAGGCTGGGGCTCTGGGCCTGGGGCTGAGGACCCACACCTCTCAGGGCAACCTACCCTGCCGTGAGAGTTCCTCCAGGTTGCTGTTCTTTCCTGGGAGCCTGGAAGTGGGGCAGCCCTTTCCACGTCTCTGGTCTTTCTACCAGTCTCGGTGTGGCTTCTTCAGTTATTCATGGTTATAAACTCCTCTTTGTTTAGTCCAAAGTTGGTTTTTCAAGATGATTATTTTTAAATTAAGTTGCAATCTAGTTTGGTCCTGGGAGGTGGCAGTTGGAACATCCGCTTACTCCTTCACCATCTTTATTCCTCCTATGAATTTAAAGTTAATATTAAATTCGTTCTATAGCCAATAAAAAAAGTCATTCATGGCATTGTTCAATTGTATTATGTTTCACAAATATCATTCAGGTTACAATAACAAAAAATGTATTAGCGGAAAACAAATCTGAATGCAGAGAGGCCTAATGGGCCAAAGTAATTCATATGACAAAGTAAACTCCTGGAAGTAGAGGATAAGGATAAGAAGAAATATAAATATATGGTTTTACTTAATATGAAGGTGCAGAAAAAATAAGATTCAGTCATCAGTTGTACATGATATAATCATGGAGTTGCCAGTGAAGTTTCTGTTATTCACAGCTAGAAAAATTGTGGTGCTGCTAATTTAAAAATGATATACAATATTTGGGAAGATATGCAGAGATTAATAAAGTTTGATTTTTAACCACATTGTGTTGAATAATATTTCTATGACATACAAGTAGACTATATGCTGAAAACAATTTGATACATGAATTTGTAACTCACTATCTAGAAATATAGCCTTGGGGATATCTTGCCTAGAATAGTGGCAGTCACAAGATGGAATGAGATTTTTTTGACAGGCATTTCAGGGGAAATACTTATGGCATGAGCAGAACACATAAGAAAACATGAGAGGAATCTACAAACAGAAATACAGCAGAATGTTTTGTTTGCGGTCAAAGAAGACATTTGAAATAGCAAGAGATTTAACCACAGTAACAAAACTATAACAATACACTCATTATGATCAGCAATAAATAAATAAATAAACAAAGTAAGGTTTCTGTGAACTCTTTTCTAAAGTATTTTACTGTGGTAGTTGGTGTGCATATTAAGTCAGACATACAGAAAGAAAATAAATTTTAAAAAAATGTTTGAGAAAGTTGAAAATGTGAGCTTGGGCAAATTATTCAACAAGCTCATTAAAATGAAAACAAAGAAACTAAATGCTACTGAGCCAAAAATTACTGTTTAAGATGCAAGAAATATCAGTATTTGTATGTAGGTAAGAACCAAAAGAGGAGGAAAAGATGATTGTATTTCATGGGCAGTGGATTACCGATGTAGTGAAGGCCTTGGGAAGAGTGACACTGTCAGACCCAGGAGTCATGTGCTCATCAGAGACAGGAGAGAGACGGGTTTTCCATAGGAGTGAACTAAAAGCTAACTGTTTTATTTTCTGAATGACCTTTTTTTTTCTGTTTGTCCTACTAGGCCAGGGTATTTGTTGAGATTAAGGGGGAAAAAAAAAGAAAAGCTAGCTATCCGTGAGACTATAGGAATGTGATACAGCTTAGAAATTATGATTGCTAATCTGTTTAACACCTTGTATTGGTACTTTTATAATGATCCCCCCGCTTTTCCAAAACAGGATATTTATAAGTTTATTTCAGTTAAAATTTTATTTTGGGGGAATTCAAAAAATGAGTATATATTTTTCTTTACTTTCTTCTTTAATTAATACATCCAGTACCTTACATATTTACCCCTTTTGGATGTGTATAAGAACATTTAAGTTCTACTTTCTTAATAAATTTTGTTACACGTTACATTGTTATCAACTGTAGTCCAAGTTCTAGATTTTGTAACTGGAATTTTGTATGCTTTTACCAACCTCTCTATTCCTCCCACCTCCCCAGCTCCTGGCAATAACTTTTTCACTCTCTGTTAATAAGTTTGACATTTTTGTGTGTGGGTGGTTTCCATATATAAGTGATACTATGAAGTATCTGTCTTTGTCTTAGAATAATGACCTGAAAGTCCACCCATGTCACAAATAACAGGATCCCCTTCTTTTTAAAGGCTGAATAATAATGTTATATATTATAATATATATTAGGTATAACAATAAACCAACATATAATATATAATGAATTCTATTTTAATATATAACAAATTATATATTATAAGTATTATACATACACATATTTTTTATCCATTCATCAGCCAACAGACAGTTAAATGGTTTTTATACCCTGGTGATTGTTAATAATGTTGTTAATATGGCAGTACAAGTATCTTTTGAAGATAATGATTACATTTCCTATGGATATGTCTATATATACATATATAGACACACACACACAAATATATATACACACACACACACACACACACACACACACACACACATATATACACACACCAAGAATTGGGCTTGCCTGGCCATATGGTAGCTTTATTTCTAATTTTCTGAGGAACTTCCATACTGTTTTCTGTAGGGGCTGTACCAATTTGCATTCTTATTTCCTGTGTAAAAGTGATCTCTTTTCTTCAGATCTCCATCAACACTTGTTATCTATTGTCTTTTTTATAAAAGCCACCCTAACAGATGAAAGGTGATAGCTCATTGTAATTTTGATTTGTATTTCTTTGATAATTAGTGATGTTGAGCACTTTTTTTATATACTTGTTGACCATTTAAATGTCCTCTTTGGGAAAAAAAGTTTATTCAGGACTTTTGCCCATTTTTTACTGTTATTTTATTTATTTATTTATATTTGATTTTTTAGTTGTTTGAGTTCTTTATGGATTTTTAAAGTTAACTCCTTATAGGACATATAGTTTGTAAATATACATTTTTATTCCATAGGTTGCCTTTTCATTTTGTTGGTGGTTTCTTTTTTGGTAAAGAAGCTCTTTAATTTGATGTAGTCCTAAATGTTTATTTTTGTGTTTGTTGCGATTGCTTTCAGTGTGAAATCTAAAAAAAAAAAAAAATTAAAAAAAATAAATGAAAGATTGATAAGACTGATAAAGTAGCTTATCTCCTATGTTTTCTTTTGGAGTTTTACAATTTCAGGTATTTATTTATTTATTTGTATTAATTTATTTATTTATTTACGAGAGAGAGAGAGAGAGAGAGAGAGAGAGAGAGAGAGGGAGAGAGAGAAAGAGAGACAGAGAGAGTGCGCCAGACAAGAAGGGAGAGAGATGAGAAGCATCAACTCATAGTTGCAGCACCTTAGTTGTTCATTGATTGCTTTCTCATATGTGCCTTGACTGAAGGGCTCCACACAAGCTCCTGATCCCTTGTTCAAGCCAGCAACCTTGGACTTTAAGTCTTCGATCATTTTATGACACCATGCTCAAGCTGGTGACCCTGCAGTCAAGTTGGCAAGCCTGTGCTCAAGCTGGATGAGCCTGTGTTCAAGCCAGAAACCCCAAAGTTTTGAACCTGGGTTTCAGTGACCCAAGTCAATTTTAAATCCACTGTCTATATCAATCTGGTCAAGCATAATTTTAGATCTTGAATTTAAGTACTTATTCAATTTTGAGTTGGCTTTTGTATATAAAGATAAAAGTTCAGTTTTATTCCTTTGCATGTGGCTCTCCTGTTTTTCCAACACTATTGGAAAGATAATTTTTTTCCAATTGTATATTATTGACTTCTTTATCATGTTAAGTGACCATATAGGTTTATTTTTTATCTTTCTATTTTATTATTGATCTGTGTGTATGTTTTGATTTTCATAGTTTTGTAATATAATTTTAAATCAGAAGTGTGATACCTCTCATTTTTTTTATATTTTTTAAGATTGTTTTTGACTATTCAGGGTTTTTTTGGTTCTTTAAATTTTATTTTTATTTTTTTTAAATTATTACTATGCATATTAATAAATAAGCAACAAAATATACAATATCTCCATATAAATTACCTTAGCTGTTTAAAACATTGTTGCTGAAAATCTGATCATAGGTATCATTTTCCCCATGGGCCAGGTAAATTTTCACTGAGAAAATGCTATTTTGTTATTTCTACCTTTACTTTTCACCCTGGCTAGCTATTTTCTAAAAGCATAGCTACATTAGTTATCTATTGCTGAGTTATATATTACGCAGAACATATCCATACTAATTCATATAGTTTCTAAAGGACAAGAATCTGAGAGTGTTTTATCAAGGTGGATCTGGCTCACCGTCTTGCATGAAGTATCAGTTAGGTTTTCAGTGTAGGCTGTTGCTCTGAATTTAGTTGGGCTGTTTGGTTCTCTTCCAAGCTCACCCATTTGGCTGTTGGGGGAAAGTTTCAGTGTCTTACCTCTTTATTGAGTCTCGCTGTAAGCTTTCTCATGACATGGCTTCCCTTATAGTCAGAAGAAAGACAGAGACAGAACTGTGTGTTAATGAAGCCATAGTTTTTTTTATAGTTGCAAAATTTCCAGACTGAATAGATGCAGGGTATTTGTTTTTATAGCTGTAGAAAACCAGAACTGAACAGTGATTAAAAAGTTAAAGATGGATTATATTAGTGACTATTGCAATAAGGAAAAAATGTCAGTATAAAAATGGGTTCAATTCCAATTACAGCATGGTAAGTAGTAATTTTTAACTAAGAGGCAAAGTGGATAGAATATTACTAAGAAGGTATATCAAAGGTAAGGGTGTTCTGATGAAAGTGACCTAACAGGATTCTTGGTGAAGACCAGCCAGAGTGATGAGACATCATCTGGAGATGGCGGAGGAAGTGATACCTGATTAAATATTCAGGGTGATCAATTATTGAGGGTTGGAGATTTTTACTAAATTGTTAAAACTGGATTTTACAAGGAATTACACAGACTGGTCTAGGAGAAATTTAGTTAAATAAGGAATCTTTGTCATAACCTAATCTTAAATTCACATCGAATCATTTTCCCCTGGTTATTGGTCACACAGAACAACACTGGAACAATTGAGAGGGGTTAAAAGAGTATAAATCAGAGTTTGTAGGGACCATTATAAGTCATCTGGGAGACTGGCTACCATAGTGCCCCTTACTTAGTATTGGCCCGATAATAATACAATGATTTTGGAAAATGAAAGTTGACTAATGTATACAAACAAACTTTAAAATTCAATAAAAATTGCCAGCACTATTTCATCTTTAAAATATTCTTTGCTTATGAAAGAGTATGCATCAATTTTTTTAAAAAAAATAAAAAGTAACAAATATTCTTAAAGTAAAAAAGAAATATTTCAAATTTTGTAGTCAAACGGATCATTAAATGCAGGACTGCTGGCTTGGGACTTCACAGCTTTTAAACAAAAATCACTAATAATGTGTATTTCAGTTTAAAATTTTCTTTTGAAAGCTGTTACATTGTATATTTAAAAACTCAATATAATAAATGTAAAAGAGATTGCTAAATAAATAAAATCTAATATAGCCTGACCAGGCGGTGGCGCAGTGGATAGAGCATCGAACTGGGATGTGGAGGACCTAGGTTCGAGACCCCGAGGTCGCCAGCTTGAGCACAGGCTCATCTGGTTTGAGCAAAAACTCACCAGCTTGAATCCAAGGTCACTGGCTTGAGCAAGGGGTTATTCAGTCTGCTGTAGCCCCACAGTCAAAGCACATATGAGAAAGCAATCAATGAACAACTATGATGTCGCAACAAAAAACTGATGATTGATGCTTATCTCTCTTCATTCCTGTCTGTCTGTCCCTATTTATCCCTCTCTCTGACTCTCTGTCTCTGTAAAAAATAAAAAAAATAAAATCTAATATATTATTTTACAAACATTTTTATTTACGTTTACAAAACTAGTAAAAATAAATGATGCATCATGTTTTAATATAAAGGAATTTTTATTTCTTTTTAGATTTCTTAAAATAAGAT
Organism: Saccopteryx bilineata; assembly: GCF_036850765.1. Classification (NCBI taxonomy): domain Eukaryota; kingdom Metazoa; phylum Chordata; class Mammalia; order Chiroptera; family Emballonuridae; genus Saccopteryx; species Saccopteryx bilineata. The sequence goes on from NC_089495.1 coordinate 82,255,197, forward strand.
GTAATAATGCCTGAATTGAAGATGTTACTATTTTTATTAATCCTCCTATAAATAACATAGTTAGTCTTTATTTCTACAAGAGCTATATAAAGTATTGGCATTTATTTGTTCTTTATTTTTAATATTAATAACTAAAATTTAACATTTCTTTCACCTTTTTAAAAATATAAATATCTTTAAGGCTATAAGTTTCTATCAAGTCCTACTTCACCTTCAAAACATAATTTTATAACCTCCATTAAGAATACATCTTTTGTTCAGTTTTTTAAATTTCATTAATAATACATCTGTTCACACTAAAGATATATAGACAGAATATTATCTCTTCCTTTTTTTAAATTTTCTTGATTTTATTGGGGTGATACTGGATAATAAACGTATATTTTCAGGTGTACAGTTCTATAACATATCATCTGTCTATTGTATTGTGTGTTCACCACCCCAAGTCAAGTCCTTTTTCATCACTATTTATAACTCATTTGCTTTCTTCTATCTTTCCCCCCAACCTCCTTTTCATCTCTTTATCATCATATATCTGTCAGTATCTATAATTTGCTTATTATTTATTTTTTCTTTATGGTTTATTTCTTTTCTTTTCTTCTTTTTTCTTTAATTTATTTTTTTATGATGTGAGAGGCAGGGAGGCAGAGAGACCCACATGTACCCTGACTGAGATCCACCCAGCAAAGCCCCTATCCAGCAGTGCTCACCCATCTGCAGCTGCTGATGGCAGTGCCTGAGGCAAGGCCATGGAGCCATGCTCACTGCCTAGGGTCAATTTTGCTTGAACTGTTCTAGCCATGACTGCAAGAGAGAATGAGAGAGAAAGAGAGAGAGGGAAAGAGAGAGAGAGAGAGAAGGAGGAGGAGGGGTACAGGTAGAGAAGCAGATGGTTGCTTCTCCTGTGTTCCCTGATGAGGAATTGAACCCAGGATTTCCACAGCCAGGCCAACGTTCTGCTGAGCCAACTGGCCAAAGCCCTTTATGGTTTATTTCAAAATTAAATTCAGTAACATCTGATACAAGAACTTGCAGAAATATTGTAAAACATTTTTATAATAGAAAAAATTGTTAATCAGTTAGATGTATAGATATTCTTGAAAAAAATCATATGCTCTTTTTTTAAAGTGAACATTTCAATATATAGCTATTTCAAGCTTCTCTAAAAAAACTAATTTGTGTGTGGAGAAAGTGAATTATAAAATTGTTTAACTTACATATATTACCATGTTTGACAATTATTTTTGGTAATTCTGTTGGTTTTGCTTTGTATAACCAGAGGTTACTTTTTAATTATATTTGTGTTTATTATTTTTATATTTCTTAGTGGGTTATTTTATTGTATCTAACCATTTATCTTTATTTTAATTAATGAATTTAGTTTTAATATTTACTTTGAAATATCTCTTTGTTAATCTCTATGTTATATAATTTTATTTTTATTATTAATATTATTTATAGTTCATGTATGTCATATCTCTTAATTTATCATTTCTTACAAGAAATATTTTATATTTTATTTTCATATTTATTGTAATAGTAGGTTCAATAAATCTATCCAATTTGAAATCTAATCTGATTATATTTTCCTTTAGTAAGTTAGTTTAAACAATTTATATTTAGATACTGATAGACATATTTGCATACGATAGACATTTTGGACTTATATCTTCCACTTTAATTTGTGCTTTTCATATGATGTATTTTTTTCTTCATTTTCTTTGCTGTATGCTCTTAGATTTTATATCATTTTTATATTGCTATATTTACTTTTGTAGAAAATGTATATTATACACACACTCCTATTAAGTGGTTATCTGTACTTATTAAATAAGCATACATAATTATCAATTTCTGTAAGAAAATTAAAGTTTGTAATTTATTATTCCAAATTAACTTAAATTTTACATTCTCATTCTCATCTCGAAGTTATCTTTTTATAAAAATGTTTAAATAGTTTATCAATTTAAATGACAATATATTTGCTCATCATTGTTTATTCTATTTCACAGCTTTCTCTTGAACTTACTGTTATTTTCTTTGAAGTACACGCTTTTCTAGGTCTTTCAATGAGAGTCTAAAACTATGTCTAATATTTCCTTACCTTTAAATGACGAAAAATCTATATGGCAGAGGAAATTTATTCCCTAAATTTAGTTTTCTTCTATGTCAAGTAGAAATAAGGACTAATAAGCAAAAAGCTCACCAGCTTGGACCCAAGGTTGCTGAGTTGAGCAAGGGGTTTCTCAGTTTGCTGAAGGCCTGTGGTCAAGGCACATATGAGAAAGCAATCAATGAACAACTAAGGCACCACAACAAAGAATTGATGCTTTTCATCTCTCTCCCTTAGTGTCTGTCTGTCCCTATCTGTTTCTCTCTTTGTCTCTGTCAAAATAAATAAATTTTACAGTGACATAGCTAGCTTTTCCCAACCTAACTACCCTTACCTCTTCTTTTAAGCAAATCATCATCATTTTTATTTTCTTGTATATCTTACTAAAATTCAACAAAATCTATTTATAAATTCTTACTTAAAGTTTTTTGCACACAAAATACATTATATAGACTGTAATAAATTCTGCTATTTTTCTACAGTATTTGACAGATGTGTTCTCTGTCTTTTTTTACAATGGCATGGCAGTGTATTATTATGCCATATTTGGTTGCTCTAAGGTACTATTAAGCAACACCTTGTTTCACTTTTTTTTTGCTAAACTACAATTCTAATATCCAGAAAAACTCAGTTTATTCAATATCATTGTATAAATTCAAAACATATTCATAAAAAATACCTTAAGGATCAGATTGCACAGAAATAGGTAAATGTATTTGAAATTTGATGTATGTTGCCAAAACACTCTCAAGTGATAAGAATTTGTCCTTATGCTATCAATGCATAATTATATATATATATATACACACACACACACACACACACACACACACACACTCACAGAAGGTGTGAAATTTTAAATATGGGGAACTTTGCCAAGTGTTGGATTTAAAATTTTATATCTTGTATATTAATTTAATTTATTTTATGAGTGGAGTTGAACATAGTTTATATATAGTAGAGACATTTTATTTTCTTTCATGTGTACTAAATATTGATATACTTTGTAATTTTTCTATTGTCGTTGGTACTTTCTTATGATTTTTATATGAGCTCAATATACAGTGTGTCCATAAAGTCATGATGCTCTTTTGACCAGTCACTGGAAAGCAACAAAAAATGATAGAAATGTGAAATCTGCACCAAATAAAAGGAAAACTCTCCCAGTTTCATACCTATTTAGTGTAGTTTGATGTGGGTTCACACACAGACTTTTTTGGGCTCCTTAGGTAGTAGCTATCCCATATATCCTCTACAGACTCGTCACTGACTGATGGCCTACCAGAACGGGGTTTCTTCACCAAACTACCAGTTTCCTTCAACTGCTTATCCCTCTGAGTAATGTTATTCCTATGTGGGGGTGCTTCGTTATAAATGTACTGATATTCACATTGCACTTTGGTCATGGATTCGAATTTAGCGAGCCACAGAACACACTGAACTTTCCTCTGTACCGTCCACATCTCAACTGGCATGGTCGTGGGCTGCTCCGCTGTGTACATGGTGTTACATCATCATCTGCACATGCGCACATGCTGCCACATCATCCTACAGAAACTGGGAGAGTTTTCCTTTTATTTGGTGCAGATTTCACATTTCTATCGTCTTTTGTTGCTTTCCTGTGACTGGTCAAACGTGCACCATGACTTTACAGACACACTGTATTTTCTTCCCATTTAATAAATTATAATTAAATTCTACTTAAGAATTTTTATATATAGTTTTAAAATTTTTATATAATAAATTTATTCATCTGCATTTTTTAATGCTGCTTATGTTTTTAGGTTGAAATATTTTCCTCTCCAACTATAAATATAAAGTCATTTATGATTTCTTCCAGTACATTTATGGCTTTCAAACCATCTTCTAAATATTTCCTCAAATATTATAGATACAATGTCTTGGCTGTTTTAAAATAGTTGAAACTGGATTTTGCATATAGTACTCACTAAGGATACCAATAAATCATGTGAGCTAAATGATAATGAATTTAAAGGAGGAAGAAAGTCATGTAGGCTAAGAAAGTAAGGACAGGCATTTTCTCCAAAATATACATCATACAACTTTTATTCCTGGTAGGTGCTCCTAGTATAAAGAAGATCATCCTCCATCAAAAGCTTTCTATTGTAAGTATTCTTTTTTTTTGTTTTCCTTCTGTTAATTGCTAAGATTTTTCTCTTATCTGGATTTTTAGACTTTATCTCTCATTAAAGTCTAAAACTTCACTGGCATATTTTAAACTTTCATTCATAAGCATATATCCTATTCTGTTACTATGATATGTTGGGTGTGTGTTTTATTTATTGTACTTGATATTTAAACTGTGTTTTTTCTTTTTTTTCTTTTTGACTTGAGGAGTTCTTGTAAAATTTAAGTGATGACTTCTTCAACATAACCAGCATTCCTATGCTTTTCTTTTGAAATTATTAACTTAGAAGGTGATACATACTTTATTTTCAGATAATTTATGACTTCTTGTTTCTACTGTTATATATTGTTTTTTTCTTCACTTTAATAATTTTATATATATATATATTATTTTTGTATTTTTCTGAAGCTGGAAACGGGGAGAGACAGTCAGACAGACTCCCGCATGCGCCCGACCGGGATCCACCCGGCACGCCCACCACGGGGCAATGCTTTGCCCCTCCGGGGCGTCACTCTGCCGTGACCAGAGCCACTCTAGCGCCTGGGGCAGAGGCCAAGGAGCCATCCCCAGCTCCCGGGCCATCTTTGCTCCAATGGAGCCTTGCTGCGGGAGGGGAAGAGAGAGACAGAGAGGAAAGAGGGGGGGGTGGAGCAGCAAATGGGTGCTTCTCCTATGTGTCCTGGCCGGGAATCGAACCCGGGTCCCCCGCACACCAGGCCGACGCTCTACCATTGAGCCAACCAGCCAGGGCCAATAATTTTATATTTTTAATGGGGCGACATCAATAAATCAGGATACATATATTCAAAGATAACATGTCCAGGTTATCTTGTCATTCAATTATGTTGCATACCCATCACCCAAAGTCAGATTGTCTTCTGTTACCTTCTATCTAGTTTTCTTTGTGCCCCTCCCCCTCCCCCTTTCCTTCTCCCTCTCCTCCCTCCCCCCATAACCACCACACTCTTATCAATGTCTCTTAGTCTCACTTTTATGTCCCACCTACGTATGGAATAAATAGAGCAAAAAATCATCAGATTTTTATGGAACTATAAAAAATCCCGAATAGCCAAAGCAATCCTAAAGAAAAAGAATGAAGTTGGGGGTGTTACAATACCTGACTTCAAACTATATTATAGGGCCACGACAATCAAAACAGCATGGTATTGGCAGAAAAATAGACACTCAGACTAATGGAACAGAATAGAAAACCCAGAAATAAAAAACCACATATATATATATAGTCAAATAATTTTTGATAAAGGGGCCAACAACACACAATGGAGAAAAGAAAGCCTCTTCAATAAATGGTGCTGGGAAAACTGGAAAGTCACATGCAAAAGAATGAAACTGGACTACAGTTTGTCCCCTTGTTCTAAAATTAACTCAAAATGGACCAAAGATCTAAACATAAGACCTGTTATATATTCTTCATCCTTGTTTTGCTTTGAGAATAGATAAAAGGTATCAGAGTGTGATCTTACTCTGCCATTTAAACCATAAGCCTTAAAATTATCTTTTAACTATTTATTAGTATTTTTAAATCACAATTCATATATACTAAGTTTTTCTCACTTTATAATTTTTTCTTCCTTTAAAAATCTCTCATTAAAGTCTAAAACTTTGCCGACCAGGCAGTGGCACAGTGTATAGAGCATCAGACTGGGACATGGAGGACTCAGGTGCGAAACCCCAAGGTCACCAGCTTGAACGTGGGCTCATCTGGTTTGAACAAGGCTCACCAGCTTGAGCCCAAGGTCGCTGGCTCAAGCAAGGGGTCACTCAGTCTGCTGAAGTCCCCTGGCCAAGGCACATATAAGAAAGCAATCAATGAACAATTAAAGTGCTGCGACAACAAACTGATGCTTCTCAACTCTCTCCCTTCCTGTCTATCCCTATCTGTCCCTCTCTCTGTTTCTCTCTGTCTCTGTCACAAAAAAGTCTAAAACTTTAATGACATATTTTAAACTTCATTTATAAGCATATATTCTATTATGTTGCATTCCCTTTGTATTCAGCCATTACATTTTTATACCTTTAATTGTTCGGATTAATATATACTATGCTAATGATAGTCATGCGTGTATATTTGCTTGAAATGTAAATGAGAGTATTTGGGAAAAAACGTACAAGTTGGAAATGTTTAGGGTAATCAACATGCTATTTGAAATAAAGCAGAGAGAATAGTATACTATAAATATTAAAAGGAGCACAGTATCCTGTGATCAAACCCTAACAAGAGTCTCTCTGAGGAGTCAAATCTGAAATAAAATCTAAAAAACAAAAAATACAAAGAAAATGCTGTTTTGAACAATTTACTAAGGACAGAATTATATAAACATAAAATTTAAAAGAAGCAAAAACAGATTGAAGAAGTGGAACAAACAGAAAAATCTGTAAAAAATTAATTCCCAGGACAAGAATGTTCAAGCATGATAATAGTATTAAGCAGGCGAAGAGAAATGTGTGTCATCTGGACAAGAAAAGAAATATGCAAATGTAATCTTCACTCAAGAATCTGCATGTTAACAAGCACAGCTGAGCAACTAATCAGTCTAGAATATCCCAATGCATTGTTTCTTGCTGTAGTAGGAATGACCTACATGGAGATGTTTTACTGAAATATAAATATGTAAATGAAAAAATTGAGGCAGTTGTTTTAAGACACTGGATTCTTTAAAAGGCGTAAAAACACTGAATAATGACTAATAAGAAGTCTGTGTTCTAATACTTTTTGTTTACCAGTAGAAATTAACAATTCCCCCTTTAATCTTCCTTTTTCTTTTCCACACATAAACAATAGAAAATACAAGGTTGCAATGTCTTTTTATCTCTCAGCAGACAGAAGTTAAAGCATATGAACAAGGATACATTTAGTTACAAACCATGCCAGCCCAAATGGAAAATAAAAATCACTTTTTCATACAAACTAGTGAAAATATTAGTAGACATTTCCTTGGAAATACATAAAGTGAAAAGTAAATTACTTAAATTGACTAGTACGTATTGGATCTCTAGTTTGTGTCAGATATTTCGGATCAATCAGCATGCAGAACAAACTTAGCTGACTCTCTTTAAAAAGCTTACATTTTGGTAGAAGACAATTTATCAATAAACAATATGACAATATGTTAAGTACACAGTATGACAGAAGATATTATATGTTAAGGACTATGGGATAAACAAGTAGACAATGCTTTACTGAGAAGATATTATTTGACCCAAGATTTGGATAAGATGAGATAATTGGTTGGGTATGTGTATATATAAGTGACAGGGGTACCAAGCACAGACAACTCTGGTATAATGGCATGAACGCAATCATAAATATTTTCAACATAATAAAAGTAATGTTGATGATGTGACATGATGGAGGGGATAGCTAATGCTATGATGGTAATAATTTTGCAGTTATAAGTGTATCAAATTATCATTTTGTATACCTTAAATTTACATAGTGATATAGGTTAATTATATCTCAAGAAAGCTGGAAAAAGAAAATTAATAATAAAGAGAAAAAAATTGTTCCTGGCATTTTTATGGAAGAGATGAAGCCAATGTGACTGAATGGACCGATTGGGCAGTGGGGTGGGGAATTTGTAGAAGATGAAATCTGAAATACAGTGAGGTTCATATCATATGGATAAGGTTTCTCCATCTCTGCACTATTAGACTGCATAACTATTGTGAGCATTGTAAAATACCTCACACTTTTCTAGACCTCACCCAATGAGTGCCAATAGAATCCACTATTGATGGAGTGATAATCAGACTTGTCTTCAGATGTAGCCCAATGTCCCTTTAAGGTAAACTGATCTCACTTGAAAATCCACTGAGGCAGGGCTTTGTTAACCAATGTATAAACATTATATAAATTTTGTTTTATTCATAGTAAAATGGGGAATTATTGGAGAATTTGAGTCCATAGCTTACATTTTAAAAAACTTATTATCCTGTTTACTTCTCTGAAAGTAGATTTGTAGAGCAGTAGGAGAAATGGGGAGAAACCAATTAGGAGACTAGCGTTCTAATCTAGGCAAGAGAAGTTAGAGGAACTCACCAAGTTTTAAGCAGTAAAATGGTATGAGTAGAGCTAATGTGACTTTCTAAAATTTTAGATGTGGGATATGGGAAAAATTGAGAAGTCAAAGTTAATGACAATGTCTTTGACCTGAACAATTGGAAGGATGGAAATGCCATCAAATATGACAGTCAAATTAATATAAAATATAATTAAGATCTTTTAATATTTCAGTGATTTTTCTTAAGTAAACTTGAATCTGCACTTCTTAAATCTTAGATTAGAATCTGTTATAATTTTAAGATATTACTCATCCTTGTTACACTTTTGTTCACTTGAAATTTGCTTCTCTATTATTCTAAATAATGAAAATAATATATGCCAATAACTTGATCAAAATGAAACTAATCTCTTATTTAAATTAAAAAAATAAATTTGTTTTTAGAAAGATATATATATTTTTAGAAAGATATATATATATATAGAGAGAGAGAGAGAAGAAGAAGAAGAAGAAGAAGAAGAAGAAGAAGAGGAAGGAGAAGGGGAGGAAGAAGGAGAAGGAGAAGGAGAAGAAGAAGAAGAAGAAGAAGAAGAAGAAGAAGAAGAAGAGAAGAAGAAGAAGAAGAAGAAGAAGAAGAAGAAGAAGAAGAAGAAGAAGAAAGAAGAAAGAAGAAGAAAGGAGAAGGAGAAGGAGAAGAAGAAGAAGGAGAAGGAGAAGGAGAAGGAGAAGGAGAAGGAGAAGAAGAAGAAGAAGAAGGAGAAGGAGAAGAAGAAGAAGAAGAAGAAGAAGAAGAAGAAGAAGAAGAAAAGAAGAAGAAGGAAACATCAACTCATAGTAGTTGCTTCCCCTCTGTGTCTTGATGGGGCCAGCCTGGGGTCACAAATCTGCCACTTCAGCATTCCAGGTCAATGCTTTGTCCACTGAGCCACCACAGGTAAGGCAAAAGTAATATTTCTTTATGTAATTTTGTTCATATTAACTTTTGTATTTCAACTCTTCATATTAAAAAACTTACATTAATAAACATTTCTTTTAAACCTAACGGTCAACACTGAGTAAACTGGATGGATGTAGAAAATCTGCCTAACAAACATCTTATTGGAAACTAGAAATCCTCTATAGATTCCCCAACAAATTACTCTTTAACCAAACATTCCTTTTTATTAGACTCAGAGAAGAATGAATGGTGAAATTTGAATTTTGTATTTTCTCTTTTTAATAAAACTTTCTCTAAAACCAACTTTCCATTCTTATATGACTTTATTATCTAAATATTGAGACATTATATTTATAGGCAAATTTCATATGGTTTCTCTACCCCAGACAGATATTCTCAAAGCCTTGTATGTGCTGAAACATTTGGGAAGCACCAAGTAAAAGGTATAGATTCTAAATTTTCTTAACTCAATTTGGATATGTATATATATATTTTTAATGTGTGACATCTAGAAGATGCATGTCTAATATTCTAAAAAATGCATTTTGAGAAAGGCTAATAATCCTATCAAATCTGTAATATCTAATCTAGGACTTTTAAATTGTCATGTCTTCATATTATTTGGCCTTTGAGCAAATAAGTGTTCTGCTTGAGTTCCTTATTCTTTTGCTTCTGCATACTCTACTTGTGCTCTTCCTCATATAATCATATTTTCTTAAATTAGTGTTTGGCCTATCTAATCCTTAAATATGGTAATTTTGTAGAATTCTGTTTTCGGCATCTTTAAAAAATGATCTATAGAATATTTTTCAACCCCACCACTACAGTTCTCTTTTCTACATTCATGGCTGCTGATTCTACAGTTTTATTCTGACTTTTGAATCTTTTAATTTTAATAATTTTTTTTACCTGTTTGTGTAGTTATCTCCATCTTTATATACAAATTGTAATGTTTCAAATTGTATTTTTCTAACCCTTCTCCAAATCTTTCATTCTGCTATTTTTACTAGCATCAAAATACTTTTGTCTACCATACTAAAACTAATAGATAATTCTAATTTCCCTTGTCATTTATTCATAATGTTCAACTGAACTTCAAATTTTTTGGATTTAACTTTAATGTCATTTTCAAGTTTATTTTGGTTCAATTGTATTGTTATATTACTTCCCGTAATCATCTTTATTGTAAATTGTTAACAGTCTTTTAGTTAGAGTCTATTTCAAGCCTTCTCTGAACAAATCCCTCTAGTAATGCCATGTTCTATGCATCTCTCACTGTTATGGGCTGAACACTGAACGTGCTTTCTCTAAATCTTTGTTTGTTGAAAATAATCTAATAATTTCAAAAACACTACTTCCTGTCATGAATTTTTATCTTTCTATTCAGCATCTATCCTGTTCTTCTCTAGCTATCCAAAACACTTTGTGTTCCTACTGATACGCTTACCATTCTACTCATTTTAGGAAAACTAGTTGTTCATGTCTCTGTCCTTTTAGATTGTAAGCAACATGGTACTATGAAAATAGTAGTTGGATTTGGGATAACACATACACTGTTTGGTTTTGTGAATATAATCACTTCACAAATATGCACCTTCATTTATTTATTTTTAAAGTGATAATTTTGCCGTGAATTTTAATAACATAGCATACACGAGAATTAATAGCACAGTGTTTTAAAATTCAACTATACTTAAACTCCAAAAAATCTCATCTTCTTTTATATACTCTTTAGAACATTTACAAATGCCAGCCATATATTAGATGTTTAACTAACAAGAGTGCAGCTGTTTCTCCTTTGCATTCTTTTTCAATGATAATAAAGACAGATACTTATTTGTGTGATTGGTGTTGCTCTTTATAGCACAATATTGTATGAAGAATAGACACTTATTGTCTGTTAGGTTTTTCATAACCAAACCTTTTATTTGGCATAATTCACAAATAAAGTATTTTTACAACAAAACTAACAAATTCAACTGTTAAATAAATAACATATTTTTAAATCATTTTTTAAGGAATTCTGTTCATAGCTCAAGGACAGATAACAATCATTAGCATTTATTGACCTTTTGCAGTAGTAATTTAATCTTTTGGAGAACAAAGTTGATTAATCACAACTTGACATATTGAAATTTAACATAATCTTTTCCCAAAGTGCTTATAGAACAGCAACTTCTAGGACATTTAATGTAATACTTAAGGTATATATTACAAATAAAATGTGTTCAGCAAAGTCTTCCAGAAATTTAAGGTTACCAATATTGGTAAAGTCATAAATTTGGGAATGACGTTGCTAGAGCATATGCTTTAATCTAATATCCATGCATAAAATCTAGGATAATTATAGTTAATAAGTTAAAAGAAAGAGAAAGGTGAGTGTATAATAATAATGAACTTTCAGTCGACTCTATCAGTGGGAGAGAGATTTTTAAAATGTGGCTGATATTGAGGATTACCACATTTAGCAAACATTCAACATCATCTTCTGATAGGAAGAGGCTGGAACACTAAACACTTTATTTTCAGACCCTATTAGTGAATTTTATAACTTTGTATTAATAAATTATACTTACAGCAAACTTAAATTTGGAACTGAACAAGTAGTGAGAAAGACACAGCCCTGGAAATTTCAGATTGTGCCAGAGGTGGTGAAATTCTTGCAGCTCCAAATCAGCAGAAAATTTTCTGATTTGAATAAAAAGGCCATGGATCTTGCACCAGTATTTGTAGCAGGAATCTACTAATTTTGCGTGCTGATTCTTTGTTTTGTGGTTTCTGAATTTGACAGGGAACAGCTTCTAAGGAAGCCTATTTAATGTACGCTGGCATTAGAAATCAGAGTAAGTGTCCTTAAACACACAAAAGTAAGCAGTTTAACACTCTGAGATCAATCTGCCATACTTACTTTAGCTGAAGTGAATTTTGTTCTCTTGACTAATAGCAAATAGCATCAGAGATTTAACTATATATAATACAGAACTCTGGATTTCATAATCTAGATAAATTGGTTAGAAGACATTCAAGTGTGTGTTTGTTTTGTGTATAGGATATTGGCTATTCATGCTATACAATGACCAAAAAATCAAGATAGTATCTTAAGTTGTGAAAACAGAGTTTCTACTGAGGGCTAGGCTGTGACAGTATTGCAGCTGCTGTAGTAAAGGGTTATGGAGAAAATGATGCTTATTCTGCAGGTTGTTAAATTATTTTCAGGGCTCAGTTTCACCTGGTCTCTCATCTGAAATTTATTAGAAAAGAGTTGAACCCTGTGATGTGTGACGTGGACATTTGGATAGAATTAAATAACACTGAATAACACAACCCCCTCAAAGTCTATGGCTCTGCGTTGTCAATATAAGAGGATCGTTCAGCCTTTGTCTTTGAAGGCAGTCCCTGCTTATGTTGCAATGGCCTTACTTAAAGTCAAGGCTTCCCTTGGTACTCCGAGGGATACCAGTTCTCCTCTCCCAATTTTATCATTTCTTACTGCATCAGAACTTCAAACTGCCACTCAGTGGGCAAAAAATGTCTGACCAGAATATAAAAAAAATGTTTTAAATAGTAAATAACACAAAATGTTTCTTCAGAAGCCTGGGAAATTTTATGGTGGTAGATATGAAATGAGTTGAAAAGAAGCAAGGATACTATTAAATTGATCTGCTTTGTTAAAGAAAAGAGAGTTTGAGATAAATGAACAGAGATTGTGAATTATATATCCTATTCTCATATCTGTTTCATCTTTTTACTTGATTAGTAGATTGAACCAAGAATCAAACTTAGTTTCTGATTACTGAGGTTGTGGTGTCTGCAGTTATTTGTTATAATAAAATGAAAGGAACTAAAAATTTGAACAAATACAAAGAAAATCACAAATATAAAGAATTCATCATATGTAATTTATTTTACTATCCCACAATTATGTGCTTGGTGGGTTAAGAAATATTTCATCCTCACTGACATTGAGGAACATATTGCATAATTAGTATTATTGAAAATACAGTATTGCAATGATTGTTCTCTATATGACAAGAATAAATATAGAAAATGCTTGAAATTAAGTAATCAGTTTCTGTGGAGATGATGGATTCCTAAAATATTAGAGGCAAAGAAACATCACTTAACATCGATAGAAAAAATATATACACCATAACAGACAAGACTATAATTGAAATGCTTGGCACACTGTAATATTGGTGGTAACTAATTGTTGTTCCCTGCTCAGAAATATATGACCAGCCAGCTAAAAACATACTGTTTGCATAATCAAAATATAAATCTAAGTCTAATTAAAAGTAGAACAGACATGAATTATCACAATGAAGAGTTATGAACTTTCTTCCAATACTCAGACCTGGTAAGGTTCAGAAAGTCAGTATTACTCAATTGAAGGAAGGGAGAAGAGGTCAGGATTTAAGATTTAACAAAAGATCCTGATTAATATCTTAACTATGTATTGTAAACTTTTCTCTTAGTCTTTCATACAAAAAGAAACTTGGCCATTTACAAGTATATAAATATTCCTTCAAGGAATAAATATTTCCAGTTATTTGTTTAGTAATTTTTTGTGATATGGAAGTTGTCTGCTAGTTGTCTACTTGTCAAAGAAGTTTTTGGAATTGATCCTATGTCACCAGGAATTTTCAATATTCATTAATCCAACCAATAAGTAATTTTCAAGATCCTCAATATATCATAATAGACAAACTCAATAGCTAACGGAAATCTTACTTGGTTTCCTGACCTTTAGGGTAAGAGTAATAATTGTAAAATATAATAAGTGTAACCTCTGGAACCAGAATTCCTTAGCAAAATAGCAAAGTAATAACAATACTACATTACTAAGTGAACTGCATTAATAAGTGCAACTATTAAACACTTGAAAAGTGTAGATAGCATATTCACATTTAACTCATTGCATTGGTCAGAACAGAAGACAGATGTGTCTTACAAAATGATAGTGGAAAAATTAATGCATTTCCTGTATGAAACTATTCATTTGCTAAAGACTTTTTCTCCATTTTCTTGGAGAAAACACTAGCTGCAATTTGATTCAATTTATTAGTAAACAGCAATATAACCTCATTTTCCTTCCTGTGTATTATATTAACAATCCGGTTAAAGGTTCTAATTCACCCACAGGGACCTTGTTCATCTCACTTCCTCATAACATAGCATATTGGTCTATGACATTCATAGTACCCTGACCTGGTAAGATGAAAGAAGCAGGTACTCTGAATGAGTTGGTAAGATATATGCATTCTGGAGGCTGAGAGATAAGCCTCATGAAAATTCAGGAGTCTGCCTCCTGAGTAAAATTTCCAGGAGTCATGCATGTGTGTGTGAGTGATGTCAGGATATTTCTTAAAGAGATAAATGCAGATTGTAGCTGCATTCATCCACCACTATCACTAAAAGAGAAACACAATGTTGTTTAGATTTTTTTTTTTGGATAAGTTTGACTGTAGATAAGTATAGTGTTTTGAACCATTTCACTAAGCTGAAAGTCCACCAGCTTTTACAAGAACACAAAATAAGATTGTTTTCACTTTGTTTGGGGCTTCCAGACAACACAGTCACTACCAGTCCTCAGAACCCAATGAACAAAGTTAGAAAACAAGCAGTAAAATCAAGAATATTGATTAGGTTGCAAGGCAAAGACACAAAAGTCAATTTAACTCAAAATAAAATTTAAACACCCTGTATATGTTTTGGAAAATAGCTGAAAATTTGTTGCAATATTAGGAATGTATATACAGAAAATAAAATGAAGAAGTGACATCTAAAGTATATCAGTGTGAATCTTACAGATTTAAAATGAATAAATATTAGTTACTAATTGGAAAATAAAAATATATTAGACAAAGAGAGAAATGTACTATATAGAAAATAAGGTAGAGATTAGCCACACAATTTTAAAATCATTGTTTAGAATTAATGTGCAATACTTCTTCCTACTTATGGGTTGATTTAGGGCGCTGATTAGTACTTTACTGGTATTTGTCAACAACATTTTGATGTTTTACTTGGTAGAGGAGCTATCTCTTTCTTACTCACTGTCTGTGTTTAGCTCTGCTCAATTTCATATGCAGAATATTTTCACAATTGTGCTGGGCAGGAGTGGAATTTCTCCTTTGTTTCCCCTGTTGTTCTGGAGAGATGATTCAGACTTAGTTTCCATGTTATATGCAGAGAGTGATATCTTAATTTTCTTTTTGATGACTGTGATATTCTTTGCAATTATTTAACTCTAGCTACTTTTTTTGTAACAAAGACAGAGAGAGAGAGAGAGAGAGAGAGAGGGACAGATAGGACAGACGGGAAGGGAGAGAGATGAGAAGCATCAATTTTTTGTTGCAGCACCTTAGTTCACTGACTACTTTGACCGGGGGACTATAGCAGACCGAGTAACGCCTTGCTCGAGCCAGTGACCTTGGGCTCAAGCTGGTGAGCCTTGCTCAAACCAGATGAGCCCATGCTTAAGCTGATGACCTCGGGGTTTCAAACCTGGGTCCCCTGCGTGCGAGTCCAGCACTCTATCCACTGCGCCACTGCCTGGTCAGGATGTACTGTAGCTACTTTTTAATTTGCTTCTTATAATTTCCAAAGTGATGCCTCCTTTATAATATTGGTCTTTCAACAGTGATAATACATATATTTTTTGCGAATTATATTGTGTATTTAATGAAGTAGGTATATAATTTTCAGTTATGCATCTTTATCTCTTCTAAATCAATTCCATATCATTGTCATCAATGTGCCTCAATTTATTATTGCTGAAGAACCAAAAAATGTGTGATAAAACTTTCAGAAACATATTGTGTTTTATATATAAAAATGTGTTTATTAAAATTTGGAAGTAAACGTTGTGTTTCCAATTTTACAAATAAAAAAAATGCTATCCTCCTTTTGTTTCCTCTTTCTGCTGTCTCTATAGACATAAGGGAATGGCTGTAAAGAAAAGAAAAGCTTGGTCCTAAGTGAAGTAATTCAGTGACTCATTAGGAAATCTGTGTTCCATGTCCTCACGACTCTTGGTTTTGTGGGTTTGGAGGTTTTATCATCTAAAAAAGAAACTGAACCTGATTATCAGGAGTGGATAGGTAGGTAGTTAGGAAACCACCTGACATTTAAGCAGGCTGTTTTTGGTATTTTTGACATCCACTTGACTACGTTTAATGTTTAATAGCTAAGTTGAACAACCCAGAACTAAGATTTTGTGACCTAGGTCTCACATCTTTCACGAGGAAGGTCTGTAGATCAAGCCATCATGTGTATCAAGGCCATCAGAAGTTATGGCTGAACATTAAAGTAATCTAAAATAAACAATTAAGAGAGAAACTGTATCAAGTATAGTCCCAAGATCAGTTACCATGCAGTCTGTAGTTCAACTTCTAGCCTATCTCTTCAGTTTCACTTAAAAAAATGGTCCATCAAAATGCTAAAGAAACTCTTCTAGGAAGCTATAAGAAGAATAGATCTAAGCAATACAAGAGAAAGAAAGTGGATAAAGCTATGATGTCCTTATAACTCGAGCTATGAGAGTGCTGCCGGAAAATTGTTCTCAGCTGTCAAGTCTCTTTTGGACTTCTTTCCCTTTTGAAAACTGTATCATGTCCCTTTTCCTGGTCATTTTGTACTCAATGACTAATAAACATAAGGTATAAAGACCTAGTCCTTCTCACCCAAATGGCAACAACTCTGAAGAGAGCTCCCTATATCAATGTCTGGTTTTTTGAGAAAACCAAAGGACTTACAAAAAAATTATTATGTGCCTAACAATATTCCAAAATTTTAGATGTTAATTTTATTAATAGAAATATGATTATAAACATGATACTTAATAGATATCAACAGGATAAGAATATAGAAATGTACATATTAGATGATCCGGTCATTAATAGGACTGGCATTTTTTTTTTTAGCTATTAGAAAGAAAACTGCCTTGAAAACATTAATATAGGCATAATGTTTCCAAAGTTACTGTGAATGTTCTCTATCATACACTTCTTTTGTTATAATAATGTGATGTAATGAAAATTCTTTTGGACTATTTTTGCCTGGAATTCAGTTTTATGGATTTAAAATGTAAAATAATATTATTTCAGTACCTAGAATATTTGTTGCATGTGTAGATGTTATTGATTGTGATCAGCTCTTTTGCCATCCTATATGATAAAATAAAGCAGTGTATCAAGTAACATTGTATGGTCTAAAGCCTCTTCAGACATTTCCATTTTTAGCTCTTAATTATACAGTAGTTGCAAATGCTTGCTCCACCATTTCCATAAAGGGAAGCCTTGTTTTAAATAAATGAACACTTTTTAATGAAGTGTTGATTTATACTAACATAAAAGTGAAAATAAACTTTGTCAGAAACTTATTAAGGATTCATCTGGAGGGATTAAAAAATGAAGAAACTAATGCAGTTATATTTTAAAATTTTTTAAATGCATTCAATTTAAAAAGAGATTAGAAATTTTTTTTTCAGTTGCAAATTTTCCAGAATAAAATGTTCCAATTTACAATTTTCTTTGGTTATGATAGCAAGTAAAGAAATCCACCATGTGTAACAAAGCATGGGCCTTAGATTGGAATTATTGCTTTGCTATTTAACCTTTTTCTCTTTCCAAGGTGATGTAAAATGGTTAGTTTCACTTAGAAAATTGTAGGTAAAAATAGTTTTTGGGCATGGAAAATATGTAAATTTTATGATTTTTACTCTTTTGGCATGAAAATAATTATATATATATATATATATATATATATATATAAATTACTTATATATTTATATATATATATAAATTACTTCCAAAATAAATTACCCACATTTTAAAAAAATGTCTTCCAAAATATGAAGTGATAGTACAGAGTGAGGTAGATGATTAACAGTGACTTAGATAAAATAACTTATTAATCAGAAAATAACATCAGTTCTGTCAATTTCCATGAATCTTTAGAACACATAGAGAAGTCTTTTGAAAGCATTCTACTTTATAG
This sequence comes from Saccopteryx bilineata, assembly GCF_036850765.1. Classification (NCBI taxonomy): domain Eukaryota; kingdom Metazoa; phylum Chordata; class Mammalia; order Chiroptera; family Emballonuridae; genus Saccopteryx; species Saccopteryx bilineata. Next base: position 82,273,418 of record NC_089495.1, read on the forward strand.
TATGAAGAACTAAAAAATATACTGTAATAAAGTATGTAAAACCCTCTATAATTTACTTGTAGAACATGAAATTATATATAATCAATAATGAAAACTTTCTATTTGTACACCGACTTAAAAATGAATATATATTTAATTGAATTTAAGTTAATGTTAGCCTCGGAAAGGCAATCTCTTTGTACACGGGACAGTAATAATACTCTCATTCACCAATCAATTTGAAAATGGAAACCTGAGGGAAGCTGTAGGGCAGGGGTCCCCAAACTACAGCCTGCGGGCTACATACGGCCCCCAGAGGCCATTTATCCGGCCCGCCGCACTTCCGGAAGGGGCACCTCTTTCATTGGTGGTCAGTGAGAGGAGCATAGTTCCCATTGAAATACTGGTCAGTTGGTTGATTTAAATTTACTTGTTCTTTATTTTAAATATTGTATTTGTTCCGTTTTGTTTTTTTTACTTTAAAATAAGATATGTGCAATGTGCATAGGGATTTGTTCATAGTTTTTTTTATAGTCTGGCCCTCCAATGGTCTGAGGGACAGTGAACTGGCCCCCTGTGTAAAAAGTTTGGGGACCCCTGCTGTAGGGAATAAGTAGTCACCAAACTTTACTGTAGGCAAATAATTTTTTATTTATTTTTTTGAGAGAGGCAGAGAGAGAGAGAATTGAGACAGGTACATGGAGTTGCTCCTGCCTGTGCCCTGACCTGAGGATCCAATCGGCAACCTCTGTGCTCTGGGAGGACGCTTTAATCAGCTAACCAGCCAGAGCTTAACTTTTATGATTTTTAGAGAGAAAGAGAAAAGAAGGGAGTGAGGGGAGGGGGAAGGGTAGCATTCATTTGTTGTTCCATTCAGAAGTGCATTCTTTGGTTGTTTTCCATGTGTGCCTAGGGATTGAATTTGCAATCTTGTTATTTCAGGAGAATGCTCTTAACCCACTGTTATAACTGGCCAGAGCCAACAATTTATGCAATTTTAAAGTGACATTTATTTGTATGATTCATTGTCTATACTGTATGATTTCTATTTTATTTACTCATCAATGAATAAAAGCAAAATACACTCACATTTTACTCTAATAAAACTTAAACATTTCTGCTAATAAAATAATCCCTTAATTTAAAAATGTCATATATAAATATAGCAACAAATTTATATTAATACAATTATATTGTAAAACACTATTATAAAAGAATATTTAAATTCTACAAACATAAATAAAAAAATATCTAACATTTACAGGCAAAAATTATCTCAGTATTTCTATAAAATAGTTGTTCATGGATTGCTTATCAAATAAAAATTATATTCAATAGAATTACAGTTTTTTAATTAATAATAAATTTATAAATAGGAATTATTTAACCCAGTAATATATAATGTACCCCTAAAAGACCCACAAAATTAAATGAGATATTATTATAAATGAAGTAAATATTTTATCATTTTGGAAGACTATTTGTCATATTTCTGAGTTTAAAGATTACATGTACTTAATATTTTCTAAAATAGATCCTTGAGTCATAAAAATATTAAATTACAGATGATAAAGAAATAAGTAGTAGTATCTATAATTCATAATAAAAAACTAAAAGTAAAACAACAAAAATTAACTTTTAGTATTGCTTCTTATATGTTTCCTTGTGGAAATGTTAGGTACATAAATTGATAAAAATAAAAATTATAAAATATATTTATGTGAAAAATTATTTAACATTTATTTGTTTCATTATATAATGAAAGCACTACACTATCATTCTAAAACTCAGGAGTTGAACAAAAAACAATGAAATATAATGTCTTAATTTAATAAACATATATGAGAAAATTGGTTATGTACATAAAAATAAAATAATAATGCGAGAACTTATTCATGTATCTTACTAATAGTAAAAACTGATACATATTTGACTAATTAAATGAAGTATTATACAAGTGCTTTGGAGTTCAGAAGACTCTGTATACTAAAATGAGCTATATGGAATATAAACTGAGTGTTCACATTTTGCTGGGAATTGTACAAGTTACTTGATTATTATCTTACATAGTAAATATATTGTGTGAATGGGTAAAGTTGGTTAGTGATGGAAGACCAAAATATACATAGTGTCAGAATGAGCAAACATCAATTGATATGTGTTTTGACAGTAGGTTTATATAGAACATCACAACAGAGGAGTACAATTGGAATATGTTGCTAGAGTTGATTGTAGAGGGCTCTGAATATTTGAAGAGATATATCTGTAAGTTTTTTAACTAATTACTGTGTTTTGACATTTATTTCTATAAAAACTTTATAGATTAAACACTACTATTTTCACAATAAAATTAAGAATACATAGAATCAATTAAGTTTTTTTAGGCTATACAGATACCAATTTCTATAAATAAAATTTGATGACAGAGCTTTTGTATTTTTTAATTGATTGATTTTAGAGAGACATAGAAAGGTGCAGAAAGAGGGAGAGAGAAAAAGAGCATTCATATGTTATTTTATTTAATTGTGTATTTACATTCATTGGCTACTTTCAATATTGCCCTGACCAGAGTTGCAACTTACAACATTGGCATTTCAAGTCAAAGTTCTGGCCTGACCTGTGGTGGCGAAGTGGATAAAGCGTCGACCGGGAACGCTGAGGTCGCCGGTTCAAAACCCTGGGCTTGCCTGGTCAAGGCACATATGGGAGTTGATGCTTCCTGCTCCTCCCCCTGTTCTCTCTCTATCTCTCTCTCTCCTCTCTCTCTCTCTAATAAAAATGAATAAATAAAATCTAAAAAAGTAAATAAAAAAATCAAGTCAAAGTTCTGACTGAGCTAACTGACCAGGGCCCATAGCTTCTATCCTTAACCATACAAGTACATGACCATTGCAATGAATTAACTTACCATGAATCTTTGACTTACTATTAATTTTAAGTAGAATTTAGCTACTCTACAGACTAAATATCTTGGATATTGAATTTAAATACATATTATCCATAAGTTATAAATATCTATTCTTAGGTCATAATATGATTCCATAAAATAAATTTAAGTTATAAAAATAGTATAATTAGTCGGCCTAGCGTGCGGAGGACCCGGGTTCGATTCCCGGCCAGGGCACATAGGAGAAGCACCCATTTGCTTCTCCACCCCTCCGCCGCGCCTTCCTCTCTGTCTCTCTCTTCCCCTCCCGCAGACAGGGCTCCATTGGAGCAAAGATGGCCCGGGCGCTGGGGATGGCTCTGTGGCCTCTGCCCCAGGCGCTAGAGTGGCTCTGGTCGCAACATGGCGACACCCATGAGGGTCGCAACATAGCGACGCCCAGGATGGGCAGAGCATCGCCCCCTGGTGGACAGGGCGTCGCCCCTGGTGGGCGTGCCGGGTGGATCCCGGTCGGGCGCATGCGGGAGTCTGTCTGACTGTCTCTCCCTGTTTCTAGCTTCAGAAAAATGCAAAAAAAAAAAATAATAAATAGTATAATTATATTTTTAATTACACAAGTTTCATTAATTTTCTCATAGAATATATTTCTATATATTTATAATTTGTATTAAAGTAATATTTATTATATAAATTATATATATATATATTTTTAATAATCACACAGGTAATTTATTACTCATAAATTCTTTTGGCATGCCTGGGTACAGCTTAAGGGGACCCCGTCAGCGTGCTCCTCTTGGCTGACTTTGGTCAGAGCTCAGAGCAGCATGAAGACAGTTCACATCAACGTTGGAGTCTGGGCGACTACTGCAGCAGGGGCCCTCAGTTTTAGTATAAATGGTATATATTATTTAAAAAAATTTTAAATCACCAAATATATTTTGCAATATTCAGTTTTCCATAGAGAAGTTACTCAAATTAAGCCATATTTTATTCACTTGTATTCTCATTTTTCACTTATTTTGGAATATATATATATATATATTTTAATTGTAAAACTACTAGAAATATTAGACTTTAGACAAAATGTTCACTTTCAACAAAATCTGATTACCAAAGTCAAAAGCTAATATCTCTTCCCAGACATAATTATGTCATTAATTTTGGTATGTGTTAATCTAGAAAGGTTTTGTGCATTTATATGTATTCATACATTTATGTAATAAATATGACATTTCCTTTTGTGTAGATGGGACATATTCTATATATTGTTTTTTAATTTTAATTTATTTCAAATTAATTTTATAATTAATATATTTATGTCAAGATGTAAAATATACAGAAATTTTGTAAAGAATATATTGTATTTCATATTATGCATGCAAATTTTATGAAATTTATCTATTGATGATAATTTAGATTGCAATTATATTTATAATATATTTTCATATGTAACATTAAAAAATACAAACATTTTTGGCAAATGCACCTACAATTTAAACTCTAACAATAACTGTATTCATAAAAATGAGACTAAGAGACATGGACAAGAGTGTAATGGTTACGGGGGGGTGAGGGGAGAGGAGAGAGGCACAAAGAAAACCAGATAGAAGGTGACAGAGGACAATCTGACTTTGGGTGATGGGTATGCAACATAATTGAATGACAAGATAACCTGGAGATGTTTTTTTTTGAACATACGTACCCTGATTTATTGATGTCACCCCATTAAAATTAATAAAAATTTATAAAATAAATTAAAAAATAAATTTCTACTTGGATGTATTACCCTCCCATCAATCATCTTGGTCCATATCTGTCATTAAACTTTAAAGTTATGCCATCATAATTTCTCTTTATTTTTTAAAAACAGCACAGTAAAGAAATAAGAAAGGCAAGTAATAGCTATAAAAATATTACAATATTGGTGATAAATGGAGACTTGACTTGGAGGATGCACACAAGCTATGGTGAACAAAGAAATGTTTTAGAATTCAGTACCTAAAATCTATATAATTATGTTATTGAGTGTCAACCCAATAAATTCAATTAAAATATATTACAATACATATAACTGACTACACAATAATTTAATAATATATAAAGTATTTTTTAATTCAACTAAGAACACTTAAATGCCCCAGTAGTAAAAGAGGCAAATTGTATGAAACATTTATTTAAAAAAATAAAAATGTTAATGAATACATCAAAAAGCACTTTTACTGCAAGAAATGGAAGAACTCTAAATGTTTGTGTATGTATGTGTTTGTGTGTGTGTCCTAAAGTGCTTATTGTGATTTCTCCATTTGCAAAGCAAAAATTATGTCTTCTCCCATTGTTAATAGAAAAAGGCAAAGAGCAGGAGAACGAGGCAAGAGAGAGAGAGAGAGCGCACGCGCGAGAGAGAAGCATCAACTCATTATTTAACTTAGTTGTTTCATTAGTTGTGTACTTTTTGATTACTTTTGGAAATGGACGTGTCCTGACCAGAGGTTGAACTTGTGACCTCTGGCATGCTTGGTTGATACTTTATCCAATGAGCCACCCATCTGGAACCTGTTAGCGTTAACAAAAACAACAAAAAATACTGATTAAAACAGATAAGAAATTGTCTAGAAATTCTACAAAAAAATTCCAAGGAAAATATAAAATTGGGTTGTTACTTCATGTTTGAGTTATCTCAAGTATCCCTCAAATAAATGATTTGGGTGAATTAAAGTTGGAATGCATACATGTTTCTTAAGAACTTTGTGCAAGCCTAATAAGGCGGTGGCACAGTGGATAGAACATTGGACTGGGATGCGGAGAAGCCAAGTTTGAAACCCCAAAGTCGCCTGTTTGAGTGTAGACTCATCAGGCTTGAGCGTGGGGTCACTGGCTTGAATGTGGGGTCACTGGCTTGAGCATGGGATCATAGACACAACCCCATCCATGGTTGCTGGTCGCTGGCTTCAAGCCCAAGGTCCCTGGCTTGAGCCCAGGTCACTGGTTTGAGCAAGAGGTCACTCACTCTGCTGAAGCCCCCACCCCTCCACTCCCTCCTCACCCCCTCTGCCCCCTGCCCTGTCAAGGCACATATGAGAAAGCAATCAATGAATAAGCAATCAATGAACAATTAAGATGCTGCAAGGAAGAATTGATGCTTCTCATCTCTCTTCTTTCCTGTCTCTCTGTCCCTATCTGTCCCTTTCTCTGACCCTCTCTGTCTGTCGAAAAAATAATAATAATAAAATAAAAAAAATAAAAAAATAACTTTGTTCAACAGATGCATAATAGAGACTAAGAATAAAGTATGACTCTAATCTTATCAGTCAGAAGATGTAAGGAGATTTGAAAAGTAACATCAATAGAAATATACCCCAGAAAATTGTGAATATTTTTTGCTGACTCATTTTAAAGGTATTTCTCAGTTATGTTCTTGTTGGAAGTAAAAATGTTTATTCTATTGTACAGTCTACTCAGTAAATGGTAAAAATAGAATATAAACTAATTTTTGTATTTTTATAAATTTCAATATATCTAAAATTTAATTATATAATACCAGACAGTAATGATTTTGCTTCTTTGCTAAATTTAACTCATTGTTAAGTTACTACAAAAATTGGCCTAGGGTGTTTATGTTCATCCAGTGTTGCATTTTAAGCTCATTTCTGATATATTATTTAATATATATTTATACCTCTGTAGTTTAGGTATGTATTTATATATGCATGTATCTGTCTATGTATCTATCTATGTATGTATCTATCTATCATCTTACCAAGAGACATCCGCCATCTGTGAAGATTTTATTTTTCTACTGACATTAGTATTTTGAAATATAGAAATAGATTCTTCTGACTAAACCACAAAACAAAGCCTTATTTGTCATGCTGTATAATCCCTTGAAAGTTCTTCTGTCTTTTACTTTATAATATTTTATTTAAGATATTTGCTTCAGTATTCACGAGTGAGATTGTTCTGTACTTTTAGATTTTGGCATCAATATCATACTGACTCTGTTAAAGGAATTTCAAAGTTCCTCTTTTCTTTATGGGCTGTGAAATTTTTTAAATAACATTTGGCATTATCTCTTCCTTGAAGTTTTCAAATAATTGGCTTTGGAGTCCAGTAGTTTTTAGAAAAAGTTATACTTTGACAACATTCTCAGTTGTCTCCAGAGTAACATGTCTGTCTGGATTTTCATTTCTTTTACTGCTTATTAATACTAATAATTTTAATAAAAATAATTCAACAAATTGGGCTTATTTTCTAATATCCTATTATTATAAAAAAACTTTTCTGAGAACAAGCATTAACTATTCTGAAAAGAATAATACAATATTCTAATCACAAACATTAAAAAAGATAATATATAAGAATAATATATACAGGATTATGTATGTAGTACTTACATTAAAACACTACATACTATTAACAAGAAACAAAGAAATAGGTACATAAATGGGAAGACATACTGTTTATATTAGGGGTCCCCAAACTTTTTACATAGGGGACCAGTTCACTGTCCCTCAGACCGTTGGAGGGCCAGACTATAAAAAAAACTATGAACAAATCCCTATGCACAATGCACATATCTTATTTTAAAGTAAAAAAAAAACAAAATGGGAACAAATACAATATTTAAAATAAAAAACAAGTAAATTTAAATCAAGAAATTGACCAGTATTTCAATGGGAACTATGGGCCTGCTTTTGGCTAATGAGATGGTTAATGTGCTCCTTTCATTGACCACCAATGAAAGAGGTGCCCCTTCCGGAAGTGCAGCGGGGGCTGGATAAATGGCCTCAGGGGGCCACATGTGGCCCGCGGGCCTTAGTTTGGGGACCCCTGCTTTATATTTTGGATAGAAACACTCACAGATGTTAATTATTTCATATATGATCTAATAATCTAATTCAACTGTAAGGAAATTTAGAATATCACAAAATTTTGTTAAAGTATATCGGAAAGAGAATATGTGTACTGTTGCAAGAAAAAAAAAAAGGGAAATACTCGACCTACACAATATCAAAACACATTCTATGTCAATATTAATTAAAATACTGTGAAATTATAAGTGCAAACACCTCATAGGACAGTGACAGAATGTTATTTAGCAACAGTTGTATTTTATGAGTAAGATAACATTTTTTTTAATAATTTTATTTTTTTAATGGGGCGACATCAATAAATCAGGATACATATATTCAAAGATAACATGTCCAGGTTATCTTGTCGTTCAATTATGTTGCATACCCATCACCCAAAGTCAGATTGTCCTCTGTCACCTTCTATCTAGGTTAGTTTGTGCCCTTCCCCCTCCCCTTTTCCCTCTCCCTCTCCCCACTCCCCCCGTAACCACCACACTCTTATCAATGTCTCTTAGTCTCACTTTTATGTCCCACCTAAGTATGGAATAATGCAGTTCCTGTTTTTTTCTGATTTACTAATTTCACTTCGTATAATGTTATCAAGATCCCACCATTTTGCTGTAAATGATCCGACGTCATCATTTCTTATGGCTGAATAGTATTCCGTAGTGTATATGTGCCACATCTTCTTTATCCAGTCATCTATTGATGGGCTTTTTGGTTGTTTCCATGCCCTGGCCACTGTGAACAATGCTGCAATAAACATGGAGCTGCATGTGTCTTTCCGTATCAATATTTCTGAGTATTGGGGGTATATACCCAGTAGAGGGATTGCTGGGTCATAAGGTAGTTCTATTTTCAGTTTTTTGAGGAATCACCATACTTTCTTCCATAATGGTTGTACTACTTTACATTCCCACCAACAGTGTATGAGGGTTCCTTTTTCTCCACAGCCTCTCCAGCATTTGCTATTACCTGTCTTGTTAATAATAGCTAATCGAACAGGTGTGAGGTGGTATCTCATTGCAGTTTTGATTTGCATTTCTCTAATAACAAAAGAAGATGAGCATCTTTTCATATATGTGTGGGCCATTTGTATCTCTTTCTGGGAGAAGTGTCTGTTCATGTCCTCTTCCCATTTTTTTTATTGGATTGTTTGTTTGTTGTTGATTTTTATGAGTTCTTTGTATATTTTGGATATTAGGCCCTTATCTGAGCTCTTGTTTGAAAATATCATTTCCCATTTAGTTGGCTGTTTGTTTATTTTGTTATCAGTTTCTCTTGCTGAGCAAAAACTTCTTAGTCTGATGTAGTCCCATTCATTCATTTTTGCCTTCACTTCTCTTGCCTTTGGAGTCAAATTCATAAAATGCGCTTTAAGACCCAGGTCCATGAGTTGAGTACCTATGTCTTCTTCTATGTACTGTATTGTTTCAGGTCTTATGTTTAGATCTTTGATCCATTTTGAGTTAATTTTAGTACAGGGGGACAAAATGTAGTCCAGTTTCATTCTTTTGCATGTGGCTTTCCAGTTTTCCCAGCACCATTTATTGAAGAAGCTTACTTTTCTCCATTGTGTGTTGTTGGCCCCTTTATCAAAAATTATTTGACTATACATATGTGGTTTTATTTCTGGGTTTTCTATTCTGTTCCATAGGTTTGAGTGTCTATTTTTCTGCCAATACCATGCTGTTTTGATTGTCGTGGCCCTATAATAGAGTTTGAAGTCAGGTATTGTAATGCCCTCAGCTTCATTCTTTTTCTTTAGGATTGCTTTGGCTAATTGGGGTTTTTTATAAATAAAATCCATATAAATCTGATGATTTTTTGCTCCATTTCTTTAAAAAATATCTTTAGAATTTTGATGGGAATTACATTAAGTTTGTATATTGCTTCGGGTAATATGGCCATCTTGATTATATTCTTCCTAACCAAGAACAAGGAATATTCTTCCATCTCATTGTATCTTTCTCGATTTCTCTTAACAATGGTTTATAGTTTTCATTATATAAGTCCTTTACATTCTTTGTTATGTTTATTCCTAAGTATTTTATTTTTTTTGTTGCAATCGTGAAGGGGATTATTCTTTTGAGTTCGTTCTCAATTGTTTCATTGTTGGCATATAGAAAGGCTATTGACTTCTGTATGTTAATTTTGTATCCTGTGACCTTACTGTATTGGCTTATTGTTTCTAGTAGTCTTTTTGTGGATTCTTTGGGGTTTTCGATGTATAGGATCATATCATCTGCAAAAAGTGATACCTTTACTTCTTCTTTTCCGATATGGATGCCTTTTATTTCTTTGTCTTGTCTGATTGCTGTGGCGAGAACCTCTAGTACCACATTAAATAAGAGTGGAGAGAGTGTACAACCCCGTCTTTTTCCTGATTTAAGGGGGAAAGCCATTTAATATGATGTTAGCTGATGGTTTATCATATATGGCCTTTATCATGTTGAGATATTTTCCTTCTATACCTATTTTGTTGAGAGTCTTAAACATAAAATTGTGTTGTATTTTATCGAAAGCCTTTTCTGCATCTATTGATAAGATCATGTGGTTTTTGTTCTTTGTTTTGTTGATATGGTGTATTACGTTAACCGTTTTATGTATGTTAAAACATCCTTGAGATTCTGGGATGAATCCCACTTGATCATGATGTATTTTTTTAATATGTTGTTGTATTCAATTTGCTAGTATTTTGTTTAGTATTTTAGCATCTGTATTCATTAGAGATATTGGTCTCTAGTTTTCTTTTTTTGTGCCATCCTTGCCTGGTTTCAGTATGAGGGTTATGTTGGCCTCATAAAATGTGTTTGGAAGTATTGCTACTTCTTCAATTTTTTGGAAGACTTTGAGTAGAATAGGAACCAAGTCTTCTTTGAATGTTTGATAAAATTCACTGGTATAGCCGTCTGGGCCTGAACTTTTATTTTTGGGGAGGTTTTTAATGGTTTTTTCTATTTCTTCTCTACTGATAAGTCTGTTTAGGCTTTCTGCTTCTTCTTGACTCAGTCTAGGAAGGTTGTATTGTTCTAGGAATTTATCCATTTCTCCTAGGTTGTTGAATTTAGTGGCATAAAGTTTTTCATAGTATTCTACAATAATTCTTTGTATATCTACGGTGTCTGTGGTGATTTCTCCTCTTTCATTTTGGATTTTGTTTATATGAGTTCTTTCTCTTTTTTCCTTGGTAAGTCTTGCCAAGGGTTTGTCAATTTTGTTGATCTTTTCAAAGAACCAGCTCCTTGTTCTATTAATTTTTTCTATAGTTTTTCTGTTCTCTATTTCATTTATTTCTGCTCTGATTTTTATTATTTCCTTTCTTCGGCTGGTTTTGGGTTGTTTTCATTTTTCTTTTTCTAGTTCCTTAAGGTGTTAAGTTAAGTGGTTCACTTGGGCTCTCTCTTGTTTGTTCATATATGCCTGAAGTGATATGAACTTCCCTCTTATCACTGCTTTTGCTGCATCCCATAGATTCTGAGATGTCATTTTCATTTGTCTGTATATATCTTTTGATCTCTGCACTTATTTCTTCTTTGACCCATTCATTTTTTAAAAGTATGTTGTTTAGTTTCCACTTTTTGGGGGGATTTTTTTCCTCTTTTTTGCAGTTGAATTCTAGTTTCAAGGCTGTATGATCAGAAAATATGCTTGGTACAATTTCGATTTTTCTGAATTTGCTGATGTTGTTTTTGTGGCCCAACATATGGTCAATTCTTGAGAATGATCCATGTACACTGGAGAAAAATGTATACTCAGTCACTTTGGGATGAAATGTTCTGTAGATGTCTATAATATCCAGGTGCTCTAGGATTTTGTTTAAGGCCACTATATCTTTGTTGATTCTCTGTTTGGATGACTGATCTAGAGCCGTCAGCAGTGTATTGAGTTCTCCAAATATGATTGTATTTTTGTCAGTTTTTGTTTTAAGGTCAATAAGTAGCTGTCTTATATATTTTGGTGCTCCTTGTTTTGGTGCATATATATTAAGAATTGTTGTGTCTTCTTGATTCAGTGTCCCCTTAGCCATTATGAAATGGCCATTTTTGTCTCTGAGTACTTTTGCTGTCTTGTAGTCAGCATTATCCGATATGAGTATTGCTACGCCTGCTTTTTTTTTATGTTATTTGCTTGGAGTATTGTTTTCCAGCCATTCACTTTGAATTTGTTTTTATCTTTGTTACTTAGATGAGTTTCTTGTAGGCAGCATGCAGTTGGATTTTCTTCTTTTTTTTTTTTCTGAAGCTGGAAATGGGGAGAGACAGTCAGACAGACTCCCGCATGCACCTGACCGGGATGCCCACCTGGGGCAATGCTCTGCCCACCAGGGGATGATGCTCTGCCCCTCCGGGGCATCACTCTGCTGCAACCAGAGCCACTCTAGCACCTGGGGCAGAGGCTAAGGAGCCATTTCCAGCACCCAGGCCATCTTTGCTCCAATGGAGCCTTGGTTGCGGGAGGGGAAGAGAGAGACAGAGAGGAAGGAAAGGGGGGGTTGAGAAGCAAATGGGCACTTCTCCTATGTTCCCTGGCCGGGAATTGAACCCGGGTCCCCTGCACGCCAGGCTGACGCTCTACCGCTAAGCCAAGCGGCCAGGGCCGGATTTTATTTTTTAATCCATTCTGCTACTCTGTGCCTTTTTATTGGTGAGTTTAATTTGTTTACATTTAGTGTAATTATTGACATTTGTGAGTTCCCTATTGCCATTTTGTAGATTGCTTTTTGTTAGTTTTGTATCTTGTTTGATCCTTCCCTTTCGTTTTTCTATCTTTTGTTTTTATTTGGTTGTATTCCATACATCTTTTCTCTGTTGCTATCTTTTTTAAATCATGTGCTTCTGTGGTGGTTTTTTCAATGGTGGTTACCTTTAAGTAATGAAAAGGGTTCCTACCCTGTTCATTGTAGTGCACTAATTTGTATGTACTTTTTTACTCCATCGTCCTTTGCTACTGTTAATCTCCATTCTCTCCCCCCCCCCCTTTCTTTTTGTTGTTGTCACAGTTTAAATTTGGTTTTATTGTGTTCTTCTTGGAGCTCTAATTTGTGGGGGTTTTTTTGTTCTTGTTATCTGATTGGAGAACCCCCTTTAGTAATTCTTGGAGTGGGGGTTTTCTGATGATAAATTCTCTCATCTTTTCTGTATCTGTGAATGTTTTTATTTCTCTGTCATATTTGAAGGATAGCTTTGATGGGTATAGTATTTGTGGCTGAAAGTTCCTCTCTTTCAGGACTTTAAATATTGGGGTCCATTCCCTTCTAGCTTCTAGAGTTTCTATTGAGAAATCGGATGATAATCTAATGGGCCTTCCTTTATATGTTGTATTCTTCTTTTCCCTGGCTGCCTTGAGAATTTTTTCTTTGCCATTGGTTTGTGCCAATTTCATTATGATGTGCCTTGGAGTAGGTTTGTTGGGCTTAAGAAAACTCGGAGTTCTGTTTGCTTCTTGAATTTGAGGCTTTTGTTTTTTCCACAGGCTTGGGAAGTTCTCATCTATTATTTGTTGAGTATGTTCTCCATTCCATTTTCTCTCTCTTCTCCCTCTGATATACCTATTATTCTTATGTTATTCTTTTTGATGGAGTCAGATAATTCCTGTAGGGCTATCTCATTTTGTTAAAATTTTTGAGTCTCTTTATTCTTCTCTCTGTTGCGCCTCAAGTTGCTTGTCTTCTATTTCACTAATCCTACCTTCTATCTGGCCTGTTCTATTAGCTAAGCTTGTTACCTCGTTTTTCAGCTCGTGAATTGAGTTTTTCATCTTGGTTTGATTTGTTTTTATAATTTCAGTTTTCTTGGAAATATATTCTTTGTGTTCATTGAGTTGTTTTCTGAGTTCCCTAAATTGCCTTTCTGTGTTTTCTTGTATATCTCTGAGTATTTTTAGGATTTCTATTTTAAATTCTCTGTCGTTTAACTCCAAGTTTCCAATACATTAAATTTTTTCCCCATAGATTTTTTCTCATCTAGCTGTGTTACCTCTCTTTCTTTTGTATCCATGATATTCAATTTTTCTCTTCTTTAATGGCATTTGAAGGTGGTTTTGTTGATAGAATTAGTGAGATTTAATAAAGAATAATAAGTTAAAAAATAAAATATCAAAAAGAGTTGTTTTTTTTAAAAATAATAATTGCCTGACCTGTGGTGGCGCAGTGGATAAAGCATCAACCTGGAAATGCTGAGGTCGCCAGTTCAAAACTCTGGGCTTGCCTGGTCAAGGCACATATGGGAGTTGATGCTTTCAGCTCCTCCCCCCTTCTCTCTCTCTCTCTGTCTCTCTATCTTCTCTCTTCCTCTCTAAAAATGAATAAATAAAATAAAATTTAAAAAAATAAAAAAAATAATAATAATTAAATAAGGAAAAATAAAATAAAATAAAAATTAAAAAAAGAATATTATTCCCCCCCTCCTTTCTTCCTCTCCTCTCCTCTTACCTCTTTCTTGAGAAAATCTTGTGGTGAACTGTGAATTATATTGTACTAAATCGAACAAACAATGCCTGTAATGGAGGGCCTGAATTTGGGAAACGTAATAAAGGGGGAAAAATAGCGGGTATGGACCCACAAAAAGGAAATAAGGAAAAAATTTGGGTCAAGAATAAAATGATTTGCTTTTAGGTGTTGGTTGACTAAGAGTTATGATGAGAGGAATAAGAGGGAAACAGGAAAATGGGGGGCAAATTAAAAAATTACTGTTGTATTTAGTGGAACAAGAACTAGATAAAATGGAGAGCCAGGAATGGCAGCACTGCTAGTGAGTTACAAAGGTGAAATGAAACCCCCCAAAATGCCACAAACATAAGTTTGAGTCCCAGATAAGATAGTTTGTTCATTTTTGATGTTTGAATGAGAAGACACATAAAGGAGAAAGGAAGAAAGTAATATAGAGGGAGAAAAGAAAGAGAGAGAGAAAAAAAGAGGGAACCACTAAAGGAAGAAAAAAGAAAAAAAGAGGAGAGAGAGAGAGAGAGAGTTAAGGGTTTTGGAGTGCAACCCTAATGAGACAAAGGAAGAGGAAAGAAAAGATAATGGGAGATGTAACACTTATGGGTAGTGTAGTTCAAAAGAGGAGAGAGTAAGACCGGCAGAGAGTTAAATGACCTAATTGGAGGAGGAAAAAAAAATCAAGAATGAAGATAAGAGAAACTAATGAACAAATAAAATAAAATGGGATAGGTTATAAAGTCTGCGGATTATTCTTGATTTTGAGAGGTTATCTTCTTGCTTTTTCTTTTCTCTCCCTCTTCCTGGTCGATAACTCTGTATCCCGGGTTCTGCCCCTCTGCACGCTCAGGTAGAGGTTTGCAGTTGATAAGTCTCTATGGTGATGTCATGTACTGTGCTTCAGTCTCGTTAACATTTATAGGCTCATTAGCATTTTTAGGCTCCGACAGTGAGAGAGTCTGTGTTCCTGGAGCCTCTCTCCTAGTCTTTCCTTCCTCAATTAGTAGCCTGATAATCCAACTATGGGGTTGCTGCTGCCTCTGCCTGGATAGTTAGAGGCTCAAAGAGCTGGCCACTCCCCACTCTATTCCCACTCAGCACAGGGCTCTGGGTAAGGCTCAGTCAGTCAGAGCTGCTAGCATAATCAGGCGGGGCTTCTGCCCACTCAAAGACCTCTGACTCTGCCACTCTGTCCGGTAATGCAGGTGGGCGCCCACTCCCGAGGTGCTTGGAGGAAACTCTTGCTCACTATCTGTGCACAGACCAGGATATCAGGCCGGCAGTCTCACACTCTAAGTGAAACCCCCGCCCGCACGGAAAAGTTCCAGCATTGGAATTGGCTCTCACTCCCTCCCCGTGCGCGGCTTTTTCAGGGCTCTGGGGTGGCCCGGAGATTCCGCTTTTGGCCCCACAAAGCCTCTGATTCTGCCTTTCTGTGGGATAACACGGAAGCCCAGTTCCGGGGCTTTTGAAAGAATCTCTCGCCCACTATCTGCGAGCACTGACCAGGAGACAGGGGAAAATGGCTGCCCCTCTTGTCTTTTTTTGTCTGGGTTTGATGCGGAGTATTAAACTTGTATTGCCTGCGTTGCCACAGGCACAGTTTCTCCTCAGCTTGGATCTCCGTGCCACAGCCTGGTTCGGCCGTTTGTGCCTCGGCCTAGATTTATTCATCCCTTTTGCCCACCTTAGTTTCCATATTCTCAGTTCCCAGTGAAAGCAGCCCTATTTAGGTTAGTGAGGAAGGTGGAGCATTTCTTACTCCCTGTTTCCTTTAGGGTTTGATTTTATATTTAGCCAATTTTTCGCTTGACCATACCTTTGGGTGTATTGCAAAACATCTGGAGACTCCAAGGATAGGTTTTTCTGTTTCTGGTTGAAGATTTTGTTGAGTTTTCCGAGGAGATTTATTGGTATCGCTTCCTACCGCGCCGTTACTCTGACCAAGATAACATTTTTTAACCAGTGGATACTAAATATTCTTCCCTTTTTTTAAAATAAACTTTATTTATTTATTTTATAGAGACAGAGAAAGAGTCAGAGAGAGGGGTAAATAGGACAGACAGACAGGAACGGAGAGAGATGAGAAGCATTAATCATTAGTTTTTCATTGCGACACCTTAGTTCATTGATTTGTTTCTTATATATTCCTTGACCGGGGAATTACAGCAAACTGAGTGACCCCTTGCTCAAGCCAGTGACCTTGGGTCCAAGCTGGTGGGCTTTACTCTAACCAGATGAGCCTGTGCTCAAGCTAGTGACCTCGGGGTCTCAAACCTGGGTCCTCCACATCCCATTCTGACATTCTATACACTGCACCACTGCCTGGTCAGGCTAAATATTCTTCCCTTTAAAGACTATTTAAAATATGAATACAGACAGTCTCTGACAATGGTTCAACTTACAAATTTTAATTTTATTTTATGATGGTATAAAGCAGTATGAATTTAGTAGAAACAATATTTCAAATGTTGAAGTCTGACCTTTTCCGAAGCTAGTGAGTGGCTCTAAGAATGATGCTGGGCAGCAGGAACAAACTGCAACTCCCAGTCAGCCCTGTGTTCACAAGAGTAAGCAACCAATACCTACAGTATATTCATTGTGTTAGATGACTTTGCCCAACTGTAGGTTCTTGTAACTATTTTGACCATGTTTAAGGTAGTCTAGGCTAAGCTATTGTATTCAGTATATTATATGTATTAAATGCATTGTTGACTTACAATATTTTTAACTTCTGGGTATATTGGAACTTAGCTCCATCTTAAGTACAAGAGCATCTGTGTATTAGAAAAATAGGTGATAACAATATTGTTAAAGAAAGTGTGGAAATAATCACATAAATGTAACATTTATTTTTAAAATTAATGAATACCTACTCTAAATAGGCACCAGCCACCCAAGCTTTGACACATGCCAGTCAGATTACGGATGACACGGTTCGTAATGATTCTACTTCTTGTGTTTTTCACTGGCTAAATACCAATCACAACTGATCATACATAAGCTTGTGTGGTGGTTTTTATTTTCTGGACTATATGCTTTCAATTTTGTCTCAGACATTTTCTGTATAAAAATGAATTGAGATTTTAAATGGTCTTCTGGACTTTGGAAAGTTTATAAATAACAAAAGTAATCTATTTCATGGTTTAATTAAACTCACTTATAAACTATACAATTTGTTTTATTATTTACTCAGTATTTATGTCTTTGTGAGTGAATTTTTTTAACTTATTTTCCACTAAAATATGTATTTCATCTAGTTTTTCAAATAATTGGGTGTTTAAATTTAAAGACATTTTCATTTCCAGAAACATTGTGAAAACATTAGATAACCTACAAAATAAATTTTTAGAGCTTGACGGGGCGGGGTGCAGTGGATAGAGCGTCGGACTGGGATGCGGATGACCCAGGTTCGGGACCTCGAGGTTGCCAGCTTGAGCGCGGGCTCATCTGGTTTGAGCAAAAAGCCCACCAGCTTGAACCCAAGGTCGCTGGCTCCAGCAGGGGTTACTCAGTCTGCTGAAGGCCCATGGTCAAGGCACATATGGGAGGGCAGTCAATGAACAACTGAGGTGTTGCAACAAGCAATGAAGAACTAATGATTGATGCTTCTTGTCTCTCTGTTCCTGTTGGTCTGTCCCTGTCTATCCCTCTCTCTGACTTGCTCTGTCTTTGTAAAATAAATAAATAAATAAATAAAAATTAAAAAAAGGATTTTTTTAGAAATACAAATGAGCTAACTTCCAGAGAAATAAACCTGTCTTAGGTAGGATTAGATCAAATATTGCTTACATTACTGATTAATGGTTGAAAACAGAATAAACCCAGCAATGACAGAGGACATGTACTAAAAGGGCAAAATTTCCAAACTTTTAGTGGCCAGAATTGCCTACTGTGAGAGATTAGAATCCTCATGATTCTCAGATGATAGGGAACCGATAGTAGTTTAGTTTGCCCGTTCGTTTTTGTGAAACTTTCAAAAAGTAGTATACAGAACTGAGGGCTGCGAGAGTGAAAGAGGTGGACAAGACTGTTACAAGTTTGTGAATAATGAGTGAGATTTCATGCATCATCAAGAAAGAGAGCTGGATGAACTTTAAAATGGTTTCTTCTCCATCTTTAACATTAGCAGTTGTAGTATTCATATACTGTTACAATATTCTTATTAACTTTACTTTTATCTAAATATATTTTTATATTAGAGCATACTTAATAACCATCACTTTGTTAGGTACAAAAGTATAACCTTTATATATATATAATGGGTAAAAATATTAAATATAATTATCATTAGTTTAAAGTCCAAATTACACTATAATGTTAATTTGAAAATTTAAAAATATAATCTGTAATTTGTACTTAATTAAGAGGGATAACACAAATTATAGATACTAATGATATTAATATTTATTGCATCAAAATTTATTAATTAAAAGTTTAAAGAATGATAGTGTAAAACTGAATTAATGTATTAATTATATCAACTTTATTGCTTTATATGTACTTTCCATAAGAGAAGAGATTATGTTTTTTAAATTATTTTTTAACATTTGTGCAACAAGAATACTTGGTAAGATAAACTTTATATTTTTTTATAAACAAAATTTAATTAAGGTAGTTAAGTTATATTATGCTCTGATTATAAATGTAGACAAATGTATATTTTTGTCTTCCTGACAGGATTTTTAAAATTGTATTTAGCTATTGTACAAATTATTTTATATTTATACTTCTGTATTTTTTCAGTGATTTTCACTGAGATATACCTTCTATGTTAACTATCAGGGTTTCTGTGACTTATCCTCAGGTAGCACAATAATTATGCTGAAAATGAAAGACAAGAATTCCCTATTCCTTTCTTAACAATTTCATTATTCTAAATTTTATTACTCCTTATTATATATTTTATACATATTTTATATTATTCATATTTTATTGTTAAAATAATTAGAATGTATTTCTTATACTACTAAATATTTTGACTATATAATTTTTGTCATGTTAATTTAAGGAAATAATATAATGATAATATGGATATCATGGACTTTTTGGGGAAGCACATTTTAAATCATCAAAGTTTATTTATATTAGAGTGTATTATTTATTCCGACAACACCTGGAATTCACTATTGTTTTCTTCACCTTAATAATTTTGTTATTTTAAATTATTACAAGAATAGAAACATAAGACTTTTTCTTCACTCAGCATGATTTTCTTGATAGCCATCTAAATCTATGCATAAAATAGAGTACTTTAGAGAGTATGATATTGACACAAAGATATGCAAATAGATCAATGGAATAGATATATATCATTTCAAAACAAACCTTCCCATATATGGTTACTACATATTTGAAAATGATGACCAATTAAATTCAATGGGAATGAAAAATATTCTTTTACATTTTATTTATTATTTTATTATTATTATTATTATTTTAATTTAAGTTAGAGGAGATAGAAAGACAGACTCCCACATGTGCCCTGACCTGGATCCACCTGGCAACCCACATTGGGGGCTATGCTCTGCTCATCTAGGTCAGTACTTGAAACTTAGGTATTTTTAATGCTTTAGGCAAAAGCTCCTCAGAGGGATCCTCGGTGCCTGGGGCTAACACACTTGAATCTATTGAGCCATAGCTGTGGGAGGAGAAGAAATAAAGAGAAAGAGAAAGAAGGAGGAGGAGAGGAGAAGCAGATTGTCACTTCTTTGTGTGCCCTGGAAAGAAATCAAACCCAGGACTTTCACACTCCAGTTCTATGCTCTACCACTGAGACATCTGGCTAGGGCCTAGAAAATATTATTAATATATCTTATGTGGGCAACTGAATATTTATATAGCTAAAAATTAACTTATGTCCTCCCTCAAACCATACACAAAATTTATTTTGAAATGGATCATCAATTTAAATTTATGGTTTAAAACTTCAAAGCTTCTAGAGTAAAACCAACAGAAATGGTCTTGTGATTCTGGTTTGGATGGGGATTTCTTGGACACGTTTCAAAACTGAAAAAAAAATTAGATATTATAAAATTTGAAAAATCCTCTTCACAAATGATGTGATTAAGAAAATGAAAAGGGAGGGGCCCAGGCTGGGTAACTCAGTTGGTTTGAGATTTATCCTGACATACCAAGGTTGAGGTTTTGATCTTTGGTCAAGATGCATACAAGAATCAACCAATGACAGCATGAAGAAGTGGAACAAAAAATTAATGTTTATCTCTCTCTTTCTTTCTCTCTCTGTCTCTCTCCTTTCACTCTCTAAATATCAATAAAAAAAATTTTAAAAATTAAATGGTTAATCAAATGGAGGAAGAAAACAAATGCAATACATTTATCTGACAAAAGCCTCATTTTTAGAGAGAGAGGAGAGAGAAAAAGAGAGAGAGAGAGAAGGAAGAGTAGCTGAAAGCATCAACTCCCATATGTGCCTTGACCAGGCAAGCCCAGGGTTTTGAACTGGCGACCTCAGCGTTCCAGGTTTCTACTTTATCCACTGCACCACCATAGGTTGGGCTCTCGGTTTTGATCTGGGTGTCAGTTACCCAGGAATGGACAAAAGTTAATTTTCACCAAACAACACACTTAAGAATTATGTATTTTACTTAGTGTAAATTATACTTAATGTACACTAGAGTGAAAGAAAGAAAGAAAAAAGAAACAGACCCCTTTCTTAGAAGTCTCATATATATGCTATGTAGAGAAGGAAATAAACTAAACAATGACAAGGTCACATTTCAAATAAGCTGGACACAACTTCTTTATCTCTTTATCCATTTATCTATCAATGGGCACCTAGGTTGCTTGCATATTTGGCAATTTAAATAGTGCTGCAAGGAATATAAAGGTGCATATATCTTTCGAAATTCATGTTTATGTCTGATAAACTCCCAAAAGAGGAATTGTTTGGTATTTCTATTTTTAATTTTTTGAACAATCTCAGTACTATTTTCCATAGTGGTTGCATCAATTTCCAGTGCCACCAACAGTGCATGAGGGTTATCTTTTCTCCACATCCTTACCAACGCTTGTTATTTGTTGACTTTTTAATCATAGCCATTCTGATAGGTGTGAAGTGATATCTCATTGTAGTTTTTATTTGCCTTTCCATAATGATTAGTGATGCTGCACAACTTTTCATATGGTTGTTGATCATCTGTATATTTTCTTTGAAGAAATGTCTATTCAAGTGCTCTGTCCATTTTTTAATTGTATTTTTTATTTTGAATTATATAAGTCTACAAACATTTAAAAATAATTGAAACCCATTCTCAAACTATTGAAAGAAATTAAGAGGAACAAATGCTTTTAAACTCACTTTATGAGTCACCATTACCCTGAGATCAAAATCAGACAAAGGCACTACAAAAAAGAAAATTGTAGGTCAATATTTCTGATTAAAAAAATTCTCAAAAAATTGGCAAACCAAACTATATAATATATCAAAGACATCATGCATTATAATCAAATGTGATTTACTTCATGAATGCAAGAATGGTTTAATATTAATAAATCAATGTAATTACAACACTTTAATATACTAAGAATAAAAATCTAAGTATGATCTTAAGAGATATAGGAAAACATTTGACAAAATTTCATATATGTTTATAATAAAATTAAAAACCTCAATATAATATGTATAAAGTGATCAACACACAGCATAATAAAGTCTGTATATCACAAAATCACACTTAACCTCATATGCAACTATGAAAAGCTAAAGTTTTCCTCTGATATTTCAAACAAGATAAGGATGCCCATTGCTACCACTTTTATTTGAAACCTGGCTACAGCAAAAGACAAGAAAAATAAATAAAAAGCATCAAAATTAGAAAGAAAGAAGTAAATTGTCAATATTTACAGATGACATGCTATTACCTGAAGTGATAGGAATCTCTACATTTTTGTCATAAATATATGTAAACTAAAAGAAATTTAGTCACAGTACAGAATATTCATATATCTATGAAAATATTTCTATTACTTAAAGAGAATATGGCAGGAGAAATTAGAATTCTAGTTTCTAATTATTATTATTTTCTTATTATAAATATTTAAGAGGAGGGGAGGCAGAGAGACTCCCACATGTGATCCAACTGGGTTCCACCCTGCACACCCTCTAGGGGGCAATGCTCTGCCCATCTGGGACAGTGCTCTGTTGCTCAGCAACTTAGCTCTTCTTAGCACCTGAGGTGGAGGCCACGGAATCACCTTCAGCACCCAGGGCCAATTTGTTCCAATCAAACCATGGCTCAAAAGGGGGAGAGGGAGAGAAGCAGATGGGCGCTTCTCCTGTGTACTCTGACTGGGAATTGAACCTAGGACTTCCACATGCTGGGCCAATGCTCTACCACTGAGCCAACCAGACAGGGTAATTATCTTTCATAATATAAATTATTAAACCTATTTTTAAAAATCCTCTACTTTAATTAAAAATATGAATCTAATTAAAAATTTTCTCTTCTTTGTGTGACCATTTCTTTTCCTGTGGAAGAATTTAAAAGTATTTATTATAATTCATGTTTTTAAACTTTATTTTAATATGGTTAGAGCAGGTTTATACTTATTTTTCATTTTGAAATTTAAGCATAAATAAGTACATCTCCATTTTTTATTTATTTAATTTTAAATTTCATATTTCTGTATTAAAAATGAGTCAGTTTTTTTACTTTAAAATCTTACCTTTTGCTTTGCTTTTATTAATTTATAAAATATAACCTTATTTTATTTTTTATTACTCACATAACTGCATCTCCCAACTAATAATTCATTCTTTATTTACACTAATAATTTTATTTATCTCATCTAGTTTTTTCTTCATTTTATATATTATTTATATATTTTTAATTATTATTAAGCAAGAGACAGAAAGGCAAAAAGACAGACTCCTACTATGATCCACATGGCAAGCAGTCTATAGGATGATGTGCTACCCATTGGAAGCCATTGCTCCGTTGCTCAGCAACCAAGCTATTTTAGTGCCTGAGGTGGGGTCATGGTATCATCTTCAGTGCCTGGAGCCAACTTGCTTGAATGAATCATGGTTTGTTGGAGGGGAGAGGGAGAGAGAGTAGAGGGAAGGTCGGAGAAGCAGATGGTCACTTCTGCTGTGTGCCCTGAACGGGAATCAAACTCAGGACTTCCACATACCAGGCTGACGCTCTACCACTGAACTAACTGGCCAGGGCCTTATTTTTTTTTTTCACAATTGGTATTTTTTCTATATTCCTTGTAATCATTATTTATTGTTGCAGTATATTCATTACATTACCCACATTTTCTTAAGTATATTTAACATAGTTATTTTAATCTATCTGTTTTAAGAATTTCACTTCAGATTAAGTGTACCATTGATTATTATTTATATTTTTATTAGAAAACATTTTATTATTTGGTCTGGAGTACATAATCTAATGGAGAAACTAACTGTTATTTTTCTGAAGGATATTGGAGAAAGGCAGATAGGCAGGTTCCATTCTAATTCACTTCAAGAGATTTTCAAGAGAGTAAAGACAGGAGCCCCTAAGAAGTGAGCCCAGGTGTCAGATAACCACAGGAGCTTGTTTACTGCCACATTGAAGCTATGTTGTTCAAAGTTTATCTTTTATTTCTTTAAGAGAAGCAGAATTTGAATAAGACATTGCTCTGGCTAGTCAACCTGCCCTGGAATATTGACAACTGAATATCAAAGGAGTGAAATCTAAAGATAAACTCATTGACTGGTTCATATTTTAATTGGTCCTCACTATTAGCCATATCTTCTGTGACCTCAATGCTACCTATGAAATTTGGCATGTTGTATGCCCATAAGTGACAGAAACAGGGAAAAAAGGATTAAATAATTTAAACCAAAAATTATTTTATTGTTCTCTCAGGAAAACTTCTTTAGAAACTCAAAATCATTCACGAACCCCCAGTTTAATTACATTATGATGATAGGAACAGAATTTAAATTATCCTTTCAGTTTCTCACATATGTTGTTGTTTTCATGTTACCGTGAGTTTTGTTATTGTTGTGAGGTATAATAAACCAATAAACCAAGCTCTTGGCCCTGGCCTGTGGCTCTTTGGATGGATAGAGTGTCGGCTGTGTCTGAACTTCTTGGGTGCAATTCCCGGTCAGGGCATACAGGAGAAGTGACCATTTGCTTCTCACCCTGTCTTCTTCCTTTTCTCTCCCTCTTTCTCTTTCACAGTCATTAGTTTTATGTCACCCTGGCCACTGAGGATAGTTCGGTTGGTTCAAGCCTCTCAACTCCAGGTGCTAAAAATAGCTCAGTACTGGAGCATCAAGACCAAGATGGGTTTGCTGAGTAGATCCCGGTCCTCATGCATGTGGGAGTATATCTATTTCCCCTCTTCTCACTGAAAAAGAATATTAATCATAAGCCAAGCTCTCATTAATTTTTATCTAAATGTATGCTGTTTATTGTTCTGATTATTGGACAGTATATATTTCATATTAATATTGTAAACTGTCCCAAAATTTGTGTTTGTAACTTTTTTTTTTAATTTTAATATGTGGGCCTAGAAATAAAAAAAACAGATAGAAAATGACGTAGTGCTGGAGATATTGTTTTGAATAGTAATAGAACAACAAAATTCTCAATTTTAGATTTCCACAATCATCGGAAATCTTTTAATTTAAGACACTTAAGAATTTATCTCTTCCTTTTTAATTAGACTCATGTGTTGTATTTCATGGAAATTAAAACTTGGGGTTAAAATTTCTGACTCATAGAATTTATACCTGTAAATTAAATAAAAACTGAATTAAGTTCACCTTGTATTTCTAAGTGTATTTGGTAATTCCTGGTGTAAAAATAATAGTTGTCAAAATGTGAAATCATCCATTAAGTCATAGTTAAATTGATCATTCTGAGAAGTGAATAAAATACCATACCAAGTAAATAATTACAGTTACAATGTACATTAAAAATAAGTATATATTATATTTTAAAAATAAGTATATATTACATAGATATATACATATATATTTGT
The DNA here is from genome assembly GCF_036850765.1 of Saccopteryx bilineata. NCBI lineage: Eukaryota > Metazoa > Chordata > Mammalia > Chiroptera > Emballonuridae > Saccopteryx > Saccopteryx bilineata. The sequence continues at coordinate 82,298,586 of NC_089495.1, forward strand.
TATATATGCATACATATGTAATATATACTTATATAAATAAATAAATATATTACTCAATATATAAAATCAGCTATGTAAAATATTCTGGATTGACAAGTATTTCACTTTATGCTTTGATACTGTCATCTACTGCTACTGACTGGAAATTCTTGTCAGTTTGTTGCCTATTGTTCCATGGAAAAATCTGCTTTAAAATTTTTCCCTATAAATAGATAAGTTTTTATTTTATCTTATCATTTTTAGCATTTTAACTATACATTTTTGGTCTTGTTTGTTATTATTTTTTTCAATCTGAATGCTTCTCCAACTTTAGAATATTCTTCAACATTTTTACCGTTTTATTTTAAAACGGTATGTCTAATATTTCATACATCTTTCTTTCACAGCCTCTAGGTGCCCTACTGATGCTTTTTTAAAATATATATTCCATCACTATATCTAACTGATAATTTTCTTTTAAGATTATTCCCCTTGATTTCTGGATTATATCAGTTTCTCTAAGAACATGTTGCCTGTGCCATTGGTAATTTCTGTTAGTTTATATGTCCTGGATCAGCTGCCTTTGCTAGGTCATAAGTGCAAGTTTTGCCTTTCTCTCATTAGTGAGAAAGCATTAATATGACTATAAGGGACCGGCTAATAGAAAATAAGAGCTACTTTACCTGTTATTCACTGTCATGAATTTAAATTTATTTTGCAACTATGTTCTTAGGGGATTTACTTTTCTTTATTTTGATCTTTGATATGTGGAAATAAAAATATATGCCTAATGTATATAATTATTATCAGCTTATTTTATCTTATTTATTATCAAATTTATTCTAAGGCCATTATGAGGGAGTTACATATGCATATCTAAGTTACAATAAATATTTAAATTTTCTATATTCTTTTGCAAGCTAAACATAAGAATTCAAGTAAAAGAAAAGTATTATCTTAATTGTTTTAATATGATGCTTGTGACATATTTTGAAAAATAGCATAAATATAATGGCCCTGGCCCTGGTTGCCTCAGTTGTAGAGCATTGTTCCAGCATGTGGATATGCTGGGTTTAATGCCCAGTCAGGGTACACAGGAGAGTGTAGATCTGCTTCTCTACTCTTCCCCCTCTCACTTCTCTTACTGTCTCTCTCTCCCCCTCCTGCAGCCATGGCTTGATTGGAGTGAAATGACCCTGGATGCTGAGGATGCTCCATGGCCTAGCCTCAGGTGCTAAGAAGAGCTCCATTACCAAACAACAGAATAATGTCCTAAATGGGCAAAGCACCACTGCTAGTGAGCTTGTGGGGAGGATCTTGGTCAGGGCACATACAGGAGTGTATCTCTTTGCCTCCCCTCCTCTCACTAAAATTAAAAATAAAAAACAAATAAACATGGTTATATAACTTACAGAAAAATTATCTAATTGTAATTGCTGCTTATTGGTCTAGAGGGAAAAATGCTGGCAAGTCAAATACACTTGTCTTTTACATTAAATCTAAATTGAGAAGAATAGTGTAGATTCTTACATCAAGACTTGCAGATTAGAATCTTTTTCAATGACAGTAGAATAGAGATTCCTAATGACTCATTTCTCTAATCAATAAGTATTTGATTTATTTAAGAATACAAAACACATAAATTCTAATGAACGTGTTAGAGTTTAGCTGAAATGAGTCAATTATGTATCATGAAAATAAATATCTATAAGAACATCTGGCCTAACCAGGCGGTGACGCAGTGGATGGAGCATTGGACTGGGACGCCAAGGACCAGGTTCGAAATCCTGAGGTCGCCAGCTTGAGTGCAGGCTCATCTGGTCTGACCACAGCTCACCAGCTTGAACCCAAGGTCGCTGGCTTGAGCAAGGATCAGTCACTCTGCTGCAGCCGCCCTGTCAAGGCACATGTGAAAAAGCAATCAATGAACAACTAAGGTGCCACAGTGAAGAATTGATGCTTCACATCTCTCTCCCTTCCTGTTTGTTCCTAACTGTCCCTCTCTCTGTCTTTGTCACACACACACATACACACACACACACACACACACACACACACACCACATTCCTACTCCCCACTATTCAGGATCATCTTTATTTTATTATTCTCCCAAAATGTTTTCTCATTGGAAATAGGTTGACAATAAAACATCAAAACACATCCCTACCTGTGTTAGATAGAGAACTTCTGGAAAGCAGAAGAGTGAGAGGAGTAAAGTAAAAAAAAAACAGGAAAGAAATTATTTGATCTGATACTCCAATTTAAATGTTGTCTGTGAAAATTTTGTAAACGTTTTGAGCATGCTTACAATTAAAATTGTTGATATTTTAAAATTTTTTTTAGAGCTTTCTATAAATAACTTTTAAAAATGTTTGAACACAAGTATGGATACATTATGTGTGCAATGCAGATAATTTTTCTTTTCTAGCTATCACAGCTGCAAGAGGGAAAGGTGGCAGGTAGAATCAGTAGGACATGCAGCAAGAAAGCCATCTGCTTCACAGACAGCTATACGTACCCAGTTGTTAGACACCAAATTTTTCAAAAAAAATGTGCGTCTTATACATGGGGAAATATGGTAATTCTTTGTGATTGTTATTTAACAGGTTGGTTTAACTTTTATTTTTGAGAGTGATCTTCTGAGTTTATAAATTAAGTTAAGTCATTCATTATCAAGGTAAGGATACCTTTATTTTAATTATACCTTTCCTCTCATACTAAATTGCTGTCTATAATAGCCTCCAATATTACTGGTTATAATGACTGTGATAAGTTAATTTATATAAATTATGTAATTAATTATAGACAATGCATAATATAGTTTCATTCATTTCAAAGAGAAAGTTGCCAATTAGATATAATTTAATGCTATTAAACCTATAAAATACTTATATACATACCTAGAATAATCAATAATTTATATTACTTAACTTTGGTTTCCTCTCTGATTACATCATTACTTCATCTAGTAGAAAAGAAGTGAAAATATAGTTAAATATACACTTGTCAACTTAGACAAAAATAGATTAAAAGTCTAATTAAAATATTTGTGAAGGATTTCCTTCTCATTACAAATAAAAATGATATAATTTAGTCTTTGCTATCCACCTTTTAAAAATTATTTAAATTGATCATTAATAAAAATGTAATAATGAAATAAATATTTGAAACATAATTTGAAACTGAGTGTAGTCAAAGGACTCATTTTCTTCTCCCAAATATATTTTACAAAAGTAACAAGCAGGCCCTGGCCGGTTGGCTCAGCGGTAGAGCGTCAGCCTAGCGTGCAGAGGACCCGGGTTCGATTCCCGGCCAGGGCACACAGGAGAAGCGCCCATTTGCTTCTCCACCCCTCCGCCGCGCTTTCCTCTCTGTCTCTCTCTTCCCCTCCCGCAGCCAAGGCTCCATTGGAGCAGAGATGGCCCGGGCGCTGGGGATGGCTCTGTGGCCTCTGCCTCAGGCGCTAGAGTGGCTCTGGTCGCAATATGGCGACGCCCAGGATGGGCAGAGCATCGCCCCCTGGTGGGCAGAGCGTCGCCCCTGGTGGGCGTGCCGGGTAGATCCCGGTCGGGCGCATGCGGGAGTCTGTCTGACTGTCTCTCCCCGTTTCCAGCTTCAGAAAAATGAAAAAATGAAAAAAAAAAAAAAAAAAAAAAAAGTAACAAGCAAGTAACTTGACTGGAATGTGATTAATTCTTGTTCCATTATTTTTAGTTTGCTTTATTTTGCCCAAAGCAGAGGTAATTAATTAAGATAAAAATAATATGAGAAGCAATTAAATTGGTATAAATTTTCCTTAATTAAGTCCCTCAACTTGACAATTTATTATTTTGGTACTTTTTTTCAGGTATAACTGAACAAATTGTCAAATATTTCTGGGAATAATGGTATATCTAATATATTTATATATATACTATTACAATGTATTTTTTAATAGTACAGAATAGCATTATTTCTTAAATGGTTACTAATTTAATTATAACAGAATAAAAAAGAACAAAAAAGAAGCCAAATTTTTTTCAAGAATAAGACAAAAGTGAATCCAGTTTTGCCTGGAGTTTTGAAGGCCTCAATGTTAGTGGTTATTTGCATTCTCATCCAAACAGATGGCAAGCTTAAATTCTCAAAGCTTTATCACCGCTTTCTGCCTTTCCCAGTTTTCTGTCAAAGCAAACAATAACTCTTGTTAAGGAAAACAAATAAAATAAACAATACTAAATAACACAAAATAATTAATCAACTTATTATGTTTATGTCAACACCATTCATTAGCAGATTAAATTATTATAATATTAACTATTTTATCAAATCAACAAATTTATCAAATAAAGTTATTAGAGACATAACAGACCCTAGCAGGGTAGCTCAATTGGTTGGAGCGTTGTCCTGATATGTCAAGGTTGCAGATTTCATCCTCCGTCAAGGCGCATACAAAAGTCAATGTAAGCATGAATAAATAAGTGGAACAACAAGTCAATATTTCGGTTTCTCACTTGCAAAAAATAAACAAATTAATAACTAAAAAATGACATTATTAGTCAATAATGTAAATATAATAGGATAACTATATTTGTCTAAAGGTTTGATCAGTTTTTTGTCTCTCATCTCGTTTTGGAAAATATTGGTGGAACATTTTATTATAATAGTTCTTATACTAAGTTAGGTCCTGGATCTTATGAGAATTGAATGAAAGCAGGTACAGAAACACCACAATGTCACTTTATACACTCTCTTGTGCTCTCTCCTGCTCCTTCCTTACGTCTTTTCATCACTTCCTCCCTTACTTTCCTTGTCCCACTCCTGTCTCTTCTGTCTCTTTGTCTCTCTTTCTCTCTCTTCCTATTTCTCCCTGTATCTCTCTCTGTACTTCTCTGTCTGTCACACACCCAAACACACACACATACTCACCATTGCATACAAATTTAGAAAATGCTATAGATCTTTTAGATGTTATTCTAAATTGATTTTAGAATCAGAATGTAGATCAAAGTTTATTGTTTTAAATATTTAGCCACACTTCCCCATCACATCACATCCTACCTCTGGGACTATATATATCATCATATAGTTTTGTTATTTTTATTATTCATGTCTCAAATGAAACACCACCTCCTTGGGATCCATTTCTCCACTTACCTATGCAGAGTAGCAGAGTAGCCTGCTTTTGCCACCCCTCACTCACTGTTCCATTGTCCTTCTGACTTGGTTCATGATATCAATTGCCACTTGAAATGGTCTTTCTCACTTATTGGATGGAAAATTTATTTTCTACCTATCCTTACCAAATTATAAATTATAAGAGAATGAGCAATGTCTGTTTTATTAATTGCAACATTAATAGCACCTTTAGCAATGCCAAACTCAAGGAAGAGTTCTATAAATTTTGGTTGGAAAAATCAAAAGGGATACTATTTCTCTAAAAATATCAATGAGTCACTAATTATGCCTATTGAATAATTTCTTTCAAAAGTAACTATTTTCTTGAAAAAAAACATTTTATTTAGTGAATAAATTTACCTTATCTTATTCATATATGTATATGAGCATAGGCTTCTCTCAGCTAAGTTGAGTCAGATGGATTTTTAAAATTAACATAATGATATAATTTCAATACTTGAAATAACTGTGTCTACTGTCACAATGAGGGTATTAATAATCAATGCCCATTGAAACAAGTATTAACAATGAAACTAAAATATTTCAATGTTTTAAAACTAGATAAAGTATACAACCTCTCTGTGTGAATAGGAATTGCTTTGTGCTCTCTTATACCTTTCTTTTCCCCCATTAGTTATAAGAAACTGTAACAACCATTTTTATTTGCTTTTTTTAAAAATAGCATTGATTTTAGAAAGAAAGGGAGAAACATAAAGAGGAATAAAAAGAGAGAGAGGGAAACATTGATATGTTCCATTTATTTATGCATTTATTGATTGATTCTTATATGTGTCCAGTCTGGGATCAAACTCTAAACCTTGACATATTGAGGAGATGATATAACCAACTGAAATACCTGAACAGAGCTTTTATTTACTTTTTTTTTTTTTTTTTTAAGAAAGAGAGATAAAAACTTAGAGCAGCTCTTGTATGTACTCTGACGGGGAGTTGAACCGATAACCTCCGTGCTTCAGGACAAAGCTCCAACCAACCAGCTATCTGGCTAGGGCTTTTTTTTTCCGTGACAGAGAGAGGAAGGGACAGAGAAAGGAGAGGTAAGGGAAGCATTACGCAGTCACTCATTCATTGGTTGCTTCTTGTGTGTGCCCTGACCGTGGATTGAACACATAACATTGTTATTGGGGTGATGCTCTTAGTTGACTGAGCTAATCAGCCAGGGCTACTTACTTTTAGTAGATACAATGAGGACAGGGCATGTTTTGTCTTCCTCTTTTCCTGAACTGTAATGACTAGTAACAACTTAAGAACTGTGTGTTAGCTAGGAAGAAAATATTCCCATGCATTATTACTCTGACTTAAAATTTTAGACTCAGAATATTAATGAAAGCCCACAAAATAAGTTAGTGAGGTTAGAAATGAATATGAGCAGAAATAGTCACAGTTTTACAATTATAAACGGTATATAATATTTCAACGTTCCTATTTATATTTTAAAACATTCCACAAGCCTGACCTGTGGTGGCGCCATGGATAAAGCGTTGACCTGCAAATGCTGAAGTCTCCGGTTCGAAACCCTGGGCTTGCCTGGTCAAGGTACATATTGGAGTTGATGCTTCCAGCTCCTCCCCCCTTCTCTCTCTCTGTCTCTCCTCTCCTCTCTCTCTCTCTCTCTCTCTCTCTCCCTCTTCTCTCTAAAAAATGAATAAATAAATTTTAAAAAAAGAAAGTACTGACTTAACATCACATAATAAACCTTCCTCTTTAAAAAAAAAGGAAAAAAAAAAGAAAAAAAAAACATTCCACAAAAAATTACTCCATAAACTTTACTCCTTAGAATGTGTCCTCATTTGATATTATATGTGACAGATAACTTGTCTGCTTAATATGCACAGAGAATGCATTTCTATAATAAATCTCTATATAGGTTAAATTATAAAAAAGGTACTGTTTTATAATTTACAGCATTTACCTTATTTAATCTTTAGAAAAAATACAAAAATATTTTTATGTGACAAATATTTTCCCTTAATATTCAGCATCTTGAATGATAAGTCATAAGATTTTACATAAAGTTCTAAGTACTGTTTATGTAAAGACATTGCTTTTTGCTATTATAAAGAAACATATATGTAAATTAACTTGACTTGAAAACAAGATAATTGATTTTGTCTAACAAAATTTGCTTAAAACATTTAGATATAGTTCTTGAAGTTATAATGGGGCATGTTTTGGAAACCAAAAATTAAAAATATTTTTTAGGTGCCATTTCAAGTATATCATTATCAAATAATCTAATTTTCTGAGCTAACAAATAAGAATCAGTACACTAAAAGTTATTTTCATAAATGCTAAGACTTATTTTGTTTGTTTATAATTTATAACACTGTGCATATCTGATTCAAAATGAAAAGAGAATTTTACAATTTTATCTAAGAGGCATACTTAAGAAATATCCATATGAATAAGCAAAAATGAAAAAAAAAAACAATTACTATATACTTACTCTACCACCACCACTATTATTAATACTCACAATATCAGTAACAAATCATACTTATTGAACAATTTCTAGGTGCTAGGAAGTATTCTATTTAACCCTCACTATAAACCTATAACATATTTTGCCTCCATTTTATAATAAGTAAACCTAGTTTAGAGAAATGAAGTAACTCAAGGTCATAAGTTAGGAAGCTAGAACACTAGTCCAGGACTTCCGGTATAGCAAATGTTTATCCGCCTTCAGATATAAATATATTTTTAACATAAATATATTAATGTATTTCTCAGAATATAGTTATTTATTTTAGTACCTTTTGTTTTTAATGATATGCATGCTTGAAAATTTTAAGATCTTACAGGTTCCAAGCTTTAGGGTAAAAGCCCTCCAGGGTCACACCTAAGCATCAGTAGACCCAGCTGCTGCTCTGTAGACTGAATATTTTTAAAGGAAACCACATTGCAGTGAGCAACTCATATTTTTTTTAGAATATGTTTTGGGTCCCTTATTTTTATATACAAGATCTGTTGGTATGTGTCCGGACAAGAGAAAGAGATCTATGTTTAAATTGGTAGCAAGATACACCTTTCTGGATTTATGAGTTATAGTGTCATAAGTCACCTCAGGAAGACACAGAATCTCCATTAAAAACAGGCTGCAAATTTGTACTGACAAGCTTATTTATTTTGCTTCTCTTCATTATATTTTTTACTGTTTTTTCTTGTATTCCCCATCATATATTGTAGATGATTTTGTTATGCTGAATGGGAAGAGAAATTAAGGAACATGAAAAATATTATTTTAGAGGAAGAGGTTCTTTATTAATGACCTAAGCCATAAAAATGGGGTCAAGGAGAGAGGCTTGAACATTAACAACATTCTGTATGGCTTATTTATTGTATGAGGATAAAAATCTCAGATTGGTTGTGGTGTTATTTTTAAGTTACTATGCATCACCAATCAACTTAAAGGAAGGTAACAAAATGTGGATACATGTTGTAGCTGTGTAATTGATTATCTTGTATTATAAGTTTTAGCTAGGTTAATTCAAAAGAAAAATAAACATGGAATTCTTCATTCACTATATATGTGGTGTCTGCTATAATGAATTAACACTTGCATTTCTGTGGTTTAATACAAATAGAGGCTTACTTCTAAAAATACTAATTGCCTGACCAGGCGGTGGCACAGTGGATAGAGTGTCAGACTAGGATGTGGAGGACCCAGGTTCGAGACCCTGAGGTTGCCAGCTTGAGCGCAGGCTCATCTGGTTTGCAAAAAAGCTCACCAGCTTGGACCCAAGGTCGCTGGCTCAAGCAAGGGGTTACTTGGTCTGCTGAAGGCCCACGGTCAAGGCACATATGAGAAAGCAATCAATGAACAACTAAGGTGTCAAAACGAAAAACTGATGATTGATGCTTCTCATTTCCCTTCATTCCTGTCTGTCTGTCCCTATCTATCTCTCTCTCTGACTCTATCTCTGTCCCTGAATAAAAATAAATAAATAAACGAATCCATTAAAAAAATACTAAAAAGCCAATGTTGTTTCTTGCAAAAGGGCTGAGAGAATTTAGTTTAGGTGGTCATTAATGCATCAAAATTGCCCTAAGAAGAGGAATGTAATCATCAGAAGGTAAAATGTCATAAAGAGAGATGGTGAGTCAAATATATGAGGCATGATGAAAGTGCATAGTGCATCATGGCATGCCATGAGTTAGGAAACCATCCCAGGAAAGAAAAGCAAGTTCAGGAGGCAGAAAAACACATTTTTTTGTTTAGATGAAAGAAGCAGAGATAGTGAGGCAGACTCCTGCATGTGCTCTGACTAGGATCTGCCCAGCAACCCCTTCTAAGACTGATGTTTGAATACCAAGCTATTTTTAGCACCTAAGGCTGATGCACTCCAATAGAGCCATCCTCAATCCCCTAGGCCATGCTTGAACTAATGAAGCCACTGGGTGTGGGAGGAAAAGAGGGAAGGAGGGAAAAGCATATGATTGCTTCTTCTAATGTGCCCTGACTGGAATTGAACCTGGGACATTCATATTCCAGACCAACACAATATCCACTGAGTCACTGACCAGGGCCAAAAATGCACATATTTTGGTAAGCAGCCAGCATCTTCCCCCCAAATTTCCAGTTACATATATTTTATTTATTTTTATTTGTATGTATTGATATATTGAGTTGCAATGATTTTATGATTCAACTTTTTTTCTGTTAAAAAATAAAAATCACTGTAATAAATGCCTTTTTATGGTGCTTAAGGGTATTTAAAAAATATACATTTAATAAAACACCAACATGTTGACACAAAAACTACGTCTTTCCAGAAATTAGTTATATTTGTCAAAGATTATTAGATTTTTTTTTTAGAGAGAGCTACAGAGAGACAGGAACATTGAACTATGTGCCCTAACCAGAGATTAAACCTGCAACCCCCATTCTTCCAGATGGATGATACTCCAACCAACTGAGCTATCTGGCCAAGGCTGGCTGGCTTGCTTGTTTGTTTGTTTGTTTATTTATTTATTTATTTATTTATTTAAATTTATAACTGAGCCAACCATTCAGGGCCTTATTTATTCATTTTGGAGAGAGGAGAGTGAGAAAGAGAGAAAGGAGGAGGAGCAGGAAGCATCAACTCCCATATGTGCTTTGACAAGGCAAACCCAGGGTTTCGAACCAATTACCTCAGCATTACAGGTTGACACTTTTATCCACTGTGACACCACAGGTCAGGACTTATTTATTAATTGATATTTTAGAGAGACAGAGAGAGGATGGGAGAGAGAAGGGACAGGGAGTTAGAGAGAGGATAGGGGGAAGGGAAGTATTCATTTTTTGTTCCACTTAGTTGTGCATTCATTGGTCACTTTTCTGTGTATGTCTGACCAAGGACCAAACCCTCAATCTTATCTTTTTTGGGACAATGCTGTAACCCACTGAGCAACTGGCCAGATTCAGATTATTAGATTTAATTACATTGAATTTTTTGTTTGTTTGTTTGCTTGTTGTTTCTTTTTGTGGACAAAAAGAAAGGGATAGATAGGGACAGATAGACAGGAAGGGAAAGAAATGAGAAGCACCAATTCTTTGTTGTGGCACCTTAGTTGTTCATTGATTTCTTTCTTGTATGTGCCTTGATCAGGGGGCCACAGCAGACCAAGTGACACCTTGCTCAAGTCAGCAACTTTGGGCTCAAGCTGGTGAGCCTTGCTCAAACCAGATGAGCTGGTATACAAGCCGACAACCTCAGTGTTTTGAACCTGGGTCCTCTGCATCCCAGTCCAAAGCTCTATCTGTTGTGCTACCATCTGGTCAAGCTATATTAAATTTTTATTTTGTTTTAATTTATTTTATAGGATGTGATTTGAGGAAATTTGCTTCTGAATCAATTTTAATTATACAAGTTTTAACTAAATTTGGGTATTACCGTGAATGCAATACACTTCTGTAAATTTTATAAGTAATAAACAAAAAAATAGATCTTAGTGCATTATGAATAAAAGGTGACAAATTCTAAAATGAATAAAAGATAAAGAAAAAGTTGATATTCCAGGATTCCAGAAAAGAATTTGGTTAACAGAATAGTGAGTAACAAAGCTTCTCATCACTCTATTAAACAGGTGAAACTGATTTTTGAAGCTGAAGCAGAAATAAGGATTTGAATAAGCCTCACACATTAGCCAGAGTAGGAAAATAAAGAATCAAAGAGGAGAAATATGGCTAGGTAGGACACCTGGATATGCCAAGCATGCAGGTTCTGTCCAAGGTCAGAGCACTGGTTGATAAGAATCAACCAATGAATACATAAATAAGTGGAACAACAAACCGATGTTTCTCTCTCTTACTCTAAAATAAATAAATAAAAACTTTTTAAAAAAAGAAGAAATACATTTTGTAAGCTCTTTAACTTTCTAAGAGCTTTCAACTTTTCTTAGGAGCAGAATTAGACTAGAAAAAAAGATTTTTCAGACTGTTGTCTAGAATGTGGTTCAAGTTAAAATTTGTCCAGAAATTATGGCAACATAGCTACACGGAGGTAAGGAATCTTAAAGAATAGTTATTTCCTAATAGGAATATATATCAAATTATTATATATAATAATTCCTATTAGTTATTTCCTAATAGGAATATATATCAAATCATTATAACAGCAAGAAAAGTTCTACCCCAAGGGAAATATAAATGAGCTGATAATCAGAACAATGTCATTACTCCCTTTAAAAAGGTATTATTAACTATGTCAAGTATTACATACCTAATTTTACTCTTGGGAAGTATTCATTTCTCAAGCTATTTGCATCAATGTGCCTCTTAATTGGTTTTAGCATATCTGTGGAACATAATTTTAAGTAAAATAAGAGTTAAAAATGGTAGGTTATCCTCATACTTAATAATAAAATTCATGTGATATTTTTAATAATAATTGTAAATTCTCAAGCAAGTGACACCATTACCACCTTTAAGCATAACAAAGAGTATAACACTGTCTGCCACCGGGAAGCAGCAGTCCCAGATGTCAACCTGATGCATAGTTTGCAGGCTTCAGAGTGGCCAAGAAAGACACAACTTACACAGGGACTAGATGGAACTAGGCTTTACTCAGAGAGAGAAGAAACACAGTAGAACCAACTCAACAGTGAGCATAGGTTCCACATGGCTGGAGGTCTCCCTTAGGCATCAGGTACTGAGAGAGGCGGTATGCGTGCACCCTTACTAAAGCAAAGGATCCATTTCTTCTACACTGGGAAGAAATAAGCAGAACAAAGAAGTCCACATCAAATACAGAACAGGGGAAGATATCAAATAAGGCAATATGCTCAGTACAGCTCTTTATTTTCATGTAAGAAAATGCTCCAGACCCATGACACTCTTGCAAGCCAACAGTCTGCACACAATGCCTTTCCAACAATCTATTCCTCTTTCTCTTGTCTGCCAATGAAAATATAACTGCATAGAAACTTCATTTTTTTTAATATGAACTTTTTCCTTCCTTTCTTTTTGATTAAAATTGGCTTCATCTAGCATCCTGACTCAACGACCTCCTTCTTCTATGAATGACCACTTTGACGACTTCCTTAATCATTAGCCTTCAGAACAATGAGGTTCTGATCAGCATCAATAATCTTATTAACAAAGCCTGAGATATGTTGACCCCAGAAATAGAGTTTCAGACAAACTAGAGATAACATCTATAGTACTTGTATTTTAGCTCCAGGCCCAGAAAATTGGCAAAATCAGATAAAGTGTCTCCATGGCTGACATTAGGACCAAATACACTGATCAACTACCCTTTTATCCTAGCACCAACCAATCAGTAGAGGCCAGGACCCTGACTACACCTTAACTCCGTTAGTCACCATGATTAATAATTTTTGCCAATACATCCAGTGGTGGGATTCAAATAATTTAACAACTGGTTCTCTACCCTAAAGATTACCAAAAGGTAGATTATTATCTCATGCATTTAATATTTAAATAAGAATAAAAGAGGTACACAAAACTAGATTATATTATAAGAAAGTGTTTTAAAATATTACTGAAAAATATTAAATAATATTTAATTTTTACCTTACAAAATATGTAATATTTATAACATTTAAAATAATATTTAATTATTTTATTTAAAATAATATTTAATTATTTTATTTAAAATAATATTTAATTATTTAATTAAATAAAATAATAAAATAATTAAATTATTTTATTTAAATAAAATATTTAATTATTATATTTAAAATATTTGATTATTTATTTATAATATAAAATAATATTTAATATTTAACCTTACAAAAAACAACAAAACTGTTAAGATATTTCCATATTGCTTTTTGATTGGAAACCACTCTTGCTATTTTTCCACCTATGAACGGAATGAGCATTACTATTAGCACTTAGAATATACTGTTGTGCAGATGAATGTTAAAAAAAGAGTAAGGCATGTACATTTGTGATTTCCACATTGGGCAGCTGCCCAGGTGCCCACCTTAGTGCCATTTTAACAACTGGTTCAACAAACTCAACCAAAAATTAGATATCAGTGCTGCCAAACCAGTATGTGTGTGTGTGTGTGTGTGTGTGTGTGTGTGTGTGTGTGTGTGTATATATATATATATATATATATATATATATATATATATATATACCACTGAATATAACCCAGCCCTGAAGGCATCAGAGTCAGGTTTTTGAGCACTAGCTCACTTGTTTCACCAGGAGTGGACCACTTTCTGAAAATAAGCCCTTATTTTCTTTGATGCAATCTCCTATTTGTGTCTTATTGGGTTTTGATGCACTTGGATGAACAAACCCCTTTATTCTTGTAATAGAAATAGAAGATAAATCACATCAAATCTGGGAAGAATGATACTATTTGCAATAATATTGATCCATATGATGGGTAGCTTAAAGTAAAAGTCTTATTTACTTTAGCTATTGATTTATTTTCTCTCTCATTATTTCTATTAAATTGGAAAACACTAATTTAGGTCACTAACTCTAGCAATGCATACTTGATAATTTGCTCAAGTAAAGCTCTATATTTTAATGCATGCTGTGATTTTTTTATTTTTTTGAATACCACTATCATCTCTTGGCCAGTCAGTATATAATACACAGAAATTGTATTTTTTTTTCAGAAGTTGTATTTTTAAGAGATAGAAGAAAATGGATTCAAAGTCTATACCAAAGATAGCATTTGCTAAGGTATTTCCTAAAATTCTGTTGTGCTACTCGTGTATGATTTTTTTTTTGATATTGTGATGTATAATAAGATAATATAAAGTTGACACTTGAAACACATGGGTATGAAATGCAAGTTTTTAGTTATTTGTGGATT